>NW_026782132.1:0-1200000 GCF_031769215.1 Ylistrum balloti | reverse complement strand
AGACAGTCCTTCTCTCCATCATCCATCCGTCTGTCCGCCTATTTATATACATTGCCAAATTATTACTACTTTGTCGTTTTGAACATCCGAGTGAATTTTGACCAAATTTGGTCAGAAGCATCCTTGGAGGAAAAAGAACCTAGTTATGAATATTGGTTCTTGGCCCCAGATGACTAAGGGGCGGGGTCAAAAGGGGAAATGAAGTTCTGTAGATTCCCTCTTCTGGAGACATGCATGGAATTTGCTCAAAATTATGCTGAAACATCCTTGGATGAAGGTAAATCAATGTTTTATAAACAGTTAGTCTCGGCCCCTGGGGCAGAATGGGTGGGGCCCAGTAGAGGAAAAAGAACAAATTCTTTAAAATCCTAATCTTCATGTTGGAATGAATGGATCAGTCTGAAGAATTTTTCAGTGAAGGGAATCAATTGGTATAAATGGTGGGTCTTTGCCCTTAAGGGGTCTGGGGCCCAATCAAAGGAAATCTTATGTTTCCCAAAGGAATGATTGGATTTTGCACAAATTTGGTCAGAAGCATTTTGGGTGGGGAATAAATTCTGTATAAATGATGGGTCTTGGCTTTCCTGGGCCGAAGAGGCATGGCCCAATAGGGGAAATAGAACAAATTCTTTAAATCCTACTCAGCTTATAAGAATTGCAGGATTCTATCTCAACTAGGTCTGAAGCATGAATGGTTTGTCTGGCAGACATCCCCTCCCCCTTGAGACAGAGGTATGACCCAATGGGAAAATGGATGTGTGGTATGGTTGGATATTGGATATTTAGAATTAATTTTCCTTTTGTTTTGATGAAGTATGTTTTAGTCAGCCAAAGTCAAGTGAGCAGTACAGGCCCTATGGGCCTCTTGTTACTGTTTTTGGAAGAATTTTGCCCCTTTACGGAACACATTTGTCTAAAAGTTTGCTCATTTTTACATGGATTTCTTTTATATATTTATAAGGTACATGCTTGACAGAGCTGTGACCTTGTATATGAAAGATATAACAAAACTTTGTAAGCTCATATACTACTGTGCACAATTTGTTGTGTAAATAATAATCTTGAAAAAAAGTAGGGAGTATTCTTATCACCACTTCAGTGACAACTCTAGTTTTGTTTTTGTTAAAAGAAATCAACAAGAATTGTTCATATCATCTATGAAAGACACATGATATTGTCAGTATATAAATTTGCTGGTTGACAATATTTTTGTACAAACATGATGACACTAATCAAATTCAAAGAATAAGCTAAAATTGCTATATAATCTCTGGCTATTTGTAAATACCTCAGTTGAATAGATTCTAAATATCCTTTCACAGTGAAGCTAAAAAGGGTTCTCACCAGCAGGCTGGCTGGCCAAACACAGCCTATGGGACATCAAAAATTGGAGTAACAGCCATGTCGATTATCCAGCAGCAAGAACTTCTCAAGGACTCAAGGACAGATATTGTAGTGAATGCAGTAAGCACAGACTTGTTAATAATCTTTGTAATATATCTATCCTACAACCATTTGATCATTTACGTATACCTTGTATATTTAAATTGGTGATTTAAAATTGTGATCATGATAACAGTTAATCTAAAGAAAATCAAATATTTTCATCATTGTACAAACTTTACTCATATATGAATACCTGTATTATCATACAAATATAATTCTCATTATGTATTTATTTATTTGTTTCACTTAAATGAATCTTCACATCATCTGGTGTACCTAAACTTCATGTCTACTAATATCTGGTGAACCTACACTTCAGAGGTACCCATATCTGGTGTACTTCAGAAGTCTTGTGTACCTATACTTCAGAGGAACCTATATCTGGTGTACTTCAGAAGTCTTGTGTACCTATACTTCAGAGGAACCTATATCTGGTGTACTTCAGAAGTCTTGTGTACCTATACTTCAGAGGAACCTATATCTGGTGTACTTCAGAAGTCTTGTGTACCTATACTTCAGAGGAACCTATATCTGGTGTACTTCAGAAGTCTTGTGTACCTATACTTCAGAGGAACCTATATCTGGTGTACTTTAGGGCTACCTATTGATGTACCATCAATTCAGAGGATCCAACTTGATTCACTTCATGTCATCATAGTTGTAAACTTTATATTACAGTGTTGCCCAGGCTATGTGAATACTGATATGTCTTCACACAAAGGAACAAAGACTATTGACCAAGGTTAGTGAATGGACAGTCCTTTAATACAAAATTCACACATACTCACAAACACCCCTTCCACACCACTCAAACTAAATCACAATCATGCCCTGATGGATGATAAGATTTTCTGTTTGTATTTGTCTCTCTGTTTGTTGCTAAATAGAAAATTGGTTTCTGCAAAGTATCTTCAGTTCCTTTGGTATGATTACTCTCCAACTTTCTCCATGGCTTCTTTAAAGGAACAGAAGTGCTAGCACTCTTATGCTTTTCATGTTAAGAGTTGAAAAGTCAAGGTCACTGTTACTATAAATAGAAATCAATGTACTGCAAAAATATATTATATCAGAGTGTTACTGGTAAATATTTACTTATGACATAATGCAGAATAGTTGACTGAAATAAAATAGAATGTTATCTGACCACAGGTCAAGGTCATCAGGTCAGATGTCTAGGTCAAATTTGTAATATATCAAGGTCAAATTTGGTATATATCAAGGTCAAATTTGGTATATATCAAGGTCAAATTTGAAATATTTCACAGCCAAATTTGTAGGTCAAAGGTCGAGGTCAAATTTGAAATATCTTTACTGGTTTAGGATTTTTAGCCTATCTTCATGGTGGGTTTTTCAAATTGTTCGGTGTCTGCCATCCATCCGTCCATATGAACATGAACAATTTTTAGCCCTCCATCATCAGTCTGTAGTTGTACCTGTTAGATTTTGGTTTTGATCAGAAAAACAAAATGGCCGACAGGCAGCTATCTTGGATAGCCTTTGAAAGTTTGTTATCGCTATTTCTTGACAATTACTGCATAGATCATTCTCTAATTTCATGTGATCCCTAGTTGTGCCCTTTTTGGCCCTAGTACTAATCAGAAAAATAAAAATGACTGACACGCAGCCATCTTGGATTTTCACTTTGAAAGTTTGTTATTGCTGTTTCTTGATAACTACTGTATAGATCTTTCTCAAATTTCATGTGTAGGATTCCTGTGATCCCTTGTTGTGCCCATTTGGACTTTACGTAGTAGAGTTTGTCATGACTATTTCTTAAGAGGTACTGAGTGGATCTCTGTCAAATTTCATATGTAAGTTGCCCTTGGTCCCTTCTCCCATTTGATTTTTGGGACTGATCAGAAAATGGCTTCCATCTGATCATCCTGGATTTAGCAGTTAAATATTATTACAACCACCCTCCCCTCCTCAAGATACTATCTGATGAAGTTGAAAATTGAATATAAAAAGGTTTAGGGGGATGACAAATAAAATAATATCAATTTCAAAAAAGAAAAGAAATTGTTTCCATTCGATTGCCATGGAGGAATCTTGTTGGGACAACCCCTCAAAAACTATCGTTGATTGGGGAGCGGGGTAGGGTGGGAAGGATTAGTTGGCCATCCTGGTGACAGTTCTCGTTATCACTAATTCTGCAAAAGATTAATGTTCAAATTTCTTAACATTAAGAGCAAAGACAGAAAAGAGAAAAGAAGGGAAAAGGTCCAACACTAATAGAACAAATAAAGATCAAACAATTGTAGGGGCCAAGATCCCTCTGGGATCTCTTGTTTTGGCGTGTTTTTGGGACATAAACTTTCTTCTTTCAGAAATGACTACATAGTTTTTATAGGGTGATCTATTCATTTCAGTCATGACTATAAACTAAATCTGAAATGAATAGATCACCCTGTAACTCTATGCATATTGAAACCAGTACTTAATCACAGTAAAACATCAGAAAAGTTAAAACTTGGGTAAAGCAATACTTGGTAAAAATATCATGTGAGTGAATTTTGATAAATATTACCAATTTTCACCTGATTACAATACATTGTTATTTCAGCTTGACAACATGCTATAAATATATCTTGTGTATTGTAGGTGCTGACACTCCACTGTACCTTGCAATGCTACCACCAAATACATTGAGCCCAAAAGGCAATTACGTCTCCGACCGTAAGATTGGCAAATGGGAGTGAAAGACTGGCAAGGTTACCTCTAAAAACAACTAAGGGTCATTATGTCTCTCAAAAGGATATCACAAGATGGAAAAACTGGACAATCAAATCAAGTTCATTCATTGATTAATCTATAAGCACCAGTTGTTTAAAACTTCTGCAAAAGACTTATTGAATAGCTTGATGAAACAAATTAACCACATTGACTTTAAATTTGTTTCTTGATTCAGAATAATGTTGCAGTTTTTACATTGAAGCAAATTGAACAATTCCCAAAGGTTATTGTATATAACTATTATATATATATGTTATATGTTATGAGGAGCAGCTAAGCTGTGAAAATGCTGTGCAAAATGCTAACTTAACTTTTTCTTTTGTTTTTTTAACAATTTTCTTTATATATTATAGTATATATTGAGAGTTTCATATTTCATGCAACCAGATCAGGTGAGAATTATAGCTTCAGATTACCACCCCGGTAAGTAAATTGAATCGGAAAACATTGTAAAAGGTTGAGGATCTTTATCATTATTTAATTACATACTGTTGTACTGTACATATATATCTTTGTTTATTAATAAACATGGTTTTACACTCATTATGTCATCGTCAATTGTTTTTCTACATTATGTTTAACACTATCAAGGTGTATTTTACGTTTGAAATTATTTTGTAAAGAAGATTTTCACATCTTCATTTCAGAGATATGATTGCCACTAGAGTATTGAACAATTATTTTATATGCTTAAAATTATTTTGACACAATTTTTTATGTACTCACTTCAGTGATGGTAACCGTCTTTTCACTTTTCAGGTCATCTGATCCGAAGGATCAACATGACCTATAGCCATCATGCTTCGTCCGTCATTGTGCACCGTCCACCATGCATCGGGCATCCTACATCATGAGTATTCTTTTTCTTAAAAAACCTTCTTCTTTCATACTGTGGTGGATTTCAACAAATTTGGTTTGATGAATCATTGGGTGAGGGTTTTATATTCTAATTCAGAATTTAGATTCAACCCCTAGGGGTCGAGAGATGGGGCCCAAAACAGGGAGGTGCTGAAATTAGCTTTAAAACTAAACTCCTTTCTGCTTGGGTGGATTCCAAAAGCTTTGGTCAAATTCATCAGTTATGGTAGGCAATTATTTCTTAAATTCAGAAATTTGATTCGACCCCTAGGGACTTAGGGATGGGGCTCAAAAAGAAGTAGTTTGTCAATAATTTGCTTCAGAATGCTACTCCTTCTTAATGCTTTGGTAGACTTCAACCATATTTGATCTGAAACATTGATGCAGGTGGCTTACCATTTCCTAAATTCAGAAAATTTATTTGATCCCTAGGGACCTGGGGAAAGGGCACCAAATAGGAAAGTTAGTCAATGATTTTGCTCCATTCTTTTCTTCCTTGATGCTTGAATGGATTTATACCAAATGTGGTATGAAATCTTAGGAGTTAATCAGATTTGTCCGACCACCATCTGCAAATTCTGTGGTTTGTCTATCCATTTATTGATTGTCAGATGACTGTTAAGGGCCAAATGAAACTCATTTTAATTTGATCATAAAGTGTAATATTCCTTATGAAAGGGATGTCAGCACCAGCTGAAAATTGAAACATGTCCTCCAATAAACAGATAATGAAGAATTCCTCTGACTGTTATTTCACTAGGTGTACAATAACTTTACATGACAGAGTGTACCACCACTGTTGAAATATATGACCGATTATCTACACAACAGAGTGTACCACCACTGCTGAAATATGACCAATTATCTACACAACATAGTGTACCACCACTGCTGAAATATGACCGATTATCTATACAAAATAGTGTACCAACACTGCTGAAATATGACCGATTATCTATACAACATAGTGTACCAACACTGCTGAAATATGACCGATTATCTATACAACATAGTGTACCAACACTGCTGAAATATGACCCGATTATCTTCACAACATAGTGTACCACCACTGCTGAAATATGACACCACCACTGCTGAAATATGACATATTATCTATACAACATAGTGTACCAACACTGCTGAAATATGACCGATTATCTACAGAACAGAGTGTACCACCTGCTGAAATATGACCGATTATCTACACAACAGAGTGTACCAACACCTGCTGAAATATGACCGATTATCTACACAACAGAGTGTACCACCACTGCTGAAATATGACCAATTATCTACACAACAGAGTGTACCACCACTGCTGAAATATGACCAATTATCTACACAACAGAGTGTACCACCACTGCTGAAATATGACCGATTATCTATACAACATAGTGTACCAACACTGCTGAAATATGACCGATTATCTATACAACATAGTGTACCAACACTGCTGAAATATGACCGATTATCTATACAACATAGTGTACCAACACTGCTGAAATATGACCGATTATCTATACAACATAGTGTACCAACACTGCTAAAATATGACACCACCACTGCTGAAATATGACATATTATCTATACAACATAGTGTACCAACACTGCTGAAATATGACCGATTATCTACAGAACAGAGTGTACCACCTGCTGAAATATGACCGATTATCTACACAACAGAGTGTACCAACACTGCTGAAATATGACCGATTATCTACACAATAGAGTGTACCACCACTGCTGAAATATGACCGATTATTTACACAACAGAGTGTACCAACACTGCTGAAATATGACCCGATTATCTACACAATAGAGTGTACCACCACTGCTGAAATATGACCAATTATCTACACAACAGAGTGTACCACCACCTGCTGAAATATGACCGATTATCTACACAATAGAGTGTACCACCACTGCTGAAATATGACCGATTATCTACACAATAGAGTGTACCACCACTGCTGAAATATGACCAATTATCTACACAACAGAGTGTACCACCACTGCTGAAATATGACCAATCATCTATACAACAGAGTGTACCACCACTGCTGAAATATGACCGATTATCTATACAACATAGTGTACCAACTCTGCTGAAATATGACCAATTATCTATACAACATAGTGTACCAACACTGCTGAAATATGACCGATTATCTATACAACATAGTGTACCAACACTGCTAAAATATGACACCACCACTGCTGAAATATGACATATTACACAATCTATACAACATAGTGTACCAACACTGCTGAAATATGACCGATTATCTACAGAACAGAGTGTACCACCTGCTGAAATATGACCGATTATCTACACAACAGAGTGTACCAACACCTGCTGAAATATGACCGATTATCTACACAACAGAGTGTACCACCACTGCTGAAATATGACCAATTATCTACACAACAGAGTGTACCAACACCTGCTGAAATATGACCCGATTATCTACACAACATAGTGTACCACCACTGCTGAAATATGACCAATTATCTACACAACAGAGTGTACCACCACCTGCAGAAATATGACCGATTATCTACACAACAGAGTATACCACCACTGCTGAAATATGATCGATTATCTACACAATAGAGTGTACCACCACTGCTGAAATATGACCAATTATCTACACAACAGAGTGTACCACCACTGCTGAAATATGACCAATTATCTACACAATAGAGTGTACCACCACTGCTGAAATATGACCGATTATCTACACAATAGAGTGTACCACCTGCTGAAATATGACAGATCATTGAACTACCTCATCATAAGAGACCAACACTGTGTTAGCGCCAGTCACTACTGCCTGGCGGAATACACATCACAGACTTAGGGTGCTGAAGACTTCGGAAAGCTGCCGGAGAAAGACAAAACAGGCAATCAAACTCATCTGTAGACGAAAGCACTCAGTTACAACCGTATTGAGAGGTGCAAATAGATTGGTACTTCCTAGGTGATGTTTGTCTTAAAATATAGATATCTGCAAAATGTTGTTGAGTTGATCATTAAAAGCAATAAGAGTTATGCTCCAGACACGAAATTTTATGAAAAGGCAGTAACTCTGTAATTGAGGGGTTAAGGGCTCTGAATTTGGTACACAGCATATTGTCTCAGTTTGGTAAATGTATGCATGAAGTATCATGATCCTTGCTTAACTATGGGCAAAGTTATGCCTGGACAAGGATGTATACAACAATTTCATTATCTTTGTGTACAACAATGTATACACGAATCTGGTTATGCTAGTATGACACATGTATGCACACCAAGTTTCATGATCCTTGCTTAATTATGGGCAAAGTTATGCTCCAGACACAAAAGGATGGACAGAAAGACAACGAACGGACAAGGCAGCAAGTATATGTTCCCCTAAAAATTTACAGGGAGCATAAAAAGATTAACTATAATTGTCAATATCCAAGATGGCCACCTAGAAGCCTTTTTGATATTTTGATAAGTCCCAGAAATAGTTGGTGAACAACTAGGGACAAAGGGGGGCCAAAAGGTGAAATTTGAGATTCGTGAAATTCACAATTTCAATAAAGCGCCACCTAAAGACCCTTCCATCCAGAAAGATCATTTCATTCTATGTATACTATAGTTGACTTTTGAGAAGATGATTTTTGAAACTTGGATCACTGTGACACCTTCTAGCCTTATTTATCAGCTCCTAAAGTTCAGCCAGTATCAATATTTTCATATCATCAAGTTGTCATCCTGTACAAATTATTCTTATGAAGTCTGAAATATTTCCAATGGGAACTAAACAAATAATGCTCAAATATAATTTAGTTATATAAACTATATTAAACTATCCACAGGTAAATAGGTGATCCTAGGGTCATGAAATTCACAATGTTGGTAAACCACCTCAAGACCATTCATGAAGTACATTTGATTCTACCATATCTGTGTGATGAAGATTCTAAAGACTTTGAGTCAATTTGACCCTTGTTGGCACAGCCCCTCAGGCCCCAAGAGGGTAGGGACCATAGATTTCATTATTTTGGCTCACATTTGGCTATGGGGGAAGATTTCTGAAAAATTTTCGTGAAATTGGGTCGAAGGTTTTTTGAGAAGAAATCAAGATACCGCATGCCAGACAAAAGGCAATCACATCAGGTAACCCAGTGACATTGTCTCTGCAGGTGACCTAAAAATGTTCAGCACTTTGGGTGATTTTAGATTTTTGTTAAACTCAACAAAGTTTAGGCATTTACAGACAAAGGGAAGTTACACGAAATCATCAAATAAAAACATTTTAATTTTGATAGTTTAAAATTTAAATCCTTTAAAAATATTCATTAATATTTGAGATTGTTGCAGAGGTGATCTCTAATGCACATGATTCATGATATTGGATAGGAACGTATTTGGTAAATATTCACTCTTTACATTAGATGATGACAAAAATAAACACTTGCAGAAAAAGAATCGAAATAAGAATTTCTCCTGACCTAGACAGTAGTTCGATAATAATCGAAACACATTCAAGATACACATACATCAGATAGGTTAATTCATAACTTGTAACAAATCAAGCAGTGCAATATGAGTTATTATTATATTACTAATAGAATGATTTACAGATTTAAGAAACCTGATCAGCAGATTCAGTACATACTATATATTTAACATCAGTTAATTAAAACACACCACAAAAAGTTACAGTCGAAACTCCTTATCTCGAAATTCAAGGGACTGTGGAAAATATTTTGATTTATCCATATTTCGACTCGTGTATAAATAAGGCTGATGATATCAGTTTCTGACATTTATTACGGTTGAACAAAGTTGGGCTACGATAGCATGTAAACAGCATAGTTTAATCTAATATTTGAAATGGCAGTAAATGAACAAATGAATTTATCCTACTTTCTCCTTTAATTGTTGTCTGTTCCGCACTCGTGCACAATACCTAAGCACATATACATCATATAGTTTACGGAATAAAATAAAATGAAATTTAAATTTGCTTTTGATAGGCTTCAAGAAACGATGTATGAGGCTACAGATCAGTATGACTATATGATGAATAAATACATGTATGATAAATGCGGCACTGGAGAGTTTTTATCTGTTACAGAAACATTGTACAAGCATTAGACTTAACAAATCACGCAGAGATATGGACTCTATTGATGAAAAATACATTCTGACAAAGTGCCCGATCACAGTCCTTTACTTAACAAACTTAGAATAAGTTTCTTTCAAAATTGTGGGGATCAGATTTCATCAAAATGTATGAACTGGTTCAACGGTTTCGTTTTTATCGCTCCTGAAAATGCACACAACCAAGCTAAATATTTTCATGTAAACATGCTACATTTTTAACAACAGGTAAGTCATTGCTACAGGATTGTGACACTAAGTAAGAAGCCAAACTTTAATTGGATAATCAAACTGGTGATTAATTGTAAGTGACAAAGTGTTCGAGGGACCGATACGCTGTAATAAGCCAAGTGTTATGCAGGGGTGACTTTCTACTCTGTGTATATATTGACTTATTTTGTCAGAAGACGTGCCAATGTTTTGATGAAAAGTAAGTTCGAGACAACAAATGATTTTTCCCTTGCTTTACAGTAAAATGGACTTAAAAATCGCTTTGACTCAACCGAAATTTCGACTCAATGAAATTCAAGTCATCCAAACTAAAAACACAAAGATGTTGAATGGAAAAAATCGGGACTTGTAAATTATTTTGACTCAAATGGAATTTCGAATCAAGTGATATGGAGACAATGAGTTTCAACTGTATGTTGATCAAGGACAATAACTCCATTCATAGTGCTGAAACTCTAAAGGTTATGTAATGTACCTGTGGTAGTCAATGACCGGAACCAGTAAGTCATTTGCAGATACTATACCACAGGAAGACATTGACAACAACACTGTCTTAACAGGACACCACATTGATAGAAATTTTGTTTTACTTGTCATTTTAAACCAATATTTGGGCAATTCTATATTCTACAAATACACTGTCTATGCAAGGGAAAAACAAGTCAGTTAGAATTAGCAAAAAGTGATTGCTCCACATGGAATTATGGTTCCAAACTTCATCTGATATAACAACCATTTTTATGAATTTTCATAAATCAATTTGTCATCACAACATATAGAATTCTTATTTCAACAACTTTTTATATCTCTTGACATAATATTCAAGTAAATTCAGAAAGTAATTCTTTCACTGCCGAATACAACAAAAATATATGTAGCAGGTGTTTTTCGACAATGACAGCGACAGTTGCAGGATAAACTAAATATATCAATTGCCAAGTGAGATCTTTTTCTTAGTTCAATTAATTTCCCTCTCTTTTGGTTGTAATATTGTTCAGCTTTTCTAATTCATGTGTTGGCCTTCACATCATTTCTGCCTTTTGTATTCTTCATGTGCATCAATCCTATGTTATGAAGTACATAAAAATTCTGGAATATAAGTAAGCAATACAGATATCATGTTATTGTATACTAAACAAATGTTTGATAGCACTGTCCTGTCAGTGATGCTTTTATATGGCACCCAAGCGTCTAAAACACAGAATCATGATTGTATGCCCAATGATAGTAAACATTATAAATGTTCTATAAACAAATAGATAATGGTACTATAACCACTTTATCTCATTTCTACCCCAGAGTCTTACTCAATGAGGATTTACATAAAGTGTATATTTCTGATAAACTTATAACCACTATTTGGTCCATGTTTTATACACAACCATGTACACATGTATAATCCTAATTATCACAGCTTAGTCCTATCTTGGTTACTCAATGGCTGCCATACGTCTCTGATCAATGTCATTCCCAGTATATCTTTAAATACCACCGCCCCTGAAACAAAGTAAATTCAGGATTTAGTTGATGAAACACTTTCGTTGATGATCAAGTGAACATAAACAAGCCTACATTTAGTGTTCCATTCAACACTCGTCCCCTTTCAGTTAATCAATTTTCAGTCAATGGACCTCGATAGCAATGAAAAGATATCTTATTTGAAAAATTAAACGTCTCCCCTCCAAAAACCAGTGTCTTGACAGGAAGGATGCAAAAACCAGAAAATGACATGGAAAAAACTTTACATGCACTCTTTTGTGCTTAATAACACACATCCCTTATTCAATTAAGTGATTATCTGGAAAAGAAACTAAAACACTGACATATCAGAAAAGATCAGGCTTTGTGTCTGACCTTTAAGGGTAAATTTAACCATTCTAGTTACATTGTCAGTATATATATGACCTTGACCTTTTGACACAGTGACCTAGAACAATGGTCAGTTGACTACTGGTTTCATTCTGACAAACTTTGCTTCCTGCATCTTTGATGCAGGGCCCTAAAAATGGTGATAAATGTTTATTGATGTAAGTAACCTTCACAGTTGACCTTTTGACCCATTCACAACTCTATCATCTGGAAGCCAAAATATGATAAAAGTCTATTGTTAGTAACAGTGACCTTCGAAGTTGACCTTTTGACCCCAATTTCAATCCAACCTTTTATTAAGCTAACACTGTCTGAAGTTTCAACAAAATCGATAAATCCCCTCTGAAGTTATGAACTGGAACCAAAATTTGATGATAAAAGTATATTTTCAGCAAGTGACTTTTGTAGTTGACCTTTTAATCCCAAATTCACTAATAGGATAGGAATTCAGCAAAACAATTGCCATAGGAATGAAGAAATACTCTGTGCTCTAATTACATTAAAGTCAACAAGTATACATGTAAGTAATAAAGGGGGCCTCAAAAGGGGAAAATTATGATAGTAAAATGAATAATGTTTGAAATATGAATAAAGTTTAAGGTGTTAAAGACAGTGTGCAATAAAATTATAACATTCCACAGCAAATGTGTTTACAATTTTTTTTATATTTTTTTTTTATTTTTAAGAGTGGTTTAAGTGGTCAAACTGCATATTCAGAATGGTTTTTGAGGACTGAAATAGAATCTAGACATAATTTGGGTCAAGTCAATTCAATTTCTACAGATGGGTGTTTGACAAGATGGAAAATTCTTCCTAAAAATCAATACTTACAGAAAGTCAAAGTGAGCCTCATACATATTTCCAGTACCAATGTCCTTTGCCTGAACATGAAGCTCAGTTTCTCCAAATATAAGTGTCTCTTCCACCTCCACTGCTCCTGTACGTGTTGGATCTAAGGGAACAGTGAGAAGTCCTAATCGAGTGCAACCTTCATCATCTACAAAGACAGGGTTTCTTTCATTTGATACATACACAGTACACTCAAGTGTTGCCTCGTCTGGCTTCAGTGCCTGAAACACTTGTGACTCTGAATGACCAGGTGTTACTTGCTGTCCAATCTCTATGTACTTGAAGAATGCATCCTTGCACCTTTCAACTCCATTGATTAAAACCTTCTTTGAAGCAGGATGTCTGCGAGGATCAAACGCTGGCCAACTCTGAATTCCATAGGTGTGCTGTGCAACTCTACTGCTGATTATCCGAGGAACATGACCAAAGAGTACAGCTCCCTTGAGTACAGCCAGACCAGCCTCATCTGGTACAATAATCCGTTTTTTACCAAACTTTTTACGGATAGCACTTTGAACAAGTTCGCATTCTGCAAAACCCCCCACCATTAGTATATTCCCAACATCTTGGAATGTTCCTTGTTGCAGTATTCCTTCCATGTGTTTTATAATTCCGTCAATCGTTGGTTTGAAAAGTTTTTGGAACTGATTATTTGAAATCTGTAGTTTCTGTTTGCCCCAAGTGATGTCTTCGCTAAAGGGAGAGGATTTCACAGCATCTTCCATTTTTCTCCTTGTTTTATCTCTCCTTACAATGTCCACTAAGGTTACAGGCACTGTTATTGATAATTTCGTTGGCTTATCTTCATAAATTGCTCTTTTCTTTGTTTCGAATTCTCGGAAAAGATCAATGAAATCCTCCATGCTTTCATCCTGTAATTTCTTCATGTTTTCCTCACCAACAATATCTGCAAGACAAGCACTGAATGCGTCATCTACAGATTTCCCACCAAATGCACCCCCTGTTGCTGGAAGCAGTTCTTTAAGTGTGCCATCATGCTGTCGCTGATGGACAGTGATGTCAGCTGTCCCACCTAAAATCAAAAACAGATATGACTATAAATTATTGTTGTAAACCAAACCTCTGAGAAGTCAAATGGAACAATGCTGAGGTGAGAGGGTACGGGATATCTATTCACAAAGTGAGAGATTTTTCATACTTAATATAAAGGGGTGAGCTTATATCAGGACTCATTTCTACTAAACTACAATAGATATGAGTGGGCTTATTATCATACATGGGGTTATTACTGGATATATAAGGTAAATATCATACATTGTATAATTATGCAAAACTTTAACATTGCCTAGTTGGGTCACATTCATCTCAGCTAGTTCAGAGACATAAAAACTAGTTCATATCAAGTACATCCTAAAAGTTCACATACATTCCAGTTAGTTCACAAACATCTAGCTAGTTAACATACATCCCAACTATTCCACATATGTCCCAGCTCATGCACATATCCAAACAAGTTCATATACAACACAACTAGTTCACATCCATCACAACCTATTCACAAACATCTAGCTAGTTCACATACATCCTAGCTATTTCACATATATCCCAATTAGTTCACATACATCCATGCTAGTTCATATATATCCAACCTAGTTCAAATATATCCCAGCTTAATCAGATATATCCCAGCTAGTTCACATCCATCCATGCTAGTTCATATATATCCCAGCTAGTTCACATACATCCATTCTAGTTCATATATATCCCAGCTAGTTCACATACATCCATTCTAGTTCATATATATCCCAGCTAGTTCACATACATCCATTCTAGTTCATATATATCCCAGCTAGTTCACATACATCCATTCTAGTTCATATATATCCCAGCTAGTTCACATACATCCATGCTATTTTACATATATCCCAGTTAGTTCATGTACATCTAAATGTTCCCCAAGTACATTTCTATATTCTGGTATATTTAGTGTATGTTGTTGATAAGTTATTTGATTCATGTGGGCAAAGAAATCATCAAATGTATTCAGACACCAGCCTCAAGAGAGAAGAAAATCTGTTTATACATGTACCAAATTTGCTTAATCAAAAAAGTCAAAAACAGTTGAAAATTAATTTTTGGCATTGCCTAATACCTTGATATACAAAATAACGTAAAAATCAGACAATGTCTAAATGTCAACCAAGAAGAGGCTACAATTTGCCTCAGCATAGTTGTCATGACAATAAAACATATACAGTGACATTTGGCATCCCCTTGTACCTCTACATACCAAATTTGGTCAAAATCAAGATTTGTTTCATTTTTTATATAAAAGGGGGACAACTCGCTGAAAAGTGGGAGAAATAAAAACTCATTTATGTGGGCACATCTCCAAATTGTACTGGCATTTCCCACAATTTTTCTAAAAAGATTTCATGAAAACTGTGAAAATGCATAGCCAGACGAAGTTAGTCTTCGGACAGATTGACAAACTGATGGATGGACAAGGTGATTCCAGCATACCCTCCTGCCCCCAACTTCATTGCAGGGGTTTTACAAAATAAGAGGGCCATGGCCCTTAACAGTCATCTGACAATCGATGAATAGATGGACAAACCACAGAATTGCAGATGGTGGTCGGACAAATCTGATGAATTCTCATGATGATATTTCACACCACACTTGGTATAAATCCATTCAAGCACTTAGGAAAAATTAAGAAAGACAAGCATTTTTAAGCAAAATATTGACTAACTTTCCCCAACTTGCCCCGCCCCCAAGTCCCTAAGGGTCAAATCAAATTCCTGAATTTAAAAATTATTTGCCTACATGACTGATGTTACAGACAAAATTTGGATGATATCAATTCAAGTAATAAGGAAGCATAGCGTTTTGAAGCAAAGTATTGTCTGACTACCCTTTCGGGGCCCCATTCCCAGGTCCCTAGGGGGTTGCTTTTTCAAACCATATTTGATTGAAATCCACCAAAGCATTAAGCAGAGTAGCATTTTAAAGGAAAAGTTTAGAGATGGCACTTGATGACTGACAATACACGAGATATATCCTTTACATTTTAATATATCACCATGTATTGTCTGTACACAAAGAAGCCTTTAATCTTTCAAACGTCTTGTAGTGACTACGATATTAAAAGATAACACAAATTACCTCCCAAGTCCAACACCATGTACTTTGTTCCTGATTTAGCAACTTTAAGAAAACTTTCATTTCCAGCTCCAGCTCTCTCCACTGGGAGGTTCTGACAATAGATGGAGGCCGCCTCTGGTTCCAAAGCTATAGACAGTTGTGTCTCTCTGATACCTCCCTAATCAATAACAATCATAGGGTAAAATATGCATTGACTGAACATACAAACAAAACAACAGTAAAGTGAGTCAGGGACCATAATTAACATCAAAGTCAAAATACTATATCACATAGCTGATTTCATATGACAACTGCAGTACTATAATTCAACTTGATATCACAAATGAGATATAGTGTCATTTGATGAAGTTATTTGTGTCAGTACTTTGTAATATAAAAAAGAAAGCTTACTTTCTTGGCTGCTTCTCGCATGAATTGTTTGGCCCTGTCATCCCATATTGCTGGTACAGTAATTACAAATTTGATATCATTAGAGTTAATTCCTTCAACCATCTTTTGGATGGTTTGCATCAAGTGATCTTTCAGGTAACGGATGGCATGAGAGAACACATCTATTGCAGGTAATGTTTTCTTTCCTGTAACCTCTTCAACTCTTGTGTCCCTTCGCAAGGCCTGAAAAATATACTACCATATCTAGAGGCAATTCAAATAAATATAACACACGTTTGTGTCAATGGTTTTCACTTCCTCTATTTCAAGGTCATTAGTTTGCAAAAATCAGAAAAGAGAAAACTTCAATAGAATAGATAAAGATCATTATGGCCTCTGCTACAGACATTCTTTTTTCATCTCTTGCTTACAGTGTGAGATCAAAAGCAAATCTGATGTTTATACAAATGAAAAAAGAAACAATAGCTATTGACTCTGATCATAGTTTTCAAGAAAATGTTCAAAGAAGCAAGTTGTCATGTTGGTATTATTGTTCCATACTGACTAGTGAGAATTTCTGATCAGTTCCCTGGATAGAAATGCTGTCTACACTGAAGCATGAATTAATTAGTTCAAAACTTAAGGACCCTTGCAGAAACCATCAATAACTACAGACCTTGTTGATGTGGGAAACCATCAACAACTACAGGCCTTATTGGTATGGGACACCATCAATAACTACACACCTTATTGATGTGGGAAATCATCAATAGCTACAGGCCTTGTTGATGTGGGAAATCATCAATAACTATAGATCTTGTTGATGTGGGAAATCATCAATAACTACAGACCTTGTTGATGTGAGAAACCATCAATAACTACAGATCTTGTTGATGTGAGAAATCATCAATAACTACAGGTCTTGTTGATGTTGGAAATCATCAATAACTACAGATCTTGTTGATGTGGGAAATGGGAAATCATAAATAACTACAGATCTTGTTGATTTGGGAAATCCTCAATAACTACAGACCTTGTTGATGTGGGAAATCATCAATAAGTACAGGCCTTGTTGATGTGAGAAACCATCAATAAATACGGGTCTTGTTGATGTGGGAAATCCTCAATAACTACAGACCTTGTTGATGTGGGAAATCATCAATAAGTACAGGCCTTGTTGATGTGGGAAATCATCAATAACTACAGACCTTGTTGATGTGAGAAACCATCAATAACTACAGGTCTTGTTGATGTGGGAAATCATCAATAACTACAGACCTTGTTGATGTGGGAAATCATCAATAACTACAGACCTTGTTGATGTGGGAAATCATCAATAACTACAGATCTTGTTGATGTGGGAAACCATCAATAACTACAGACCTTGTTGATGTGAGAAACCATCAATAACTACAGGTCTTGTTGATGTGAGAAACCATCAATAACCACAGGTCTTGATGATGTGAGAAACCATCAATAACCAGAGGCCTTGTTGTTAAAGTGGAAAACAATGAAGAAGTGTAAACCTTGTTGTTATGGAGAACCATCTTGAAACGATGGAAAAAGTAGTAATTCTGATGCTCATTATCCTCTGCTAGTTGTGAATAATTATTCTCTGCATCATATCCAAAAGAATTGAAAGATAGATCAGGGTTGAGAAGTAGTGCTGTTGGCGCTTTGTGTGACATCAAGGACCGTGCACCAGAATTCCACACATTGGCATTGATCTTCAATGGGTCTTTTTCAAAGTCATCTTTGGCAGAGAAGGCATATCCGGAGTATGTAGTGCCAAAATCTATGGCAGCTACAAAGAGATGAGTTGATATTCTACCCCCTGCTGCTGCCATTTCACTCTGGAAAGCAATAAAAGAGTTTAAACATGTATATCTATTCTTAAAATTGGAATCAGATTTCATAAAAGATATATCAGATATTAGCATACATATACAGCTTCGAGATCCATTCTCTTGAAAAATATAATGTTTAGGACAATATTTTTCAATTCATGGGTTAAACATTAGATGTATTTGAGGTACAAATAATTTTTGTTTCAGAAAGAATATACAGATGTTTTCATACGCAAATGAGAACATGAGAAAAAATATCCTAACTGAAGTACAATACAGCCATACCGTTTGTCATTAAATATTTCCTCTAAAACTTTCAAATGATGTTCTGGTCAATATTATTCAACAAAATAGTATCAATAATAGGAAGAGTAATTCATTTTTAATATATATTCATGATTATTTGTGAATATTGGTTGTTTTTCATCATACACTGTGGTCAAGCTCAGAAACAAACTGTTCGATTCTGAAGGGTCTCAATTAAGATTCAGTTTCACAAATATTTATTAAATTTAACATCATATAGCGAAACCTGTATTAAAGCCTTTTAATTTACTTTAAAAAGTTTATATTTTCTTTCTTGAAGCAACAGAAACAATGTATATACTAGGCATAACTTAATTAAAGTCTTCTAATTTACTGATATAAGTTGATAATTTTCATAATACAGATGTTGCAACTTCATCAGTGAAATTCTTTTCTGCAAGTTTGTAGATCTATACCTGTAATAACTCAAAGACAAATGAAATAAGGTTCTTTTAAATGAAAGCACTGTATGTATCCCTTGACTACTGTTAAAGTTTCAAGGTAAAAAGTTACAATCAATCCAATGTGATTAGTATTTTTCACAAACATCAAACCATGAAGTTTGATTTGGTTGATAGACCATGAACAATCGAAATGCCATCATTTTTGTTTGTAAAATTGTCACAAAAATCATGCATGAATTGACATTGAAAAGTTCATGATAATGGTTAAAACATGATAATCAGTCCCAAATTCATTAATGCACGACTGACGATCCTGGGGAATCTAGAAATTTAAAGACAAAATCCAATATTGTCAGACATACTGTTGGTCTACTTGAAATGGTCCAAGACTAACCGATTCAGCAAAAGAAAACATGTAATTCCTCTCATCAGAATTCCATTTTCCACCTAAAAAACCTATTCTTTATTTCAAAAATTTCTACAAGAGCAACTTGTACAGACAGAGGTTACAGGACTTAGCCCTTTTTTTTATCACACACTTTCCTATGGGGAGTTGTCACATAGGTCTTTAACACATGTCTCAGGACCTCAAACAAACGGGTCAGTCAGGCCAGTGATATGTACAAAGTCGATCTTGATCATTCTGTGGAACAAATTTTGTTAAAAAGTCTGTTATTGACTCTGAGGCACCTCTTAATATTGATATCAGTTTTGCTCTTAACAAGAGATTAAAATAGTAAACTTCCAAAACTTTCATTGTTGTAAGATCATCGGCTGTCAGCTATTTTCTATTTTAATCAGTCCCAAAACGAAAAAGACACAACTAGGGACCAAGGGCAACCTAAATATGAAACAAGAGAGCAATCCATCCACTGCTTCTAATGAAACAATAATGACATTTCTTTTTTTAAAATACAAGGCGGCCACCTGATGGCCATTTCATTTTTCTGATCATTCCCAAAATCATGCAAGCACAAATAAGGACCAAGAGGAACCTATACAAGAAACTTGAGATAGATCAATGGAGTACTTCTCAAGAAATAAGTCAATTATTGCCTCTGAGGTATCTCATAAACCACTGATATCAGTTATGATCTTTATAAAAAACCTACAGATATCTTGGCGTCCACCATTGTTTGTTGTTCATCCTGTTTTTGGTCTTAATCATACAAAATTTGAACATTCCTCTGAATAGATTCGGGTGATAATCATTAAATAAAAAATCCGAGTTGGCCTTCTGTCGGCCATTTTGTTTTTCCGATCAGTATCAAAATCAAACTGGCACAATTGGGAGTCATGGGGAATGAACATACAAGATTCAAGACTCCTCTTAATACAGATATCAGTTATGATCTTAACAAGAGATCCCACAAGAAATTGCAACAGATTGCAATAATAAACTTTCATTGTTGAAATCAAAAGGGACCAGCTGTCAGCCATTTTGTTTTTGTAATCAGTCCCAAAATCAAAAAGGGACAACTAGGAACCAACGGGAAATCTACAATTTGAGAGAGATGAATCCTGTCCTTCTCAAATAATGAACTTTCTTTTTCAAAATCTAAGATGGCCACCCGTCATTTTTTTGTTTTTTATAACTTTCTATTTTTCAAAAGATGTGTAATATACATCATCATCAGCAGCAGCATCAGCATCGTAAATCCACTCAGTCATATACATTTTGTAGGTATGTAATTACCAGTATGTATGATTACCTCAATTTCATTTCAAAATTATACACATCCATAATGTCAATAGCTGTCACTCATTTTGCACACACATCCACACACTTTCACACATATACAAACACACATCATAAATACATGTACACACATTTTAGAGAACGGAGGTGATAAGTAAAGCAAAAGAAGGAAGGGACAGAGAAGAAAGAAATCAGATAAAAAGGGAATGGTTGCATGGTATAAAAGTGTGCAAAATAGTAAGCAAAACCAGGGTTAAAATGATCATGAAAAAGTTGCCAACTAGAACCAAAATCATAAATTAATGGGTTATTATTAATGTTGATATTGATAACAATAAAAAAAAATAAAAAATAAAAAAAAGGATACCTTTTGTATTATATAATTATAATTCCGAAAGAGGTTTTCTCCAACCTTTTACAAAATATCCCTTAATAGGCTCACATCTACTGTTATTTACAAATTTTTGAACCAGGAAATGATCTTTTATAACATTGAGGTTTAGGGCTTTACTATGGCATCTAGTTTTGTAGATATAATGTTGGATAAGAATTAAAACTTCACTACCAACATGATTACAATATTGTGTAACTATTCCAGAAAGAAGTGACTTCTTGTTATAAGTAAACAGAATTAGTAATAAATCTAGAAGAGTTTCAAATCTCTGAAGTAAGATTTGCACCTCTTGACATTCCCATAAACACTGACCTATTGTCTCATGTTCCATGTTACATAACGCAAATGAAGAGCTAGCAGAGTTTTCTGGTACACATTGAAGTCAAATTCACCGATAGCTTGTAGGTCATTAGAAACTTGTTTGTTATAAGAATATACCCGATATGTTTAAAATCAATGACAGACTGTAAACGATTAACATCTCGATACTTAACAAATTTTCCATAAAAAACCAAACTTCAGCCAAGATATCCTCTTGGTTTTATAATGACCCCATTTTCTTTCTAAATCAAACGGATAATTTTTGAGGTAAAGTTCCTATTTTCTAAATTTAAAAAGCATGATGTTGGTTTACCCCCTTCTTCTATTCATTTCGCTCTAGTTCCTATCACCTCTGTCTGTCATTTTTGATCAATATCTAGGGACCAAGGGGAACCTACATGAACATATGAAATTTGAGAAAGATTCACCCCTTACTACCGTTTATTTTGGATTCGGAACCTTCACAAGAATCGATATAAACAACGTTTTGTTGCTGGCTCGTCTTGCTGTTCAACCAAACCGCGCAGTTTTCGGTAATGATCTTCGAGATAGTAGGTACTAACACATATGTTATATAGTATTTCTAGCCAGCCAAAAGGTAACGGTGATGACACCACTGCACATACTGATTTGAGTAGTCCATATACAAAAATGTAGCATATAGTACATGGTATGTATAAAGATTTGTAAGAAAGACAAAGTACAATATCTCACCACAAAATCGTATAATTTTACATCTTACCTGACAATGTAGGTAATGTGCAGATTAGTACAGTGATGATCTCGAAGTATCCCACTTGAAATCAGCCAGAAATGTTTATTTACTTCCACTTAAGGTTTTCATGGCCGATAGCCTTCAAACCGAAAGTACCCATTGCGCATGTCTTGTGGGTGTAGGCACCGATATAACTTCTTTTATACCGGACCTCCACCATGGCAAGCTAGTAAGACCGTCATAGAAATAACAACTAGAACACAAGATGTGAATTGAATCTGGCCGTTTATTATAGTAAACGACATTTGTTATTTAGTTCAAAGTTTATCCTTTAAAATTTACCGAACAAGTCTTAGATGGGGCTCATAATCTGCCAACACATGCGCATGTCCTGTGGGTGTAGACACCGATATAACTTATGATTCTAATTCACTACGTTCAAACGAACATAAATCTTTTATCATATAAAACTCCACACTTATATATGGGTGTGGCCTTCGAGATATTTACAAAGTTTATCCTTTAAAATTTACCTCCTGCTTGATCTGTATCGCTAGAAGAACACTTCCTAGCTTGGTGCCCTTAGCTATAATTAAGAAAAATAACAAATCGGCGTATTCGTTGTTGTACCGTCAATCTGACCACCACATGCCTTTGTTATCCCTCGTTATGTCCTGTGGGTGTAGACACCGATATAACTTCTTGTATAAGGTTTACTATCTGGCGAGTCTACACACATCATATCTACAAGTAGACCCACTTGTCGACGTGGATGTGTTTTAATATGGTACGTTAACCAGAGAGGTGTTTATTTCAAAAGCGCAAAGAGATTTCGATATACGTTATAGAGGTACATGTACACGTGTACCCAGAGACGTACATAACACATTATTGTGTTATTTACGTCTCTGGTGTACCTAATTAGATCATTTTTTTGTCTCTAAAATGATACTTTATAATCTAATGTCATTATTCACATTTATTAAACTCATATTGATATTCAAATATTTCATAATGAGCAATTAAAACGCTTTAGAGGCCCTGCAATACAATTAACCACGTGTACCTCTATAACGTATATCGTTTGACCCTTGTGACCTTGAAAGGGGATCATGGTCATTTGTTTCAACAAAGAGGATTCTTCGGAACAGTCATTGCTTAGAAGACTGACAAATCTTCTGGACGTCAGATCATTGAGGCAAGGAATGTGTTTTCAATATATTTCAAAATGGCGGCCATTGTGGCCATGTTGGATTTTGGACTGACCCGAAATTAACAAACTTTGGTTTGGACCATGTCACGATCATTTCAGGTAAGTTTCAGCTCAATGTCACTTGAGAAGAAGTTGAACATGTGTTTTCAATGTATTTTTAAAATGGCGGCCATGGCGGTCATGTTGGATTTCGGACCAATCCGAAATTAACAAACTTTGGTCAGGACCACGTCACGATTATTTCAGGTAAGTGAATGATAGTTGTGCAAGTAAGTAAGTGAATGAGTAGCGCATGCGCTGCCCTGTTCGCTATCCTTATTCACCTGGCCAGTCCTCTCACTCCGGACCATCACCCAGCACGAACTTGGTTCCCTGGTTCATTTCTTTGTACTGCGGTCGGACCAGAAGAGTTTAGCCGTTATTTGACCAAATCGGCTAGTGGCATTTCTGTTTCAAACACACGGGGAGACATGATGTTACTGAAGATGAATTTGTGTGTTAGAGCACTCACTTAATCAGAAATATTTAGTGAAATTTGTGTCTTAAAACACTGAAGTAGAAATGATGTTACTTAAGTGGAAATTATGTGTTAACAACACTTTGGTAAAATCGTTATTTACTTAAATGAAATTTGTGTTTTAAAATATTTGAAGAGAAACCAATAGAGGTAAAAATCAATAATTACTTTCTATCAAAATTTCATGACTTCAGGTTGACTTAGCATGCGCACAGCAACAGAAAACAGAGATAATCCATTTTGACGAAACAGGAGATCGAGGTTTACATGTTCGTCGTTGTAGCATATCACGGTGTCGTCTTGTTTGTCCCAAAAATGAAAATAGTGGGTGCTGGTTGTCCCTAAAACTTATCTAAATAAGCTGGGTAGCATGCTGTTTTTAGCAGTTAAGGTACATGTATCCTTTAGCTGTACATGCAGATTAGTAAAATTTATCAATATTTCCTATTATCGTTAAACAGAATGGAATAAACATTTGGACAAACATTTTGGTGTTTTATTATATATTTAATTTATGCATTAGTTAAAAAGTAAATTCTCATTACGGTAATTAAATGTATATCGAATGAAACAAAATGTACCAAAAAGCTGATGTAATTAATTTCCTTTAAATTAACGTCAGGTGAGATGTTGTCAATAAGGATTAGTAATTTAGGTAAGATGCTCCAGAGGTAAAATTTTATAAGTATGAAATAAGTATATATACAGTCAATTTCCAAGTAACATTCTTATAATGGCGAACTATCCAGTGCAAGTCTAGTTTACTGCTATTAAACATGGTGGTAGGACTCTGCTCCAGGCTGGTTACCGGTACATGGTAAAGAACTTTAACGATACACTACTAATTTCAATATTCTGCCAAGTCTGTGTCGTTGAAATACTTTTAGAAACAATAAATGATTTATAAAATGTTCCCTTGTTTAGATTTTTCTAGACTTTTGATATGTTTTCAGGTAATTCGTGTTCTGTACAATACAAAAAACAGCAATTCTTTTGCAGTTAGTTTGAGGTCAAATCTTAGAATGACTAGACTATACCTATTGGAGGTGCTGTGTTCGAGACTGTCTTGCAACCATCAACGATCCTGTGAAAGTTGGTCACCAACACAATCATCTACCCGATCGTTTCCAGGGAGAAGTTCAGAAGATCGCGAACAGCCTAAGGAAAAAATGCAGAGAGGAACTCAAGCTCCATACCTACCATCTACATGTACGATGAAGAAGTCGCCAATTACAGACACATGGCCAGGCAGCTTAGAGACAACCAATGGAACAGCTTCTAACCTACACATCCTGCAAGACATCCCTCTATTGAGATCGACTACATCAACTACGGCGACAGGGCGACCTATTTACTCCACATGGAATAGATAAGCGCGATTTGAAAAAGACATTAAAATGAAATAAATGTACATTGAGATGATCGTGAAAAAAATTGCGGACCAGGTGTGTTCCCACGTAGGTGCTCAAATCAAAATTGTGTAATTTAACACTTAAGGACGAGCGGTTAAGTCCAATAATCACATAGAGTGAGACAATGTGTAAGTAACTGTGTCATTCATTCATCGATTTTTATGTTTCATTGAACATATGGGCCGTAAATCCAAAAGCCGTAAGGTTCTGTGTTCAATTACAACTATTCACCCGAGGATGTTATAACATGTAATGAAGTTAATGCAAAAAGTAATAATATCAGTGATTTATTTAAGTCTTCTGAGACAAAGACGTTCGATTTAAAAGTTTTATATAATGGCAAACAAAAGATACCTTATAATGATAAACCCTGGTAACTGTGCTAAACACAGGAAAGAATTTCGCGAAGCAAGAAAAAAATACAGCAGGATTAAAAATACTGCGAATAGGAAAACGGTAAAGTATGAAATAGAGACAAGACAGGAATAAGTGTTTTAAAACATTTCAGTTGTGAAAAATAAATCAGGGAATCCTCCTAGAAATATCCCTTAAAAATGTGGAATATCCTTAACAATCTAAACGGTTCAAATTGGTAGCGTAAAGCAAATACAACTACAGACAATGATAAAGAGGGGCTTGAAACTCTTATTTGACACCGGAATAGTTCTAGAAGCCGGACAGTTGATGTAATTTGACCAATTTACAAAAACAAAGGTGACCAATGTGATCCAGATAACTATACAGCTACTACACTTGTTTCATGTTTTGGAAAACTTTGTACGCCAATAATTAACGAAAGGCTGAATCAGTTTGCAGAGGAAACCAATCTTATATCGAATGCGCAGGCCGGATAATGAAAAGAATATTCAACAATTACATTCGTTGATTTCTTAATATATCTCAGACAGTAAAAATTACATTGTCCGTTCATCAAACACTCATTGGAAAAATTAAACATTTTCTTGCGGGCATTGTGTGTGTGTGACTAAGATCTGCCCGGTCCCTGTATAATATAAAAAGAACAGAATTTGAACAAAAATGATATTGCAAGTTAGTTTGTTCTCCTAGAGAGTACCCTTTTGCTACATATATTAGCATGCTTTCGGAAGTTGTGCCAAGTCTCTTTGTTTTGAGTCGGTACAATACTCAATTAATAATCTTACCTAGTGTCTTTTAAGTTTGCTCTTTGATCTTGATGATGGACAGTATATTCACTTTTCGTATAAGGATATGTTTAGAAGTTTAAAAAATAGGGACGTTATTTGTTAGGACAAGTTAATATATAAAAATGGGGCTCTGACTCGGACAAATTTATTATAATTAACATTACCCGCGAGTAATATCAATCAAAGGGACTTGGCACGAATTTTAGACCCATGGCTCATATACGTATTGGCGATGGCGGGCATTCGTGCCAAGTCCCTGTGACTTAAATCACTTACAACTTCTTTACTACCTAAATAATAACTTATCTTTATTCGCCATCAATGTTCTTAGTTGTCATTCTATCGGTGTATAATTGCCGATAAGTAAGACTACAGACCCGGCCATGGCCTCTTGAGTTATTTAGTCCAAAAAGTGAAATAATGACCAATAATTAATTTTCTTTTCGATCTCTGAAGTAAAAATAGATAAGAGAGCATCAAAAGCCTATATACGAGATTTTGTTAACTGATTTTTCAAAACCCAAGATAAACATATTCTTTTCAAGACCCTTTTTTTTATTGTACCCCAAATTGAACATAAAAGAAAGGGACTATGGAAAAGTGACCCATATACGTACAGAATTTGCAAAAATGACCCCTCTCTTTCTTTTCAAGAAATAACAACAAGAAGCCTTTTCAGTTGAAGTCCTGGAGGAGATTTTTATCTTATCAATGGTGTAGTCTTAAAATGAATAACTACGGACAGAGGTAAATCTAATATCCGTAGTTATTTCTACATACGTTTCCGAATCCGTCTGGGCATAACTTGAAAAAAAGAATGGCCAATCTCGTTCATCAAACACCCAGTGGAAAGATAAAATGTTTTCCAAACTGCTACATCTGTGCCACTAATATCTACCCCGTGTACAATATGTAGGATATGATATACAAAAAAACTGTTTTCCGTTGTGGAGGAGTTACTATAATTGTTACTATAAAATATATATGGGTCGTTGGTTGGGAGCTCGTGCAGAGTCCCTGTGCAAACATAAATGTTCTGTCATTATTTGATGTTTAAAGCTTAAGATACAGGTAAGTTACTATCTGAAATATTTCAGCGATAAACATCTTAGAGGTAAGATCAAAATATGGAACACATATCTACTGTTGGTTGACTGCACTCTATCATTAAAATATGTATTGCTGATTGAAATGGGATTTTTTTTCTCAATGAATGAGGCCGAAGGTCAATACGTAGACACGTAATAATTCGGTATCCTAACATGCACTGAACAAATGTTTGATACTGGTTCAGGATAGATGAGTGTATCTCGTAGGAACATATAACCAACTCACTGATTAGTCGCAGGAGAACGTAAATATAACCCATGGGAAAACGTTTTTATTTAATCCAATAATATTTGTTAATACATGATCATTTTCTTCAATATTGATATATCACTACTAATAACGTATTGGTTAAGTATAACTCAATCAGTAATGTCGTTTAAAGTTGTTTTCAGTGTCACACCCCATTGATGGTTTGAAGAGAATATGAACAATGAAATTATATCACTTCGGTAACAATGCATGGTAGACGAACTCCATTATATACTGATCGAGTTAGGAATATTGTCAGGATTAAGCCAAGGGTAGGAAAATTCTCGACTTTTTTCGGCTGTCTCCACTCTTTTGCTGATCTCTTCCAGCTCCTGTCGGAATCTGAATAAAGATATAAAGTGGAATCATATCAAGTGTAAAAAAAATAGATCTAACTAAATTTCAAATATAATAGAACAGTACTATCGAATACAAAGTATGCACAGTTTACAAGACGAAGAACCAAATAATGAGGACAGTCGGATTAAAACAAGGTAGATTTACAAATAGTGAGAAGAAGTTTTAATCTCGACTTCATGTCTTAACACAATTGCCTCAAAGGAATGTCAGAGAACAGCATACATAAACGCAGAAGTTGGATGTCATAAGTAGGATAAGTAGTACTATGGAATATGCGCTCTAACATGGGATCACTCCGACAAAGGACTATAACACTGCTTAGAGATTCGGACGAAATGAGGGGGTATTTCTGATTATGATATATCACTTGAAAAAAAACGGGAATATTTGCGGAAAGGATGGAGCTTATTGTGGTGGTGGTGGTGGTGGTGGTGGTGGTGGGGTGCTCATCTGTTCTGAAAATAATCTTAATATTAATCGAAGACTTGATTTTGAGTTTGATGACCTCAAACTCCGATGGGTCGAGGTAACCAAACATAATATGCCTATTCTTATTGGCTGTATCTACAGAACTCCAAACTTACTAATTGATTATTGGCCAAACTTGAAAATAACCTTGCTGATATTACAGAGGAAAGTCATTCTGATGGGGGATGTAATTATCATTTTCACAGGCTGTTATTAAAATATTGCTTACAATATACTAAAACTGAACCAACAAGGATTTCTCCACAATCTTCAACATCACTTGATATCCTGGTTACTTATAATGTAAACTTTGTTAATAATGCCTCTGTTCTCCCTCCTTCCCGTAGTGACTACTGCCCTGTTAGTGCTTGCTTAAAACCACCACAAAGCATGCTTACAGGAAAACCCTTTTCTATTTCCAAAATACCAAATGTAATGGAGCAAATAACTTTCTTAGTACAGTTGACTGGAATAACCATTTACAAGGTGATATTGACAATATGAAATTTATTATTACTAACACAATGTTACCTGTTGTCGATCCCTTTGTCCCTTATGAAACAGTAATGTATGGGTAGTTTGTTTTTGCTGCCTTCCTTGCAAATCGACTTTCGGACTGATTCTTGTCCCAGTCATTGAGTGATATTTTGACCACTAAAATGTTAGTTTTTAGTATTTATCAATGTGTTTAATATTTATCAATCGTTATCTGACTGGTGTGTATATTTGTCTATAATAGCAAGTAGAGGGCTTTTCTAGGCTATGCCTGTTGCCCAATCCTTTTGTCAGTAAAAATCATGACAATAAAATATTATGAAAAATTACATAGCGCTGTAAAGGTATTTTGACGAGATTGTGGCTTGTTCAAACCAAGAAACACACGTCAAATGTCTATAACTCTGTATGCTTCAGACAAAGAGATGTATTCAGTTCCCAACATTCAACCACCCATCTATCGGTCCGTCTGTTAAAGTACTGGCCGTAATATTATGCTCGGCCACAGAGAACTTCTATTTAGCTCGATCGGTTGAGCGTTATACTAGTAATCCAGTGATTCCGGGTTCGAACCCTAACGAAAATTACTTGTGGTATGAGGCATGCACAATTAGGCAGTTGAAGCTGGTTATTTGGCTGTGCACTTGAACCAGTTTTATCTATGATAAGGTATATCGATGACATAGACATTTGAATTAATCAAACGATATGAATTAAAATGATATAATTACAAAAATAAATAAGTATATTTTAAAGACATGTAATTTAGAAATACGGAGAATTTCCCTAACAAGAGATACATTGCTTTCCGAGTACTTACTCGTTCACGACCTCTTCCGCCTTTGGATCGTACACGTATTTGACCTCGAAATCCCCTAGCTTGTTTGTTCCCATGCCACTAAGAATTTTGACAAGAGTCAACGCATCAAAAGTGGCATTTTTATCAGGTAGAGCATCGATGATGGCGGCTTCCGTTAGAGGAGTCTATTCAATAAATCGCCCGGATTACAATAAGACAGTCTTAAATCAACTAAAAGGATTAAAAATAACGAAATAAACACAACTTAAAATGACCGCAAATGATAATAAATCTTCAAAATGCAGTTGATTTGATTGTCGCTACACTCCAAATGGGAAACTGTTTCAGGGTATAGCTTTAAACCTTAAAAATCAATATTCCGAAATTCATGTTGTCACCTCTACTAGAACTACTTCACTAGTCATTTTAAATCGGTTTTGGTAAGAATCTTCCTTACAATAATACGATGTAATATATTTAATTTCAAATAAATATATGAGTTAATACAGAATGTTTCGTCCGAAAGAATGAAACTTTGGTGAGACTGGAGACTGAACTGCGTATTAGTATACAAGAATTACTTTAACATTTTTTTTCTTTTTCTGAAACCGGTGCTAGGAAAATCTTAATAAGGTGCTTCACAACACACCTATGATGATCTACAAATTACTTTTTCAACTTTAATTAATTTAAGTATATTCATCAAAATTATACCAATAAATCGCTAAGTCAACATAAGGAACCCTTTACACTATTTGGGGAGGGGATGATATGGTCTATTAGTGAATGTGAATATATTTTCAACATAACTAATGTGGAATGAAATATTGTATTGATACCTGACAGTTTGAATACAATGAAAAGGATCATGATTGTTCTTGAGAGGAAGTCATCTGGCCGTTTCGACTTACTGCATTTAAGTAAGATTGTTTAAAAGACATAACACTTTTCAACACAAATTAAGAATTAAATAGTGAAACAATGGAGTAAACGTTTTTGTCCACCAAAGAGGCCGAAATTGGCCAGATTCGTAGAATGCATCGCTCCAAATGAAGTCTATATAACAAGTAAGGATGTCCAATGCGGTCAGTTAGTGTTATTCCTTACAGGTAGGAAGGTCACCAATAAATTAAGTGTTCCAGAAGTCCAGACATTAATAAAAACGACAATACGGGAATTTGAAACTTACTTATACTCAAATATTAGACAGCTAATTGCATTCGTGTGTTTCAGTAATTGAGAGGTGGTTAAGAATCTGATATTAATAATAGGATATGTGAAAAGAAAGTTGACAAAGTTATGAACGTTCTTCTTGCTTCTCCTTTTTGTAAATGAACCTAAAATGACAAACTAGAGGCTAAGGACGTAATTATGTACAAAATGTATATGCTTCAGACACAAGAGAAATCGAACTACAGGATTATCTCTAAATTATATGTTTAGTATTAGTTTTCTCACACTCTCAATAAGATTTTTCATTTCGCTCTTACACAAATATATTTCTATCCAAACACTATATATAAATAGCTTTGCATATTTTGTTATTGGCATTCTTCGATTGTTTACTAATGTCAACTGACGAGTATCGAAAAAATCATCATTAATTGTTTTAAACATTACATTAATATACATGTACATTTTCAATGATTTCATCATGAACATGCATCATGGATTTCATTGATGTGGAAGATTGTATGAGCTATCTATCTTCAGATATGTCTGTACCTATTTACACATATCTTTATATGAGTATGCTACGTCATTTAGTTCTGTACATATTACCTTGTCTACAGGAGGCGTTCCTTCTAGAGTCATTGGGTAATTAGGTGGAAAACCATACACATCGTATTGGGCAAAGTTGGCCGCAGCATGACTTACACTGACCGTAAAAATGATACTGGTCAGTATAGTAACAAGATCAGGTTCACCGTTGATACTGCCATCGCCGGGAACACCCTGAAAATTAGAAATGGAAACTCATCGTTCATCGTGTTGCCTTCAAAATTTCATGGAAGCTATAGTATACTAGTTTCTACTGCAACCAATGCATTGTTTTGTACGTTTGCTTCAATACGATAGTGGGAATACTTCATACGTACCAGAATGCCACATCCTCCCTCTGTCCGAGGTTTTACAAGTTCCTGGGCCCAGGCCTGGATCTCATGATCCGCAGCATATGTTTCAGGGCTAACTAAAACAACGAACAAATGCCGACATGTTAACACAATCTTAATTCAAAGTCAAATTCGATTAAATAAAAGCAATATTAGAACATGTTGGAAAGATTGAGACCGAGGCTCTTGATAAAGTACAAGGAAAAAAGATAAGGCATTCAACCTAGGTCATGTAAATCTTATTCAAGTAAAGTAAGTAATGTCACGTTCACAAATGAGAACAATACAAAGAACAATAGAATATTAATACACAATATAACTGAAATGGCTGAATACCACTTGAAATGGTGTGTGCTCTGAAGAGTGGGTTTGTTCCATCGACACAATTGGTTGCTGGCCTTATGTTTGCATGAGGTTGGCTTAATTTCTTATATTTGTTTAAAGATGTGCGTGTTTTTAACAAAAGTATATTGACTTACATGTATGCCACCGTAAAAAAGAAACGGTTTGTAATTTTGTGTATGGACCAGTATATACATGTAATATTTTAAATGATTGACCTTTCGGTACTGTTTTAAACATTAGATAAAGAAATCTTATTCAGTAACAAACGACCTTTAGCAATGAGGGTATGATCTGTATGTTACAAAGATAAAATAAAAGAGTACAATCATAAATCTGATTTGAATAAGATTTTTGTAGTCAATGAAGTTGAAGTTTTGATAACAGAGAATGCATTGAGTTGGATGAACACCCTCCTGAATTCCAATTCTAATGATTTTGTTTCATTGTGTATTCATCGTGACATTTGCTATCTTAAACAAAATATGAAACGCAATTTCCAAATCCGTTCAACTTTGTTGAAAACGATACAAATCCATTTCGAGCACATCTGACATGTCGTTACTTCCACAAATATATATCGAACTAAAACTCCTTCCCAGAAACTTCCAATTATAAGTTGACCTAATTACCACCTACATAATATATATCGTGTTAGTATCTGTCACATAGATTTCTTTGACCGTCGTTGTAAATATTTCTCTTATTTTTGACGGAATGAAATATGAAGAATAACGTTATTGTGATGAAAAAAACTACAACGTTTCTTACAATGTAGGTTTACCACGACAGTCAGTTTATTTACTTTCTATTATCTTTATATATCACGAATTTCAGTATTAAAATATTGCCTTTCAGAGATGTATCAAACACTTTCAATTATTAAGAACATTTTTAGCGAAAGAGCGATATGGGGGAAAAGAAACAGAATGATCTACAAGCACATTGTTGTAGTTCAGATGTTTCCAAATGATGTATAGTGTTAATGGAACAGTAATTATTTAATCTATATTTTACAAACCGTAGTAGAGTCTGACGTATTTCGTGACGTAATGTTTAATGGCATAGTACAGCGGTAAGGCGTCATCCCTATAGTGGTAGCCACACAGTACGGATGGGTCCAGCACCTGTTTGTAAATATAACGTTGTTAGTTAGGATCACTTCGAAGGGAATATTTTTTTATCTATTGAATAAAGGTTATGTGATTGTACTACCTGGACATACAAAGCTATATTCCATTGCATTTGAAAGCCAGGCCCTTAGCATTACTTTCGAATCCTACAGCGACGAAATAGCAGTATTATGAAGCAGTATAATTCATTATATGGCTTTACGGTATATATTCACAAGTTGGTATTGAAAAGTGTTTTAATTATCAAGATCGTCTTTTGTACGATATATATGCAATTAACAATAACAAATAGAGGTCAGAACGAACACTACTGATTTATTGTTGAGATGGTGTATCAACAGGTATATGGATAAGAGATGTATATACCCCTCGCTTCTCTAGGTGTACTGGCAGTGTCCCATCCTCGTCTAACCGCCATACCGCCAACCTGTAGCAAAAACGTAAGCATCATGTGTTGGTTGCTAATCAGACACTTCTGTACATAGAAATTTTATTTCTAATTCTATAGCCTCATCACTTAAAACAACTTCATATGGAAAGCGAACGAAGGGAAAATCAAATATGAGTGCTAGAATATGACAATTGCTAAATCGATTTAAGAACAATCGTTTATAAAAAGCAGAAAAAAACGTTACGATTTTAGTGTATTGAGTGTCTCATAAGATATAGTTTTAAATTGATCAAACAACTGATGCTTGATTACATGAAAAGAGTTATTTTACGATGAATGTTTCATTCTGTTCACGACAACATTCCTAACTCCATGTTTGCTTTCTTTAAATTATTTTGTTGAAATGTTGGAAATAACCTTTTGTCAGTAACAAAATTGACCTGGATTTATAGGAAAGTGTGGACCAACTTGATCGAAATTATCTAATTAACATGAACTATTTAGAATCTTTAGTGAAATGTTTACATCTATGATTTCCATTAAGATTTTCGTAATTGACGACCTGCCTACATTTTCAAAACGAACATTTAAAACACTTTAATTACATTAATAATGGACCTTTTAACTGGACACCGTTGATATCTACGAAGGGACTTTCATGTTTGATTTGTTACACGAGATCCCAACAAACAATAATATCGCTCTTGGTCTTTCAATTGTACAAAGGGTCACGGGTCACAGGAGACACAAGAGCAAGTTAGGTCTCATTTTGATAGGTTAGATAATAGAAAAAAACATCTATATATATATTTAAAGGACTAGGCCCAGAATCATCTCAGCCACACGTACTTTCGACTGATTAGTTCGAAGACTCCATCAATTCCACTGGCCATCACTTTATCTATTGAACCTCCCGGGTTGATTAGTGTTTCCAGTGCTAATCTTAAAAGGAAACAAAGGAAATATCATAAATCACAACACAAAAATGACAATTAATCTATCGTAACTACACGAAAAAGCATTTATACAATTAATATTGTGGTATATTCGTTCAAGTTCTTTTCCCTTTTCCTGTTTTTATACCTCGCCATTGTTTACGTATTGTCTGAACAGAACTCTATACAAAAAAGTAGTTACTGGTCAGAAAAGCAGTAAGAAAAATAATTAATGTACAGTGATGACAAGCATGAACTTTTTAAGCTCTGGCCTAAGGACAGTTGATATGTTTTCAGGGATATGAGATTTATTGATGATTTATCCTATTATTCTGCAAGTTCAAGATTAAAGAATCTATTTCTGAAAACAATGGTCAGAAAAAGAGTTACAGCGACAGACGTTATGCGTTAAATAGTGATATTTGTAATTTTTTATGATAATGATAAATGAAATTATAAGAATCAATATAACTTAGAAAAGAATAAGACACAAAAATAATATACATGTAAAAAACAATGTAATTTTATCTACGTCCTCTAATGTAACTGTGACGGTAGTCAGTTTTGTATTTGTACCAGTAATTGTTTTTTCCAGAAAAAAGACACTGTACCAGCAGCGAATATCATATTTTTAATAGATCCTTGTTCAGTTTTTTATAATGAATGTGTATTGACTATTTTTATTTCAATAACATCACATTTTAACAGATTTATGAATTGGAATCACCTGCTAAATCTTATTTTATGCAATATGTGATTTTGCGTTTTATAATTTTAAACATTAAGTGACATTACAATGATATTTTTCAGTCATTCTCTCGAATGCAGATATAATGAAATGTTTCCCAGTAAAAATATGCAAAAGTGGAAAATAAACAATACACATTTTCAAGGAATATATAAAATGAATCCCTTAACCTTTTCGCATGAAAATTAACTAGAAGCCTCCCCTCCTAGAATCCCGGATTACTGCTACAGAAAACAGACAACAATACACGTCATACCATCTTACTTACAGGTTATAATAATAAGGAGATGAATCGATATTACCTTATACTTATGCACATCTTTGTTCATCGATGAATGATTTTGTCATTGTCGTATATTGAATAATATACAGTTTAAACTGACTCATGTGCAGTAAACTACAATTTTAACAGCCAACTGTTCTGGGGAAAAAAACCAGTTTTAAGCACATTTGTTTTATTCATCATCACTGACAAGTCTAGAAAAGGGAAACAGCTGCATGATGCAGTTTAATTCATCACTAATTCGAGGTATTGTTCGTTAAATATCCTGTTGTCTTTCAGTACATAGCACTGACTGGATATGTGATTATGACTTCCTAGAAAAACACCACAACCTGTCGTTAATATTTTTATCAATCTTTCTCTTACACCTATGCACTTATATATTGATATATGCATATGATTCACGTGTAACATTGTACCAAATGATCATACAGACATAATTACACGCGTACTATCACTCATTCTAAGTAGGCTAGACTTTTCCGCGTACTCTTTGGTTCCGACAGCGTGATATTGAATGAAGCAAGATAATGCATGAAGTAGTTACGTTACACAGTATTATACATCAAAGGAATGAAGAGTGAGCCGTCAGGTATATTCTGAATAATCTTGATCATGTCAATTTGAAACAATTTCTCTATAAAAATATTCGTTTTGGCCAGGAGACCTTCAAACTGCTAACTGTACTTAACAGATCTGATACATTAGCATTTCCTTACCCATTAATTGCCAAGAGATAGATAAAGTGCGGCGCCAACAATTTGAATATCGGATGGGAATGAGAAAGATTTCTATGGGTGACAAGGACACATCCCTCCATTATCAAGTGTGTGAAACCTATAAAAGAGATAATATCTTTAAAGCTATTTTATCTTAAAATTAAAATGATTTCTATGTACGATATTGACTCAAACGACACAAAAAATACGGACATGTGAACAGAATCTTAATTCAAATTCGAGGAAACGAACAAAAGAAAGAAATATATACACGAACACTTCTGAAAAACAACAGAGATAAAGAGTTGTTCGGAAAGGGTATGAAAAAAGCAAAATATCGTAAACTGCCAAACCGAGATGTGCGACGGACTGGTGGTAACATGTGTCTGCATTGTTGTACCACATCTTGGCGAATAACCACGTGTATGGTGGGTCGGAGGGCAGGAAAACCTACAACAAAGTTGTGCAAAAGACACGTAAGTGAATAACACTTTTCAATACAAATTCAGAATTACCTACAGTAGAGTCAAATAACCTGCATCAAACTGCTGTTGTGCTCTAACCTTAAATACACATGGCTAAATTCAAAGATCTCAAATAAATTACTTCGCATAGTTTTATTTCTTCAATGAACTTCTATAACAGTTTAATGAAGAAGGACATGTTGCTATACTTTTTGACAAATATTACAAATATTAATGCATCGTAAAATACAAAAATGAATTCATCGTAAAATATAAATATGAATACATTGTAAAATATAAATATTAATGCATTGATCATATACTGTATACAATGAAAACCACTATTTTCTCTCGGTAAAAGATTATCTAGAGATGTAAGGCATTATTAGGTTGTAAATACATTTAAGGTACTGTATACGTTTACTTTATAGTAAATGATTTAAAGGCTGTTCCTTACACATTGCCAAATACAGGTAAATAATTTATACATTTATTTTACTCACCGGATTATCATCAGCAGGCTGTTGCTTTAGTTGTATCGCTATTGGAACCAGTTTCGACTGCTTGTTATGGTAAAATAATGCAATCGGGGCACACACCTTTCAGAGAGAGAAATACTTGAGATGTTACAAAAATGTACAGTATACATAACTCAGAAGTCTTCAGATCTAGACTTAATTTTCATTTCTATCCTGCCCTTTTTAGCTCACAAACAACAAATAACAGTAAATTCGTGCTTCGATAACGGCGTCCGCGTCGGCGCCCATTCCAATTACTTTGTTTCTCTTTCCTTCTGGTTTATTTTTTAAATGTCGAATTATTTAAAACGCTTGTTTTGTTTTTGATATATATTAATATATAAAAAAATAATATAATTTACTTTTGAGTCAATATGTATATGACATTGCAAACTTATAATCCAAGATCTAGCAGGTCCTTATGTGTTTTGCATTTTTGAAATGGCTGTTGCCGGTGAGTTTTGTGATAATTAGTTGCACTTGTTGTTTTCTGTTGATAACATCTCTACAGTTAATTATTTATTGACGAAAGACGACGAAGGTAAGGAAAAACCATATGCCGTACCATCTATATAGGAAAATGCCATGGCCGATCGACATTATAAGTTTACTGAGTTCTCAACGTTTGTTTTGAAGCCGACCATAAAGGTATACAAAAAAGCCCATGAGCCTGTTACAGAACAATCCCCTTAACCTGAAATCATCGCAATACTGCCCATCATCCACCCACATAGAATGTAGATCGTAAAAATTTCCATCAACATTGAGGAATGTAGCTCGTCGCAATATATACTAAACAAAAAAAGAAAGGTAACACTACTTTATTCTGTGATTAATTAATTAACCCCTTCATAAAAGTAAACAGCATTGCAGCGTCGTCGCATGGAACTCGTAAACCGGCGGATAATTCGAGGAGAGATGTTGTTCCATTCAGCGATCAAGGCTTGGGCCAGCTCCTGCAAGTTTTACGGCTGATTTTGACGTTTTCTCACGCGTCGCCCAAGAGCGTCCCAGACATGCCCAATCGGTGACAAATCAGGTGATTTAGATTGCCAATCTAACACCTGTACGTTATTCTGCTGCAAGAAAGTTCTGCTGACGCGACTGGTGTGCGCTGGTGCGTTATCCAGTTGAAAAATGGCGCTAACGCCATGGCGTCTTAAGAATGGCAGAACCACTGGTCTTAAAATTTCGTCCCGATATCGAATGCCGGTTAAATTGCCATTTAACACAACAAGCCTGGTACGAGTCCCCCACAAATACCACCCCAAACCATTGCACTTCCGCCGCCAAAGCGGTCCCGTTCTGCAACGCAGCAGTTCGCAAAACGCTTCCCTCGTCGCCTCCACCTTCTGCGCCTTCCGTCACCGTGTTGCAGACAAAACCTGGACTCATCTGAAAACAGAACATTGTTCCATTGTCGTAAGGCCCAACGACGGTGAACACGGGTCCAGTTACGCCGATTATTACGGTGACGTCGCAACAAATTGGGTCTAGTGTAGGGACGCCGCGCTTTCAACTGGTAGGCCCTCAACCTGTTGCAGACTGTTTGGGGAGACACACGACGCCCAAACAATGTCCTTGTAGTCTCTACTGCGGTTACGAATCGATTGCGCAAGTGTATCAATCGTATACGACGGTCATCCCTGGCGGTCGTTTTACGGGGTCGGCCGCTTCGGGGACGATCGGATGTTGATGTTTAAACGACTTACCAACTGGCAAATTGTCTTAACACTGCAACCAAAATGCCGTGCAACTCGACGGCGAGACTCCCCAGCCTGGATCATGCCTACAGCCCTTTCTCTCTGTACTTGTGACAGCCGGGGCATAATGATAAAGTTGATAGATAGCAAGATTTGGTGATTTCTAAGTCCTAAGGATCTAAGGAACAGTTGTCAGTTTGAATGTTTATGAAATTCAAGCGAAGATACAAGTTAGAAAACCTCGTGCAGCTCTTCCGCTAATACAGACTTTCACGCTTATCATTTTCTAATATTGCACAAACGTCATTTTGTTTTCACTCATTTACAGGTATTCGCCAAGGAAATATGTTAACCTTTCTTTTTTTGTTGAGTATATATTCTATTGCCAAGAACGTATAATGCTGGATGCGACTGATTATTGATTTCCTATCGTTTGTTTTTTCGCCGATCAATCAATTCTTATCGACTTAAGTATCATTGTTGATATTTTCTCTTTCAAATCTTTTTTTTCTGTTATCTTTAGAAATATTGGGGAAAACGGTTATAGTGTTTAAATAAGACGTACAGAAACGTTAAAATGTTACGATTAGATATCTTTTCGTCAGTGATGATATTATATACAAAAACAAAAACAAACAAAAAACTATCGATTGCTTTAACTAAACCACTCAACTGTAAATCCAGGTTTGGTCGGTATCCCATCTTGCAGTTCCAAATCTACAAAGAAAAGGTTTTTCTGTGATATTACGTCCTGTACAGTCTGGCCCTCCAGGAAAGGTTGTAGCATTTCGTCAGTGACTGCCAATCTGAAATAATACCACCATATTAAATTCAACTCCTAAGGAATCAAAAAATCATTGCAATTGTGGTGTAGACGACAACATTTAATCCATACGTCAAGTATACTCTGAAGGTGTTTTGATTTGCTGGAACACAATTGAATCCAGTTATTTTGGGGGGATCTATTTATGGTGTTTTAACATACACGTCAGCAACATTTGCAGCACTGTAAAAAAAGGTTCGCAGTTGTTTTGTGATAGTCTCTTTTTTAACTGGAAGTTTATCCAATTATTGAAGATAATTAACCAATTGATTCCTATAACACTATATATATAAATCATAATTCAACATATATTTCCGACATGGTCAGTTTTTGCATATTAATTAGCAGTTTTTCTCTACAGGTCATCTTATTACGCCCTGACTGTTATTGTAAAGAAAGTACATGTGGGTATATAACAGGTCATTTCATCGCTGGAATAGGTCTTTTATGGAAGAAACAGATCACACAAACTCTAGTTATTGTATTCGATATTTCTTTTAGTTATTTTTCAAATATTACAAAACATTTCATAATTCGAGTGAAATAAATACCATGTACAACAACCACTCATCGTGTAACCTCATACATAAGAGAAATTACAAAACAATCTACTTGTACCATCGGGATACTCGGGTCTCATATCTGATTTTAAAGACATAAGTAGGAATGTAACACTCTAAATGTAAAAAATACAAATGATGATCTGCTCACCAAACTATAAAGGCTGAGACTGGTAGGGACAGAAAACACCCGAGAAGGGACAAGTTAGCAACCGTAGAGACAGTTAAAAAATTGTCATCTGCGAACCGGTAAAATCATGATAACGGGGCGAAAATAGCATCTGAGGACAGTGAAAATATTACTACCTGAAAAATCAGTGAAAATCATTAACATATGAGGAGAAAGCGATATCATTTAGGAGAAAGTGACAAAAACGTCAGTGTTTCGAGACACCACAAAAGAACAGGATCCAAGGAAACATATTTCTAATTTTAGCGTCTATTCAAAGTTGTCAACGATAGATTTTCCTAGATCATAGTTATTTAACAACTCACCGACTTTTTCCTTTCAAGATCAATACAACTGAGGCGATAAGTGGACTAAACCACAGACAAGTATTTATCAAATGCTTGTAATGGAATACTATCAAATGATTGTGAACCAACTGATCTTAGATCGTTTTCTCAGTTATATGTATCCTCGGTGACCTATTTTCATAGACTACGTAGGAGTAATATCCATAAACTGGTGAAAAATGTTAAATTAAATTAATCCGTAGTGCTTAAAGTACCTGCTACCTGGATCTTACTACAAAGTTTAATAAGGGTTATTGTAATAGTACTGTTAGAAAGTCCTTACTTGTTTGGTATCTCAGTACAGAGACTAATCAGGGTATTGTGGATTCGACCAATTCGTTGAAAGCCAAAGTGTTCATCAGTGTCCCAGGTTTTGTTTGCTAGCGGCTGGAATGCAAGGATTATTGCAGATGTTTACATTTATGAATAAAAACAATGAGAAAGGTACGAGAATTTATATATAGCATATGCTTAGGTCTATGATGTCAGGACATCTCTGTAAGACGAAGTATTGTAGCAAAATCCGTTGAACGCCCTTACATAAACAACCAGATTGGTATGATAGGGTCCGACCATGACAGAATATTGTATATAAAGCAGTCTTCCTTAGCTCGAGTCCTAGACATAGAATAACTTTCTCACCTTTTACAAGTGTCGTCCTGATTTTGGATTATCTATCAACTAGGTGACTACAATGTGATCTTTTACTATTAGCTTGATACAGGTGGAGCATAAAAGACACCTCCAGTTATAAACCATGTAGATAGATGTACGACATCTTTGTTTATATCTTACAGGTAATTAAGTTACATCTTTACATATATGTGTTTTCAATACTACCATGAATGCTCTCCATTCCCCGGTAGTGTGTTTAAAATCAAAATTGTTTTAATGATGTATGATATTGTATTGCCAGTTGAAATCTAGCCCTTTAAAGGAAACCTTTTTAATTCGAGGTAGGTTATAAATGCTGATCTCTCGCCAGATACTTACTGATGGTTTAGTGAAGACTGTTGGTAAATAGATGTTTGAAAGGTCATCAAGGTCTTCCCATCTTCCACTTGTCACTTCCACAATCTTGCCGGTAACAGTCAACCCTGCAGCCTGCGCAAGGATGTCAAACTGCATAAAGAAAAAAAGTCGACTCGACGTTAACATTGCACGAACCGATTTCAGAACGAAACAATAGACAAGAGTGTAAACACAGACGTGCGATTAACCAAACATCACAAGCACAGACAAGTTATAATCATATAAACTTGAGGTAGAAAATTTTGAAAAAATATATCAACCGATCAGTGAACTTTAAAAGATTCTCCGTTCCTGATTTTTTTAACGAATAAATTCAAATTTAATATCAGTAATGGTGCGATAATGAATTAACAATACTGTCAGTAATCGCAAAGTAATCTATTGAACGAATTATCTGTTATGGTAGGAGAATAAATGAACAATATTGTAAGTAACGGTATGATAATGAATTAACAATATTGTAAGTAACGGTATGATAATGAATTAACAATAATGTCAATAATAGTATGGTGATGAATTAACAATATTGTCAGTAATAGTATGGTGATGAATTAACAATATTGTCAACAATAGTATGATAATGAATTAATAATATTGTCAGTAATAGTATGGTGATGAATTAACAATAATGTTAGTAACGGTATGATAATGATTTAACAATATTGGCATTTACCTTATAATCGAATGAAAAATGTTCGTCATCCGGGATCTCCTTGGCCTGAAAATCCAAGACGATAGTTTATATAACAGGTAAGATAAATATGTGGTCCAAAAGGAATGTCTTTAACCACGCCTGAAGAAGGCACGAATTCAATGCTAGAAGGTTTCAGTTAATTACGATTTACAGAATACCATCAGACCACTTAGAAGTTAAACCCTGTAATTATATTTGTATCCGAGTTGGTTTGAGCCAACAATAGTTCTTGGACAACCTATAGCTTAGAACAATAACCTTTCTGTTGAAGAATGTATGCTACTAAGTTCTTTATTCTCTCTAGTAGGTTTGGTGTTACCTGTATAGACAGTCGTTGTAACATAAACTCTTTCTCTCTAGCAGGTTTGGTGTTACCTGTGTAGACAGTCCTTGTAACATAAACTCTTTCTCTCTAGTAGGTTTAATGTTACCTGTATAGGTAGTCCTAGTACCATAACCTCTTTCTCTCTAATAGGTTTGATGTTACCTGTATAGACAGTCCTGGTACCATAAACTCTTTCTCTCTAGTAGGTTTGATGTTACCTGTATAGACAGTCCTAGTACCATAAACTCTTTCTCTCTAGTAGGTTTGATGTTACCTGTATAGACAGTCCTGGTACCATAAACTCTTTCTCTCTAGTAGGTTTGATGTTACCTGTATAGACAGTCCTAGTACCATAAACTCTTTCTCTCTAGTAGGTTTGGTGTTACCTGTATAGACAGTCCTAGTACCATAAACTCTTTCTCTCTAGTAGGTTTGGTGTTACCTGTATAGACAGTCCTAGTACCATAAACTCTTTCTCTCTAGTAGGTTTGGTGTTACCTGTATAGACAGTCATAGTACCATACACTCTTTCTCTCTAGTAGGTTTGATGTTACCTGTATAGACAGTCCTAGTACCATAAACTCTTTCTCTCTGGTAGGTTTGATGTTACCTGTATAGGAAGTCCTAGTACCATAAACTCTTTCTCTCTAGTAGGTTTGATGTTACCTGTATAGACAGTCCTAGTACCATAAACTCGTTCTCTCTAGTAGGTTTGATAATATCTGTATAGACAGTCCTGGTACCATAAACTCTTTCTCTCTAGTAGGTTTGGTGTTACCTGTATAGACAGTCCTAGTACCATAAACTCTTTCTCTCTAGTAGGTTTGATGTTACCTGTATAGACAGTCCTAGTACCATTAATTCTTTCTCTCTGGTAGGTTTGGTGTTACCTGTATAGACAGTCCTAGTACCATTAATTCTTTCTCTCTGGTAGGTTTGGTGTTACCTGTATAGACAGTCCTAGTACCATAAACTGTTCCTCTCAAGTAGGTTTGATGTTACTTGTATCGGAAGTTCTTTAACATTAAATCTTTCTTGTATGTTTGTTTGTTTAAATTCAACTGTATAGTTAGTCCCATATCCATACCCTCTATCTTGTAGAATGTTTCTAATATCGGAAGTCACGGACCGTTTCTTTATAGGTCGCCTACTAACTTTGGTAAGCTAGCAAATATTCTATTTAGGTCATTTATTGCCATATATGAAGACTGGGAAACCTTGTCCTCTCTCTTGTGTATTGTTTATTACCAGTATCTGAAGACCATGGACCTTGACCTCTGTTGTGTATAACGTTCATTACCTTTCTATGAAGACCAGGGACCTTGACCTCTACCTTGCCTCTTGTTCATAACCTGTATCTGAAGACCAGGGACTTTGACCTCTGCCTTGTCTATCGTTTATTTCCTGTATCTGAAGACCGGGGACCTTGACCTCTGCTTTGTCTGTTGTTTATTACCTGTATCTAAAGACCAGGGACCTTGACCTCTGTTATGTATTACGTTCATTACCTTTCTCTGAAGACCATGGACCTTGACCTCTGCCTTGCCTCTTGTTCATAACCTGTATTTGAAGACCGTGGACCTTGACCTCTGCGGTGTATTACGTTTATTACCTGTATTTGAAGACCGGGGACCTTGACCTCTGCGGTGTATTACGTTCATTACCTGTATCTGAAGATTGGGGACCGTGACCTCTGCCTTGTCTGTCGTTTATTACCTGTATCTGGAGACCGGGGACTTTGACCTCTGCCTTGTCCGTCGTTTATTACCTGTATCTGAAGACCGTGGACCTTGACCTCTGCCTTGTCTGTCGTTTATTACCTGTATCTGGAGACCGGGGACCTTCACCTCCATTTGGTATGCCTCTTTTTTGTCATTTAGCTCCATACGTCTTTGTTCCTTGTTAGGATCATCTTGTGGTAACGATGTATCGAGATGACGAATTTTGTAACGATAGTGTTCCTTGATCCAACGTAGGAAAGGGAACACATACGTTGTGTCGGATGCCTTAGAATACACTTTAATAACCTCTAAAAACCACTCATTTGTTGATAATGCCGTGTCATCTCGCCATATCTCTATCGTATCTATTTTTTCTAGTGGAGTAGAGTTTATCTGATATTCGTCCGTATTTCCTCTTTCAAAATCGTTTTTCAAAAACGCATTTAAAACGATCGTACCAGTCGATTGACCCTGATCGTTGTGAAGGACACACATCACGTTCGCGTTGGTTCCCGCACCTTTCCGGTCCATAGTTGTGACAGTAATCCTGTACTCAGTCTGCAACATATACTTCATGGATTTACCAGACATGTAGAGCATTGTAGCATGAGGCAAGTCTCACAGAAAATGACCTATTACACCACATTAGTGATCAACAACATTTTTTTAAAAAGAATTAAACAGAACTTCCTATAGTCAACAATGTCTTAAGATATGAACAACTTGGACATTGTAAAAGTCTGATTATTTTTAGCTTTGTTATTTATCAAGAAATGCAGACATTCGCCTAAATGTACAACCTGCTGTATCTGCTCTCCTGATTTAGATGTGCTGTTTCCATCATCCGTCACGTAAGTCGGTTTCGATTTAATACACTGAAATGATAAAAAAATTAAGCACGGAAAAGTGTTTCTTGATCAAGGGATCTACCACAACCATCATATGAGATCTTAGAGGCAGGCCTTTCAAATATTTTTTTTAAATCGAGATCGATATACAATAGTTGTACATTCAATCAAGATTTCCCTAATTGGACTCGTGTCATCAGAAGAAATTTTAGATGAGTTCTGAAGTGTAGGTATTTTCCATTACAATTCTTTACCACATTGTAAGTACGACAACAGACGGTGTCTGCTACTATCTTTACAAGTATACACAAATACCAGCTTTAGCCCATGACATCCTCTCTCTTTCCTTACTCAGCATCACAACAACATCTTGTTGCTTTCCTTATTCAGCATGAATTAGACTTCCTATATCTATGTCAAAGTTCGTGTATATATATATAAATGTGTATATTGAAAATAAACATTTCCTCATATACCACAATGTGATTTAGTTATTTTCGCCAGGTTGGTGTTTGGTTTTATCAAACCCGTGGAGGTGAAATTGTCCGAGGACGAAATCAGTCTATTAATTCTCAACGGTACCACTGTAATTTTCATCCAGTTAAACATATCATACAAAATAATTGTTGTAGTTTTTACCATAAAAATGGCAGAATTTGATTTATATATTTACGTTCTTTAGAAATAGTATTACCAAAGTATTGGTCTTCGTATTGCACTTCTAAAATAATTCTGCTTTAGGAATCCCTACATTGTCACGACAAACAGGTGATAATATTGTTGACTGGATAACATTTAAGCTTACATTGCCGAATAAACGGCACATTTGTGGTTCTAAATATTCCAAGTTGATACCTGGTTCTATCGGTATCCTAGCTACTGGGTCATAAATATGCCACGTTGATGCCTGGTCCTATCTGTATCCTAGCTACTGGGTCACAAATATTCCACGTTGATACCTGGTCCTATCTGTATCCTAGCTACTGGGTCATAAATATTCCCCGTTGATACCTGGTTCTATCTGTATCCTAGCTACTGGGTCATAAATGTTCCATCCTGGGTCATAAATATTCCACGTAGATACCTGGTTCTAGCTACTGGGTCATAAATGTTCCTGGTTCTATCTGTATCCTAGCTACTGGGTCATAAATGTTCCACCTGGTACTATCTGTATCCTAGCTACTGGGTCATAAATATTCCACGTAGATACCTGGTTCTATCTGTATCCTAGCTACTGGGTCATACATATTCCACGGATACCTGGTCATATCCTAATATAAATATTCCACGTTGATACCTGGTCCTATCTGTATCCTAGCTACTGGGTCATAAATATTCCCCGTTGATACCTGGTTCTATCTGTATCCTAGCTACTGGGTCATAAATGTTCCACGATGATACCTGGTTCTATCTGTATCCTAGCCACTGGGTCATAAATATTCCACGTAGATACCTGGTTCTATCTGTATCCTAGCTACTGGGTCATAAATATTCCACGTTGATACCTGGTTCTATCTGTATCCTAGCTACTGGGTCATAAATGTTCCACGTAGATACCTGGTACTATCTGTATCCTAGCTACTGGGTCATAAATATTCCACGTAGATACCTGGTTCTATCTGTATCCTAGCTACTGGGTCATACATATTCCACGTTGATACCTGGTTCTATCTGTATCCTAGCTACTGGGTCATAAATATTCCACGTTGATGCCTGGTTCTATCTGTATCCTAGCTACTGGGTCATAAATATTCCACGTTGATGCCTGGTTCTATCTGTATCCTAGCTACTGGGTCATAAATATTTCACGTTGATACCTGGTTCTATCTGTATCCTAGCTACTGGGTCATAAATATTCCACGTAGATACCTGGTTCTATCTGTATCCTAGCTACTGGGTCATAAATATTCCCCGTTGATACCTGGTTCTATCTGTATCTTAGCTACTGGGTCATAAATATTCCCCGTTGATACCTGGTTCTATCTGTATCCTAGCTACTGGGTCATACATATTCCACGTTGATACCTGGTTCTATCTGTATCCTAGCTACTGGGTCATAAATACTCCACGTAGATACCTGGTTCTATCTGTATCCTAGCTACTGGGTCATAAATATTTCACGTTGATACCTGGTTCTATCTGTATCCTAGCTACTGGGTCATACATATTCCACGTAGATACCTGGTTCTATCTGTATCCTAGCTACTGGGTCATACATATTCCACGTAGATACCTGGTTCTATCTGTATCCTAGCTACTGGGTCATAAATATTCCCCGTTGATACCTGGTTCTATCTGTATCCTAGCTACTGGGTCATAAATATTCCACGTAGATACCTGGTTCTATCTGTATCCTAGCTACTGGGTCATAAATATTCCACGTTGATACAAGTATAGATACAAAACATTTAAAAATAATTTTATTTGATGAAACACTTACCTTTTCATCGTTATTTGTATTGGTTTTGTCCTGACGACCAAAGAACCATGACAGCCATTGCTGATAAAAGATGCAATCATTCTTAATTAACTTATGAATTACTACATAGATGACAACGATAGATGTGAAAACATCGACGAAATTCCAAATGAAGTCAGGAATTTATTGTCTATTCAAAGGTGATCAGGCAACTTACCCCCATGGTGTCTACCGAAGAAAGCAAAATGGATTATACAAGCTATAGGCTAGATATCGCGCAAAAGGTGTTGACCAGTAGCTGATACAACAGTATGCGAGGCATCCGGCTTCCTTCCAGTCTTATAATCAACTTAACTTAGTTAAAATAATAACAACATAAGCTCCAGTGCTGATAAACCTACAATGCATAGCTGCAGAGATGTCAACTGTACAATACATAACTCTAATGCGGTCAAATGTACAGTACATAGCTCTAATGTTGTCAAATGTACAATACATAGCTCCAGAGATGTCAAATGTACAGTACATAGCTCTTATGTTGTCAAATGTACAACACATAACTCTAATGTTGTCAAATGTACAATACATAACTCCAGAGATGTCAAATGTACAATACATAACTCTAATGCTGTCAAATGTACAATACATAACTCTAATGATGTCAAACGTACAGTACATAACTCTAATGATGTCAAATGTACAGTACATAACTCTAATGTTGTCAAATGTACAGTACATAACTCCAGAGATGTCAAATGTACAACACATAACTCTAATGTTGTCAAATGTACAAAACATAACTCCAGAGATGTCAAATGTACAGTACATAGCTCTAATGTTGTCAAATGTACAATACATAACTCTAATGATGTCAAATGTACAGTACATAACTCTAATGTTGTCAAATGTACAGTACATAACTCCAGAGATGTCAAATGTACAACACATAACTCTAATGTTGTCAAATGTACAAAACATAACTCCAGAGATGTCAAATGTACAGTACATAGCTCTAATGTTGTCAAATGTACAATACATAACTCTAATGATGTCAAATGTACAGTACATAACTCTAATGCTGTCAAATGTACAGTACATAGCTCCAGAGATGTCAAATGTACAGTACATAACTCCAGAGATGTCAAATGTACAGTACATAACTCTAATGTTGTCAAATGTACAAAACATAACTCCAGAGATGTCAAATGTACAGTACATAGCTCTAATGTTGTCAAATGTACAATACATAACTCTAATGTTGTCAAATGTACAATACATAACTCTAATGATGTCAAATGTACAACACATAGATCTAATGTTGTCAAATGTACAATACATAACTCTAATGCTGTCAAATGTACAATACATAACTCTAATGTTGTCAAATGTACAACACTTCACTCTAATGTTGTCAAATGTAAAATACATAGCTCCAGAGATGTCAAATGTACAGTACATAGCTCTAATGTTGTCAAATGTACAACACATAACTCTAATGTTGTCAAATGTACAACACATAACTCTAATGTTGTCAAATGTACAGTATATAACTCTAATGTTGTCAAATGTACAGTATATAACTCTAATGTTGTCAAATGTACAATACATAACTCTAATGTTGTCAAATGTACAGTATATAACTCTAATGTTGTCAAATGTACAATACATAGATCTAATGTTGTCAAATGTACAATACATAACTCTAATGTTGTCAAATGTACAACACATAACTCTAATGTTGTCAAATGTACAACACATAACTCTAATGTAAATGTACAGTATATAACTCTAATGTTGTCAAATGTACAATACATAGATCTAATGTTGTCAAATGTACAATACATAACTCTAATGTTGTCAAATGTACAACACATAACTCTAATGTTGTCAAATGTACAACACATAACTCTAATGTTGTCAAATGTACAGTATATAACTCTAATGTTGTCAAATGTACAATACATAGATCTAATGTTGTCAAATGTACAATACATAACTCTAATGTTGTCAAATGTACAACACATAACTCTAATGTTGTCAAATGTACAACACATAACTCTAATGTTGTCAAATGTACAGTATATAACTCTAATGTTGTCAAATGTACAATACATAACTCTAATGTTGTCAAATGTACAACACATAACTCTAATGTTGTCAAATGTACAACACATAACTCTAATGTTGTCAAATGTACAGTATATAACTCTAATGTTGTCAAATGTACAGTATATAACTCTAATGTTGTCAAATGTACAATACATAACTCTAAAGTTGTCAAATGTACAGTATATAACTCTAATGTTGTCAAATGTACAATACATAGATCTAATGTTGTCAAATGTACAATACATAACTCTAATGTTGTCAAATGTACAACACATAACTCTAATGTTGTCAAATGTACAGTACATAACTTTAATGTTGTCATATTTACAATACATAACTGGATGGTGTTAAATCTACAATACGTAGCTCTAATGATGTCAAATCTATAATAAACATGTTATGATGTCTCAGTCATATGAATTTTTTATGTGTTCCTTTCTGTAATGTTAGATTTTCAATTTTTTTTTTTTTTTTTTTCAATCTTCATATACACGTCGAAACGATACTATGTCCGAAATATATGCTTAGTATCATCTCACATGAGAATTATTTTCTTGTACAGCAATATTTTCTACTCTTTAGATCGACATTGTTCACGGAAATAAGTAACCTATAACGACCCCAGATACGTTTCCCGAGTTTCCTTTTGTAAATCTTCAATGAAGGTATTTACAGGAAATTAAGTCTATTGACCTTTGTTGGAAACCATCAGTCAGAATACATATATATGTGGTTATTTACATGTCGTTTATTGAAAACGGTTATTTCCGGACGGCCGGCAAAGAACGACGGATGAATGGTCGACGCCAAACTTGAACATATGTTGTCTTTATGCAGGAAGTGGTAACACATTATATGATTGTCCTGCATCCAGCATGCTATGGCTAAATTATCATGTCCCTGTGCCTTATGGTTATTCTCAGATTTTAAGATTTAACATGTGACTACGTGACCTGAAAAGTGGATTGTGGACATTAATTTGAACAAACCTGTAGCATTTATCTCATTATACTAAAGGCTATAAACAAATCTAGAAATTCACTGAAAGATTATTTAACGTTTCCTATCCAAGGTCAAGGTCATTCATAAGTACTAACTTGAAAATTTTAATTCCGGCATATTCTTGTTCATTCAGCCAACATTAGAATGTTTAACACATCTGACCCTCGGGACCTTATAAAAAGTCCTTGATTCGAGTAAACATAATAGCATTCGTCCAAGCATACTACTAGCCTAATATTATGAATTTTGGATGTTTAGTTATCCAGAAGAATTTGTTCGAAAATGTTTACCTATTTGACCGTTGTGACATGGATTATTCATTTGACTAACTTGATTACGTTTACTGCAGTGTTATATTCCTCCAGCAAACTGTCACAAAAACTGTCCCTTTGGTTAATCAGAAAATAACCGTTTGACCTCTTTTATCTGGAAAGTAGGCAAAGGTCATTCCCCTCGCAAAATATTTGCATCCAAAGTATTTTAGTTACTAAAAGTCGTTTGTAGGTAAACAATTTGCATTAAAGTCTTTCATCCCAGTATTCCTTTTGCTGAAAAAACATGACCTTTGACCTTGTGGTTATTGAGATATCTTTAAATATATAGAGTTGACACTGAAGGACTTACACTACATCCTAATGGATCTTTACTTTCTCTTTGGACCGGTGTGATTAATTAGATATCCCAATGTAAAATATATTGAAAAAGTAAATGTCCCCACAATAACTGCTCAGTACCCAACCTGCTTCTGTTGTGAATATGTCCAGAGACATGAAGACTGGATACCGAAGTTACAACAGTTAATGATTCATTTAAAATTTCGATTTAAAAAAAAACATATACAACTATTACTGTACCGTTCAGATCTGAATTATTTCCCACTGTATTCAACTACTTTATCCTTTAGATGAAGAAATGAAAATAAAACTCCATAAATATTTTATATTTTTCAAATCAGTTAAGATTTGAATTTTATTCATAACAATGGTTTCATACATGACTATATCAACAAATACAATCTACATAGGATCAGTAGATGGCCTGCTGAATACGAGTAATAAGTTTATAAAGGATGATAAAGTCAGTGGTGCTGAGGTAACAAGGTGAGCTCTTGCTTCCAGAACAAGACATCAAAGTATAAGTGGCAATATTCAGGTGGACTTTAATGTATAGAAACTTCACAAAGTGCTGTATTTGATTACTAGTAACACTAAATTAATGAACATCCAACATCTACTTTCAAAAATCATTTACGTCAAGGGGAAATTAAGCACATGAAGTATTTTATTTTTTTGTAATTTGCCAAAGGGACTTTTAGTTTTAAAAAGATGTACATTGTATCAGTATTTCCAAATTTTTACTATATACAAATAAGTTAAAATAGGGCAGTCAAAAAACACATTCCTGGAAAAAATGTAATTTCTTTTAACGTTGCCAAGAAATCAAAGTCAAAACCATAAATAAGATAATAAATACTATTCAAAGTTGTTTAAGCAGATGAAAGTTTCGAGTATTTCTTTCTTTTTCCAGCTTTAAAGTCAAGACCACTCTGTAATAGAAGTAGAAAGTTACAGGTATAACATCAACTACATGTTGATATGCCCGATAGGAATGGTTTTTAAAAATCTTTCAGCAGTATTAGGATTTCTTTCCCAATATCCATAATACGGCTTTGTCAAAATACAAACAATACTGCACACAGAAATTTTCATTTGCACTACAATGGAATGATCTCTGTTTCTTATTTTCAATTAACAAATATTTGATTTTCAATTAAATCATTCACAATTATATGACAGATAAAACTTTATATGAGCATACAAGTTCACAAAAAATGTGTAAATGATTATTAACCAATACCAAGGAATAGAAGAGATTAGTGAAGATTAGAGCAGCATTAAATTTTTATTGGTGTTTTGACAACGAATAAACATTTAACATCAGTTGATGTGTAGTCATAATATGACAGGGTGACAACTACGTTAGTGAATGAAATATTTCTAACACTGTTGAATGATATTTCTCTACATTTTCAACCTGATACACCTGTAAAATGAACACATTATCTAAGTATAGCACCGTCTATGTGGAATGGTAAGTAAGAATATTTCCAACATTCTGTCTACAATTACACATTACTCTCTGTAGCTACTGATCCTACAAACAACCTGTCCTTGTTGATAGTAATTATCACAACTCTTGACTCTAACAAAACATGACAAAGTCATCCACATGAGTTGTTCTACCTTGAGACTCAACAATTTGGTGATGAAAGTAGCAAATAATCATATCAACATATTCAGTTTTTTAAGGATGCATGAAGTTTTGAGATGGCAACTAAAATGTTTATTTACCTGAATGTAAAATTTTCTAATAATTAACCAATGAAAACTGAGGAAATGATAAGAATTTCATATATCAAGTCAGCTTTCAAACTAACAGCCATTTAGAATCCAGCTGTGGACATTTTAAATGTTCATCTCTAATTGACAGGTATTTCTTTCCAGTCTAAATAGCTTCAGTTTTCTTCTTTTAAATAAGAAAAAAGACAATATAAACATCATGTTACACAGTCAAATTTTCAGCAGGACTTCTCTCTTAGATATTTGATTTGAGGGATAACTCTCCAGTGTTAAACCAAAAATAAACCTACAATGTAAGAAAATACATGGTGCTTGATATATATAAAATATTAAACACCTTAATTACCACACACACACATAATCACTACTGACGTGATGATTTAAATATCTATATCACAGGTATGTAAAATTTGGCACATATCACAGTCATAACATTCACAGATTCACTGCTATATGATATCCCACTGGTACTAAAACTCCACCCAAAAATAGCACACGAGTACAAACACATCAAAACATATCGCACTCAACGAACACAACACAATCATAAGTAACTCAAAACACTATATAATATTTGAACTGGCTTCATGAATAGCAATATTTAATATCAAATCTGAAAGACGTCAGCTAATCTGTACAAAATGTCCTTCAAAATACTAATGAGTTATGATATAAACGATTTTAAAGCCAACAAGCTATGTCATATTATAAATACTGGTATATTCCATGCAATAAATACCTTTAGATACAAGTAATGTGTAATTTACATGATTAATTTGACCTTCATCATAGTGTTTTTTTCAGACTGTCCCTTTCCACTACACCAAAATCTCCTCCCTTATCTGCTCCAGTACCAAATAGACACTGCATCACATGACAATCCTTTAAACCATAGAATCAACCCTGTAAAACGTTGGTTGTTTCTCATAGTCTTACATACTTCATACAATCTGACAGACATTCCAACAAATCAATGACATTTAACATTGATTATGTAAAGCACAAGGCTAGCAACTGTAAATATAAATTTAGTATTGTAAATAGTATAAATGTATAGTAAATATGGACGGAAGCAATATAGCTTAGTAATTAACACCATGCCAGTATTCATATTATCAATAAATTGTTGGTAATGCTTATAATTGTAATATTATAAATTCAACTAATATATATATATATATATATATATATATATACATGTAATAAAAATTTATCTTTAAAATTGAAACAGAAGAACTTTACCTCGTTCCATCCTTTTAAACATTACAAAAGCACTAATTATTGATTTCCTTAACTGATTGGATTCTACAATATCCTTTGAAACCCTGTAATTTTTCAACAAAAGATAAAGAAGACACATTATTGCAAATACAAAATCACCTAGCAATTTGTTTGAAATAATTAACTGAAAATACATGATTGCACCAATTCTATTATGATGTAGTCTTCTAGAATGTTCACACCTTAGTATTATGCACTGTCTATATTCTGTGTCCCAACACATCAACCTGCTAGGGAAGATGCAGGATGGTCTCCTGTCTACACACTATCTAAGTGACAAAACAATATTTTCTTACTTTGAAAAATTGCAATTTTTTCACTTTTGGAATGAAGTGGTTTTTTTTGTGGAAAAACTTTAACGCTGCTGGACAGAAGATATAAAGTGTCTCCTTGGCTTGTTACAGATGGTTAGTCAGGATCCAAAATCCAGGCGGAATGCTAGTTCTATAGCTGTCTGGGGCACACTTTCATGGAAGCAGACAAATAATTCTCTGTTTCCAGGGTAATGTCGCCTACAATATAAAACCATGCTCAATCAAATGTGTAACAGCATAAATGATATTTTAACAATTTTATGGATATTTCTTATCCACAACAAAACGGACAAAATTATAATACCATTGATATTACCAGTCATAATATATTGACAAAAATGTATCATGATTGCTTTCTGTAGTATGGGTTACACCAGGAAATAAATATGTAAATGAGAGAGGATGAAACTATTTCAGCTTGTGTTATTCAGTTACCATCAACAGGCATTTTTTTAGTTCTGAAAATCTATTCCAGCATGAATGCAGGTAGGTAAGGAGGCACTTTTCAGCGATAAAATCCCATAAATTCATTATTCTATTTCCCTGTCCTTACTTAACCTACCTTGGGTTGCAGTGTATAACCCCAATGACCAAACTCAACTTCTTATCATGGTCTCCTTGACAACATCCCTACATATATTTCGGCCATCACCCTAACATTCCTACTTCAACCCCCTTCCCTACTCTCTCTAACAAGAAAACAGGACTACCTACCCAACTACCCAGTAACTCTGAGCTGGTGGAACTTTCTTGACATCTGGTGCCACACTGGGCTTGTACTGGAATAATGTGCCCTGCTCCTGAACATGTCTGAAGGTGGTATCCTCACCAAACTTTCGCTTGCATGCTGTCTCCGATTTCTGATCAAAATCAATTCAACAAACACGATCATAATGACCATCAGTTAAACAATAGTATCTGTTACATACAAAAGCTGTTCCATAGCTTTATTAGCTTTTAATCCCTAATGATTGATTCTCAAATTTAACTATCTTCAAAAACATTTTGGCATTTCCCTAAATCAGACAACAAGCAATTAGACTAATATTATATGAGATACCAGAGGGATCTTGGCACCCACAATTGTTTGATATTTATTTGTTCTTTGAAAGTAGATCTTTTCCCTTCTTTTCTCTTCTTTGTTTTGTTCTTAGTTATAAGAAATTTGAACATTCCTTTCCAGAAAGAGAGATGATAATCTTTATCATTTTGTTTTTTCTGATCAATCTCAATATCAAATGAATACAAAGAGAGACACAGTGACCAAAGGGAACATACGTATGAAGTTTGAGAGATATCCATTCAGTACTTCTTAACAAATAGCAATAACAATGATTATTAGGTAAAATCCAAGATGACTGTCTGTCGGCCATTTAATTTTTCTGCTCCGTCCCAAACTCAAACTGGCACAACTAAGGACCTAAAGGAACCTATACACATGAAATTTGCGAAAGATCTATGCTGTAGTTCTCAAGAAATAGTGATAATAAAAGCAATGAAAAACAAGATCTATGATTTTTCATCCTAAAACTTCTCTACTTCTACCACTCAATTTTATGGAAAAAGTACCATAATTCTTAAGAGTCTTAATCAAACTACAAAATGTCTGAAATATCTGTAAGACATGAATGTCCCCATTTTCATGCATAATTTTGACTAATAACCATCTTAGTAAAAATTTGACATAGACTCAGAACAGGGTGTGACAAGACATGATGGGACGGATGGTGGCAGCAGTAATCACTGTAATATTTATATATATATATTAACGGTTAAAAAGTATTCACTCACCATATATGTCCGTTGGAATTTCTTGCGTAGTTGAAGACAGGAGGTGTTAAAATTGTGTAGAACTTGAGTATGTAGTGCTCCCTGAGACATGCACATCTCCTGAGCTGTGGGGCACACATAAACTCCTTCCAGGCCATCAAAGTTTAGATAGTGAAATAACACATTGTCCACTCCCTTTGTGACTCTGTAAAAACACCACCACAAAATGAATTAACAATATTTCATTAACACAATGAGACAAAATTCACACCCAGTCATGGTTTTTGACATGATAACTGTATGCTACATCCATCTACATTTACATAAATTCTACAGCTGAATGAACAGGTCATTTCATTACAGACACAGTGATCACTATTCTGATTCTAATTATCAATTGGATAACGATTGTTACTGGGATACCTTAAACTAGACACTAACAAGGATATATTAGTATCTTAATAGTCATAATTTTTCAACATTGCACAATTTTATTTGTGTCATAAATCACTCCAAAACATGAAACGTTACAGTATGACTACTATATTTATCCTAATTAGCTTACTCACTTAATTGGGTAGACAGATTTGTTCTCGTCAGAAACTGCAGTCAGACTCTGGTTCATACTGGCCATATCGAACACTGACCCAGCTTTGCTAAGGGTCTTGCTCTATCACAGAAAAACATGCATGTATCAGGTTCATATATATTTCAATATAATCAAAAAAGTTATATACACTGTATTTTCAAATTCATGAGTGATAATTTCAGCTACTCATTGATCAAATTAAGAATTTCAGTGTTTACATTACTGAATGTTACAACAATATATTGCTATATTCTTAAAAAATCATTAACACAGAGTAGGTCATTGGAGCCACAAAATTGATGTTGTGTACATAAAGCCTATCTGAGTACATAGTCTTTCTTAGTGTTTATAAAAAAGCTTCTCTGAGGTATACATAAAGCCTGAGTGTCCACATATAGCCTATTAAGAGTTTTAACATATAGTTAGTTTATTATAAGTAGAGACTTACTGTGTTACCACGACTGACCCCGGCACTGCTGCCACTCCCACCAGAGTCATTGGATCCATATGACAGCTTACTGCCCTGACGTCTCATCACTGGGGTAGATGTCTCACTCCCTGTATAAGCAGTACCTTTCCCATGAGATACCCTGTCCCCTTCTTGATCATCATGACCTACAAAATGATATCTTATCAATTACATTTCAATTTCTCATGTACTCAAAAATGTATGTATAAATACAAAGTATGAATATTTCTTATCATATCTGTATATTCAGAAATATTTCAATTACAGAAAATCATACTTGCTCTGTTTCAAAGAGTGGAAAAGACAATACAAATTTTCTGAAACATGTTCCTTTAAATAATAATCATGGTATCACCTACACATCACATTCATTAGTTTCTTTCAGCAAAGCAAACCTTATTACACTTATGACCTGTCTATGAAACTATGAAAACTACAATATTTCGTACTTGTTATTGAACACTATTCTAAAACTAAAAACAAATACACATGCCTACACTAGCTGACATATAATTCTATAAAAATAAATGAAGGTCTGGTTTATATGAGAAAGGTGATGTCAAATACTCACTATAGATGTATGTTCTATTAGTGACATAATATGAGCCTAATGGCCATGAGGAATCTGGTGCAGGTCTAGTAGTGACAGCAGCTGTCGAGGCAAGGCAAGAGGCAGACTTAGCAACTGGTGATACAGAGACATCACAGTGAATATGTAATATAATAGGTGATACACAGACGACAAGAGGAATATGCAATACTGTAGAGCAGGTGATACACAGACAACGCAGTTAATATGTAATATAACAGGTGATACACAGACGATGCAGTTAATATGCAATATAACAGGTGATACACAGACGATGCAGTTAATATGCAATATAACAGGTGATACACAGACGATGCAGTTAATATGCAATATAACAGGTGATACACAGACAATACAATGGGTATTTAATAAAGCAGGTGATACACAGACGTCACAGCGAATGTAAGATAGCAGGTGATATAAAGATGTAATGCAGTGTGGTGAAAACACAGACCTATGCTATCTACTTAACAATGATAACATAGACACTGATAATTCCTAATCCTGTTACACATTGCTAACTAGACTTCAGTCTCCATATTACTATGATTTCCAGACTACCTAGTAATATAGTCATGATACTAGACAGGAAGGCTAAATGGATGTAGACATTTCAATACTTCAATTGTTCCAGGATTGTACCAATTTTATATTTTTCAAAATCATGTCTTTAGTATTAAAGATATCAAATCATCATGTTCTTTTCATAAACTAATATAACTTGTAACTTTTTGAGTTGTTGAGCTATTTAGAACTTAAGTAAATTTGTACAAGTATCAGAGAACCTGAAAATGCTTCACAATGACAAAGAATCATTATGATACCTAAATATATCAACCTGTATCTACAGTTATAGAGTATGTACAAAGTAAGATATAGACAACAGATAAATAGAATTAAAAAGAAAGAGAGAATTGGTGTATCAAACATAGCAATATAATTCACAAGGAAACAAAACAACAGTTTAACTTCAGCAACACAAACAGTCCACTTATACTACAGCTATTGATAAGTTTGTGAGAACAGTTATCATAAATGTCAAGGAAAAGAGAAATGGTATAAAGAGAACTGAAATGAAAGCTTCAGCAGAAACTTCTTAATATCATGTTAAATCACATGATAAGCAATGCAGAAATGTGCAGTATATGAAAGAGTGGATGTATTATTATAGCAGAGATGTAAAAATTCTAACAAAACAGTTATCATGCTTACGTGACTTGGGTGAACCTTGTGATTTGGAAGGTGTTGATTCTTCTCTCTTGGGTTTAGTACCCAGCATTAGTGCATCAGTACTGGCAAGGGATGGGCCACTCCTCTCAGAGCTCAACCTAGTACACAGAAATCATACACTAAATCATACACCTAGCACATTGACATAATAAAAACAATCCTGGATTATCTTTCACTTTTGAATGACAATTTATCTATAATTGCTAAACATTTTAACCATACCAGGGGCATTGACTCCTCAACAGTAGAACTTTTATACCAATAAACAAGATTTCAAATTCATCATGCAGCAAAACATTACATTATATCCTTTGATAAAACATTAAGCATTGGGTAAATTTGTTTACAAACAGAAAATTGAATGACACAAAAATTCAAACAATTTTCAGTATCACAACAGCATTTCACATAAAATTTCTTGACCATGCACAACTTCTATTCAGTCAGCAGAATACTTGACTTATTTCTGCACAAAATTTCAAAACCTTAGATTTTTTCAAAGAAAAAATGATATACATCAGGTATATTATGTCATCATTTGCAGCTCCTATACATAGATGAAGTAAATAACCATAGAAATAAATAAACATGTAGCTATGGAGACGTCCATACAATCAGTTAAAGCAAAATCTGAGACACAAAAATTGTTGGTCCACAGCTAAGTATGATATACTGACCTATTCTCACAGCACTCAGCCATGGCTACATCATCAGTCTCAAGCTGTAACAAGGTTGCTTTGGCCTGACTGATATAAAATGGATCTGGACGGGGGTTCCCATCAATTGTCCTTGCACATCCACCTGCCTCCAACAAGGTGGCCAACAGGAAACTTTTCTGTAAACAGTAAAGAGCAATGAAAAGAAGGATACAGTTGTGTGAGAATACCTTCAGGATGAGAGAGTATGACTCTTTGGAAAAAAAACCCAGTCAAGACAACAAGGAAGAGTCCAACAATTACAAACTTGAGAGGACAGCAACCCAACTCACCATTCCTACAATAAGGAGGAACCAGCGACCAGAAGGCTCCTCATACCCAACAGGAGAGGACTGAGAAGGTCGACAAAGGCGGGAAGGGAACACCTCCCTCCAAATGACCAGCTCCTCAACATTCTGTCTGGACACAAGGTGAAGCAAGCAGTGATACTTGAGAAATAAATGGACATCCTGCAGGTCCTCTGTTGCTAGGTGGTTACAGAGCAAGTACTCCTGGAAAACACATTGTACCAATATAGACTCTGTCATCTCAAAATCATATACTTGTATTCCATGGAAAATCAAACAAACAAATGGTGACAGACATGACAGGAAACATGAATTTTCACCGCTGTTGATCATAATTGTTATCAAATGTGTCACTTTTAATAAGAATGTTTCTGAAGTAAATATTAGTACCGCCATCTTGCAGAAGACTGCTAATCTAGCATAAAGGTAAACACTTCAGTAGTAATCTTACTTCAGCACTATTCATGCTTAACATATTGCATTAAAATATGATTGCACTTATTACAGTTTCTGTATTATATCATTAATGAAGCAATGATTGCATATGTGTCAATTTATCATTTTTAATGTGCCAAAATAAGTATGTTTACAGTGATTTTAAATGTAAATGCCAGAGGCACAAAGTGGTTATCATACACATCCACTTACCTAAGGTAGGAAGGGCAAATATAGAAAAAATAACAATACTGAAGTTTAATTACTGCATTTGTATAACATTTAAGGAAAATATTTCCCCATTTCATTTCAAAATCTAACTCACAATGATGTCAATAATCACCTTATAGAATAAACAAGTGCCAAGTATTGAAAATGTCCTTCTGTCAAATGGCAAATCTTCTTCCTGTAAACAAATTAGATGTTACAGAAATATTTATATACTTGATAAATCTGTTTCAGTTTATTGGCATTAAATACATAGATATTCATAAAGTAGTTGTGGAGAAAGTTGGTAATTATCCTACATATAACTCTTGATCATAAACTGTTTTCCCTCAAACTTATCAAATAATCCTGCTCCATTTAAAACATTATGAGCAATAGCAAAGAATTCAACAAATTCTTACCAAGTCGTCAAAATCTGCAGCTTCAAATTCACTGAGTATTTCATCGCATAGAATCTGCAGCAAAAAAAGAAATTTCAAAACATATTCAGCATTAAGGGGAAAAAAATCTGGTCAGCTACAGCAATAGCTCACCCAACTTTACAAAATTGTCATTAACTACAAACAATTTTGAAACTTAATAGTTGTTTCTAAATTAAGAAAATTTTTATTTTTGAAAAAAAAATGCCAGCAGCAGTTTCATAAACCATGATGACTCAAATCTTCACAATTGTCACAGCAGAGGCCTGGCCTCAGAACTACAGCAAACTTTGTTAGCTTCATCTAGAACAATATCAGAAATATGTCAATATGCACCAAACCTAATGTAATGGAGAACAGCTATATGATCGCAAAATTAAGTTTGTACCTTGTTATCTTGTGATAACACCAATGATTGGGTACCAGGTATAGATCCACACAGGGCTTTACTGGATGCACTAGAGGTAGTACTAAAGTTATCAGAACCAAAGATTTTGTTGAGAGTCAGACTGAACAGCTGGTCCAGATGACTTTTATGTCTGGGTTTCCTGAATGCTCTGAAAAGAGAAAGCAAATATGAAAGTCTATTAGTACATAAAACTAGACATAGGAGATCTGAAGTGAGGACTTCCCTATTCTAAATATCTTATAAGCACTCATGTATAACCAAACAAAGTAAATTTCTACAATTATGTATATAGCTGTTTTGCTCATTAAAAATGTCTATGTATATGAGACTTAATGGGAGAAGTGTATTCATAAATGCTGTATGATGTTACACAACTTTTGCCTACCAGAGGTAATTTCTTGTAAAAATAGTAAACTGTATCAGAATAATTGTAGGTACAATTACTTCTAAATACCATTTCAATTATCTAATGATTTTCTGCTTATGAAATGTACAAGAAACTTTCTTTCATCTGTGTAAAAGAAGATTGGTATAACAAGGCTGGCTGCTTTTGAAATTTTGAGAGATCATTTCCATTCCACCTACACAAATCTGCATTTTAAGCCTAAAATGATGTTACCATCATGATATATAACACTTATCTATACCTTACCTTGATGTTGAGCTAAAGAGCAAATCCATCACCTGTTCTAGTTCAGACTTGATACATTGAAGGTATGGAAGTGGCACCCTGTAACACCCATATAAACTTATTACAGATGTATTTATCAATCACTATATACCTTTCTAGAGACAAAGCATATATGGTCTCATTTTTCTCTTCAAAACTTGAATTGGTTTTCTTATTTGAAATGGGAAATGTCCAATCTTTAAGAACTTTTTATCAGTTAAACCCTTGAAATTTGTCAAAAAATGAAAGTAAAATCACTTATCAGTCACAATATCTCATTAAAAAAAAACAAAATTTTAAAAACAACTTCTCCATAAAACCAGGAAGTTCTGATTTTATATGTCGTAAACGGAAGTAATAGAAATCCTTTCTCCTGTTATAAAAAATCAATATTAATAACAAGTAAAATTAATAAAGAGTAAAAAGTCAAAATGCTCACCTGTTCGCTGGCATGGTCATTATCAGTAAATCTTGTCCGTATCGACTGTACACTACATGGATATATTGTCCTTTGTACAATAACGTGGATGTTTGTACTGCTGACCCAGTGATATCGGGAAGAACTCCACACAGGGTCAGAAACATACCCCTAACTTCTGTTGCAATGCTTTCATCCCGCGGGAACATATACAGAATATCATCCTGGAAATCAAAAAATAATAAATCATTAATAATTGAATATATCTTTACTATAAGATAAGTTATGTTGAATCTCTTATTGTTGACAACATCAAGAAAAACAAAATGTGACACTTCAAGGAAACCTGAGAAGTGAAGTTAAAAGCTTCCTCACACAGGTGTCATCAACATTATATTGATAACACTGTGACTTACTTCTGCATTTTCCGATTCACTGCCGTTGTCCTCTAGAGTAAGGTACATGAATGAACACAGACAAGATTGGAACTTGCTGGACAATGCCCCAGTCGTTGTTCCAGCCACTAACTGAACAATGTCCTCTCCCTCCTGTCGAGGTGGAGCTTTAGGTGGCAAGGAATGCTTGTATGTAGGTAGTGGCACCGGTGGAGGTGTCTGAGGTCCAATCACAACTGGCACCTGGAAAGTCACCTTTACCTAGAATGAAATTAACACCTGTAAAGTCACCTTTACCTAGAATGAAATTAACACCTGTAAAGTCACCTTTTCACCTCGAAAATCACCTTTACATAGAATGAAATAAATGCCTGTAAAGTCACCTTTACCTAGAATGAAATTAACACCTGTAAAGTCACCTTTATGGAGAATAAATCACCTCGAAAATCACCTTTACGTAGAATGAAATAAACACCTGTAAAGTCACCTTTACCTAGAATGAAATAAACACCTGTAAAGTCACCTTTACCTAGAATAAATCACCTGGAAAGTCACCTTTACCTAGAATGAAATAAACACCTGTAAAGTCACCTTTACCTAGAATAAATCACCTGGAAAGTCACCTTTACCTAGAATGAAATAAACACCTGGAAAGTCACCTTTATCTAGAATATATATATATATAATAGAAAAAAATGAAAAGTTGACATAAACATAGCATCTCTTTCTGTCGTTTTACTCTTATATATATGTATATATATAAATATAGATGTATATATCATAATATGTATAAACTTACCTTTTTGTTTGAAATGGAGTTGAAGGTTTTATCAAGGTTTACCCAAGACACTTCCAAATCATTAATACCCAACATCATATCACCTACAAAGAACAAGTGTTGACTAAAACAGAAAATTCCTTGATGTGCAACAGTATGTTTTCCATTCGAGGTCTATTTACTTATGACTAAATTTCTACAACAAAAATATATATATGGGCTACAGAACTGGTATGAATTTCATACAAACATGTTGGTGATCATGATCTTTATTTAGACATGATAGCTATTGCTATACAGATATTTAGTAGAGAAATAATTCTTACTTGTATTTCAAGCTTTTAAAGGCATTATTTGTAAACCAGCTCACTCTTCAAAATTATATCAATTAGAAACGTTTATCTGCCCCATTACTTTTATGTTACATGCATGACTGCCTACCTCTGTGTATCTGTCGACATTTTTCTGCTGCACTACCTGGCACTACAGCTTGCACAATAACTTTTCTGTCCTTCACAATATTATTGTTGTTGTTAACACGTGTCTTGTCATTGTATTGGCACAATTTAATCCCAAACATCTTCTCACACAATTTAATCCCTGACATCTGTCCACCATTTTTACAGTTTTTATAATTGGGTGACAGATACACATGCTTTATTTTACCACCATGTTCTTGGTTAATAACATCATGATTTATATCGTGATATTTGTTGCTAATCTGTGGAGAAGACATCCATGAGTTATAGCCGTTTCTGTCCAACTCAACATATTCATCATCAAAGTCTTGGGAAATGTACTTTGATTTGTTTTTATGATAACCATTTGAACTCAAACGACTGCCATTATTCTGAACTTGTCCATTGACCATAGGTCTCTGTGTTGGGGTGAGACCATTTTGTTTCCCTTCATGGATATTATTTTTTGGAGGCTGTCCAAGCCTACTGCTGTAGTTATGGTTTGAATTATCATTATGGTTTAGTGACCCACTGCTATGGTGAAGTGACCCATTGCTGTGGTGAAATGACCCACTGCTATGGTGAAGTGACCCATTGCTGTGGTGAAGTGACCCACTGCTGTAGTGTTGCTGCTGTTGTACAGGTCCACTAACATGACTACCATTCACATCAACATAGAATAGATCTCCTTGTTGTCTCACATGGGAAGTCCAACTCTCCTGCACTTTACTGAAATGTACAATTAAAAAATAATGAATTACTTATATAGAAACAATAAACTATTCATTGTATATACCATGTCATATCCACATTTAGGATTGTTACATGTATATATATATAATGGTAATAAAACTGTTGAATCTTGGAGAATTTTATTACTTTTGCTTTTTAATCATATGATTTTGTATAAGTGGGATGAAACAATGTAACACTTGATGAGCCAATTTTCAGCTTGAGTGTCTTTTTGCATAAATCTGGTTACGGAAACAGAAACCTATTCACTAATATAAGTATACAACAAAATCTGTCAGTATGGTATGTATAGTGCCAATAATGTTAGCAACAAGAATCCAGTTATAGACTTACATTCACACAGCAAGCCATCGCAATTAAATGAAATAATGAGCCGTGTGATTTGAAGATTTTAGATTTGAATGAAAACTTTATCAGAATGTTTGGTAGTGTTAATGTTTGTCACCTCAAAGGATCATCCAGTCAAGATTCATAACCATTTGACATGGTTTTAATATGTAAGAATTGTTTTTAGATGTTTATACTGAATAAGTTGAAACTATATCTGACATTTAAAAGTATTTTATCAATCTTTGAATTTAGTATTTTTCTTGGACTAAACATATGTTTACAATAAACTGAAAGAAGGCAGTGCTAACAAACTTTCTGAAGATTGAAACTGATCATGAAATCAACTCAGGAAAGAGCAAACTTAATAGCAGCTATTGCAAGATTCCCTATTAGAAGACTCTTCTAAAAAAAAAAAAAATATGTAAACATAGTTTTCTGAATTGACATGAAATGAGATAAAATTATGTCTGGACTAATAGAGACACATGTTGCTTTGAGAATGAAACCAATACAATTCCCTTTTTAACTACAGGAAGGTGGCTATGGCAATAAAATCAATGTCTAGCTACTTAGAAGTACTAATTACATGTAATACAATGATAAATTATAGTCACAAGCATTGATCATTATAATAATTTAACAAGAAAAATATTTTGTCACCAAATTGCTACTGCCTAACCTGAAAATGTATTACAATTATATCATATTGAAATACATATTAAATATATCTATTAACTTTAACTTGTATATGTGTGAATTGCTTTAATCAGCTACAATTTGTATTGCAAAGCTTAAAATCCAATCGAAATTTAAGCAGGATTTTACAGCTTATGTTTATTTCATATTTAAAGGTCTCACTCTTGCTTTTGTGTAAACAATCTCATTAGACAGCAATAATCACCTAGTCATAACATTGTGACAAGTTTATTATCCATAAAACGACAGCAACTTTTCAATAATATTGCGTTTGTTGTGCACCACTTTAATTTAGGGTCTGTTTCCGAACAAGTGATGTGCCATTGACTCTAAGACACAAGTGCCCTATTTGTTCGTGGGCATGTAATCCGATACTGACACCGCTTTGTTATGGTACTTGTATGTATTCAATCCGTGCATTCGCTCCATTGACTCTTTGATTATAAAACCGTGTAACCACAAAAATAGCTAGGGATCATAACACGGCACTACAGTTAACACAAAATAAGAGAAAATATAGAGATTTTTACCAATTAACACTTACTTAGACTTGCCAAAAGTAGTGTGTGTTCTGTCAAAACTTGTTGGGGTCCATGTTTGATGACCCCTTTCTGTACTAAGGTCCCATTTGTGCGGTGACGTCTCTCTTAGTGTTTGACTTAAAATATCCTGGTCCAACTTGGGATCATAAAACGGCCCTAACCGCGCGTGGTGGGCCATACTATGATGTTTCCTACATCAACGGTAGTTAAAACTATTTCAATTTTCACTCAATCACCTCTCCTTGTCCTCCATTTTGTTTACATCCGGGGATTTATTTTGATAAGGGGGTTACTTGCCTCACTTTGTCAAGAAGCAAACAAAGGGAGGTAACTGTAGTTAGCTTTACACACGACCTGAGTAAAAAATTCTTTGAAGTGGTGGCGTTTACATTGTTTCCAAGTACATATGTTGATATGTTTGGATAAGTCCTAACAGATTATATTTAATATCAAAGACGGGTTAAAAAATATGTTGACAACACAATTCCGCTGATACACGCATCCAACCAGTTTACTTAACAGAACGACATTAATGCTTGATTTTTTTTGTAAGTACATTTAAAATAACTAGGTAGTGGTGTTGTGTTTAATATTATTTTCCCCAAAAGAATGTTGTAGTTTTCATTTTTCAGAATTGATAATATAAAATAGAAAGAGGAATAATATTCAAATTGGGCATACTCAATTTTGTGACAAAAAATTTCACACGCACTCATATATCAAATATCAAATCTATACATATTTATCCTGAATAAATTTATTATTGTTATTATTATTTATATATATATATATATATATATATATATGATCAATGAAGTAATTTCGACTGTATGGACACGTGAATTGTCAAATTTTCGGGGCAATCTGCCCCTTTATCAAGACACAAATATTACATAAATTATATCACATACATAGAACATAAAACAAAATACAAGTTATAACGTTAAATCGAGAGCGATTTTGTGAATTTGAAATTTTGTCGTTGCTGATTTTGATTTTACACAGCAGTATCCACGATTTTACCATATTTTGGGTCCCTCACCATCACGGACCAATCGTAGATCGTGTGATAAAATGTTATGCACAACGAGTTAACTCCCTTCTTCCGTGCGTTTCAATAACTTTAAGACCTTAGCTCGAGTATCAAATGATTCTTCATTAAAGAAATACCTTAAATGCTGGTAATATTGACTGAGCTATCATTTAATGACCAGAGAGTGGACCATCATAACAGAAACCTAAATAGAGATCAGTCTTTTGCTAAGCGAAAAAAAATTGTTTCCTGCTCCAGCCTGAAAACATATAGTCGGAAGGGTAGGGATGGTTTTATTTGTTGTTTGTTTTGGCACTAACTTCTCAAGTACCGCATACAGATTTGTGATTGATAAATATCAATGTATCAAATATGTGTAGGTGTCACATGTGTGTATAATGAGATGTTTATCACGCTGAACATCAGGTTATGTCCCAGAATAGCTACCGCTGAGATACGTTGTTTGTTTTTGTTTTGAAAATGATAACATTTCCTGTACCATAAACTGCCGAATTTCACTTAAAAAATAACCGGAATGTATAATAATACGTCACTGACAATAACCGGTACTTATAATAGAAATATACGTCACTGACAATAACCGGGACGTATAATAGAAATATACGTTAATGACATTAACCGGGACGTATAATAGAAATATACGTCAGTGACAATAACCGGGACGTATAATAGAAATATACGTCACTGACAATAACCGGGACGTATAATAGAAATATACGTTATTGATAATAACCAGACGTCACTGATAATAACCCGGATGTATAATAGAAATATACGTCACTGAAAATAACCGTGACGTATAATAGAAATATACGTCACTGACAATAACCGGGATGTTTAATAGAAATATAAGTCACTGACAATAACCGGGACGTATAATAGAAATATACGTCACTGACAATAACTGGGACGTATAATAGAAATATACGTCACTGACAATAACCGGGACGTATAATAGAAATATACGTCACTGACAATAACCGGGATGCTTAATAGAAATATACGTCACTGACAATAACCGGGACGTATAATAGAAATATACGTCACTGACAATAACCGGGACGTATAATAGAAATATACGTCACTGACAATAACCGGGACGTATAATAGAAATATACGTTATTGACAATAACCGGACGTCACTGACAATAACCGGGACGTATAATAGAAATATACGTCACTGACAATAACCGGGACGTATAATAGAAATATATGTCACTGACAATAACCGGGACGTATAATAGAAATATACTTATTGACAATAACCGGGATGTTTAATAGAAATATACGTCACTGACAATAACCGGGACGTATAATAGAAATATATGTCACTGACAATAACCGGGACGTATAACAGAAATATACTTATTGCCAATAACCGGGATGTTTAATAGAAATATACGTCACTGACATTAACCGGGACGTATAATAGAAATATACGTTAATAACAATAACCGGGACGTATAAAAGAAATAAACGTCACTGACAATAACTATTATTACATTGCTGCTCCTTATCTACAGTGCAGGTCGGGTGCACAAGATCAATTTTACGCGATATAATTAATTACACGCATTTAACACATGTTTGATGTGCATATATTATGGCATGTCAAATTTAAGTCAAGAAATGTCATGTATTTCATGAAAATTTTATAGGATAGGATAAAAAGAATCATGAAGTTTTTGTTTGATTAAAGAAGTATGAATACAAATAAACATATTATATATTTTGCAGCTAGACTAGATCTTGTATGTACACGATGTCAAATACAGGACTGCATCAAACAAACTGATGTTACCCTCGAGAAGAATGTTAAGTTTGTCAATTTCTATGCTTACTTTTATTGGATACGAATGATTCTCATATTTGAAGAACAATGAAAAATGACAGATGTGTTATTGTTTTATCCATGTTTTTGTTTGTGTGTTTTTTTTTACTAATAGATAGATCGACATGTCGCGCGTTATCGACAAATATATATACTACTACTTGATATGTGAACACGTTTTCTTGATGTCAGCTATTTGATTTCCATTCTGTCCTGTATTTTATCCCCATTTAATTGATTATAACTGCCATGTAAACTCTGTGGAATATATTGTTTACTTACGATGACTGACAGGTTATATACATATACGTCTTCCCGAAATTCGATACCAACTTAATATTAATTAGAAGTCGTATATCTCTTTTTGTGTGATAACTAAATGACCTTTCCGTTCTCGATATATATGTATGTCGATGTTTTGGACCGGGGATCATATCGAATGTAAACAAGAGAGTGTCACACCTCGGCGAGAAGTGGCACGAGAAAACATTGCACCTATGTATAACATCAGAACAATACTGTATAATGTACATGTTTACTGTAGTAAGTAGGTATGACAATATTTGACATGGTAAGATTACACATACTCTGCATTCATTTAATTTGTTGGCGCACGTACAGCACGTCCACCGTTAGCACAGTATGTGACAATTTGGTGGTGATTCTACCATTATCTACAATCACACCAATTGAAAAGTTTTTCATTTATAAAACCATGTATATAAAAAAGGCTCAGTAGAGACAATAAACTGATACGAATATTGTTATAACATACATTATTTCTAAAAATAAAATATCCCCAATTTGACATTGCCCTGATGGCAACTGCTTCAAGAAAAAGCCATTTCCTTTGTGGCAGTACAATATTGTATTGTGCTGGCGTTACCAAGACAGCAATTATATTGACACAGAATATGTGACAAAACAATGCTACAGATATAGAGGAATTGTTTAACAACAAAACAGTTCTTTAAAACAAGTCAATAAACAAGGAAACTTTGTTTTATAAACATACTACAAATAACACGTGATGCTTTAAATAGATGATAAAAACTGTGATAGGGCACACCAATGATAAGACACACGAATAGTTAGACAATGTTATAGATCTATGTTTGACTTTTTCTATCTAAAACATGAAAAATGATGTTAGAATTCATTGTTTCGCTTCTTTTTTGTGGTTCATCCTGTAAAATTTATGATTCAAAATTTTGTGTATATAATATAATGCCATATTTCAATGTCCTCTTTGTTATGTTCAATATAACATTATAATCAATATATTGGTTTTGTGTAGACGAAGTCACTATTCACTAGGTTGCTGTAGATGAGAAGGTTTGGTTGTCTTATTCTATCTCATAGTATTATTCAATTATATTTGCTATATTTTGAATGATTGAATGATGATATATTAAAATCAATGTCTTGTTTTGTTTAATATGATGTAAAACTGCCATGTTAATTTTAAAGATTAATTTATTCTAGATAATGTTATAGCCAACGTTCTTGAGTTATTGTAGATAATGATTTATATCAATGTTCTTGTTTTATTTAAGATAATGTTTTATATCAATGTCCTTGTGTTATTGTAGATGTTTTATATCAATGTCCTTATGTTATTGTAGATAATGTCATATCCAACGTCTTTGTGTAATTGTAGATAATGTTTTATAACAACGTCCTTGTGTTATTGTAGATAATGTTTTATAAAAACGTTCTTGAGTTATTGTAGATAATGTTTTATATCAATGTCCTTGCGTTATTGAAGATAATGTTTTATATCAATGTCCTTGTGTTATTGTAGATAATGTTTTATATCAATGTCCTTGTGTTATTGTAGATGTTTTATATCAATGTCCTTGTGTTAATGTAGATAATGTTTTATATCAATGTCCTTGTGTTATTGTAGATAATGTTTTATATCAATGTCCTTGTGTTATTGTAGATAATGTTTTATATCAACGTCCTTGTAATATTGTAGATAATGTTATAGCCAATGTCCTTGTGTTATTGTAGATAATGTTTAATATCAATGTCCTTGTGTTATTGTAGATGTTTTATATCAATGTCCTTGTGTTATTATAGATAATGTTATATATCAATGTCCTTGTGTTATTGTAGATAATGTTTTATATCAATGTCCTTGTGTTATTGTAGATGTTTTATATCAATGTCCTTGTGTTATTGTAGATAATGTTTTATATCAATGTCCTTGTGTTAATGTAGATAATGTTTTATATCAATGTCCTTGTGTTATTGTAGATAATGTTATATATCAATGTCCTTGTGTTAATGTAGATAATGTTTTATATCAATGTCCTTGTGTTATTGTAGATAATGTTTTATATCAATGTCCTTGTGTTATTGTAGATAATGTTTTATATCAATGTCCTTGTGTTATTGTAGATGTTTTATATCAATGTCCTTGTGTTATTGTAGATAATGTTTTATATCAATGTCCTTGTGTTATTGTAGATAATGTTTTATATCAATGTCCTTGTGTTATTGTAGATGTTTTATATCAATGTCCTTGTGTTATTGAAGATAATGTTTTATATCAATGTCTTTGTGTTATTGTAGATAATGTTTTATATCAATGTCCTTGTGTTATTGTAGACGTTTTATATCAATGTCCTTGTGTTATTGTAGATGTTTTATATCAATGTCCTTGTGTTATTGTAGATAATGTTTTATATCAACGTCCTTGTAATTTTGTAGATAATGTTTTATATCAATGTCCTTGTGTTATTGTAGATAATGTTTCATATCAACGTCCTTGTAATTTTGTAGATAATGTTATAGCCAATGTCCTTGTGTTATTGTAGATAATGTTTTATATCAATGTCCTTGTGTTATTGTAGATAATGTTTTATATCAACGTCCTTGTGTTATTGTAGATAATGTTTTATATCAATGTCCTTGTGTTATTGTAGATAATGTTTTATATCAATGTCCTTGTGTTATTGTAGATAATGTTTTATATCAACGTCCTTGTGTTATTGTAGATAATGTTTTATATCAATGTCCTTGTGTTATTGTAGATAATGTTTTATATCAACGTCCTTGTAATTTTGTAGATAATGTTATAGCCAATGTCCTTGTGTTATTGTAGATAATGTTTTATATCAACGTCCTTGTAATATTGTAGATAATGTTATAGCCAATGTCCTTGTGTTATTGTAGATAATGTTTAATATCAATGTCCTTGTGTTATTGTAGATGTTTTATATCAATGTCCTTGTGTTATTGTAGATAATGTTATATATCAATGTCCTTGTGTTATTGTAGATAATGTTTTATATCAATGTCCTTGTGTTATTGTAGATAATGTTTTATATCAATGTCCTTGTGTTATTGTAGATTATGTTTTATATCAAAGTCCTTGTGTTATTGTAGATAATGTTTTATATCAATGTCCTTGTGTTATTGTAGATAATGTTTTATATCAATGTCCTTGTGTTATTGTAGATGTTTTATATCAATGTCCTTGTGTTATTGTAGATGTTTTATATCAATGTCCTTGTGTTATTGTAGATGTTTTATATCAATGTCCTTATGTTATTGTAGATAATGTTATATATCAATGTCCTTGTGTTATTGTAGATAATGTTTTATATCAATGTCCTTGTGTTATTGTAGATAATGTTTTATATCAATGTCCTTGTGTTATTGTAGATAATGTTTTATATCAATGTCCTTGTGTTATTGTAGATAATGTTTTATATCAATGTCCTTGTGTTATTGTAGATAATGTTTTATATCAATGTCCTTGTGTTATTGTAGACGTTTTATATCAATGTCCTTGTGTTATTGTAGATAATGTTTTATATCAATGTCTTTGTGTTATTGTAGATAATGTTTTATATCAATATTCTTGGGTTTTTTTAAGATAATGTTATAGATTGTTATTCTTGTTTTATCTAAGATAATGTTATATGTCAATATTCTTGTTATATTTCTGATATATTTTCCAATATTTTGTTCGCATGAGAAGACATGATTACTCCATTTCCCCGGTTTTGAATTTTGAAATAATTTGCAGAGGTTATTGTCGTGTATTATGGTACATTATCTACTTGGATAATGGCTTGTTAACATATTTCTACAGTAAAGTTACAGTATTTATATTATACAATCATATCATTTTATATTTGTGTTTTTTGTCCTTTTCTATTTAAGAAACTTTATAATCAACAAGTTCGAATATTTTCAAGTAGGATTCTTTCACAGCATGGGATATTTTCACTATTACAGTTGATTATACAATCAAAGTGTATTGGAAAGCCAAGTTCATTTGAATTAAATCTAGCAAAATGAAATTATTTCTCTTTACATGTCCTTCTCGCCGATTTATTTTTTATTGTTATACAATCAGTCGCACGGGTAATTTGATAAGTCACTAAAGAGCTAGGTCATTAATCAAGTGGCTTTATACACACATCACTTTAAGGACCCATACCCATATTCTTAGTCTTCACTCATATGTATATATCTGCCTGGATGAAATTGATCTGCAGTTAAGATCTGTATGGACAGCAGAGAAGCGGCTCCATATGGATAAAAGTTTAATTAATTTTCTTGGTACAAAAAGGTGTCATTTGCACAATGCTACCAAAAAGTGAAATCGTCTTGAATAAATATTAGCTATTGCGATTACGTCAGTAAACTATGCATTTATAAAAGTGCACATGTCCTGTACTTACATTTAATTGCGTATCACGTATAACAGACAACGGACACCAGGTGTGGGGGTCTCACCAATAATACCCAGTCGAATACAAGACTATAATAATGTTTAAAGTTACAGGGGAGACAACTCCTTTCGGACTTATTTCTACTGTAACCCGATAGGCGAGGAGTTGACGGCTAACAGAAACAGACCGTCTATCGATATCAGATCTTGCGTGTTAACTTCTAGTCTGACACTTGATTACACCAAAAACATATTTGTCGATCTGAAAGATAAGCAATTATCACTTTTTATTACAGATCTTCTTTTCTCCAACAGACGTATCCGTAGTATCAATGAATGGGACGAGTATAACCCTAATAGGTTGTCCATATATAGTGTGTGAATATACTGACTGTATGGGGGACATTTCCCACAGTCAATCCACACCTGGAGTTAGATTATTACCAGGGTATTCTCAGGGCGAGTCACTGCGTACATATCCAGGGTAACGTTTTTAGTAACATCTAAAGGATTACATGACGCCAAGAACAGCTATAGGTAGCACTTTAGAGAGGAGCATAGTGAACATGTATCTAAACATCATAATTTCTAACGAGAATTTAAACGAATGGCTATGTATTTTGATGTGGAAAATTGTGAAATTTATGTAATTGGGAGGTTAGTGCACCTCTCAGTCTATGATGTGATAATGATATAGGTCAGTTTTAATTTTAATCGCGCTTCCCACCACTTTGGGCATCAGCTAGAGGTGCTGACAAGTCTTGAAATGAAGAAGCAGCTGTATGACGCAGTTCATTTTATTATTCGGCTGTTTAGCTATAAATTTGTATTGGAGAAATAATTCGTCTGTCTATTGTACGATTCCTCTTAGTTAATGTCAAGTTTGATCAAATATCCATTATCATTTAATAAGGCTTACACTGACGAGTAATTTGACCTGAGTTAAACTGATCCATTCTAAGTGAAAAGTCTACAGTCCACATCAGATTTAATGAGGAGCTAGAAAGAAAATTAAGTATCACCAAACTGGGTTGTCGGATATCCATCCCAATTTTCTCACAACAGTAACTGTCTCTATCACTATCGACGACGACAAAGTTTGTACCTGGTATAAATAGATCTCGTCGGTTATCAGATACAGAAGAAAGCCTACGATTTCCTTACCATAACATTGCTGGATACAGTAGGTCAGTTTAAACATAGGACGTGTACAAACCACGACAGGGTGAAGGGATAGGTAGAAACAGCAAAAGGAAAAATACTATTCCAGATAAAGTAAACGGACAAAAAAAGGAGTATTTCTGTAAGGGGTGTAACAGTTATCACGTTGTCTACAGTCAGACGATATTAATGACAGAAGAGTCGTGTTCAGAGAACATATTAGGTAGACATTGTAGGTTTACAGTGATCCTATTGTATAAAGTAAATAAACACTGGGACTTCCCGACTTCATCATCGGTAGTGGAACCGCAGACAGCTAGGTGATGAATTATTTATATGTCCTGGTATCACAAAGACTGAAAGGCTAATATTTGTTTTATAGAATAGTTTACATTTATGTTAGAATATTCAAAAAGTAGTGAATATACGTGACAAAACATATAGTGTCTTACCTTCTAGAGAGAATGCTGCGAATTCCATCAAAATCATCCAAGCTGGATCGTTTCCTGTACCTCGAGATGGGGGTTTTCAGACCAAACATACTGCGTCTGAAAGGAGTCCTATTGGGGGCCATCTAGAACCTTATTCCTCTTCTGAAGACAGCGAGAGTCGTCTGCTTGTTCCACCAGTAGTTCGTTTTATGAAGGCATATATTTCACGCTTTTCTTTATACCATTGTGACATTTTCCTCTGAAAAGAAAAGATATATTGTTCTTTGATATGAAACACGACACATTACTTTTTTCTGATTTGTTTTGCCACTTTGGGGGTAATTTCGGCCGTCAAATTTCCTGATTGGGCAGATGTGTACGGTGTGGAACTGCTACACTGTCAGCACGCGATGTTTCGTGGCCACTCTTACCTACCTGGCTATCAATACAGGGTAATTACCCCAGGCCAATGATCGTCTGCGTGTGGATTTACTAACGCCTCGCCGGGCCGCTGTGTACACCACAATACAAAGAGCTACACACTCTCTTCCGACTCCCATCCCCCAAACACCGGAACAAGACGATGTTTCGTAAACCGCAAGCCAGTTTACACGGGCGATTTTGTCCAATATGAATGCATGTTTGTTTATTTTTGTGAAATGTGATAGGTCGCATTAAGTTTCATTCATAAATTTGTCAACGTTATTTATGTTATAGAATCATTTTCTGTTTGGACAAATACGCGACATACTATCTTTCATAGTGGCACTAACGATAATGCTCCTTTTGTAGCTGGTATAAATTACACAATGATAAAGGTCCAGTTATTTGGGAAGGTATAGGGAATCCACTGATCAACAAAAGACTTTTAAACATCTGTAACAAAACCGAAAGGATATCCAGCAGAGTGTAAGCCCAGAGGTGCTATGTGGAGAAGGGAAGGAACGATGATAGGCATGGTTATAAAACGCGTCTGTTTTTGATCGATGAGTATTTGTATCACAATGTATCTCAGGTTGAAATGATACTTAATAATATCTGTCAATATCATATAATAAAGGCGATGCTTTTTCCACAATGACAGCCCTACTTTAACACCTCATCCGTATATCTCCATGATTCATTTCATGGTTATATTCAAAACACAAAATGAGAAGTACATAGGTTTTGGATTGTCTTTTTCTTTAAAAAAGAATCTTTGAATTCACACTTGTTACATATATTCATTGAAAAACTGCTCAGAATCATCTTGTGTTGTTAAGCTTTTATATGATTTGTTTTCTAATTAAGGCTTTTTAAAAAGAAATACCAAGAATTCTTTTAATAAAACCCGATCTGAAACAGAAGTATTTTTATCACACTGTCCCGTTATCAGGAGAGAATTCGATTCAGTCGATGTAAAATAAAGACCAGGATTACATTATGGAAAATACAGCGACCATTGCTTTATATGTAATAATTTCCTCCCGGTGACGCGACGTTGCTCTAATATAACAGTAGGGTTCAAACAGGCCAACAACAGGAAAGTGACCAATGATTATGTCTACTATTGATAAATTGACACTTCAAATATTTTTCTTTGTATTCTTCTGACAAAGAAACAGGTTATTTTTACTTTCACTCTATTATACTTAATAATAAAGCGATCTTATCGCCAGTAAAAGAAATACCAAACGGGGCAATAAGAGAATAAGATATCTTGTGCGGCCTTTGGTATTGAAAGTGTCAATTGTCTTAGGTAAAAACACTCTTCTCTTCACGTAACAATGAAAAAAGAATCGTTTTGTTTGTATTTCTTTTAAAGGTCTATTGCTGTGACAAGACCGATTGGTTCTGACACTAATCTATATTAGAAGATCATTTGTAGAGAGTTGGAGGCAAGAACGATTATTGTTTGTGTTCACACAAAAGTATAAACATCCGCTCACTGGTCACATTCCAGTATCGCAGTGCTGATTGTCGATCATGAATAGCACTGTTGGTCTTACGTTTTCCTTGGTAAATAACTCCCCGGTTATGCTGTTTGTCCGAGCTAATTAACTACAGAAAGTATTGGTTTCTATTGTTTTGGTATTTCTAGGGTTTGAAATAGCCAGTTAAGAACTATACGTGGTGGAACTGTTTTCTTTAGATTACAGGTTTAAAGGAAAGTGTATGGCATGAAGAATGAGCCAGAGTCGTAGTAATGATTGGTAAATACTAAAGATACAACAATAGATGTGTATAAAGGCCGGAGTACACAACAGCAAAAACCTTCATTACCATTCCACGATACATAATAGTAATCAGTAGAGTGATCAAAATTGTTAAAATAGTAATAACCAAAATAAAAATAAAATGTCTAGACATACATAATAACATATACCAATATCATATTGTTGTAAATCCAGCGATAAGATCAATAATTTTAATTATAACGGTATTCATGGTAAACTAAAAATAACATTTAAAGAAATTACTTCAAAACATTCAGAAAAGGAGTGCGTTTTTCCATATTGTTATTAAGTTTTATATATTTCTACATCACATTCGTAGTGTAACAAGAATTATACACTGGAATGTGTTTCTTCATATCACATCAATTATTATACACTGGAATGTGTTTCTTCATATCACATCAATTATTATATACTGTTTTTCTTATCATATCATTATACATCAATTATTATATATACTGGAATGTGTTTCTCCATATCACACATCAATTATTATATACATGTGTTTCTCCATATCACATTATACACTGGAATGTGTTTCTTCATATCACATCAATCATTATACACTGGAATGTGTTTCTTCATATCACATCAATTATTATATACAGGAATGTGTTTCTTCATATCACATCAATCATTATACACTGGAATGTGTTTCTTCATATCATATCAATTATTATATACACTGGAATGTGTTTCTTCATATCACATCAATTATTATACTACTGGAATGTGTTTCTTCATATCACATCAATTATTATATACTGGAATGTGTTTCTTCATATCACATCAATTATTATATACTGGAATGTGTTTCTTCATATCACATCAATTATTATATACAGGAATGTGTTTCTCCATATCACATCAATCATTATACACTGGAATGTGTTTCTTCATATCACATCAATTATTATATACTGGAATGTGTTTCTTCATATCACATCAATTATTATATACAGGAATGTGTTTCTTCATATCACATATCAATTATTATATACAGGAATGTGTTTCTCCATATCACATCAATCATTATACACTGGAATGTGTTTCTTCATATCACATCAATTATTATACACTGGAATGTGTTTCTCCATATCACATATCAATTATCATATACTGGAATGTGTTTCTCCATATCACATATCAATTATTATATACTGGAATGCGTTTCTCCATATCTCATATGAATTATTATATACTGGAATCGTCATAGTAATTTTTAAAAACCAAACAACATCGCTGTCATTTCTTCATAAAGAACTTTGCTTACTTTTATAAATAGCAGTAGAAGTAATCACCGTATTTCCATCATAGCTACCAGGTACTGTCAATCAATAAATACTATTCCATAATGAGTGAAATCAAATTACATAGATATCAATAAAGTCCAAGGTTCATTTCTGACATATTCTTACCGTATACTGACCTTTTGTACGTGTTTTGTTGTTGACATATAGGTAACACTAACAGTTAAAAGGTACATATTGTGTAACCTGTTCACTCCCTGTCATTGTCCATATAGTACCCGACATTATGGTGTGTAACAGGTTGGAACAAAACCACCTGTAATATGTATATATATTTTTCCCTATAATTCTATTCGATTTAGTGCATAGTGCAATCTTTATACTATAGCGTTGAAAGGGTTCACATATCGCAAGAAAGGTGTGAGGTGCTGCACCGGGGCGTTTGTCACAAAGTTAGCACGATATAAGACGATTAACAGGGGACAGAGTGCAGAATAAGTGGCAATTCAAATTGTCATACGTGCATCTGCAAAATCCAATTAACAAAACAGCTTAGGGGAATGTGCTATAATGACTTCATTACATTTTTGCTGATAGAGTTATATAATATTAATGACAATTTCAAATGTGAGTGTCTTGATCAATTGGTGCAATGCTGGATTTGTCCAGGATTACCGTTGACTGAAAATTTCTGTCTCTAAAATGATGACTTAATGTCACATTTATTATGCTGTTATTGATATTTACATTTTTTTACTCTATATGCCCGTTTTGGAGTTAGATAGAACTCTTTGGTCTATGGTTACCATATAATGCTTATTCTCAATATTCTGGCCATAATATGATTTAGAACTTGGTAAAGCTGACTATCATCATTGTTCTACGCAGTGTTTGATATTCAACTCTAGAGAGATTACGCATACTGGCGGTCATTGTAAAAATGCTGGAAAATAAAGTTGTCGGGGGAAATGAATGGAAATACTTTTAATTGCTTTGGTACAAATGTAAGTTAGTATAAAATGTTTTATCTTTTCATCGATGTGTGATTTATAACTATCGCGTTATTGTAAACTATATAAAACATTGCCTGATGCCGACCCATGCAAGAGTATCTAGTATTTGGCGTTTTTATATAGGGAGGAATTCTGACTATCAACCAAAATAAAATCGCGGAAAGATAGTTGGAACCCTTTGAACTAGTTTAAACATTGTGAAATGTAATTAGTGTGTAACCAAGAGAACTATAATGCAGTTGAAAAACATGATTCCAACGCCTGAATGGATATTACTAAATAGAGAGCACAATTATATCTATTGTAAGCCCAGCCCACCAGCGTGTGTAATAGGTTGGCATAGAAGATAGTTCTGTCCGAGAAAGTCAAAGCTTAATTGTTTGATCTTTCACTCGTTACATTTTTACATAAAAGGACATGACGCTTTTCTACAATCAAACAGTTGTGACGGAAATTGGTATTTCTGTTACTGACAACCTGGTAGAGTCTATATCAAAGCGGAGCGTCATTAATCACATAGAGATCATAGGCAGCCTGACTCAATGTACAGATCAATAATGTCAGACTGGATGCACCCAACAATAAAACTTTTTATTTGGCATCGCACTGGTAGTGAATATATGGCAGTGTAAAAGCATCAGAGTGATACTACTTCAATCAAACTTATAAACAATTATCACAATAACTAAAAAACTAACATAACTTTTCATTCTGATGACCCCCCCCCCCCCCAAAAAAAAAAAAAAAAACAAAAAACAAAAAAAAAAAAAACAAAACAAACAAATATGAAAATAACTAAAATGAATAAACTCTGCAAGTTACTTGGTCTTAATTGTTCATGAGAAAAACTGAAATTGCTGCAATTTATAGAAAGTAATTTTGTCAATATGGATTGGAAATATGAAAATATTTAAAAAAAAAAAAAAAAAAACAAAACAAAAAAAAAATAAAAACGAAGCAAATCAAAACAAACCGTTTATCAAATTTATCAAAATTTGACACTTATACTTTATACATAATATAGCAAAATATGTTAGATATTTTTATCCTTCAATACTAGGGGTAGGTTGTAAAAGCATTATGTAACATGCTAACAAAAACTATAATGGCTGTGAAATTAAATTTACTGAATTTTGAAAATAAAATGTCTAAAAAGTATCAGGATGTATATGAAGGGTTGCGTATACATGAAGCAGGAATAGTTCTCTGTTGGATTTTTATCACGTTCTGGATTAATCAATTAGCAGATTGAAATACTAATTTGATCTCATATCGAATGAACTATTATACTTAAAACAAAATTTGTCAGTTATAATATCATTTTTGCAAATAAAAAACGTGAACTAATTGTATAAATTTGCATGTTTGATGACTGTGATAAGTCGATAAGTAGGCTTAATATGGACTCTCACGACATCGATAACATCGCTCTCTAAGGGGCCTGTTGAGACCTGATACGTTCACAGGTTACCATTGGATATTCCGAGTTCATGCCAAACTACTGCAACTATATAGGTTTAACAATTTCTCCTTTATATGGTTAATTGGTAATTAAATGTAAACTCTGATCTCTACTGAGAAACATGTCAATATTCAAAAATGTTAATCACTCGAAAGTTTAAAGGGATTAAGATTTAATTAACATTGTTCACATTTTCTGATGGTCATCTAAACTATTCAGTTCAACCAAAGGTGTATTAGTTACGAAAATAGTAACAAATTTGCATTTATTCGCAATTAGAAATACTATTGCTTTTTATTGTTTAATGAAATGAAGGAATTTACATTTATCAAAATCATACTTACACCATTTGTTCGTTAACTCTTTAATTATATCGAAGAATATTATAGTGGCAACAAAATAGCGCGAGTAAGTTTGAAAATATATTTTTTTTCACTATATAATTTCCCCTCAATTCCAGCTACGCCGGGAGATGAAGTACTTAGTTGGGTGTGCCGTCTGAATGTCATATTTTATTTTCCATTATGTAATTGCCCTAAAATGAAACGAATTCAACTGAATGCTGTATTCACAAACCCAATGTAATATCACAATACGAAATGCTGATCTACATTAATTAAATTTGATTTGCATACTGACATGTCTAGTATTTGTTGTGAATGCACCAAACCTCAACAACGACCCTCTTGTATCTACAACAATGTTATGAAAGCCGGTAGATATTTTTTGTCTTTGCTTCTTGAAATTATTTTCTTCAAATTCGTTTCGGCTTGATAATGAGGTTCCTGATACACCTTAAAAACCTGCTTTTTAGGTGTACTCGGAATATAATCAGAAATGTGCAATTAATTAAAGATATATTTTACCTAAAGAAGTGCTTGTGTGAGTTTGTGTAATGGTTCAATCAATCTTCTCATGGTGTTCATTTATTTTTCACTTAGTGTATATGTTATTTGACTTAGTGTAAATGTTATTTGATTTCCACTATAAATGAACAATAAATTAACAAAAGAGAGTTTTTTAAAAGAGAGAGAAATATATTGCACTCTATTGTAATCACAAATTGAATAACCTTTTTAGGCCATTGTTATGTTGATATCTAAAACAATATGTAAACTTTCACGTTACATGTGCCTATGAAATATGGGGCTTTCTGAGGTCAATATACTTTGTATATGTTATGCAAATTCATTGATAGAAACTGACATATAATATATAGACTTTGCTTATGTCGATTTCTTTTTGAAACCAGCATTTCTAACAATAGCAATGTAGTAGTCGTCGTTTGAAGTAGAAGTTTGTGATCTGTATAATATATATAAAATCTACTTACAAATCCCTATCTTGTCGTTATCATATATCAGCTGTTAAACGATCCTCTACTTGTGTTTACATGCACTACGTGTACTGTGGGTTGCACTTTTGCTAGAACAGCTCTGTGATGCACCCTTTATGACACCAATGCACCCAATAACTCTGGCCTCTATGATATCAATATATAAATATGATACAAGGACTACACACTTGTAACGCTACTTTGAATATATCGCATTTCGTACACTCATTTGGTCTCAGCCAGAGTTCTACAGACTTACGTTTGCACTGAGTTAAATCCATATCCAAATTCACCGACCACTTAATAGTCCCAAGTACCATCATTGTTCTCGATAGACTTTCGACATACGAACTTTATCAAGTGCAATATGCATATTAATTTAAATACGGAACACTTGATTTATATATCAAACAAAGACGCTTACTTGCGTTTTTTAAAAAAAATGTCCCAAAAATGCGATTCACTGATAAGCTACTTTTAGACGACACTTGATTAATTGAAGGAAATATGATAAGGAAATTACACGGAACTTTGAAGTAACATGTACTGATTTGATTAAGGAAGCATGATGATAGATAATCGTGGTATTAATGAAGGAGATGTAACACACCAATCGCTAGTAGTGGCCTCTGACCATTGACGTGTGTACGGCGTGTTAGATAAGGGGCCTACAGGAGGTCGAGATCTACAGGTACGTCATGGTAAATTTAAACACAGTCTCATCAAATCAAAGTCACGATCGACATTTATTTATTTCTATGATGCATATGATTTATAGAAAGATAAAGATAACACTGCTGGGTTGGAAACTGTATTCCTGTAGCACCTTGCAATGGTAGTTATCTTAAATCCGGTTATATATATAATATAACTGTGAGATAATAGCTTTTTCAACTTGATAAACCATATCTGTCACAGAGTAAATATCTCACACCACTAATGAGCAATTAACACGCTTTCTAATAACTACTTGTAGAGATATAGAATCCATTTCGACTGATGATGAAGGAACGATAGTTCAAGCCATTCTCATGAAAACTAAATTTTTGAAGAATGAAACATTCTCTGTATATAATTCACAATATGTTATATGTAATTATCGCCTTCTGGTCATTCAAATAAAATCGAGACAGTTTTTCAACCTACTTACCTATTTTCTTCGGATACAATCTGCATCAATTTAATGTCATCACTATATCATTCCGATTATAGCAAGAATAATAATGTCTTATGCGCACATTTCAAAAAGATTTTAAGTGTGGTTTCTGTATACAGTAAAGACATACTTGGACGAAAGTGCATACAAAAATGTAGAAATGGAAAATGTTTGGTGGAACCAAAGTATTCTGGAACCGTTTTGGGTTTTCATTACAAAAACATCAATCATCGATATCTGTTGGTCTCATCTGACTTCTCATGTGATCGAAATAGATTTTATATTGATATTTAAATAAGGCAGTAATTAAGGATGTGAAATTGTAGACTGATGCACTGATTCTTCCATAGCTCTGAATTTCACTATCAAGATGCTCAAACATTAGGTATTCATAAAAATTAACAAAATGTGCGTATAATACTCACTCCTTAAAGATTTTTATACTAAAAATGAGACATAACATTTGATGAAATAACTTACCATGTAAAACCGACATGTAACGATGAAAATTACTTTGTATGCAATTATCACGTCGAATAAATAAAGGGTTGAGGAAGGAAATAAAATAGTTTTTGTATCTCCCACATAATGTTGAATAGATAACTTAAAATATGTTATCATTCTCGCAAAACTTTTAAAAAACCGTACAATTGCTATTCCATTTTCCCTAGCCCCTTTTAATTTGTAAACGTAATGATTAAAGAGGTTTTTTCCATTAATTTCATTTTTAAACAACACCGAAAAAAAAGGAAAAAAAAAAAGAAGAAAAAACCACCATTAAATAGATATATGACCACCATGTGTAGATACCAATGTATATCTTGTGAAAAATGACCAATAGAAAACAGAAGAGGAACACAAATTACTAAAAGCTGCTTATTGTTGGAATAACGTCCATTAACGTTAGTGTCACCATATATCGATCACGATAGGCTTTTATGCAGTGTACTTAATTTCGTCCTCGGTTGTTATATGTATGACAATGATCGATATTGACGGTGATAGATTGTCGCCAGTGTCCGACAATATTGGAAGGTAGTTGGACACTAGTGTCCGTCAACAATGGGAGATAGCTGATCGTCCGTGTTCGTCAACAATGGGAGATAGCTGATCGTCCGTGTCCGCTAACTTTGGGAGATAGCTAATCGTCCGTGTCCGTCAACAATGGGAAATAGCTGATCGTCCGTGTCCGCTAACATTGGGAGATAGCTGATCGTGCGTGTCCGTTAACATTGGGAGATAGCTGATCGTCCGTGTCCGTCAACAATGGGAGATAGCTGATCGTCCGTGTCCGTTAACATTGGGAGATAGCTGATCGTCCGTGTCCGTTAACATTGGGAGATAGCTGATCGTCCGTGTCCGTCAACAATGGGAGATAGCTGATCGTCCGTGTCCGTCAACAATGGGAGATAGCTGATCGTCCGTGTCCGTTAACATTGGAGGATCGTGATTATCGGTGTTGGGTAACATTAAGAAGATGGATGGTCACCCGTAATGATCAACACTAAGGTGATAACTGGTCACTCATATCAGTGAATATTGGGTCAATAGATCGTCCTCCATTTCTGTTAAAACAATTCCATACACCACTAATCCTAATGGCTCGCTGCCACTAACAGACGTTACATGTAATTGTAAATTGTTCAGCAATTATCTTGTTTTAATATCCAATTTATAAATAAATAGAGATACTGTAGTATTGTTGACATTCTAGTAAACGTGATGGAGTCCTGTAAATACCTACACCCACAGTACTATTGATGCGATCTCTATCTCGTTTATATCCCAGTAATTTGGCAAAGTAAAGGTAAACATTATCATTGATATGTTAAAACACATTGAAACCGACACCTTTACAGATATCGATGGACAATCAAAGCCGACAAAAGAATAATGACACGAAACCATAATTATAACTAAGAACAGAGAGAGGATGAACTCGTGTACTTGTACAGTACAGACAACCTGTCACCGATACACAGAAAAACAGCTGCACAGTACCATAAATGTCATCCTATGTTGTTATTCTGTATATCAGACTCCCATATTTAGTAAATACTTATGGGAGGAACAGTCATTAACTGGTATGAAGTAATTGAGTGCTAGTTGATAACAAGGCAAACAAATCTATTAAATATATAATTGACTAGTTGTCCAGTGAATTCCCTTAGTAATATTTTTGCATATGTCACTAGTGTTACATAACCTTTTTCATTGGCTGTGTCAATCAAAAATCGTTTGTGGTGTCATAAAATGGACATAAATGGCGCTACAACATGGCTGCCTCAGTTTGATTTGCCTACCACTTTTCTGAAATATGTGATAAAACGTGTGTTAAAGCTGTTCTCTTTTCATGTGATTTTAAGAAATTCATCGTCTCGAACTTTTAATATTTGTTCGTAAAAATAAATAAATAAAACAACGACAAACTTCTAAGTTCACTTGATAAAAACTTATTGTTAAATTAAACCACATTTAAACTCCCGTATACTATTTTATATGATATTGTTAACCTAAAATGGCAAAAATGATAATCAAATTTACTGGTAATAGTGGCATTCAAAAGTGCAACAAAAAATCTAAATTCCACTCAAAATAAAAGTTTTTATTATGTCAGTACCGACAACCATATGATGAGTCAAAGAAAGTATTTCAGATTTTTAAATCTAGAACATTGTAAAGATTGTACATTATAAAACACTAGACATGGTCGAAACCAGTTTTAGTGGCAACCATACATTTCTCTACTGCAAAATAATACCATGACAACGTCTTTAAATATCAAAAACGCGAAATGTGTCTCAAGTAACGAGTCATTTTTTTTTTAGAAAATACCAACATATCAACTTAATCCAAACTCAAAATCACTTAAAATTAGGACAAAATATGAACTAAATCAAAGAAGTTTTATACGGAATCTCCTGAGAATAAGACCAGGTGTTCTGAAAGAGTAAACGTCTTCTTGCTAAATCTTTGCTTTTTTCAATAATCGTTATAAACGGAACAGACCTTTGAATATTGAATCAACTTCGACATCTAAACACCATAGATTAGAACTTATGGACGATGTATAATCGAGAAATAAACAAAAAAAATAAATATATACCTCACATGCTATATTATAATGAGGACTATTGTAAAGGGTCGTAATTTTGATTTAGCAATTACGTAACTTATCTTTTACAGTGCTCAGACTTGCATTATGGAAAGTACTACCGAATCAAAAGTCAATTGCAATTCTGTCCATCGCGAGATGTATACGCTCCATAAAACCGTCAGATATATGGGCCAGCCTAGAGTTATTATGTTGCATCTAGGATACCGAATCCTTTTTAAGCATTTTCTTTCATTAAAGTTGTAATTTCGAAAGTAACTACAGCAGATTAATCAGATATGTCGAGTTCTGGGGTAATAGAAGACTTTAACATCACAAAATTTCTAATCTTGACTACATAGTTTCATAGTGACTAACAATGATAAAAATAAGTCTTGACATACGAGTCTAATTAACGATTCGGAATGTCAATATCTAACATAGAAAATAATTGGGGAGTAGCAGAGACTTACCATTGTGTTGTGTCCGTCAGTTCTAGCGTCCAGTTGACAGAGATAGGGTCCCATCAATCTGTCACACTAACTATTTACACAAGACAAGAGTCAGAGTTGGATCAATAGGTTTCCTTCGTGTACAATGTGAACTAGATGAGCGTTAGAAGTGAACTGGTTTTCTCTTATTTACTTGTCTATCCATCAAACTGAAAGTTTTGAGACCACAGATTATAGTTTGATACAACACATTAAATCTTCGACTACAACAAAAGATTAATGGCTGTGAGTAAATGTAGAGAATGGCTGGATTATCAGGAATCGACAGGAAGGTCCACAGTGTACTGACAACGTGATAGGTTAATACCACACATCAGCCACATATCGATACATTATAATTAATGGAAAACAAAGACTCAACACGCCCTCACGTCGTTAACGTGCTACGGAATATACATGTGTCTCTGGTATGGACATCAGTGTTGTCGTCTATTAATATAATATATATTCATGGGATTACATTTCAGCACAACCACAATCCGTTTGTGTCTCAATCACTGTTTAAGTGATAGACAAATTTATAATTATGGTCATTTGATTATACAATTAAAAAGGAGATGTTTTTAAATGCTACCCGAAATTTTATTTTATTTAAGTAATGTAATCTAACACAAATGTCCCTTACCTGTCTGACATACGCTCATTTACGATTGACATCGAATTATTATGACTTCTGTCAGAGTGGAAAGAAACCACTATACCTTAATCAGTAAACAAGTAACTACAAAAGAGGAAACAAATTATCATTCACACAGAATTCTAAGGATGAAGATAATATATTCAGATTGGAAATGAACAGAATGTAAAATTTTAATACTCGTCAATTGTAATAGACATTGAAAAATATATGCTATTAACCCCATACCAATATAAAAATAAAAATCTTCCAAATTCTTCAAGGGAAATTTTGTAGTACTGATGTTTGACAACAACTTAACAAGCGAAATATTAATCATGTTTAAAATCGGATTTTGTACTTTTTGTTATCATTACTTTACTATTTATGTTGTATATAATCCTTTTCAAATCTCAAGCTAGTAGGCATGTATCTTCCTTGGATCAACCTAAACGCCGATAATCTTTTTTTGATTAAGACATTTTAAAAAGTGGCACACTTTATCAAAGATAATCCCATTCAGATCACGTTCTGATATGACAATCTGATACGGAACATCGCTTACCTGATCAGGTCGAATATAAAGACTGTAAAGTAGAACCAGATCCCTACACTTAGCCACTGTGGTATAAACAGCAATCAGGAGAATTTTGGCTTCTATCCCTAAAGGATCTACTAGACTGGAGATATTTATGAGGCATGACCCTGCTTATGTGTTAAGTAATATAAATATATGTAAGAGATTATCCCAATCCTTGACACTGACACCTGCACAAGTGAATAGAAAGATAAATGGGATGCTAGAATCTGGGGTTCATTTCCTGTGCTTTATCATGAATGCTGTTGACCAAACACACCATGATTGTTGTTATCTGGAGTCGGTTGTACAGTTTTTTTTATCATGCTAAGTTTTCAATAACATTGTTACAAGTAACAAAAAGAATACAATTATAGAAACATATAATATAGAATACAGAGTAAATCAAACAAATACACGAATAATAATTCAATTAACAATAGAATTACTCTTATACTCCATATTGTTATAGTCACATTATATCATGTACATTAGTCGTAACCAGGAAGTTATAATGCACCACTACTGAAATGAAAATCAATATATATATATATATATTCATAGGATCTTAAATTTGATTTCATTTCATATGCGATTTTATGAAGCGGGTCTTAAAAGTTTCTTTTTTTTTCTTTTTGCGAGCCTTGTTGAGCAAAGAATAAAACTTCGAGACGAGCTTCATTATTAAATTGCATATGACAGGAAATTGTTTTTGTCACTTAGGTATGAAGAGTTAAATTTGGACAGGCTTTAAAATCAAAATGTGAAATAAGAAATTAAAACAGGAAGCTATTTTCTATTGCTTTTTTAATTCATGACGTAATGTAACTATCTATATTATGACATCACAATCAGTTTCTGACTGCTGCAGCCAATGAAAAACGTTCCTTGATACATTACACTAGTGACATAAATGCAAAAATATTGCATGGGTGAATTCACTGGATAACAGGCCTACAATGTAATAAATGCATGCACTTTAACAGCAATTTTATAAACACACATATCAGTTAGAAGGACATCTTTTTTTCTAGGTCTTATTTGAACTGAACTCCTAGTCTATAGACTTGTTCAACATCAAAGATTATATTAAAGGAAGACCATTGGAAAATCAAATGTAACGTAATGAGTTATAAGGTGTGATCAAGTACTTACCATACATATATCCTGACACTTTCTCTCCTCGCTCACTCTATCATGTGTACCAGGAGCAATGAGTATCAGTCATAGTGATAATGAGAAAGTCATCCTGAGACACGTGTGGACAATATGTATAAAATTTCTCAATAATATAAACACTGCTGATCAAACGAGCCCAGTACTCACCGCGTTTACTCCCCGATAGGGTTCTCCTAGTAAGGTTTACATACGGTCTAAACTGGCAGTGAACAGTGTCAGTAGATCGGTTTGTGGTACCAGTCTCGACGGGGGGACCACCAGATCGGAATAATTAGCCGTTACTTAACACACACTGAGTGTATACCACAATCGCTAATCGTAAATATTGAAGCTTAACTTCTATATCTTGTCAATGTGTCAACAACGGTAAAGATTTTTGCTCTCAATATCTACATTTGAAAGTGCCTCCGAGTAGGTCAAATATCTAAATATTTGTGGTAGGGATCCGGCATGGATATAGCTGTTAATCCGTTTTGGTGTAGTACCTGGGTGTATAACGATTCACGCGTTAGCTTGTATACATTACATTAAGAAAAAATGGGACCACAATTCTAAAGGAAATACCATGACTCCAATTTTTAACAGTTTCGGTAATTTTAACCAATGAAAAGTTAAAAAGCCACAATTGTGAAGTTGTTTTTTTGTGAGGTGGATTACTCGATCTTGTGCCTTATCAGAAGAGTAGACAACACGTTGAAAACGACAGTCAGAAAAATGAGAAAAAGATTCACACGTGTTTTGACGTGACGAATCCAATAGGTCGACAATTTGAAGGAGAGTGTGTAAGAAAGGTGTCAGTAGGCAGACAGAGAGCATAAATATACACAGGTTTTACATATCTGTAAATAACTGGCCGATAACACCATACCTAGCTGTAGTAATTTACGTCAGCTGTACTTAGTAGAAAGTAACTTATTAGGAAATCTGTATACAACAGGTCTGAAGATGTGCCACAGGTTTATAATTGTACCACAGGAATAAAGATGTGATACAAGTATAAAGATGTACCACGCAGGTATAAAGATGTACCACAGGAATAAAGATGTGATACAAGTATAAAGATGTACCGCAGGTATAAACATGTACCATAGGTATAAATATGTACCACAGGTATAAAGATGTACCACAGGTATTAAAATTGTACCACAAGAATAAAGATGTGATACAAGTATAAAGATGTACCGCAGTTATTAAGATGAACAACAGTTATAAAGATGTATCTTTACCACAGGTATAAACATGTACCACACAGGTTTAAACATGTACCACAGGTATAAACATGTACCACATGTATAAACATGTACCACAGGTATAACGATGTAACACAGGTATAAACATGTACCACAGGTATAAAGATGTACCTTTACCACAGGTATAAAAATGTACCACGCAGGTATAAATATGTACCACAGGTATAAACATGTAACACAGGTATAAACATGTACAATAGGTATTAACATGTACCACAGGTATAATTATGTACCACAGGTATAAACATGTACCACAGGTATAAACATATACCACTGGTATAGACATGTACCACACAGGTCTAAAGATGTACCACAAGTGTACCACAGGTATAAACATGTACCACACAGGTTTAAACATGTACCACAGGTATAAACATGTACCACAGGTATAAACATGTACCACACAGGTTTAAACATGTACCACAGGTATAAACATGTACCACATGTATAAACATGTACCACAGGTATAACGATGTAACACAGGTATAAACATGTACCACAGGTATAAAGATGTATCTTTACCACAGGTATAAACATGTACCACGCAGGTATAAATATGTACCACAGGTATAAACATGTAACACAGGTATAAACATGTACAATAGGTATTAACATGTACCACAGGTATAATTATGTACCACAGGTATAAACATGTACCACAGGTATAAACATATACCACTGGTATAGACATGTACCACACAGGTCTAAAGATGTACCACAAGTGTACCACAGGTATAAACATGTACCACACAGGTTTAAACATGTACCACAGGTATAAACATGTACCACAGGTATAAACATGTACCACAGGTATAAACATGTACCACACAGGTATAAACATTTACCACACAGGTATAAATATGTACCACAGATATAAACATGTACCACAGGAATAAACATGTACCACGCAGGTATAACAATGTACCACAGGTATAAACATGTACCACGCAGGTATAGCAATGTACCACATGTATAAACATGTACCACGCAGGTATAAACATGTACCACAGGTATAAATATGTACCACAGGTATAAACATATACCACAGGTATAAACATGTACCACACAGGTATAAACATGTACCACAGGTATAAACATGTACCACACAAGTATAACGATGTGCACAGGTATAGATATGTACACAGGTATAAACATATACCACAGGTATAAACATGTACCACAGGTTTAAGCATGTACCACAGGTATAAACATGTACCACAGGTATAAACATGTACCACACAAGTATAACGATGTGCACAGGTATAGATATGTACACAGGTATAAACATGTACCACAGGTATAAACATGTACCACAGGTATAAACATGTACCACACAGGTATAAACATGTACCACAGGTATAAACATGTACCACACAGGTATAAACATGTACCACAGGTATAAACATGTACCACACAAGTATAACGATGTACACAGGTATAGATATGTACACAGGTATAAATATGTACCACAGGTATAAAGATGTACCACATTTCCAAGTATTATCATAGAAGTATAAAATCATTGAAATGCAAATACGTTCTTAACGATGTTATAGAAGAAGCTAGTTCCATGTACAATGACCTCGTTATATACACCAAGCCTTTGACTTTTGACGAAACCTTTAACATTTGAACCATTGAAGGAAAAAGAAAAAAAATACAATGTTGTATAGAAACACTTACTTTGTATGTTGTTGTGATGTATCCCACTTTGAACTATTTTCAGTACTTACTTCTGTCGAAAAGTATCCGTCCATGTTTACGTAATGTGTGTTCAGTTTTTAATGTTGCGCTCTATAATATCCATCACAGTAGTAAAATATGTTCACCTTTTATGTTGTTGCCGTCAACTTTATTATCAGTAATGAAATTGTTGATTTATTGGTCAATTCAACATGCTACAGAAATATTATATTTTGAAAAGTCAAACCACTTGTTAAGTGTTGAAACAACATAATTGGTTCGTGTTAGTGACCGCGGAGACGCTCAGTTCCGTGCAAATAACGGAATAGCCGTTGTTGTAACCTGGTTTATCTGAAGAGTGGCTCTCCAAACCTAATAGGGGCGGTAAAACACTCGAGTATAGCAAAGAAATCCTAATAAATCTGGAGAAATCGGCGGGAATCCCTGAAAGGTCCTTTGGGTTATGATACACTACAACATTTATTACTACAAACAGTGATATGTTTACATTTCATAACCCTACAGATTCCATTTTGTAGGAAAATACATCTTTGAGGTGGTTATGTCTGTGTATAGTTTTATACATTACCTATCAGTTTTGAACAGAGGAATTCATTGTTTGGATAAGTGTTAGATAATATAACATAACACCCCTAAGTTTACAGTTTTTATTACTATCTTGTGTTTATTCAATATTCCTCATTCCCGAACAAACATCAGTCCGATATTTAGCACAGAAACCAATCGGCTGTTACAGATAACAAATATACTTATTCTGTTTCGTCGCAAGATTTTTTTTATTTAGAAAAATCTTCGCGCCGAAAAGAGAATATGCATTATGATGATATGTTCGGTTGTGATATTGGGTTAGTAATGTAGCTACTCTCAACAGTATTGTTACCACATACTCGATACATGTAGAGTCTTATATAACATACGTGTGTATTACATAGCTCTGTACTTTATCAGCGACAACGAATAATTGTACCGAGCATGTTCTTAGAACTCATCGTACCTGTAATTACAATGGGACGTTCTCGCTACAATACACAATTATATGGATAAAAGAGTTACATAGTAGGCCGTAGAATGTCATTAGTAACACCAAGTCCAAGTGCTCTGTCCCATTTATGTGGAATGAAATCAATCATCGAAAATTTACAGGGGGTATATGGCATTTTAATTCGTAAACAGTCTCATTTGTGACCAAAGGGTGAAAACAACGTCTGTAAGAATAAGCTATTGTATTATTGATTGGGTCCACTGATTATGTGAAGTTTATAGCACATTTAAATGTCATTCTCCAATAACAACTCTCCTGTTTAGTTTTGTGTTGTGTGACTGAAGTCTTTTACATTCAGAATGTTTCGAAATGGTATCGTTTTATGAGTTACTTTCGCCAGAAATATCTTCAAGTATTTTTTTAAAATCCTTTATAAGTTTGAGAAAAAATGAAATATCACATTCGCACTGATACCAGGTTGTTACTGGCAAATAAACATTCCATATGCATGCGCGTTGTTAGCACGACACATTACGCGCTTTATCGCGGGTTGGGGGTGGGGATAGAGTAAGACGTATTCTAATTAACACTAAAATAGTAACAGTGCATTGCAATCTAAGTGGAATATTCATTCACCATTATAACATCGGTCGGTTTGATGTAAAAGAATTACTTTTTTATTTACCAGCGTATCCCAAATACAAGTACTTATGTCACATTATACACTACTCACATCCAAACAAAATTATTATCGACGGAAATACAACACTTACCATGCTCAGCATGAAAAAATCTGACATAATAAATAGCTCACCAAATAGTCATTCACTTACGATAGCGACTTCCTCTTTGATTTAAGTTGATTGTACTATCAGAAAATCTGAAATGTCTTTTGTGGAATTTACATGGAGAAGGTATAGAATACAACAAACTTCTCTTTGTATTATGCAGCAGAAAAGGGTACACACGTATTAAGCCTGGAGAAGGTCAGCGGAATTGTATTTCCACACCGTTGCCTGTCTCTCTGTGCACTGATTGATAATGTCATATCGAAATCGAATGAAGCGTTTTTTATTGATCAGCATTTACATTTCAAGCCTCGATAATATCAAAGGAAACACGTGTTAGAAGTCACGAGCTTATAACAGTAATCTTGTTAACACACAATGGGTTGTACATAGGCGGACTCTCATACTCCATGTCATATACATGTAACCAAATGTTTTTATGTAATATAGGTATTAAATATATATCAGAAAACTTTCTTATACAAGTTTTTTTGATCGGTACATTTTTCAACTTAACTATTTACGAAAAAAAATCAATATTGACATTTATCGAAGTATTCTAAAAGTTCCGAGAATGGATTTTGGACGAGTAGTTATATTAAAAGTACAAACAATATTTGTTACCTGTTGTTGATAAACCAGGGTAGAATTTTTATCATTATATTACAGATAGACAATCACTGCGGGGTACATGCACTTCATTATATATCTCTTGTATGTTATTTACATGTGAGAAAAAACAGTTTGATGTTTTATTCTGAGAAGCTTTTCTATGGAAAGTTAACTGGATAAAATATTCTTGTCAAGGTCACGGAATGTCGAAGCCGGAAAAGCTTCAAAGATTTCTTTAAGATGGCTTATTTTATTTTTTTAGTCCGTCTGTCACGTGAGTATTCCGAGATCATCTCCGGTCTGGAGACATATCACGATAGCTGATTGGCAATGTCGTGCTACAGGCTGATGCACTGCGGTCTGAAATTATATTTCATGTTTCTTTCAAGTTGTTCTCATGAGAAAATGTCAATTACCGAGGTTTGTTAAAATTCCTTAATGTTATGATTGTCACACAGGTTTAAATGTGCAGACATATAAGGCGAGTACTTAATAGGTTACACCATAGATTTACTCACAACAAACAAAAATCATTCGTTCTTGGAAACATTTTGTTGTGTGCGTTGCCAATGATGCCAAAGTGGCGCAACCCAACGCTTCCTGTACAAAATGACTGTTCATACAAACTTGCCGATGTTCGAGTTAGGGTTAGGTTGTTCATCAAATATATACAATTCTATCAGGACACATTAGAGTAATATGAACAAGATCATGGAATAGGATATTCTGAAATGAATATTTTCCCAACTCCATAAACATAAAAATAGATAACAAAAGATAACAATAAGATCCTCTCAATTTAATACCGACAATGTTGGTGTGGTTCCAACTTATAACCTTATTATTCTACATATTATGTTGCCATGGATTAAAAAGGGGGCTTCTGTTCTGTCTTACAAAGCGTATACGTCGGTGATCAGCGCACGTTATTGATGTTCCACTCGGCAGGATGTACGTATTATTACTTAAGTGCTCCGAAGTTTAACTTTGTCGCCCCAAATTTGCCGGTAATGATTTCAACCAACGGAGAAAATAAGAATTAGCTACTGGTAAGTCATTAGTCTGCAGCTAATGTAGTGGACCCATTATTGTGCGATAACATTGAAAGTGTATGTAGACAAAGGTCCTCAATCGACCTGCAGCGTTTATCACAGACATCCGCCATACTCAATGTGTTTAACACTACAAGTCAAAGGCATTTTATTTGAACAAGTGACATTATTTTATACGGGTTTTATTTACTAGCAAACATGGACGCCTTCACTCTGCGGGGTACCTGTAGATAAGTTCCGAAGGGCAGGGCAACTAATTCAGACACACTCTTACTTTTTTGTCTAATCTATATAATTTACTTTTGTCAAAGGTCTTCCATGGGGTCCTTACAGTTCTTTAAAAGCAAAAAGTCAAGAACACTGCACACAGAACGTCAACATTTATTTAACGTTTTGCAAATATTAGTATCAAAGGCGTATGCTGAGAATTGATCCTTTCATCTCGACACTGTGTGATATATTTCCATCCTACCCACAATTCTTAGCGTATTCTTTATAAAATGTCTCCTTTGTGTACGATTTATTGTTTGGTGCTATCTCTAAAAACACACTGTGTCGAGGGTATTTGTATGTGATAATTAAACATGATGTTTGGCATGTACAACACTCAATAAATAAATTCCTTACTTAAACGCATTAATTTCTGTCAAAACGCATACACTAAAAAGTGAAACCTATCTATTTATCAATGATATGAATTAAATATCTTTTCTAACAGCAGGCATTCTGTATTGTTAAATGGTTTGTCTGTGGTTGTGGTAAATTGATGCTCCTACCTGAACAGGTGCTTGGACAAAAGCTTTATCATAAACAATAATTATTCTAGCAATAGTGAAAATCTACATCAAATGAATAAGACTGTGAGATATTTTTCAACCGAATTCAAATTTACTGACATTACGTCAGCATTATCAAGACAATATTTCGTTCTTTCAGATGGCGATTTATTATACTTTATAATTCGGTAGAGCAATTCTAAGGAAAATGCCTTAATTTCTCTTTGTTGCTCGTTGCATGACGTTTTTCTGATGTTTATGTCAAACAATCATAACAATTTATATAAAATATACGTTTAAATCCAAAATCTCTACATTCCTTAGTCACAATACAACATTTGTATATAGAGACAAGGTTATATGGCACACATAAAATCAAATAATTTTCTGAAAATAGGCATGAAAACACACTGTCAAAGCCTTACGTTAAGTAAACCATATATCATCTGATTGTATCAGAGACGCCCAGGAATATTTTCATATTTTTTTCGTTTAATGGTTGTAATACAGAACACAAAACAAAATGTGAAACGGAGTGAAGAAAAATAGATAATAAACACTACTCGCATCATTGATCTGACCATTACTGAGAGTACAAACAAACCACTTTTGAAGCGTCTCTCTAATGATCATGTAAAGCAAGTTGATCGTTTGACTACAGTCCGTGCTATGGGTGCTCGCAATATATGGAAGGACATATGATACAGAACGTTTGCTGGGCAGTTAACCGTGAACTCTATCATTATGATGCATTCCAAGGTTGAAATTACTACTGATTCCATACATTTTACAGGGTTTTCTATATCGGGTATCAGGTTAAATGTGTTTGTTGTTTTAGACTTGACAATCAGTGAAAAAACTCGATATATCATGGACGGTTTAATGTGGATAAAAGGATGTTAACACCTATTTACAACTTGTCGACAAGCATATCAATACCCAAACCATCGTATATTGGAAAATACCAATCGAAGGTTATTTAAAACACTAAAGTAGGGACTCTACATAAAAAGGTTTCATTATCTCTAGAGGTTAAAGTTTGTTTAATGCTCATTTTATCGAGGTCAGCTGTAAGTAACATGTTCAAAATTGAAAAATGCTGTCTTTTATCACGGTTATAGATCGTGTTTACAAACCTTAAGCACTAGTCTATTAATTAATGTTTAGTGTACAGTGTACTTTTTATTACTAGGCAATGTGGAACTGTCAATAGATAGTGTAGAGGACAAAGTCAGAACTAAAATTCAATGAGAGAAGATACTGGAAAAATATCATAAACATCATTCGAAATAAAATTCATACACCATTAGGTAATGTTCATGTATATTTCATTGTACCCCTTATAGTAACTTGTTTAAATTCATAACCTTAAATTATTGTAAATATAGGTATCCAGCTATTACTGATACCGTGGTAAATCTGTTGGTAGTAAACAGATTCCTCCATTACTATGAAAGTATCAAACAGAAAACATGCGGTGTGATAATCCTCATTATCCTATCTGAGGCTTATTTCAAGCCAGCTGTTAGATATTCTATAATCTCACCTCGGGTAATGAGATATTTCTAATCTCAACGCTCGTTTTCCTTGTCCTATCAATATGTTTAGAAAAAATATGTTGATAACATTTGGATCGTAATTAACTATGATTTTTATGTTATATTGTTGCAAAACATAACATTTTATCTCAACATTTTCCTATAACGAAACCAATATGGACAACTTTCCACTAAGCTATATGATAAACGTGATGATTTTCGTATGTAAATTTTCAATTTCTGGATAGCAACAACTCCCCAGTCTTTGGTGTTTTCATGTCGCAGTTAAATCGATATTCAAGGGTCTGTTCCTAATTAATACACAATTTCATGAGGAAGTTTAATGGTCGTCATAGTAATCTCATTGAGAAGTTCTTTGTTTCAATATGAAGCTGGACGTGATTGATGCTTGGTAGTTTGCCTGTTGGTTCCGTTGTTGTATACCTTGTTCTCATTTGAGAATGTGACATTCCTGACTTGGATTGACCATGATTTACATGGCAGGTGTCTCCGATGAAGCAGAACACACTTAACTTTCCGGAGCACCTGGTCTTATCCTCCTTGCACTTTTCTAAGATTCTCCGTGTAAATCTTTCGTTTGTTCATAATTTGCTCTAGTTTATTTTACATCTGAGTTTGGACCATGATTATGTTCACATGTTGAAACTTTCTTGTTGTTTCCATGATAATGCAACGATAACAAACATGCCCAATAGATGATAGTTGTTTCTGTAGTCAAAAATGTTGCTATTTTGGGGAGAATTGCAGAAATTACTTACCAATTGTGCAATACATGCAAAGCACGTGCACATATCCTGATTTTACTTGTGCCTTCGTTTAGCATAACGTGGAAGGCTTGGCCTTTGTAATATTATAACTGGATTTCACCGAATATGATGGTAGCTTCAGATGTACACAATGTTTATTTCCAGTACTCGAATAGCTCTTGAGTAACTTCAGCCGATGTGTGGTGTGTCAATAGATCCTAAACATTACAGTATTAGCTATGTAATAACTGTCAAATGTTTATTTTCCCAAATGGTTATTCAAAAGTGTCAAGTTCCTTTCTGTATATGGCAACACAGTATTTGTGCACCCAGTCGATCACCATTACAAAATTTACTAGCTGAACACACATGATGTTTATTTAATTTGTACCACATAACTAGTCAACCTTTATATTTCATATTATTCTTTAAAGTGTGTTCATTGATCGTTACTACTTTTGGAGCTGTTGGTGACTAACTCTAGCCCACAGACCTCTCCACTAGTACTGAATGCACGGGCCAATACATAGTGTAAACACTATCGGTGTGATCAGAGTATCAATGAAAGTTACCTGCCCTCTCGGTTTGTCTAATGAGGTCAGAGAATACAACTATCCCACTACCCCAATAATGGTATCAGCAAAAACGTTAACTTGAAGACACCTGTTAACCATAGCGGATTATAATTTCTTATGAATCAAAACTTAGTAAGCATGCTGTATTTTCCAACAGCCTTTTATCACACATTGGATTTGAAGGGTATGATATATTACAATAAAATTATATACTTACATCAAATCAAACAATACAGTCATCTTCCTGTTGAGAGTTAAAAACACTCTGTCTGGCTTTTCCGTGCTGTAAGGGTTAGGAGCTAGCTTCTAATCCGGGAGTACTACAAAAAGCCTGGTATATTGCTTTCGAAAGGGGAATGATTATTCCACGGGAATCTGCTATAGGAAGAATGACCCTTGCTATAGAGCTAATATATATACCAGCGAATGTTTAAATGGCCGTCAAGCGACCTTTGTAAAAGTTTACGTAGCTATCAAGAGATGCTAGATATCCACCCATAGTTTAATACATATGTATAGATGGAACGGATCGTCAAATACATAATTCACTTCTTCGTCAATGGCGATGTCATTTATAAGTTATGGTCGTGATTCTCATTTTGCTGGGAAAATAATTTCCCTTTTTGGCATTTAAAGAATCATTTGTGTTCTAAGTGTACAAGCTTTGCCCGAAAATGTTTCATCATTTCCCACTAATATGAATCATACAGACAGTGGTCCTCGAGGACAACTGTGTTTCCCATCCCGGGAAACCTTTCTGTGACCCAAACCAACTGTTCAAAATGACAATGTTACGAACAGCAGTCTTAGAACTATATATGCTACCAGGGATCGGTCAATAAATCAGGAATATTCTACAGTTTAAATCTAAGTTAAAAGTTCATACCTTGCGATTATGTATTTTGATTGAAAATTTGTCATTTTGGTGATTATTTATCCGCGGGAGAATGAAAGTATCCTTGAGTTTATCTGCCTTTTATAACATAGATAAAAGTATACAAATGTCGCTCTTGTTGAATTAAACACACCAAAATGTTTAAATATCTGTATCATTAATTAATTTCGCTCAAATAGTAGCATATTAATCATGGAATTCAATATCATGACACAACATTTTTCAGTTGGCACATCAGTGCATGTAATGAAGATTCTCGCGGTACCCCGAAACACTATTTACCCAATTATGAATGCTTTCAGCTTAAATAGATGTATGAGAATAAATACCGACAGGGCAATATGTTGAGCTTATACATATTAGATATTGTAAGGTTATTACGTTTTCGTAATGTCAGATTCAGCACTTAGTATATTCCTATTGTTAAGACTTTACCAATAAGTAAAGATGTATATGGGATATTAGGTAAGTATATAGGTCCACATTGTTTACATAGATGTATGATCGTAACGGACCAGTTTTGTACTCGACCAACAGGTTAAACGAACCATATGTATAGCTCATTCCTTTCTTTGTGACCCTTTATTTTACTGTATTTCTGATAAGCATGCTAAAAGAACGAACTCGAGGGCCTGGTGGTACAATCATCCCACACAGAATAGGTAGGGTACGGACTAGGAAATGGGGTCTGGGACGACCAACACACCCCACAAAGGACAGGGCAGGACTTATAGAAAGGAACGGGGTCATGGGACGACAAATATACCAAACACGGATAGGACAGGGTTAGTTGCTGGGAGTGTGGGTCTAGGATAACATACCCTACACTGGATGGTGCAGAGTGGGGACATGGGACGGCCAACATATTCCACATACTGGATAAACCAAGCTGCAACACTATAGATTTGTGGCCTGAGCCGACGAACATACTTTGTACTACACATGGAATAAGACAGATAATGTGTTGAAGAGTGGGACCTGGAACGACCAATGATACCCACAAGCAAAGACTAGCATCCATGTTTAAAGCTTTATTATAGCCAAAAATATCAGATGTATATGATATGAACAAAAGAAAGACTCGTGAAAAAGGAAAAGAAGAATAAGAACAGGTGTTCCGGAAGAGTAATCGTCTTCTGCTTCATCCACGACACCCGCCATATAAATCTTGATCAATCCAAGTAAGCAAGATCTCGTTCACAAATGAGAACAAGGTATACAATAACGGACCTAAAAGGCAAACTATCGAGCGTCAAACGCGCCAAGCTTCACATCACATAAAGAAGTAGAACATTTCTTAATGAAATGACTATGAAAAAAGGGAAACTTCCCCTTAATTTTCATCAACTTGCATCTGTTGAAAACATGTGTGACGAGTTTAGCCGTCTGTTGACGACTCCTTGCGCGAAAATTGTGATAATGGGAGATTAATCCTGTTTCTTCATCATTTACTACTGCACAGCCCAGTCACTGTTCATTGTCAGGTTTACATAATCAAATGTCAAATGCTCTGTTTTCTCCTTCTATCAGTCATAGAAATCAATTTCTATTTCAATTAAGTTTGACTTAATAAGTATTTAGTGCATATCGCAGTCCATTGATGGGCTACAGTTTAATATTACAACTGTAGTAACAAGACAACCATTTGCAACATTGCATGTTTCTAAAAGTGATTCGGAATGTCTTCCTCGTATAGATATAGAAGATACTGAAGTGGGATTTACCCTGAAAAATTTTCATGAGACTCACTTAAATGATCCCGTTTATTACATAATAAATGATATTGCAGATATGGCAGAAAACATGTTTTTTTAATAATGTTTAGTCATTCTGGCCCCATATCTAATCTCTCTTTTATGCCGTTATAATATCATGTGTTGTCATTTCGTTATCAATGAATGACACCACAATAGAGTTGGTAATAAAACATGCATTAATACATAAAATTATGATATGGTTGTATTCACTAAATAAAACAACAACGATGTGGTGAATCTATTTGATATTGATCGTTATCTTAAGCTTGTCGTGAGGTAAAATTTAATCAATTTTGTCTATATAATGAACTTTTTGTAGGAGTTTCAGATATACCTTTCCCTATAAACTACGCGATAATTAGATAATGTGACCGATTTGATTGTATACACGATAAGTATACACCAATGACCTCTAGCCAGCACTGTTAAGCACTATATTAAACAGTAATTAAATTTCAAAATAGCAAAATGCCATTATATTCTTGTCAATGAGTTCTGATATATAGACGACCATAGAACGTCTCATATTGTCAATCTAATTGCATAGCTTCATTCAGAAAGTGCACATTTAATGAAATTTAATCAAATATACTTTTCTTTGCCTAAAAATATAATAATGTTTTGTAGAAATATATGATTTCGGTCCTAGTGTATAGATCAGCTGACAGCTCCATTATGAGTTATGCCCTTCTGGTATAAGCCGGTGTAGAAATGTCTTATCTCATTCAACAGAACACACAAATAATGTTATCAAAGTCTTCAAAAACACACCTATTCTAATAACATACCACTATATGTTTTACAATTAATGAAAACACCATTCACTATGCAACAAAGATAATAATATCACAGGGTTTCAAAAGTGCACCCATCTTAATAGAATATCAGTACATGCTTTAAATATAAAGGAAACACTTTTCACCACACTAAATGATATATCAATATATTAATTTTAAGATACAATGTGATAAAGTATCTATAACAGCATATATGTACTTACATGATAACGCAGATTCAGGTTTGTCAGTATCACACAATTCTCGGGGTATAAGGGAATGTCAGAATAATCCTCCACACGTTTACAGATATCACTCACTTTGTTATAGTATGTCTGTACCATATAAATCAAAGTTTTACGATAACTTTCTTCATTTAATCCAGAAAGAGGACAACTAAGTTCAAATATATCAGATAAATATCAAATAAATGTATAAATAAAGTATATGCAACAACGCTACACAGCTATATTCTACCATAAGTACGGCGTGGTTTAATACATAATGAGTAGATCTAACCCTTACACCTGGTCTCGTGCTGAGCAGAGAGCAGCTTACTCCATGTACGTACAGCGTTACATAGAGTTAATGTTAGCTCTTCGCTGCCGACCCGCTTTCTCCGATACACCATATGTAGCTAAATATTTATATAGAAATGTAAAAGGGGTATTCAGTACAGTCAGTTGTCAGTCAATGCTTGGCTCTGCCTCATTACATTCGTATTTAATATACTGTTTCCCAATGGTGAGTCCTTACATGGGCCGTTTGCGAACATTTGAGAACGGGACTTGACAGCGCCTCGTAAGGAAGAGAGGGTGTTAAGAGTGCATGGTTAAAGATACTCTGACTCACTCTGTTCAGGTCCATCAATTCTAGAGGAGTCTTCCTGTTATTACGTTACTATTGTTATCAATAGTATTGTTTTCCTTGTAAGATATATTGAAAATTTATTGATATCACAAATGTTTTCGATAATTTGAAGAATACAAAACATGACTGACAAAATGAATGAACAGTAAACTTCTTTCTGTATGTGATAATTTATAGATCATACTGTAATTCAAACCTTGAACTGCTTTCAGATAACATTTATGGAGAATGTGAATGTCAACCGATTAAGGACAAATTTTACCAATTTTGTCAAATGACATTATTAATTACTTAAGGCTGGCGTGATGGAAGGCTGAAAGTTAATTTCCTAATATATGTAATTTATCCCTCCAAATACAAACATTCATATGATTCATAGTCTGCATCAGATTGAAATGTTACGTACCTTATTCGGAGCAACCGAAAGTAAAATTTTGATGTTCACTCAACATCACCGATAGTTTGGGTTAGTTAGTATAGATTTTAGAGGACTTTGTAAATGTAATAACTAAGATTAACATCACAATATATTTAAATTGTATACGGCAACTTTATAATCTGTCGAGATATCTGATATCAGCACATCAAGCGATTACAGGGTATATGAATAGATTAAATTACTTGATGTTCATTCATATTTTGACAAAGACATCACCACATCATATATTTAAGTCATTCTATGTTCGTATTAATAATTTTACAATACTATATCTTAATAGTTCCCATTTGTTATTACATAAATGCCATCTTTTTCATCAGAATTTCACACGGGTACAAATGTCCTTTAACATTTAAATTGTGGAGAGTAAAATAGAATTATTTTAAGCTCAGAGAAAAATACTTACACACGAGCATTGTCGGGCTTTTGCCACTAAACATTTCCCCAAGGATTGAGACCCCCCCTTTCTCGTTACCTATGGAATGAATGAATATTTTCTGTTGTCCATTTTTGCATTGTATCGTTGACGTACAGTAGTTGATATGAAAAGATTTTTGGCATCTCAATCCTAGTATGAAACAAGGAAATTTCACGCTAGTGAAAATGCGAGTACATCTGTCCACGGTAAGACAAACAGATTTGTCTGTTATTGTTACAGTTGTGCAAACTATCAATAGAACACTTCTTTGTTAGTGATTCGTCCTGATTTTGAACGGAAATCACATCACACTATCTTTCTATTAAAAAGAGATGTAAAAGAAGACATGCGGAGTTCTTTCTTATTTCAATTTCATTTAGAGTATCATTTGTTAATTCTTGAATTACATATTTTGTGTGTTTCACATAATATATAACTTTTTAGCATATAGTAGCTTGATTTGAAACCCTATTAGATAACTATGTCGGCTACAGCTTCATTTTTGTTGAAATGAGTATTATTTTAAATATGTAAAATGATGTGCGTGTAACATTCCAGACAAATGTCATGTAAGAACTCTTTTTTATCGTTTTACTGGGTTCTAAGTCCTTGCAACAATTAGATATGAGGACAGTCGTTAAGAGGGGCTACAGGAATAGAGAAAAACGCATATAAAGAAAAGGCATGTAAGAATTCAAGTACTGCCGCAACAGATGTATTGGTGTCTTCACGGTGTCTTCACGGAAGATTCTGCATGGAGTCCACATTTAGTTGTCTGTTACGTATATGTAGTGGAATACAAAAGACCCTATCTTCGGCTTGGGTCTCTTATTTCCCCCAAACAGAAGATGTCAGCGAAACCATTTCAGGTCGGTAAAGGGTACACCCACAAATAAGTCGCTAGCTCTTACAACATACAGTGAGATATAGCAGGAAGAACAGCTTCCAAAATGTGATATAATAACATTGAATATAGATTAAACAGGTGCGTAGTGGTAATACCAGCCATTAGTAATCAGCTGTGGAAACTCTACGTAGTAGCGTTCAACATTAGTCAAAAGAAATGAAATGACGATGGATTTCAGCTCGGACAGTGGACAAAAGAGAATGGAAAATAACCATATGTCGAGGGAAAGTTTTAATTTCTCTGTACAAGGGTAAATTATAATGGAAATGTTTAAAATCCTCTTTGATGTTAGTGGTATGATGGTACTGGTTATATCTTGAACTACATGATGTAAAGTAATTGATAGCATCTTCAAAATAACAGCCACAATAATTGATTTATCAGGGTTCCGCTACGTGCGATTGTATCCTTCAGGTTACAAAAACGAACGCATCTGGTGCACTAATTAAATTCGTTGCTAATCAAAACTTCACAATGGCACACACTTAGTTTCTCTATCCTGCCCTATGTTTTCACTGAAATGACTGAATTGGTATTTTTTGCGCTTTTCCTAGTGTTAATCTATTTAAGTTTTATTACTTATGTGCTTTCTTCGATTGTACAGTGCACTAATATTGCATCTTGCAGACAAGATTTTTAATGAATGTGTTTGATACTTTAATTGCAATTAAAAATGTTCATATCTTTAAAACAAGTTAATACAAGTGTCTCTTACAGGCGCCACTTTACCTTTATCACGAGCTTTGTTAATGTATGTACTACGGAGTTACAAATGAATACACATCCTATAATTCCGTGCTTGATTGCTTTAATTTAATGAAGTGGTAATACTTCTTTCACAATTATTCAAAGATAAGTATTGAAGATTTTAAATAGACATGGGGCTATTGTTACCGATTTTCAATTGGAAACTGAAAACTGGCAACTTTATTTTTTATTCTTGTTCAATTACAGTAAAAACCTACTCTTTAAATCTGAAATATCATGAATTAGCCAGGATTTTTTACCTAAACGTTATGTCCAGGTCAGATGACAAGAAGCGGTTCAACAGCAACAACAACAGCAGCAGTAGCAGCAGCGGTGCAACCTGTACCTACTTCTCTAGCAACTCATCCAACAGGTTTAACACTACTTACCAATACACGTCCTCACGTACTAACGGTAAGGACATATGGGACAGATCCCTTGGTAAACAAAAGAATCTATTTCCCCACTGAAAAACCAAAGGGACTCAAAAAGGGAAGACAAATTACCACAGATAGGTATTGACACGAAGTTAAAAGGGTTTTAAAAAACTATGGTTGGTAAGGGAAATTCTGAAGCCAGCGGCAAACTTTTCTGTCTAAATCAAGATTACCAAGTTCATTACACTGACAGAATTGATTACCTGCTAGTCGTGTTTTGATGGATCATCAATGAATTGATGCTTTAGTCATCATTTGGAAATGAATCCTGGTTGTTGCTGCTAAGGGAGAGTTGAATGTTCTGATCAGAGGACTGTACATCCTGTTAACTCCAATCCAACTTTGTAATTATGCGGAATTGTTAATATCTGCACCTGTTCAGGCTTCCTAATCCACTTTTAACAAATGGCAGTCAATTTTTCTTTGTATGTGTTTCCATTTGAATATACAGTTGGGATTTCTGCTAGCGTTATGCTATATGATTTTAAAAACAGTTTCAGGGTTTCTAAATTTTATTTTCCGTCTAGCTGGATGTGAACCACATAAATTATTTGTGAAACATCATATCAAAGAAGTGGTTCCTTTATTTGTTTCATTTATCTAATTTTTTCATCTTAGAACGTTTATGTCCAATTTTACCATATCAGATATAATTCTTTTTAAAGTTTAATCATTACATCTTCTTTATCCCATACATCTTATATTAACATCAATAAAACGCACAGATGCTTCAAAGAGTCTAGGTTAAAGTAAGCAATACACCTGTAGTACATAAAGCTGGTCCATCTGTTTATCGACTAACCAGCTGCCACTTAAAGCCAATTTATGTATTCAAAATAACCAAGAAAACACAAACATGTCAACCGCACCTCAATTCAAACTCAAAATTGATGAAACTATGGCAAAATATGAGCCAAGGAGAGGAAGATTTGCATTATTAAATAGGAGATTAAGGTCAGGTGTTTCAGAAATGTGTCTTCTGCCTTATCTACGATATTTGCCATGTAAATCTTGGTCAAAACGATAGCCTGGAGAATTACAATAAATGTATATGAAAAATAATAATATATGAATAATATTTAATATTAGTAAGGCCACGTCATTGTGGGGTTGATCGATAAATGATGTATTCATATTCTTACACAATGAATAAATGGTCACTTAGTCCAATTGATATCCCATCAGTAGCACAGCAGTGGGTACTGTGTCAGTAAGTATGTCAGTAAGTGCAAATAGTAAACTGATGAATGAAATAACTTGGTTTTTGGGATTTTAAAACCCGCTTTCATTTGAGAACTTGATATCACTCATTGAATTTGAAGATTGAAGATTTACTCGGCAGATGTCGACGAAGAAGCAGAAAGCGCTCACCCTTCTAGAACACGTTATTTTATCATAGTGTGTATATTTTTCTGTTGTTCTTATTCTGCCTTCGTTATAACAACATAAAGTTTAGATTTGGTTACTTTATAAGTATTTTCTTGTTGTTTTTGTAAGTGTTTATCCATTTGATGCCTTCCACAGGTGTGTAGTTGATAATCTTGCTAGATGATGTCGATTTAACTGACAATAAACCCGATAAAACGTTGATATTATTTACTTAAAAATGCAGAGACGTAAGATAAGTTCAAGCAAAGTTTCTTTAAGTTCTAGTTAGGGCTTAATCAAAAGCCATGCATAAGCTTCCTTTGATTAGAAAGAAAAACCTATGGAGCTTTTATGTACTAAATAAGTGCACTTTTTATGCATGCATCTGCAGTGTAGGTAACGCGCAGCTGAACGCAAACTTAGGGGAAGTAGTCATTGCTCAGGAAAACATTTCCACTGTTTTAGTAATACATAGAAATAATGAACTCGGATGTGTGTGTGCATGTTGAGCGAAACCCAATATCGTAAATCAGATCGTCAGGCGTTCATATCAAACGCTCAGCTCGCCTTTGATTTTCAGAATCATGCAAAACAACAGAACTACTGTATTCCAATCAAACAATTAAAGGAAGGATACCATTATGTCATCAGTGCTTTGAACTAAGATTGATAAATGCTTTACACAGGTCCGTGTTACTCGTGGAACATTTGTTATAGAAAGTAATACTATCGAGTGGCTAAGGTCGTAAACATAATATCCTTGTGATGGGTCAACATCTTAATTTATAGCGTAAAAAAGTCACAGGGTATCAGTCTCATGAAAATCGATTTTCTTACAAAATCTATAAACTATCTAGAGGTGATGGGTTCATGAGTGTTCAGCAGGTGTGACAGATAACGTGATTGTCAAAGTTTTACTAGTGTTAGCATGTGTCAAGAATTTGATTATTAAACAATTAAATACCGTCGACTGAATTACGAAATCTGATATAATATCATAATGGGATCAATTAAATAAATTGTTGTACTTCGTTAATTACTGATTTGGATAACGATAATCATCTACCCCAGAACACCTCCTCTTTCCCTATTGTGTCGTACGTGGTATCGTGTTAAATGGATCAAAGAGGTTCTGCTTTAACAAAGATTTCAATTTCACAAACTTTTCATTCCAGTAAATATTTCACCACATTATGCAATTTTACTAATTATGAGACATCACTTTTATAGAATGTTGATAAAAGATCTGTGTGATTTTTTTTGTCATTATGTTATAAATACACAGATACATTTACACGCAATTAGACCAGTTCATTTTGATGCAATGATTGTTATGTCTCACCGAAGTAAATATACTACTGCCATTTATGTAGGCTAATTGTCAAGTATAATATATACAGCAGGTAGTTCTGTAAGAAAACATGTGATTTTTACTGAAATGATTCTTTAAGTCTCTAAGTTTTATTGTCGTCATCATGATCTCATTGGAAAAATTTCTACTTACTTGCTAAATGTGATTTATGAAATTAGACATGTTCGATGCCCATTAGTATACTTGTTGGTCTCGTTGTTATTAACGTGGTTCCCATTCTAAGAACGTGTCATTATTAGAATTAATCGACATTTTTAAAATTAAATTTTACATAGTATCGCCAATTAAGCAGAGGACACATTCTCTTTATATATCTAAATTTAACAATATCTCGTATTTCTTACCGGTATAACCATCTCGTAATACATCATGATTTTTATCAATACATAAGAACGGGATTCTGTATTAATATTGCATTTTCTGTAAACAAGTGACAATCGTTTTCTTGATTCTTATGGGCTTATTAGACTCAATGCTTCGATATAATTGTAAGGTTATAAAAATAATGTTTGTAATTGCTACCCACTAATTAGACTGTTTTAGATTTCACATTTTGTCAAAATATGTCAGATTAATAAACTCCGATATATTTTCTATCACTACTGTTTTCCAATGATTATCTACAGGGGCATTAATGTCGTGCCATGTTTGCAAAACATTCCGATCATTTTTAATATATTGGTCATTTATTGATGCATCAATCAATTTGGAACACATTCACGTGACATGCTGTAAAGCTAGCGTCGCACTGACCGTATTTGTGACGTCATTCACACATTATAGACAGCCTGTAATGGCTTGTGCCAATATACCTACATTTATACGTATCAATCATTAGTACGAATACGTTACTGCCTACAGATGTTAAGGTCAGAAAATTAATTGAATTTTATAGCATTAAAATATGACATTAAGGTATACATTAAACGAACTTCTTGGTCTATTTAATGACTTTCAAATTCTACTAAAATGTAATACTTCATTGAAAAAAACGACTCGGTACCTTTCTTTCTCCTTCTTCTTTTCTTTGAGGTTGTTTATACTTTTCAATGATACATGATCCATAGTCTGGTATTCAAACGACATTCATTTATTTAGGTGTTTTATTCCGTTCAATTCCGTATACTAGTCATTATAAATATATTTCACTGAATTTATTGAGATATTTTATATTTAGAATCATAAAAGGAATTATGTTCATAAACAGAACTTAATACCAGATAAAAAAAACTTAACCTGTAAAACATGTTCCTGAAATTTTATATACGACACAGAGAAAAATGTATTTCTGTATCATTGTGAAACAACGATTTGTAGTCTTGATTTCTGAATGCCTTTTTTGTGAAAAGCTTCTTACTACATACATATATCAGTGATAATATAGTACTGACGGATAACTCGAAACACGAAGATATGAAGGTGGGTGTGTTTGATGCTTGTTAGTCTGTCTGTTGGTTCCGTAGTTTTATACCTTGTTCTCATTTGAGAACGTAACATTACTTACTTGTATTGACCACGGTTTACATAGCGTGTGTCGTTGATGAAGCAGAAGACGCTTTACTCTGATTGAACACCTGGTCTTATTATCCTTGTACTTTTTTCATGTGTCTTCATGTAAATATTTCTTTTGTCCATATTTTGCCTTAGGTTTGTTGAATTTGAGTTTGAATTATGATTGTGTTGACATATTGGTTTTTTTTTAATCTACGTTTCTGGAAACCCTTCGTTTAAGGTTTTCTTACCTATGTCGACGTTATACATGACAATCATCTTGATATTGTAAAAATAGCCGAATATATTGACACAATAGTGACATGTAAAGATCAGATGTTATGGATGCAGAATGTTGCTATCTAGAAATAGAAAATTAAGATCATCACGCATGCTAAAGAAGTTATTGGAATGCTGATTTTGCTGTTGGTATTGAAGATTGTCGTGTCTGTAATTTCAAGTTCTGGTGACTATATCATTGGAAGAGAAGATCAACAAAAAATGGTGTAAAAAAATTGATCAGCTTTACGATAGATTTTTGACAAAAACAAAAAAGGCGTCGGACACATCTAGTTCCCGTGGGTATGTCTATTGTTAGTTAGAAAATATTGTCATTAACCCCAACGATTCCCTCCAGAACGTCTATCGTACTCACAACTACACCTTCAGTACATTTCATCTTGGATTCGGACGTTGTTTTTTCATGCAATATGTCCATACGTGCAATATACTAGATTATAAACCCCTTAGGATCTACAAAATCACAAACGATCACAGACGGTATTAAGCGGATCATTAGCAATCATAGGCAAGTTAAAGAGGTTCACTTACTTTCAGTGACATAGGTAAAATTATCACTAACAATCACAGACAAAATTAAAGGATCACTAAGGATCACAGGAAAAAGTGAACAAGATCACTGACGGTCATCGATCACAGACACAATTAACATGATCACTCATTAACATACAGAGAATTTTAAAAAAAAAATGGTCCAACAAAATTAAACATTGAAATGATGAGGTATTCTTATAATCTTGATATCATGATCCGATACAAAAAGATATATTGTTGGATCAATTCATTTGAAGTGAATCCCTGTAATAAAGCCTTTTATTATTGAAAATGCCCAACCCTTTAAAAATAGAATAAATAAAATTTGAAATATTTGCTCTTAGCGAATGTAATTATGATATCTTTATGGATAGTAAATACAAATTTTCATTAATTCAACAGTGTGTGTACGGACTGATTCAGGAATAATTGTTACTTTCCTTCAGTAAGGTAGGGTACTGTTTACTTCGTTACAATGTATCAGGTTTATCCCTGGTCGTTTATACACACATAACTTCCACAATCAGAAACCGTGCATTGATACTATTTATACACATTGTTGAATGTTTATAGACTTATAAATATATATAATTATGATTCATCACACTAAGTTCCTCGTTCGTGAGGACTCGTTACTGTTATAGATTACTTAACCTCTGTAACAACAAGGTACCGGAAGGTTTTAATATCTTTTCATGTCAGGTGTCTTTCTATCTCAGCTTGACTATTTATTGGCTTAACTATGGTTTCCAAATAAGGAAAACATTGTGTATTTTCACATGTAATGTCAAACAATTCGTCATAATGAAATATGAGCAGAATAAAAGCGTAGGGATATTGTTTCTATTTGGTTGTATGCCGTACAAAACTAACAAACAAATATATTCAAGTGTCGTGTGTCTTGCAAAGCGATTTTTTTTCATTCCAGATCATGTAGATAAATGTTATATACTTGTCAGAAGATAATGCACATACAGAGTTTATCTGAAGGCATGTAAAATTTGTAATACACAAAAGTATACCATTTGAACATATTCACCGATTTGGGGAGTAATGATGTGAAATACGATCATTCAGTCCCAATGTCAGCGAGACTATTAAATCGTCAATAATGACAAGCCGATAATTTTGGTAAGTTTTAAACTTCGGCCCATTTATGGCTATTTACATGTTTGAATGACGGTTCCTAATTGGCATAAATAGTTTTCGGAATAGAGCCACAGTGTATGATCTGTCATCGATTTCCTTTCCACACTGGGATCCATTCAGGGAAAGCCTTGGATATGTATTACAAGATTTTGGTGTTGACTAACATTTGACATCGGCAGCCGTCATATAAATACGAAATGTTTCCTTTCGTGTTACATTCACGTTATTGAAATTAATTAATCGGATTTCGGTCTGCTAATTATGTAAATTTCAGAAAAAAAGACTCAGTGGCGAATTTGCGTCCTATGAAAAAGTAAATTTTAAGATAAACTCCCCTGATAATGTTTAATTATGATATTTAACTTGCTATGTAAAAGATTAAGTTTTATAATGTTCATTTCTACTGTATACTTGTAAAGATGTCTTTATGGAAATTTACTAATCTGTCTATTTCACACAAAAATTGAGGTAATACATTTGGATGACTTCAAAAAAAAAAGGTGATCATCTACAACCGTTTACACTACTGCAAGGTTTTCTCAATTAAAGTTAGTGACATAGCAGTCATTACCTCACAGATTTGGTTATGTGATATCTCTTGGGGAATGGATAAACGAGTTTAATGTTCATACATTTTTGAGTCAGCAAGAATTTTCTGTATTTGATTGTACTATTGCTGGTTGTTTCGGGGCTTTACAATCAAAAGGAAATTATGATACTCTCTCTATCACTTCATGTCGACGTTTTATTTTCAATACTGATGAAAAACAGAGGGAAATATTTACAACTTATTTAATATTCTCTTTTCATTTTCTAAAGTAGGATGTTATATAGCCTTGTTAAACAGACAGGTTGGACTGTAACCGGCTTTATAGCGATCAAGGCAGCTGCAGAATTTTGTTTTTGTCATTATTATAAAAAAAGTCATGGAATTGCAATGACACATGTCGATCTTAATATGCTTTAAATGGTAAATAGATCTATAAATATGTCCGTAATGACGTTTTTCCGCGTTTAATGAAAACTTTCTTTGAACTGATGCATCGTTAACTTATCGGTAGAATGGGCTTTTATACAGGTAACGCAAGAGAGTGCGTGACTGCCCTGTAGATGGTCCTGCCCATTAGTGGACACCAGGCGTCTGCTATTTAACATCAAAGGCACAAAGTATATGGGTATACGGATTTTTCAAACCACTTTTTTGACAATTACATTTTCTGTAATGCAAGAATTAAATTTCATATTGACAAAATTATCTAATTACTTCCGTTACATTACACATATGTTGTATAATGCAATGACAGTGCTTTAACTATTTTTATTTCAATTGATTTTTTTTGGGGACCGAAATAGAACTGCTCGTGGCTTTCACTTTCAAGCTTCGCGTGGATTTGGATTTTGTCAATAGCTTATTGAAAATCTACGTTTAACTTCAATTCATGCTTTCTCTATTTTTCTGCGAAAACAATAACTTAAATGTGCATTTAGATCATCAATAAAAATCCATGTATGCGTGTACCGAGGTCCCTGCCCACGGCACGATGTTGTAAATTGATCGGGTCTTTAAGATATATAAAAGTTTCTTTAAAGTGTAGACTATGGCGAGTTTCTTGGAATGACTCCTGTATTAGAGTGCTATGTTGACAGTTACCTGTCTGATAAACAAAAGGTGAGTCACGATTTGGTATGTATCTTCATGTAACTATTACAATCTTTGGTTAGTATAAAGTTAAAGTACGGGTTTGGGGACATAATAAGTTTTGGTATCCTGAAACTAGGTCTGTTTCTAGAGGTGAAGCCGAGTGAAATATGCCAAGTCGAAGTAAACCAGAAACTTGCTGTCTCTTCGAACCCATACTATTAATAATTTTATCACACCGAAAAATAAAACTTGCGAACAGAGTGCAATTGAAAAGTTCAAATGTTTAGCTTAAGGTATGTTCTTCGTGTTGTTAGTGTATATGGATGCTATTAGAAAATTATGTGTGACACTTCGATTTCTGCACTCTTTCCTTCATCAAACAAATGACCAAGTGATATTAGAACCTAATCTCGCAGACAAACTAGAAAGAGGAAAATTAGTCTGATGAATCTAAGTGATGACGTATGCTATACTAAAATTTTAAAACGTCAAGACAAGGGATCTGTGAGGGATTATTCTATACCCGTACTGCTCTCCGTAACAATTTAACCGTTACACCCATGGTTTGTGGTAAACCCTGGGGCAATAAGAATATACAAACTGACTTGCAAACAATCACTCTTTCACTCTTCTTCACAATTCTATTCGTATACAAAAATACCACATAGAGAAAGATTTTTATCAAGTTTATTTCATCCACTGATAGCGTGATTAAATCATCATTAAAGAAGAAACTTCATCTATCACTTACAGTTAAAACACTCAGATAAAGTTAAAACAATTAATGGGAGGGAACGCCTTCCTAATCAGCTAAAGGTAGATCGATATTTCTGGTAAATTCATTATCATTTTTCTTTATAAAGGACAACGAATGTATTTGATTAGAAATATTCATAAATCATCACGTTTTCATGTAGGCATTTTTTTCCTTTTCGAATCCCAATATTGGTATTATTATACCGAGGGTAAAATACCATTCTCTTGTTGCTTGGTCTATTCAATGATAAAGCAGATCGACAAGATTAAATAGATTCATCTGGAGATCCCCAGGAGGGAGATATATGTCCTATTAATTACTAGTATGTTCATAAGACATGTAATTGTGATGGAGTTACGTAAGTCAGCGACTCATAATAAAATGTGACATAGAAACACTCATTGTATTTCATATAACAATATGTTTTAAATTTTAAAATGGGTTTTGAATTATACTATAATAGGTCTCATTTATAAATATAGATAAATCTATACATTAATTGTAATCCGACATAATCAATATATGTTATTAAATAATCGTTATACCCTTTTATATCAAATATGATATTTTACTGAAAATGTTCGAGAATGCATTAATTCCAATCACCTGCCTGTCGTCGCGACAAGCTGTGACAGACTTCCCAAAGTAGATTCGATAAGTATCACAATTAGGTAATCATATTACAATTTTTTTCTCTTCTTGAATGTTTTGATAAACAATTTGAGAGGGATGAAATTAGCAAGATCATCTCTTAAATTACCTCTTCCTTCCTGATTTATGAGAGTCATCGATTAACTAACAAGGATCAACAAATGAATTCAATATTTTTGTCTCGTTAAAATTAACATTTTTGCGTTATTATGACTGTCGACATTGACAAGAAGATAGTTAGGGACAATGATCTAGAGAACAAAAATGCGATATAAACTTACAGATTACGTTTCTCCTTGATCCAAATTATTGTTGCTAGAATAATTCACTACAGAATTTTTTCACTAATTGGCCAATTACGACCTTTGTAAATTTAACTCAGAAAACTTGTTTCCGTTTTAGCTTGTAGCAACAAGAGCTAATATAAACTAGAAAAAAATAGTCCCACACAATATCATTTGTTTACGAAAATGTGCATCACTCCTTTAAATTGTATCTAAGTGTGAAAGACCAATCAACAATTACATTGGTAGGATATCGAAACATAAATAGGCTAACTTGTCTTTTAAATCGCACCTGTTTTACAAACGAATTTGATGAAAGGAGTTCTCTTTATATTCAGGATAACGGTATACTGTAATTGCTCCATGGTAGAATAACGTGGCCGTTATAGGGTGATAACAGACCTGGTCATTGTATGTCTATTGGGACTAGCAAGGTCTATACATACACACGCTGTAATAACACCTCTGATTTAAATCTACAGAAATGTACTATCCTACCTTTGACATTTTGTTACTTCTCTCTGATCTGATTAGCGAAATAAATCAAATTATGTTTTTTTTCTTTTCTTTTCTTTTTTTTTCTAAATAATACACCAGGGAGACTTTTGTAGGTATTGTCTATGAATTTACACGTCAAATATGGAAGGGGGATTAATGGATGAAACGACAGTCAACGTTACTTGTTGTAGCCTCAGTATTCAACATTGAATGTTTTTGTAACTGTCGATCATGTCAAATTAAGCATCATTAATTTATTCAAATTAATAAAGATTTTATCAGTCTGCTTTACGATAGAGTGTTCGTCTAGATAACGAAATACGAAGACGTCACGTGACATTATCAGATCACTGAGTATACATAGAATGATGAAAATACAAGTGCAATGGCAACCCTTTATTGACATTAAGCGTGATTAATAGACTTCAGACATCGATGCCGCAGGATTGGCTTAAGATTTATTTACATGTAATGTCCATGTTGTGGTAACAAGTCTGATAATTATTTACTTTTTAAACAAAGTATCATTGTGTATTGGTTAAACAAAACTTTCAAACCGACATTACACAAATCATACAGATGTTAAAACCCTATTTAAAGATAAAATAATGAAATAAAGCTGACCTGACATAGAGTCTGTAATACAAGGTTAAGCAGCGTGAATCTCAGGTCAGATACAAGAGGTATCTCTTAAAGTATCTGTCTTCTTGGTATTGAATATAGGTCTGATAAAATACTGTTAACATTCACTTGTAATGTAAGAACTAAATGTTCACCATAAATAATCAATTTAATTAAGCGATCGATAGCATTACATTGTATTTAATGGGCCAAAGAACACATTATAATGCTGGTAGATACTAGATGTAAAATCGATAATGACACCATCGTAAGTATTTTTCAGGTCATTGAGAGCGATAATTCTGCTACGTTGAATTTGTACTTGATTAAGAATACGAATTACATAACTCAAATAATTCACTAATACACTAGATAAATGAGTGATCAATTAAAAATCTTATCAAAGTCTAGCAGAATATAAGTGTACTTTATCACCGGGAATACCTCGTTGACATTGGCTACATAACCAATACTATTACTTAAATCGCACTACACTATACTGTAAGCCAATGATATATTGTTACTTACTGAGAACACGTGTGTGCGGAGAGGAGATCCGCTCAATATTAAATAAATCTAACTAGTATATAAAGGCGAATGTTGTATTTCGTTATTATACATATGCCGAGGATGAGATAGCAGATTTAGAAGTGATAGGATCATACGAACTTTATATATCCTTCTAAAATTGATCGACATATCAAGGGGCTGAACATGTGGAATTCCTGAAGGGAAAGTAGGGAAATCGGTCTCATTAAATGCTAATATAAAAGGAAGGTCCGCTTTCACTATAATTCCATCACTACGGCATTTTTTTAAAATCATCAATTGCAAGGGACTACATGCATGTGTCTGTTTTTAACATTTTACATACGAATTTAGACGTGACACGCAGAGAAAACATTTGAGAGTTGACAAATATTCTATAGCATTGTGCGATGTGAAGATGGACGTGTTCGATGCTTGTTAATTTTCCCTGTGGCTCTGCTGTAAATTACCTTGTTCTAATTTGGCAACGTGGCATTACTTAGTTGGATTGACCAATATTTACATAGCGAGTGTCCTCCACGAAGCAGAATTCGCTTACTCTTCCGGAACACCTGGTGTTATTATCCTTTTTCAGGTGTCTCTGTGTAAAACTTTCTTTCTTTGTTAATATTTTGCAAATTTTTAATGAATTTTGAGTTTGGATTATGATTATAGTGACATGATGGTAAAATGACACAAGGTTTGTCGTCTCCCTCAAAATGTATCACCGGAACGATAGAATGTGAATCTACTTGTTCCAAATAGAAGGTTAAGGAATGTCATATCAATTGTGATTTTTACAATGCAATAAGCTGAGGTTTCTATGGCCTAGCGAAATTGACTTGTTGAAATCTAATCCAATACCCTGGTAAAGTACAATACTATAAGACAATGTGAACTGATATTCAACTCATTGAGGTTTTGATCTAGATCTCCCGAGTTTGTCGGACCAAGAGACATTTACTGAAGTTAAGTCTGGTATCACGTGATTTGTAAGGGAGGTTAGGGTGCTTAGATCATGTACTGAGGACGGAAAGTTAACTTCTAATTGTAAAAAAAAAAAATAGAAATATGCCAGAAGAAGTAGTTTTTACTGCAGGAGTCAGGAAGACCGAGAAAAACAACGACTACACTAGGCTTAGATGTTCTGTGAGTCGTGTGGTAATTACGTGTGGACCTTCACTAGCTATCTATTTCTGTGACCACTATGGCCACATTAAGGATGGTTGTAATGGAGTGATTCGCTACACCTTTACCTCCCAGAAATTCACGTGTTTAATCAACAGTAAAAACCCACAGAAATAGGACATAAAGCGTTATTGTCACTATCGATGTAATTAATATGGTTAATTGATGAAACAAGATTTACGAATTTAATTTCCTTCTGTGAAATATTCTACATATTCTTAGGAGTAATGTTAGTCTTTTCAACACGCTCCTGTATAGTCGTATATTAATGTACTGCCCACCCGTCGTTGATAATGTTCCACTCGCGTGAGACCATCCAATCTTGTTTTATTAGCCAATCAACTCTCGCCTTCCCAAGGTTACATCCTGTAAACCTATACCACATACAATACACTATAAGTAGGGTTTAGGAAAAGTTTATGCCTAACAGGGACAATGTCTTCATCTCACGCATGTCCTTAATACATTCTCAGAACATGTGTAATTGTTAATACCAAAGTCAGTGTTATGGAAATAAAATCCACGCCACGCCATTGACATCGGATCATGAGAATTGCATGTTAGTTGTTGTCTGAGATGTTGTAATAATACGGGTTGGATTTGCACGAGAGTTAATATTGTATATGTAGAGTGTGCTTCGCCTCCACCAGACGGATGGATAATATAAAGTGTCACAAACAACATTGGTCACCGCGTCGCCGACATGTTACATCACGTACCGAATCCATGACATTGCAATATATACCCTAACCACAAACTAATGTGTCTGGACAGCCGAAACACAAATCTAGTGTACATCAAATCCTTTATGGTATGACAGATTTATTTACGACACTGCAAAGTGTATGTTAAAAGAGGATATGGTTCGTCGTTTTAATACAAAAAATACAGTTAAGTTTAACTTTTCGTACAGTAGCGCACGTCGTGCTACGTAACATTGTACATTTATATAGTAAATAAGTTATCAAACTTAACCAGACGGATCCTAGCGCCCACTACTGAATGTCCCTAAAACGTTTGTATTAGTTATGTACGTTTCAATATTGTTTAATCTAAAAATTATTTTAAATTGTTATCAGTGTTATTTAGAAATTATATATGGTAACATAAAAAGGGACTGTATTTCTCAAGAAATATCCAGAACGAATTCTGACAAAATCTAAGATGGCTACCTATCGGCCATCCGTTTTTGCGATCAATCCCAACAAGCAATGCACAACTAGAGGCCAACGGGAACTTACATATGGAGAATTGTTCATCCAGTGCTTCTCAAGAAATAACAAACTAAAATTGTCAAAATCCACGACGGTCCTCTATCAGCCATTCTATTTATCTGATCAGTCCCAAAAACAAAATGGATCTAATAGTGACCAACAAGAGCCTATATACAATTCCATAAACACTATTTGAGAAATGCCCATCTTAAAAAATTTTGGAAACAAACTTTCGTTGTCAAAATTTATGGATGTCGACTGTTAGAATTTTTATTTCTGATCAGTCGAAGCAAATCAAACGTGCGCAATAAGAACAAAGGGGTACCTACATATAAAATTCGAGAGGGAATTTTCCAGTATGTCTCGAAAAATAGAGATAATAAACTTTTAATCTTATAATCCAAAATAGCCGCCTGTCTGACATCTTTTTCTTCTAGTTGATCCCAAATTGAATTTGGTACGATTAGAAAACAGGAAACCTACGTATGAATTTTGAAAAAAATAAATCTAATCCTTTTAAAGAAATGGCGATTTCAATCTTGCATTGTCAAAATCCAAGGTGACCGCTTGAAAACCATTTTGTTTTTCTGCTCAGTCCCAATATAAAACTGGCACAAATAGAGATTTAGGGAAATCTATTCATCTGGTGACAGAACTCTTTATCTGGTGACAGAACTCTTTACCTGATGACTAAACTCTTTATCTGGTGACTGAACTCTTTATCTGGTGACAGAACAACTCTTTATCTGGTAACTGAACTCTTTATCTGGTGACTGAACTCTTTATCTGGTGACTGAACTCTTTATCTGGTGACAGAACAACTCTTTATCTGATGACTGAATTCTTTATCTGGTGACTGAACTCTTTATCTGGTGACAGAACAACTCTTTATCTGGTGACAGAACTCTTTATGTGGTGAGAGAACTATTGATCTGGTGACTGAACTCTTTATTTGGTGACAGAACTCTTTATCTGGTGAAAGTACTATTGATATTGTTTGTAAAAATCTTAACTGTAACCAAGTTCGAAGTCTGCAACATCGCCGATCTCAAAACATACAAAGTTGTCTTGGTCATCAGTAACATCGTGAAAACTGAGGCAGTGTGCTAGCCCAACTGAAAGGAAGCCATGGCTGTGTTCTCTGGTCTTACTTCAAAACAAAAATAGTTTTATGGCCATCGTTTTGTTAAAGATTTTCAAACTTCAGTATCTTTCATGAGAATGAGTGATTGTTAGGGGGTGACATTAGGGAATATATCGAAGTTCTTAGACAGAAATGTCATGTTAGACACACGTAGAAGAGTGACTACCCAGCAGCCGTTCGGAAATCCTAGCTTTTCTTTCTCGTAAAATAAAACAGTCTACAGCAAAGACCTTCAGTCTCCGGCGAAACTGCTTTAAAATAATATACTACCGCGTATTTTAACAAACCATTTGTTAAATAATTACGTTTGAAATATCCTTGACGCATTCATTTGTTTTATAGCCTCGGTTACAATTCTATTTTCGATAGTGGATTATGTAAAGCTGTGCAACATTACCATAATGTATCATTTAAATGTTTATTTATTTTGCATGTTAAGTATCACCCTGTTGGTGGCTTAAGGCCAATAAATCAAGCCTGTTTGAACTCTGCATTTTGAAATAAAGTATTACATACAAACGCCGATAGGGCGTGAACTGCATAAAATAACATATTTTATGTGCAAAATGATGGCAGGGTTAGCCGCCGATAAGTTTGTTATTTATTGTGTAGATAACGAAATTATGCATACATATGCGAACGTGTTCCTCAACAAATTAATGAGGTGTAAAACAGATATTTAATAACCAAAAACGGTTTTAAATCGATGTAAAATACCTTAGAAGTGTTCACCTAACACGTCAGAAAGATGTATATTTTGATCTTTGGTGATATCGGCCCGAGCAACAACTGTCAACAAGACAATGTGCACTGTCCTGTGTTTAGTAGCGGAGAGCGACCGACAGTGTTTAGAGGTGAATCGGCAGTGTTATGCGGGGAACCACAAGTCTTGAGCGTAGAGCCAGCACTGTTATGCGGGGAACCACAAGTCTTAAGCGTACAGCCAGCACTGTTATGCGGGGAACCACAAGTCTTTAGCGTGCAGCCAGCAATGTTATGCGAGGAACGACAAGTCTTTAGCGTGCAGCCAGCACTGTTATGCGGGGAACCACAAGTCTTAAGCGTGGCAGCCAGCACTGTTATGCGGGGAACCACAAGTCTTTGCGTGCAGCCGGCACTGTTATGCGGGGAACCACAAGTCTTAAGCGTACAGCCAGCACTGTTATGCGTAGAACCACAAGTCTTTAGCGTACAGCCAGCACTGTTATGCGGGGAACCACAAGTCTTTAGCGTACAGCCAGCACTGTTATGCGGGGAACCACAAGTCTTAAGCGTACAGCCAGCACTGCTATGCGGGGAACCACAAGTCTTAGCGTGCAGCCAGCACTGTTATGCGGGGAACCACAAGTCTTAAGCGTGGCTGCCAGCACTGTTATGCGGGGAACCACAAGTCTTAAGCGTGGCAGCCAGCACTGTTATGCGGGGAACCACAAGTCTTTAGCGTACATCCAGCACTGCTATGCGGGGAACCACAAGTCTTAGCGTGCAGCCAGCACTGTTATGCCGGGAACCGCCATTATTTGGTGGAGGACCGGCAATGTATAGCGGGGAATTGGTTTGAGTTTTAAGGGAACCGTCAGTCTATGGCTGGGAGGGGCAGAGTTTAGCAAAGATTCGATAGTGTTAAGCGAAGAACCTGCAGTTTCAAGCGGGAAATGACGGTATTTTGCGGGGAAATGTGGTGTGCTTAGGGGGGAACCGGTACTGTTTAGTGGCGAGCGACAGTGTTTTGCGGGAAACGGTAGTGTTCATCGGGGATCAGAAGTGTTAACCGAGGATGACGATGTTTTGCATTAAATGAGAAAGAGATTATGTTACGTGGGCAACGGGGCAGAGTCACAGAGACGAAAAACCATCATCATCATGTTACGTGGGGGACAGACAGTGTTCTGCGGGTAATCGGTAGTGATATACGGGGGACCTGTAGTGTTCAGGAGGACCTGTAGTGTTCAGGAGGAATTTATGGAAGGAAGGACTTATGTTATATTGGGACCGATAATGTTAGTGGCTCAATCAGTGTTCAGTGTTCGCAGGTGACCAGCATTAGTTCGAAAGGAAACAGCATTATTTAGGGGGGATTGGCATAATTTGGTGGGGAATCGGCCATGTTTAGCCGGGAAATGACATTGTCTGGCGGGGAATCGGCAATGTTTAGCAGGGAAGTGGGGAATCGGCAATGTTTAGCAGGGGACTGGCATTGTTCGGTGGGAAATCGGCAATGTTTAGCAGGGAAGTGGGGAATCGGCAATGTTTAGCAGGGGACTGGCATTGTTCGGTGAGAAATCGGCAATGTTTAGCAGGGAAGTGGGGAATCGGCAATGTTTAGCAGGGAAGTGGGGAATCGGCAATGTTTAGCAGGGGACTGGCATTGTTCGGTGAGAAATCGGCAATGTTTAGCAGGGGACTGGCATTGTTCGGTGAGAAATCGGCAATGTTTAGCAGGGGACTGGCATTGTTCGGTGAGAAATCGGCAATGTTTAGCAGGGAAGTGGGGAATCGGCAATGTTTAGCAGGGGACTGGCATTGTTCGGTGAGAAATCGGCAATGTTTAGCAGGGGTTTAGGCATTGTTCGGTGGGAAATCGGCAATGTTTAGCGGGGGCCGACATTGCTTCGGTTGAGGACCAATGTGGTTCAGCGATGCAAATACATGAGTAATCAATTCTTGACTGTCTGTCGGTCACTGGATCACCTTAAAGTTTAATCAAACTATTACAGAGGAATTTGAAAAAAAAACAAATAGTCATTCATTTTTTTATTTAAAAAATTCAAAATGGGAACAAGTAACCATTACACAGCACTATTCAGTATCACAGGTAATATATCCAGTAAGCATTCATCATGTCCTTCTTTTAACTTACTGACCTCCACAATATTACTTCTGATATTTTCTACCCTAAAAATTGTCTACCTTAGAACGAACAGTTTATGGAAGATTAAATACGGAAAATTCTAATCAATTTTGTATTGATATACCCTCATGTATGTCTATATATACATATATAACTTCATATATATGGTACAGATTAGGAATTTTTGTCACATTGCAGTGTCTGATATAATTAAGTATATTATCATGGTACATCATCTGGAAATACTTACACCTGATACAGGTGCTAAATAATTCTACAGTATCATCAGTGATCTTTAGTGGCATGGGTATACAGTAGGGTCAGATTCTACCAAGGTTAAGGTGGGATTTCACAAGTCCAAAAGCTCAACCAACACTGTCAACAAAATCACGCTGAGGACATGATAAACATAGAAACTTTTGTAAATTAAAGAAAGGGACTTGATAACTCTTTTTTGGCTGATGATATAGAAATCATCTGTTGAAAGGAGATCGTTTCTGTACAGGGTAACAAAAAATCACTTATAGAAACCGGCTTCTATGCAATGATAAGCTCTGCCACTTTGAGAAGTAGTACATTTTTTTTTGCTTTTGCATTTTTTTTCTCAAAACATTTTTTTTTAGATTTTTTCAGATTCTATAACAATGGTTAGCCAGTTAACATTACACATACAAATCTGGGAAATATCATGCTCAATGAATACACTCAATAAATTTCCATTTTCGTTGCTATATTACAATTTTGACACATGAATTATCAACATGTCACAATTTTTTGACTAGAATAAAGAACTCCCTTTTCTACATGAAATGTATGTTTTGTCATACTTATGACCAGCGTACCTACAATCAACATTAGTAGATATAATATGCTTAATGATGACGACAAATACATTATAATTTGTCAGGAACTATTACAAATAAATAAAGTAACAGCTACCCCTCAACATATCAATTATCCTCGTGTGATAGGGCTACAACTTCTCAAACCAAAATCACTAACAATCAAAAGGACAGACCCTATATACATACACACATGTACATTAAATAAAGCCATTTTATCTTTCATTCCAGTTCAAATATGTGGAAATAAAAAAAAAAAAAAAAAACAAATAAAATCTAGCACACTCAATATGCTTATTACTATTACAATGAATAAAATTTTACATTGACACACTACAAAATAAAGGGAGAGAACTACCAAATTAATTCCACCATGTTCATGTAGAATATTTTTTAACCCTACATGTGATTTAAATTAGTTTATAAATCAGTAAAAGATATAAAACAATCCTAGAATTCTGATGAAATTGTAAAAAAAATAATCTTTTTAGTGAAAGCATTTTGAGATTATAGAATTCATGCATGGATGAGAGAACAAAAATAACTTAATTAAGGAGTTATAAACTACACATAAAAAGCAAATGTATTTAATCTGTGATTCAAATCAAACAAAGAATTATCAGAGTGTACTACACAGATGTAGTTAAATCTAAGTTTGTATGATTCACAGTTAGCCATTTCTTTAAATACAGAATAAAAATTAGCTATAGATTTGCACCCCAAAGGGTATACTGATGATTCAACACGTTTCACACCTTCACAGATATAATTTCTTAGTAGAATTAAGACAGATTTATACTTCACTTCTATATAAACTTATAAAGACTGAGATTCGTCAAATAAAAACTCATTAATTCAGAGCAAAACTCAAATACCTATGTACCTAAAAAAAATATACAAATCCCCGTGCCTTAAATTTCAGCAAATTTCAAATAAAATCTTCTTGATATGATTAACTATTAAAATCAAAGAAATCATTTACAAAAACCAAAATACACTTTTACTCTATAAAACTGCTACAAAAAGAAATCTTATCTTATCAATGTTTCTTCAATTATTGGCAGTTAACATGCCCAATAGTTAGCACCAGATATTGCCCTTATATCCATGTTTTCTTTGATAATTTATACACCCAATAAGTAACACCAGATACTGCCCTTATATCCATGTTTTCTTTGATAATTTATACACCCAATAAGTAGCACCAGATACTGCCTTTATATCCATGTTTTCTTTGATAATTTATACACCCAATAGTTAGCACCAGATATTTCTTAACATCAGCCGTATTACTTGAAGCCCACCTTTTATTCACTCACCAAAATTGTTTTCAGTCAAAATTAAAAAGGCAAGACAGGAGAAAATTGTAAAACCTTCAGAGAAAAAAAAAATAATTTGAAAACTTCATTAAGATATCTGATAACTTTGTGGCTTTGAACCTATAGAGGCTCAATGTTTCTGAAGTAGAGAGGTTTCATCTCTATAGGAAATTACTGGGTCAACAGACCAGTCCTTGTCAGGTGATTATCACAATAACAGGTAAACAAACTGACTCCTTTAAAACTTCATGAGTCTGAACATATACACCCAAATTCCCACAAAGCAGGATTTTAAGGAAAGGAATTGATGAAGAAGCGATAATGAGGAATGATATGCAAACAATTTAAAAAGTTCTGCAGTAAGCTGTATCAACTAATAACACATTCAATATCGTCTGTAGAACCAGCCGGCACACCAAAGATTTTAGCCAGAGCTCTGCAGAGATAGGACATGGTTCCATAGCGACCACTAGGAGCACTGTCGTAAAAATGGTGGCAAATTCCGGCAGCTCCCTCACACTCGAGAGCCACAGCTGCTGGCATCTTCTGTTAAGGATGAATTATGAATGTTTACAATAAACAGCTTAACCATTCAAATACAGCAAAACAATAAATATTAGATATCAAGATTTTCACAAATGACAAAATGAAGCTGGAATTTTACAAAACAAGAGTTCTATGAAAGCTATTGCTTTCAGTATTGTAACATATGATACAAAAAATTGTTAGACTTGGTTAGGGTCTGGTGACCAAACCAGTTCTTTTATGATTAAGTCAGAATGATTCAGAGAAAATGATACCATCAGGGTAATGAAACTTTCCTAACTCACCTTAACAAGAGGCAAACTTTATTAGAGATAAACAGTGTGTAACAAGGAATGTTCCATTGAATCCGTGTCCTACATACCGAAGGACACGGATTCAAACGGAAATGGAAAATTATAACATGATATGTTCTACTTCGCATTAAAACCATACAAAAGCTAACTTTCAAATTTCTGAGTGTTAAAAAAAAGAAAAAAAAAGGAATGTTCCATTGTGTGACCTTGTAGTTTTTATTATATAAAACAATCTAAAGCTTTGGATGTCCTTAAACAGCCTTGTGAACCATTTTATCAATATGGATTTTACCCCAGAAGACAATAACCCACCTGGTCCTGTATATACAGGTTGTTGGCCTTGTGAACCATTTTATCAATATGGATTTTACCCCAGAAGACAATAACCCACCTGGTCCTGTATATACAGGTTGTTGGCCTTGTGAACCATTTTATCAATATGGATTTTACCCCAGAAGACAATAACCCATCTGGTCCTGTATATACAGGTTGTTGGCCTTGTGAACCATTTTATCAATATGGATTTTACCCCAGAAGACAATAACCCACCTGGTCCTGTATATACAGGTTGTTGGCCTTGTGAACCATTTTATCAATATGGGTCTTACCCCAGAAGACAATAACCCACCTGGTCCTGTATATACAGGTTGTTGGCCTTGTGAACCATTTTATCAATATGGATCTTACCCCAGAAGACAATAACCCACCTGGTCCTGTATATACAGGTTGTTGGCCTTGTGAACCATTTTATCAATATGGGTCTTACCCCAGAAGACAATAACCCACCTGGTCCTGTATATACAGATTGTTAGCTTCATGAACCATTTTATCAATATGGACCACACCACGGTATTCAGGTTTCCACTCGTTCTCACTAATCAGTGTAATGACCATGAGTGCCTCCACCATCAGCTGACGGTATTCTGGCTGTGGAATTCTATTCAGTACCATCTCAACTCGAAGTGCGAACTTCAACTCTCCTGATGTCATCTATAAAGCAAGCATGTACATTTCTATCACAATAACTAAAACAATTTGTAATCAAAACGGGACAAGCCATGCCACGACCTACAAATGCATTATAACTTCTTCATTATAAAGTGAAGATATATGACAAGAATTTTACATTTTTCTCCAAGCTCTGATAAGTATAATTTTTGATGTAATTACAAACTTTCACAATGATAAGAGATATGTCAGAAATCACAATTATGAATCCTATTGTAAACGCTATTATAGTAAAACAATAGTACACAGACCTCTGACATATTTACAGAAAATTGGAGAACCAATCACGCAGCACCTACCTCCTTAGTAAGAGTCTGTGGCAGGTGCTCTCCTTCTACCGATACCCCAGGACCAAACTAATAACAGTAAATACATTTTTGTAACAACCACAACAAATAACTATTTTTAACAACCACCTATAATTAACAGCTACATTAACTCAATGCTCTTTAATTGTATAGTTAATCAAATGGAATGGAATTGTAAAATCAGCTGTATTACGAGATAGAGCCTAGAGGAACTACATATAGAAGCAGTCATCATACAATATTTTCTCATTCTGCATCTGCATCTCCGTACAAAAAAAGCACTATTTGTATTACAGTTGATTTCTTTAATCCATGGGTGAAACACTTGACATATGGACAGAAATTTAGTCAGACACACAGACCTACGGAGAGTGTGATATAAACTTTTACAGTTTCCACTAAGAAACAGTATAAATAAGCCAACAGGTCTTTTCAAAATGAATTTAAAAGTGTAAATTACATGAAAACATTAATTTGTAGTTACTAATGTAAAACTTCTGACTATATGTATCCATACAGTATCATTTGTTAGCTGAGTATGTTGCCCAGTGAACAGTAAGGATCATACTGTGGTAGGATCTTCTTGTAATAGCACAAATCTCAATGAGTGGTGAGTGTCAAACCATACACCTCAGATCTTCCTGTTATGTAGGCCAATATTCTGAATGGAAGAGATATCATCGACCCCAAAAGTATCAGGCAACCCCCTAGAGCTGTTGTCAGAAGAGATTTCATAACACATGCTTTGCAATGTTTTATCATTTCATACAATAATACTTTTTTAATAGCCAAAATATGTATATCCTTATTTTTTTGGTAACAAATTTACCATCTACCTGAAACACCTACCAATAATCATACTTTTCCAGTAAGGCTACTTTGTCATAGAAATCAGTAAAGTAATGAAGTCTACATACTCAGTAGCTTAAAACAAGTGAATTAACTCGATACATATCAATCTGTTGGTATCAGAAAGGAATGCCTACTGTATTGAGGAAAAGCCACACTCGGGGATACACACCCAGTAGCTTGAAACAAGTGAATTAACTCGATACATATCAATCTGTTGGTATCAGAAAGGAATGCCTACTGTATTGAGGAAGTGCCACACTCGGGGATACACACCCAGTAGCTTGAAACAAGTGAATTAACTTGATGCATATCAATCTGTTTGTATCAGAAAGGAATGCCTACTGTATTGAGGAAGTGCCACACTCGGGGATAGAATCCTACAGGAACACGGTTCAGTGCTCCATCCAATCGGCGTCTCCGGAGCCATTGGCCCTGTCGGTCCATCAAGATGTCTTCCTCTTCAGGACTGTCAAACACTGACTGGTTTAGAGACACACTGGGTGTTGCAGAAATGACCTATAAAATTGTACATATTGAAGCAAATGCTCATCAAAATGATAAGTATTCAATGTGTTTAGTAAACTTTCTATAATATAGTCTACACTTATCAATAATCAGAACTATGAATTCTAACAAGTAACACACAAAGTTTGAAATACATCAATTAACCATGGTTAGACATTCATGTATCCATACATTTGGATTTGTATAACAAGTATCTAAAGTAAAGTCAACTTTAAGAATGATTTCATTCTTTGATAAGTTCACTAAAAAGACTTTGATATATTTGCACATTGATATGATTTGAATTTATATGGAAATTAGTTTGTTACATTCGTATACATATTTGATAAAGCTAATTATTAATACATTGTACATACACAGGCAATTTGTCCTAAAGTAACTATCTACTTGTACAGACTGACCTGTCTATAACAACCACTCTAGGGTGCAGAGACAATCGTTTTTTTAGGTAAGTGACCTTTATAAACAGGTTCAACTGACATGAATTTTGCTACATCTGGACCCAAAACAAGTGCTGTTTATAGACAGGTATTTGTTATATAGGCGGTTTTTCATAGAGACGTTCCTGTTATGAGTGGTATTACATTTAGACCCAAAACCAATATCTTTAAAAGACAGATATTTTTTAGATGAATGTGGCCTTTCAGACATGTTTGGCTATATCTTATTGTTTTATCCTATTTCTGAAGTTCTAGAACAAACACCTCGTATACAAAACACTGCAATGTGTTCATCGAAAAATCAAAATGATCTCACGCATTAGTCAGCAAATAAAACTTGGGTTAAAAATAAGAAAAATAAAATATGAAACAAAGAGTCATTACACGTAAACAACTCCATGCAAAGTTTTAATCTAACACACTAAGGAAGAAGAGACAAACAGATAAATAGTCAAAAGATTTTATCATTTCATGCAACTGTCAACCATACAGAAAAAAGTATTTCAAAACCAGGAGAATAGTTGTCAGAGATTATGACTTTGTCCAGAAGGTCAAGGTCACCAGAATAGGAACTATCTAACATCTGGGACAAAACTTCAGAAAACAAGTGAAAGATTATTATCCACAAAATGTAAGTTAACAAACCAGATGATCTATAAATACATTTTCATCAATTTCCTAGATGTTGAAATCACACAGCAAACATCTGTTTGGACCAAATCATGAAATATATCAATTTCACCTTGAATGATGCTGTTTTTGAAGAATACTGTTTAAGACCAAAATCAATACCAAGGACTGGCTAACTGTTGTCAGGTAGATCAAGTCAAAACTAGGTAACTTGTTTTGTCAGCCAGAATGAGTCCTGCATTAAAATATCAACCAGAAATAGCATGAGACATATTCATCAGTAAACAATCCTATGCCTTTTTCATAACCTGTACACACAACAGTTGTCCTTGGAGTGTTTTTAATATCAATTTTTGTTCCATTTTTTTACCATGCGATAAAGCTACTTGCTATTAGTGATCGTATAAACTTAACCTGATTCACTTGACACATCTCACGAAGATATGAACATGTCTTCTTCTCACTCCCTGAATAAGAAATTAAGTGATGACAAAACTGAGAGCTAATGCATCCTTTCATGGATGACACACTTACTGTAAAATCAGATATTTTCATGGGGATTCATTTTTGTGGGGTTTTTTTTCATGGATAAATAAAGCTAAATTAATTTACTGATAATTATTTCAACATTTCAAAGACATTTACATGAGTTCGTGGATTATGGATACCAGTGATATCAATGAAAATAAATCCCCCAGATATTTTTTTTATGTTTATTTATTCATTCATGTAGCTATTTTTTTTTTTTTTTTTTTGTGGGGGTTGAGGGGGTGGAGTGGGGGGAGGCGGCAAAGTGCTAAAATTCATTAGCCTCTTATGTGGGAATGGAAATCTTGGACAGCGGAAATGGGGTAAAAATGTGTGAAAACAGTACGCATAAAGAAATCTGACTACTGATAATAGATAAAACAATTAATATAACTTCAAATTTCCCTGTAGTATCTGTCAAGGGCCGATGAACACTATCTGTATATATACAAGGCATCTGTCAATAAATATGAAGGTCCCAACAATGCTGCATGACAATCTGATCCCACTCAACAGTAGGACTTACAGCACTAGACAGCCTCCTATCTCCTAGCAGGGGCAGATGTAGTTCACAACATTCAATACTTTTCCGTCGGTCCAAGAGGACGTAAGGATTCAGAACTTCCAGGTTACCAACACTACTCCTTCTCCTACCAATGCGTTGTGGGACCTCCAAAGTCAGAGCTCCTCCTAGTGGTGCAGTACCACTTCTGGCCTCTTGTCTCATTTTCATGGCATACTGCTCATCTTTAACACAACAGTGCAAACCAACTCACTCAAAGCCATAAAATGTCAAACAGCCAACTTATCCCAAACCACAAATATTAAATTCAACAACTCAAGATGGTAGGGCAATATTTCAAACCATGGTAACAATAATTTTAGAGGTATGTATGTGTGACAGACAAAGCATTGGGTAGTACCAGAAATAGTTTTTCCTCAGCTGGACATTCTGCAAACAGTTCCTGTATCATAAATGTCATATCAGCTTTTCTAAAAGTCTACAACACAATATCACATTCTGGTATCACAGTGACCACAAAACAAAAGCTGTGATTGATACAAAAGTTGGTTAGCAGGTACGATGAAAGACTAGGGTTATCATGCAAGACACACCATCTGTGACAACAATATGTTAATAAGGTGCAAAGATTTGATATTGTCAAGCATCCACTTGAACTAATGGTAGGCAACTTCCTAAGTTCTGAAAGTCAGCTTTACTTGTCATGAGTGCAGTTTAAAGGAATATCCAAGATACATTACAGTAGTAAATAACAGCTGAGAAGAAACAACACAACTTATTCATGTATAGCTTTAGTATACAACAGGGAAAACAGCATTAACACTGAACCCTTTGTGACAGAACTGTCTGAGACTTTGAAAAAACAACTGAAATTTCATAACAGAAAAATATTTGGTGGCAGTTCATAGATTTAAAAATATCTGAAATTGTAAAACTATCCCACACAAGATCTTTTAAAATATACTTTCTGAGGCATATCGGTTTTAATCATGATATAAGTAAAATGCCTCTAATATCATCTGTATAGTCAGATATTCTGGTAGGTACTTATACTTGAGAATATTCTGTCACCATCAGGTTTTCAGTGATAAGCAAAACTAAAGATGGTAAATCAAAGCTATAAATAAATGTAGCTGCTAGTTGTTAGATTTAGAGATAACAGTTCATACACTAAGGAAACTATTCTACATGAAGGCATTGGCTACTTCTACTTCAGTCAATCAGCTGGCATTCATATTGACTCTACCTATGACATAACAACAAGTTCTTTCCTACCCCCAGACATATAGATAAAGCATGAGAGCTTCATTGTAAAAAAATCCTGCTATTATCAGGTACAAGGAACATTCCTCAGAAGTTTTATTTCACTATTTCTCTTACAAAAATCTAAAAGCAATTCTCTCTAATTTCCAACTAATTTATCTCTATCTAGTGACTATAGCTTGAGTCAGTGATCCCTCTGGTGACAGTAACATGAGTTAATGTCTCTCTGATGACAGTAACATGAGTTAATACTCTCTCTGATGACAGTAACATGAGTTAATGCTCTCTGATGACAGTAACATGAGTTAATGTCTCTCTAGTAACAGTAACATGAGTAAATGCTCATTCTGGTGACAGTAACATGAGTTGATGCTCTCTCTGATGACAGTAACATGAGTCAATGCTCTCTTCAGTAATAGTAACATGAGTTGATGCTCTCTCTGGTGACAGTAACATGAGTCAATGCTCTCTCTCGTGACAGTAGCATGAGTTAACATTTAGAGTGCCATATTAACTTTATAATTCTATAATCACTAGACAATGAATGCCAGCTGAAGCTCATTAGTTGTTTTAGAATGTTAAATGTAAGTAAATGACAATACAAAAACCTTATGCGGGGATTTACTGCTTAGTTTAGCAAACTCTGTTGTTTCCTCCCTTTTCTTCTTTGTTTTCACAGACAAATGGAACTCTTCACCGGTGCCGCCGTCACTTACTTCTACAGGAGAGATAAATAGGTGACTTAAACACACTACAAACATGCTGTAAACAAATCATCAGCTAAAGCCATCAAACAGCCTGGCTTCTGCAGTCGTCATAGACCACCAAGATATACCAGCATTACTTGAACATAAATGTCCAGGTCATTTTAACTAACACTGACTAAAAATCTTAATGCAATCTGAAGTGAAAAAGTGATATCGATGAGACAATAAGCCATGTTTGATTATGAGAAGAAAATGCAGTATCAAGTATATTGTAAATTTTAGTGAAAACCTACATGATCCCATCTTTTCAAAAAGACTTGAGATCAACTCTCTTTTAATATTTCGATAACAATCATGTAAGAAGTCGATAACACAATGTCTTAATTTTCTATCTACCTGTTTATATTATCACAATTAACTCAATGTTGTCCTCCATTAAATATTTGGAAATTTATACAGTGCAATAGCATATGAGTGCAAGGATAAATTTTGCTTCTGGAAAGAATTATCATGTTCAATTTCGACAAAAGCTTTCAGTAACACAGGAATCATTGAGATTACATTGGCTTGAAAACAGGTGAATTTCTTAGGAAAACAGGCTTAGATAACGCATCATTCCATGTAAAGCTGGGATATCTAAAATCAAAGCAAGTATATTGTTGTGATACACAGTTTTGATATCTAAAATTCCTGCTCTGAAAAATAAAGGGAAAAAAAATATATAGTGATGTATAAAGACTTAACAAAATTGACAGATTTTAACTGATTTAAAATCAAAATGCCATAAGTAAACATGAAGAGCTGCATTATGCTTCGGAATTCAGGAGGTAGTTTTCAAAGTTATCTCCCCTTGACGTTAAGCATGTTGTATCAATGCACATATTATTGTGTATTGTTTCAATCATGTGCTCAACTAACAACACCAATAATGATATCAATCAATTTCAAAGTTATATCATCAACTAACACCACAAATATGACAACAATACATTGATACTAAAATATATCATCCTTTTATATTACCTAGGTATGACACAAAATCTATTAACATTTCAAGTTCAATACCAGTAAAATATTATAACTTGTCTGTTTTTTCATTGAGGAACACTTCTAGAGAGATGATATATAGATATAAATTAGAGTTATATGTATCTTTGAATGATTTCTAAGCTATGACAATTTTCCTATGGCTCTATTTTCAGGAACTTGATGTAGGACCAATAAGGTATCTAAATAACATACAAATTTACATATGGAAAAGATCTGCAAACAATTTTTTTTAAATTTTTTTGTGAAAATTCAAAGAATGATAGAAATTATAATATAATGAAAACTAGACAGGAAAATGAAAACAACTCTAACTTAAGCAGGTGTGCTTGGCCAAATAACGACAACTTCACATATTTTATTTCAGCTGTGTTTTTTCCTATCATAGAGTTTGACTGAACAGAGGAGAGTAATTGAAAGTAATGAAAATGATGAAAGGAGAATTCTAATTCCTAATTTTACAGAATTGAACAGTATATAAATTTAACAAGAAATGTATTTCTGATTGTTTTCCTTCTAATTATAGGAATTCCATGGGATCACTATATTTTTGTCTGTCCTAATTTTCTACCTCTGAAATAACTAAAAGTATGTAAACATGTATAAATCTCCAGGAGAAAAGAATCTAAAGATGAGACAGAATGATTTGAAGGAGTCAATGAGAAAAAAACGAATAGAAGAAATTATTACTAATTTTCCAAATTCAACAAAATTTTAACTTTTTACCAACAACTTAGATCTAACCAGGTACTATTTCTAAATTTGTTCATGTGTTCTGGTTGAACAGGTGAATTATATGATGTTATTATCTTCAAAAACTGATGGTTTTTACTACTTAATAAGAAGCTCAGCTTTACATTACTTTTTAATTGGATGACAATGGTTGAATTCCAAAATACAGCAATACAATTTTCTAAATATGTCAAAGTCATGTTTTACATTAAAGTGCATTTTTTCAAGAATAATTGCATTATTTAAAAATAACTTGGACTTTTAAAGTTTTTGTCAATCCTCAAAATTCACCTCAGTTTCAGGTTTTCCCCTGAAATTCAAAAGAAATAAACCCAAACTAAATTAATTTCTAAACGTTCATATGACTGCCATGATTGCCTGAAAAGATGGGAAGTCTTCTTTCTGCTTATAAATGTGGATGTTACAATAAAGAATAGGACAGTAAAAAACACAGCTGATGAAATAAAATACTGTATTACAAAAATTATGCAAGAAGAAACTAAAACTCAAAAGAAATACACTGAAATTTATAAAATTGTTAACTTAATATTATCTGATATTATTTGTGTTAAAATATTTGATATTTCCTCACCTGTACTATTCAGAAAATCCAGAAATATTGCATAAATGGATATTCATAATGTTGCTGTATTTATCTGAATTTAAAATTTCTCTTTTTTTTTTACGATATTTTGCAGTATTTCTAATACTTTGACATCATTATAAAAAAGGTGCAGTGTTACTTGTTGCTGATCAAATCTTTTATAGACAAACTGCTTGATCACAATTATCCATTACTAGAAAACATTACTGAATATCATTAATTAGTTATGGTGTTGAAGGAATATAATTCCTGTTATTTTCAGGTGAATGGTGCATACAGCTGTACTAATATACTACCAGTTACATCTATATATCTACATTCAGTGCCAATATTAGAAAGTTCCACCATGACAGTATCAGTATATTAGCAATGTTCATAACAAATCCTGTTTTAACAGGTGTGGTTATCACACAGTTGATGTTATATTCCCCTGTTAACAGGTTAGTTGTGTGATAAGGACTCTAAAGTATTTTTTCACCTTTTATATCTTATTTTCCTTGGTTATTATTGTGATGAGTATAATACAGATACCGGTAAATAATGTCATTGGTGTACTAAAGTTTTAATATTAAATATGTATCTGTCTATGTAGTATGAGGTTTTATCAGAAGTAAATCACGTGTAAAAAGCAACCAAAATTATCAGCCAATTTGTGGAATATACAATGTATTAGCAAATCATCAATGTGTAAAGATAGTTAGCAATCTGTTTTAGCATACACAAAGGCAGTAGGCCATATGGAACCACAATTTACACTGTACCTGTAATCTTGTTTTCTAAGAATGTTGTAATAAAAATCACAAGAATAAAACAAGATCAGCAAATAAGAAATGACAAATGTAATGTGCAACTAAACAACAGGTGCTCACCCTTATGACATAGTAATTTTGTACTTGACATCCTCATGTTTGATAAATCTTTATAACAGAAATAGCAATTAATTCCCAGCAACTCCAATTAAAAAAAACAACAATTGAATCGATAGTAAATAACAAAATACTTCATAAATATAAAGGATTCTCATGTCAATCAAACATACTATTTATTACAAAACCGCCTCTGCACTTGTAAACTTTTCTCAAAATGCAAAGTGTGAAATATTATCTGCAATAAAGCATTTAAAATACCGACTGGGTATGTAATTAAAGCTTTATGGATGTAAAGAGTAACTGATCATAAGATCAACACACTCTGATATGATATATTTTCTATTTGTTTTTTAACATGAGTAATACAAGGAATGTACCAATTCACTATATAGGTATACATCCTTACCTGAACTTATCACAAATTCCTTTCCACTCAGGATGTGATGTAGAAGTGTTTTCAACTCAAAGGGAGACAAGTTAAGTAGATGATCAGATGCTTCATCACCTAAAATATTAAAATGAAATTCAAATACTGTGAAATGGAGAGTACACTGTCCCCTGAATAATTTCTATAGTGATGTTTAGGAAAGTTAGGGTCACAGGCCAGTAAAAATCTGACAATATCTAAATATAGACAATTCTGAGACCATCTATAGGAAAAAGATATTCTATACTGTCAAGTGAAAATTAAAAAATATTCTACATCATTCTGAGGCAATCTATAGGATAAATTCAAGGTATTCTAGACCATTCTGAGGCAGATATATTGAAAATAGAACGTCATGGACTTTTATATGTATCAGGAGGAAATTACTGATGCTATTTGTTTAGCTATATATACCTGAACATTTAAATGTCCTGGCCAGTTCTGAGGCCATCACCTGGATGATAAGACCAACCCGTAGTCTCAACATCTCATGGAACAGTTTTGGCTCTGTCCTGATAAACATGGCCAGGTACATAAGGATTTCCTACAAGTAGACATGTCAGCATTCAGCAAAATGTTGAACTGAACCTTGTCTTGATCACTGGAAGACCAATTTCTGGTCTATAACATTTCATCAGCAGAAAAGATAAGCATCTGAACTTCACATGATTTTTTTTATTGAAATCATTTGGTATAGACACAGGGGTACTCATTAAAAGTAATGTATTAAGAGTTTAAAAGGTCCTTCACTATCTGTAAACATATCATGATACATAGCAAGTGAAAGCTCTTTATTTGTTACTTGTGTTTCATTTGAAAGTGTATAAGAAGTGAAAGATCACCTTTTTTGTGTTTTAAACAAAGAAGGTGATTGTCTATACCTGTGTAAGGGATGCTGTACTGAGATCTGCTCCACAAGCATCAAATATGATAGAGGCTAGTTCATCTGGAGGCAAGGGACTGAAACATAGAATGACTTAACTACATATCAGGAGTTACTCAATACAACTACAAGTTGGTTGGTTGGTTGACAGGGTTTTTGTTGCCACAAATCCTCCCGTGTCCAGGTATTGTCTCACAGACAGACGTCACTGTTTTGGTGATGTGCACAACAGAAATAGCTGGTTGATAATATACAACACTACACAATGCGATCTTGATTTGAGGTATTACTTAAAAAGGGAAAGGATTACAGTATGCCTCAAAGCAAGTATAGTAAGACAAGCCTCTAAAAGTGTCTCTCAAGTATTGTATCACACTCACCTGGAGATGTGACCCTATAACCAAGTACTGTATCACACTCACCTGGAGATGTGCCCCTCTAACCAAGTACTGTATCACACTCACCTGGAGATGTGCTCCTATAACCAAGTACTGTATCACACTCACCTGGAGATGTGCTCCTATAACCAAGTACTGTATCACACTCACCTGGAGATGTGCTCCTATAACCAAGTACTGTATCACACTCACCTGGAGATGTGCTCCTATAACCAAGTACTGTATCACACTCACCTGGAGATGTGACCCTATAACCAAGTACTGTATCACACTCACCTGGAGATGTGCTCCTATAACCAAGTACTGTATCACACTCACCTGGAGATGTGACCCTATAACCAAGTACTGTATCACACTCACCTGGAGATGTGCTCCTATAACCAAGTACTGTATCACACTCACCAAGATATCTCCTTTTCCCTGTGTGGTGGTAGACCAATAGACAATAGTTTCTGTCTCACCAGCAAATCAGTGGCAGCCTGCATAACAACATGGAATATCAATATTATATTTACAATTAAACAATCTGTATGTATTGAATCTTATAAGTCAACTCAACTTCTGCTCAGAGAAAATTCACAGTCAAAGCAAAACACAATCAGGGTTAAAATTACAGAGTAATTACATAAGATACTCTGTTTAAACATAAGATATTGAAAGTTAAATAACTTGATACTTAGTATAAAACTATCAATACTGCAAGACAAGAAATAGAATGTAGTTGTGTAAGTCAAGTAAACAACCATGTTATAAATCATTACCAGGGCCAGATCTTCTACTCGTTTCCTCAACATCCCCGCCGTATGTCTCACCAGCCACCACTGCTTCCAGTGTCCTGCCTAAAACACAAATCATACAAAGTAGGTCTTGATAAAATAACAAGTGGTAGAGTCCTGATCAACTGATAAATACAGAGTCAAAATACACAAAACATATACAAGTGGGAAGCCTACCTTTTCGTACAACTCCACCAGGAGTTCCCTCACAGAGCAGGTTTTACCTCCAACCTCAGTGTCCCAGTCTAAACCCCTGCAGACAGTCAAACACATAATAAATAGACATCCAAATGTCTACAAAACTTATACCGCGCGGTATGTACAATTAAAACAAACAGGGGCAGAAGAAAAATGGTAGTAACATGACCTTTTTCTTATAGGTACAAGCTTGTCTGAATTTAAAGAGAATTGACCTTGACCCTACTTATCACCAATGTTTTTTAAGTGTAAAACAATTTTTCTTCGCAATGGAGGAGTGTTAATAAACCAAAGAGAGCAGGGGCTCAAAAGCTCACATATTTCCTATTCCTCAACCAGGAAACAGTATACCATAATTTTTTTTTTTTAGAGAATCTTGTACACAAGTTTTTTTTTTCCATTTCAAAAGTTGTCAACAGTGACATTTGACCCTTATACCTTGTTTGATAGCCATCATAAAATATGATTTCAAACTTTTTGTACTGAAAATACAGTGTAGATATAAACTTCATCTGTTTCAGAGTTCATAATCTTTAATCTTTCTTACTTAGACAGTGATCACTACATTGGTTTGTTGGTTGGTTTGCTATGAATATCCAAGGTCATATTTAGTTTATCTCAGTGACCTGAGAAACACAAATATATTCATCTTATGTTTCAAAGTCTTATGCTCTACCAGTTGAGCTACTGCAACCCATTACCATGGTAACTATAAACCCCTCTTTAAACACTAAATGGGGGAAGGTGGGTATAAAATGAAATGGTGCCTATGGCCTCAACTCACTTCTCTGTATATAGGAAGTGTACAATGTCTGCCTGTTCTTGAAGAACCTCTGTATTATTCAGCTGTTCAATGAGTTCTGTGATACTGATGTTGTCCTGATATGAATCTCGGTGGAATATGGCCTTGTGGGATACTTTTGGTGATCCAACAGGACTAACTACATCCTCTCCAAAATGGCCGCCTTTCAGGTGAATTTTTGGGTGTTGTTCATCATGAGAATCTGTGATCAGTAAATCTCAACATAGATTAATCAGACCAATACATGTAACAAAAAAAACTTCAAAACCTTCAAATATCAGTTGGACCTTGTTTTGGTATATAAGCTGAGTATTCTGTATGGACCATGTTTTGGTATATAAGTTGAGTGTTCTGTATGGACCTTGTTTTGGTATATAAGTTGAGTGTTCTGTATGGACCTTATTTTGGTATATAAGCTGAGTATTCTGTATGGACCTTGTTTTGGTATAAAAGCCGAGTGTTCTGTATGGACCATGTTTAGGTATATAAGCTGAGTGTTCTGTATGGACCTTGTTTTGGTATATAAGCTAAGTATTCTGTATGGACCTTGTTTTGGTATAAAAGCCGAGTGTTCTGTATGGACCATGTTTTGGTATATAAGCTGAGTGTTCTGTATGGACCTTGTTTTGGTATATAAGCTGAGTATTCTGTATGGACCTTGTTTTGGTATAAAAGCGGAGTATTCTGTATGGACCATGTTTTGGTATATAAGCGGAGTATTCTGTATGGACCTTGTTTTGGTATATAAGTTGAGTGTTCTGTATGGACCTTGTTTTGGTATATAAGCTGAGTATTCTGTATGGACCTTGTTTTGGTATATAAGCTGAGTATTCTGTATGGACCTTGTTTTGGTATATAAGCTGAGTATTCTGTATGGACCTTGTTTTGGTATATAAGCCGAGTATTCTGTATGGACCTTGTTTTGGTATATAAGCTGAGTATTCTGTATGGACCTTGTTTTGGTATATAAGCTAAGTATTCTGTATGGACCTTGTTTTGGTATATAAGCTAAGTATTCTGTATGGACCTTGTTTTGGTATATAAGCTAAGTATTCTGTATGGACCTTGTTTTGGTATATAAGCTGAGTATTCTGTATGGACCTTGTTTTGGTATATAAACTGAGTATTCTGTATGGACCTTGTTTTGGTATATAAGCTAAGTATTCTGTATGGACCTTGTTTTGGTATATAAGCTGAGTATTCTGTATGGACCATGTTTTGGTATATCAACTGAGTATTCTGTATGGACCTTGTTTTGGTATATAAACTGAGTATTCTGTATGGACCTTGTTTTGGTATATAAGTTGAGTATTCTGTATGGACCTTGTTTTGGTATATAAGCTGAGTATTCTGTATGGACCTTGTTTTGGTATATAAACTGAGTATTCTGTATGGACCTTGTTTTGGTATATAAACTGAGTATTCTGTATGGACCTTGTTTTGGTATATAAACTGAGTATTCTGTATGGACCTTGTTTTGGTATATAAGCCGAGTATTCTGTATGGACCTTGTTTTGGTATATAAGCTGAGTATTCTGTATGGACCTTGTTTTGGTATATAAGCTGAGTATTCTGTATGGACCTTGTTTTGGTATATAAGCTGAGTATTCTGTATGGACCTTGTTTTGGTATATAAGCTGAGTATTCTGTATGGACCTTGTTTTGGTATATAAGCTGAGTATTCTGTATGGACCTTGTTTTGGTATATAAACTGAGTATTCTGTATGGACCTTGTTTTGGTATATAAACTGAGTATTCTGTATGGACCTTGTTTTGGTATATAAACTGAGTATTCTGTATGGACCTTGTTTTGGTATATAAGCCGAGTATTCTGTATGGACCTTGTTTTGGTATATAAACTGAGTATTCTGTATGGACCTTGTTTTGGTATATAAACTGAGTATTCTGTATGGACCTTATTTTGGTATATAAGTTGAGTATTCTGTATGGACTTTGTTTTGGTATATAAACTGAGTATTCTGTATGGACCTTGTTTTGGTATATAAGCCGAGTATTCTGTATGGACCTTGTTTTGGTATATAAGCTGAGTATTCTGTATGGACCTTGTTTTGGTATATAAACTGAGTATTCTGTATGGACCTTGTTTTGGTATATAAACTGAGTATTCTGTATGGACCTTGTTTTGGTATATAAACTGAGTATTCTGTATGGACCTTGTTTTGGTATATAAGTTGAGTGTTCCGTATGGACTTTGTTTTGGTATATAAACTGAGTATTCTGGTTGGACCTTCTTTGTGTTTGGTTTCCTGATCAGAAGTTTAATTTTTGTAAACAACAAAGGTTTTATTTCATTCTTGTGCTTGCAGAAAAATTCTGTCCAATTAAGATATGTTCTATACAGTTTAAGTTTGTGATTGTTTTCATCTATAAACTTTGGTTTTGAATGTTGGTGGTGTGAACAAGAGCACTGATTATTGCTCAGGTAAGTCAACATGCAATTTAACACCTTGTACAGAACTGCTAACACAATAAGATAAACAAATGTGTCCTGTTAGAATAGATATACTGTCTAAACTTGTGTCTCATTAGATCACTGATAACGCCATTGCTTCAAGATCAATCACACCAGTTTTTAAAACTGAAAATTTCAAAGTATGTGCAAATTTACCTGTTGAATGAAAACAGAAAAGTGTAAAAAAAAATATTAATCTACTTAAGAGCTGGATCATTATACAAGGGACAATAAGGCTCAAACATCCATGACAAAAAATGAATACTGATGGAAAAGCAAAATTTAGAAATCAAAATAAACCAACCTACTGTGGCCAAAATTAATTTGCCAACATCAAAATGTCCCAATTCATAGTACTGGATACCCAACCAATCATGGCAATCATGCTAAATGATATCTCACTTCGGTCTCCTTTACAACAGCAAAGGTTAGGGGATTGGGCCCAAAGGACCCACTTTTTGACCTGATGTTCTTTAGGTAGACCAACTCTCTTCTTTTAAATACTGATAGGTACTTCAAAGGAAATTCAGGTAAGATCCATGTAGGTATGTGTGTGATTGTATAGTGCCTCTGGTGTACCAGTTTGTTCTATCCAGGAAGGACTAATCCTGTTATTGGGCTTCATGACAACTAGATTAAGAAGTGAGAAATAGAATTCCACTTCACATATCTATCTTATTAATACACAAAACTGCATATATATTCTAAAACCATAAGCCAGAACTGTTACTTCTCAACATAAACATTCAAACATGCAACTTAAACAGCAGGTATGTTCATGCTTCATTGAACATTAAAACCAAGTTTTATCTGATTATCAAAGAAACTATTTGCAAATACCATGGAAAATGTAGACACATACCGTCAGCAGGAGAACCAGGACTACTGGGATTGCTGCATGAGCTGCCATCTGGTGGTCAATAAGCAAAACAGTAGAAGCTTTAGTAGTAACTGAGACTTCACACATAATTTCATAGTCATAACACACACTGTATCATAATCACAATGCATAACACATTCAAGAAAAAATGAAGCATTCATCTAATTTTCATTTTTTCAAGAAATGTTTGCCATTACCGTCAGTTATTTTTTTCTCCAATGACCACCTATCTGCCAATTTTGTTTTTCAGATCACCCCAAAATCAATTAGGTATAACTAGGGACCACAGGGAACCTACATGTGAAATTTGAGAAAGATCCATCAAGTGACTTTTGAAGAATAGCGGTATCAAACCTTTAGTGTCAAATTCAAGATAGCTGCCTGTCACCGATTGTTTTTCCAATTTATCCCAAAATTGGAAGGACACTATACATTACAAGACATTATAGGGACCATGTGCAACCAACATTAAAGTTGAGAAAGATCCATCCATTGATTTCTTCAGAAATTTCAATAACAAACTTTTAAGTCTAATATTCATGATGCTCACTCAGTCATAAACTGTGTTAGTTTTTTTTATCAGTTCCAAAATCAAAATGGCATAACTGGAGACAAAAAGGAACCTTCATATGAAATTTGAGATAGATCCATTGGGTAATTGTCATCAAACAGCGATAACAAGAATTATTTAAAGACTATGATGCATGGACGATGGACCATGGATACAGAGCGATTTGAAAAGCCCATCTAAAAATCCATCTTCCATCCAGAATGAGCAGTTTGAATGAATTTGTCAAATGCCAGTTCACCAGTCACACAATGTTCTGATACTTGCAGTTTTGACCTTGTGCAATCTCTCTCATATAAATTCCAAACAGTTAACAAATACAATGACTGTTGCTTATATTATACCACTTATAGTTTATCACTGATGTGAAGGTTTTTCAATCCCTATAGCAATAATGATCCTTCCTTAACCATACATATAACCAACACTGAACCACACATTTTAGCTATTTTATCTATTCACAAACCGATCATGCTTCAAAAGTGAAATTTTGGGTACCATATTTTAGGAAATGTTTCAAAATCTGTGCTAACTTTTGCATAAGCCAATATGTTACATTAAAGAGTACACTACTTCATTGAAAAACGTTATGTAAAAATCAAAATCACCAGATCTATGAAAAGCTTTGGATAATTAAATGAGCGTTCTGACTCAAAGAAATTACATACAAAAAAAAAGAAATAATGATTAATAAATACAGTATATTAGTATACTCTCTTTATTGTAAGAATAGAGTTACATGTATAAACTACGAAAGAGAAGAATGAAGAGCTGAGAAAAGATATTATGACATATCTGAAGTACAAAGGTACAGATTATAAAGTTATATCTATAATATACACACAATGCCATGATACAGTGTTAATGTAGATTCTTCATTTAAACTTGTCCCTACTTAGTGTTAACCAGTATCAAGGAAGATGTTTATATCATGTCATGGTTTATCTTAAATGTTGTTGGTGAAATGTGCCAATTCAATACACTGGTGATATGACTTCTGCTTAATAGGAAAAAATCACATAGAAATGTTGTGAACATGAATAGCATTGTAGGCAAAGATATTGAAGTGGCATTGTGAACAAAGGGCCATAACTCTGTTACAGGAAGATTTTGATCCCAATTTTAGTAACATCATCTTTAGAGTTAGAAATAGACACGGCTAGATGGATTGACAAATGTCATCACATATGTGTTATAACCTTTCTGATGCCGGCATAAAACTGAAATTTCTTTTTTGAAAACTCAACCATGACAATATTATTTTCATCATTTATTTTATTTTATTTTGTAATCCTACAGAGGATGGTTTATATAGATGTTTGATATAAAAAGGGGCACATCTAGTGAAAAACAATCATCCATGCTGTTAATATTAAGACCAAACATTATACAAAATAGCGAAAAGGCAGAGAGAATACACACAAGACAGGTATATATACCAGATAAAAGGCTGTGAGAGAAATTATGACAGGACACTCTCAGCTGACAAAGATAATAAAATCACACAGTATAACTAAGATCGCTAGCAGCTGGCATGACCTACCTGACTGGCCACTTCTGTCTAGCCTCTTCAGAGAAGCATGTAGAGCTCAAGAACAAACACAGAAAGTACTAACATATACAACAAATACATTGACAGACTGGGTAGCATTCATTATCATTTACAGTTTATAACCCAAAATTACTTACAATAAAAAATTCATTTTCACATTTTCAATATAATTGTTTTATTTCCAGAAAGTCTGTATTTTTAGAAACTTTGAAAATAAATTCTTTCATATTGTAAGTAATTTTGATTTTCTTTTAAGAGTAGTCTTGGAAATATTCTCCCCAGTCTACTTAACTATATAAAACATGTATATATGTACAGCACAGTCAATTACACCCCGTAGGTAATGCTATACATATATGCACTAAGAGCTACAACTACTAATAACTTAGTGTGTTTGTCCTACTGTATCATCAGTAAGGTACATGACAACAAGACTTCACTTGATATCAACAGAATGATGGCTGACATACAAAAATAAATAAACAGCAAGCAAGACAGTTAAAAAAACTAAAAATATTATTAAAGATGCAAAAATATATATGTATATCATTTAAATAAATGCAAAAGATATGAAGCTTAAATTGGATGCAATAATACATATATCATAAAAATAGACAAAACTATTAGAAACTGACGTAGAACTTCATTCATTCCATTTAAAATAGCTAACAATTATACAGAAGTTAGGAAACTATTTATCTAGCAAGGAGAAAAATCTCGGTCAAAAATGCTGGTGAGAAGAGAGCATCAGCATATTAAGTATTCAGCAGGACAATTAAAAACAATAGAAAACTACAATAACCAATTCCTAAGAGAGGGTCAGAAAGATTTTAGTTTTAAATAAAGATTATAATATGACAGAATCTATTGAAGATTAACAATAACATTTAGTTAATTTTTCAAGATACATCATAAAATTTTGCAATAGAGAAAAAAGATGAAAATAAAAATGCAAACAGCAATGTGACAAAGCCAAACTCCATAATTCTAACTACTTTAAAACTCTGTAATAATCTAATTTATAAAAAAGCGACTAAAAAGAAGATATATCAGTGCCAAGTTTATGAATGTTTGAGATCTGTTTTGTAACTGTATGATATAATTAATCAATGAGATTGTTCACCCATCTAACAATAATGAAGCAATTCAAGCAGAAAATTAAACATTACATGTATATATGCTTATAGGCATTGAAAACTTACCATATAAGGACTGACCTCTCTCTACAGACACAGAACAATCTAACATGGATACTATATCCTAAATGTATTGTAGCTGAATCAGTAATACAGCCAACGTTAAGACATTGCTCTAAAGTCTAATCAGGACAGTCTAAATATAGCAACCAGGAGAAGCTAGTATTCTACTGCTACATTGTACAAAGGAAATTTATACTTTATAACAGATTGATCATTGGATAAAGTACATTGTAAGGGGGAGTAATCATTGCATACAGTAACATTGTAAGGGGGAGTAATCATTGTCTACAGGACATTGTAAGGGGGAGTAATCATTGCCTACAGTAACATTAGAAAGGGGAGTAATCATTGCCTACAGTACATTGTAAGGGGGAGTAATCATTGCTTACAGCATATGGTAAGGGGGAGTAATCATTGGCAACAGTATATTGCAAAGGAGAATAATAATTACCTACAGTATATTTTAAGGAGAGAGAGAGGGAGGAAGGGGGTGAAAACATTGCCTACAGTACATTGTAAGGAAGCGATCCTTTGCTACAGCAATCACTCATTAAACGAATTGTTGTACCTTAATAACAGCCCATGGCCTATAGTTTATCAGAAGTGAGTGATCATTGCCTACAGGACATTTTAAGGGAGTGATCATTGCCTACAACATATCTTAAGGGAGTGATCATTGCCTACATTTTATTGAATGGGGGAGTAATCATGATCCACAGTATATTTTAAGGGAGTGATCATTTGGTACTGAACATTGTAAGGGAGTGATCATAGGGTAGAGTACATTGTAAGGGAGTGATCATTGCCTACAGTACATTGTAAGGGAGTGATCATTGGGTACAGTACATTGTAAGGGGGTGATCATTGGGTACAGTACATTGTAAGGGAGTGATCATTGGGTACAGTACATTGTAAGGGAGTGATCATTGGGTACAGTACATTGTAAGGGAGTGATCATTGGGTACAGTACATTGTAAGGGAGTGATCATTGGGTACAGTACATTATAAGGGGAGTAATCATTATTTGTCTACAGTACATTGTAAGGGGAGTAATCATTATTTGTCTACAGTACATTGTAAAGGGAGTAATCATTATTTGCCTACAGCTCATTCAAAAAGGACATCCTTGCCTACATTACATTGTAAGATGGTTATGATTTTTTACATTACATCGTAGGATGGTAATGATTTTCGACATTACATTGTAAGGGGGATATGATCATTGCATATGGCTTAACTGCACACAGCACACTGTAAGGGAGCAGTATTTGCCTACATCATCTACAATATGTACCATGTTAGGGTTAGGAAATAATGTGTATAGCTGGCTACAAGGAAGGTAAAAATCATTTCTAATTCCCCTTTGATAGAGAGCAACAGCTTGATTTTTTTAAGGAAGCAAATTCTTGTGAAATGAAGATATCACACAATATTATACACTCATTCTGTTTTCAGTCATTATCTCATAAACCAGGTAGTTATTAACCTGATGAAAAACTAGACTTCAAATGATATCATGTTCGGTACAGCTTCTTATACACCTTTAAAGAATGACAACATACTACACTCGTACAGGTTACATTCAATTTGTCTGAAGATAAAACATATGACCAAACAATGTCACATCTCTTTAAAGAAGACATGCCATAAGGTTTCAAATATGTGTAAGTTAACAACAAAATTAAACAAGAAAACTATTTCTCATTTACCTGGAATATGTTCTGGGTCTATTTGTATGGATCTGGTTCGCCTCACGATGCCAGCTACCGATGACTTTGTGGAGAATCGTCTCCCTTTCTTCCCCTTCTTGAATGACAGCAGTCTTGGTCTAGGACAAGTACCGTAGTACAGACCCTCAGTAATACTTGCAACGTATTCATCTGCAATGCATCAGTAAAGTGTCTGTATACACAGAGTACACATCAACCTTGACATTTTGAAACAAGGTAGGAATATCTTGAGCTTGTTTATTTGTAAACTTCTCCTGGGTTGGGAACATCATATCTCACCCTTTTGAGACTGAAATTACTCTTCAAGATTTGAACATAATGGTCTGGTCCAGCAGCTGATTTACAAATGAAAGAAAGACAGGCAATGCATTCCATTACTATAATATATCACTAAAAAGTTTGTTTCAGAATACAAAACCAAATAATACCTTATTATTTATCAGTGTATACAGATAAATTGTTTTTCATTTAATTTTTTTTTTTACTTTGATTTAAAATAAAATGTTAATATCTATCAAATCACAATTCATTATGTAAATAGCATTTTAAAACACACACACAGCACTTCTTTATCATTTGCACAATAAATAGATGTATTATCAAATGCATGACCTCATCAAATGAGAAAGCCTGTCAGAAATTAGAGTAAAAGAAGAAATCATAGGGGGGAGAAACACCAGAAAACACATGTGAAACACCTACACAGTCAGATTGGTAAAGGATGGAAACGACATACAGTACCAACGACCTTATGTTGACCTTAGGACACAAAATCCAAAACTGACTGTGATTACCATGTTTTGATACCAATCACCAGTACTGCAGTTTAAGGAAACGTTTAAAAAACTTTTTAATACTGATAACTGGTAACATTAACAGAATACCATATCTAATTGATCACAGTACAGCAGATGGTTTCAAAACATAGCAATAACATGCAAGTATATTATCATTAAGTACCAACATCATTACACTGATCAATGGATTCCGTCTGTTGATACTGAATACTGTAAACATACCATTATTTAACCAAATTTAGCTTATCACCTCCCCTCCCTGTATTTATATTTATATAATCCAGACATATGAAATGAACATTACATTATATAAGTCAGGGTTGTATATTGTCAGAGCCAGCTGTACTTTTAGATATAAATGTAAAGAAACAATGAATTCCTCGCAATGATATATAATCAAACCACAATCAAGTAAAAACACCACACATCTTAGGTTGATAGGTTGGTATATGTATATCATACTTTTTACAAAGACTCAAGTAAAGACATCATTAAAAGAATACCTGTATTCTGAAAAGGCATTGTGTCAAGGAAAGAGAAATATAAATATAGAATTATAATGAAAATCAAGTGATACCCAAATACAACCAGGAAACAATTCAAGTCTTGTACAGGACATAGTTCGTACTAAATATGATGGAGAATTTCATCACAGGATCGTGATTAACAGATAAACAGAATTTGGAAATATTCTGCTTCTTCTTAAGTCTTTGAACAAAGTAAAATCAACAATTCATTTTTAAATATTCACTCTTTCTAGCTTATAATAAAGGTAAATTTTACAATGAAAACATATCATATCTTCTTCTTAGTTCCAATGAGAATAAACATGAAAGTCTTTGTTACACATAGTATGAGATTTGCCAAACAAAATGACCACTACTAGACAACCACTGCCCATGAGCCCAATTGTCATTACAAAAGTGACAAGATCCCGTCTTGTGATCTTCATGTGGCCAATGAATTCATTACTCATATATGGTAGATATACTTGTTCAAAATAGTTGTTTTCATGATAAGGGATAAATGAAGGTGATTTTAGACAACTGGAGTTACTCTATCAACAATCAAGCATGGCTACAAATATCAATCTACTGGCTGTAACTATGCAGTGATCTCTATATTATCATATCATCTTCACATATAACTGGGACAGATTTTATACATTAATGAAGAATTATGGAAAGCGACACAGTTTGTTATCAGTTAAAATGTTAGTTGTGAAATTTTACCTTTCCTGACAACAGATAAAGAGGGTTTGTAAAATGTCTTTTGTAATGACAGGTAAAGCAATTTAGCATCGATATAAAATATGAGTTACAATTAACTCTCTCTTTAAAAATAAGAAAATCTATTTCCACCAAACAATTTCTGTTTTCTACTTACTTGTAACCTGCTGATCTGAAAATGGATACTGTAAGTGATCAACTTGACCTTGACATACATTTATGCTGGTCACCCTTGGATTGACCTTGACATATATTTATGTTGATCACCCTAGGACAAACCAGTCACCTAATGCTTAATCAAAAATTGGTCAAATAGTAAGCAAACTTTTAACAGTTTTTAATAGTTATCTTGCTAGTTTATCTCCAAATGCAAAATGCAGTCACATTCCAAAATTTGAAGTTAACTAAAAGCTTGCTCCTTAGTCAAAAATTAACTACAGTATAGTAATTAGTATCGTAGGAAGTCAGCAAGATCGTTACCAGGACATTAAAAAAACTTCAAAATTGTGCTTGTGTCAATAGAGCCACGGTGAAAAGTTACTTTCTGTTGTCATGGTGAAATATAAATGCCTCCATCGCAGAGATAAACAGGAATGATACTTTCATCACCATGGTGATAAATTACTACCTCCATGACACATTTCTGTCGTCATGGCAATAAACAACTCCATGTTGTAAGAGAAACATCAATTCCAGTCTCCTTGGAGATATTTGTTTATCAAAGTAAAATATTTACATCCAGATGTGATAGCCTAGTGTATATGTGAAAGGGTTCTATTTATGATGATTCTTTTTTATTCCTGGTGAATATTCTGTCTACTATAATAGTTCTGTTAGTAGATTTTATCATGCTTCCCTACATTTACCATTTAATTTATTAATTCCAAAATTCTCTAACTTCTTTACATTGAAGAAAATGATATAGTCCCATATTCAAAAAAAAATTCTCCCCCAAAGTTCTAGTAAAGCCAACCAAAACCCTTGATTGATGACTGGTGAGAATGCTAACATGATAAACAGGATAGTGTCCATTCCATTCCTTGCTCCCAAGGAGACAATGATGATGTAACAGGTTTCATCAAACCAGGCAGTTTTCTACTCAGTGATAATACTGATCTCTAGAAAATCACCAAATAAGACAAACATGTACTGAAAATATGTCTAGCTACTAACCTTGTAGAGGATCATCAGACACAAAGCTGAGCTTGGTAACACAGGAGGTAGACAGAAAGTCACTCAGCTTCCCCATATGAACACTGGAATAAATCAGTTATCAGATAAGGTACCAAATGTCCTTACAAAATGAAAGAAATGCTTTAGAATTACAGACTCTTTACCTTCTGTGTGATGTCGACAGAGACATCTCATCCATAAAGATTTTTAGAATGTTTGATATTCTGTCTACATATCACAGAGGTAATTACTGATTCAATGTGGATATCAACACATGGTCACATCAGCAAAGGTATAATATGTGACAAAACAATCCTATTATGAGGCACATATGTTTAGTTCAATGATTGTTTTGTGACAAAAACACTTAATAAATAGTTTATGGCACTTACAAGCAATACTGAAGATTTAAAAAACCAGATTTTATAGACAATCCAGGTCCATAAGTAATAAATTACTTTTATTTTATTATTTTACAGTTTTATGCATGAACATGTGTTTTTTTTTTTTTTTTTTTTGGTTATGATGCTGTTGTTCCCTGGGTGGATGAAAACTAGTGCCAGAACAAGTTACTGGATATCCAGTTCATAATAGTCGGTACTTCCTGATGGTGATATCCAGCTGTCATTTAAACTATCAGATAACTGCCTTCAGTGTCCTGTACAGCAAAAGCCACTCTTCCCTGTTCAAATGTTTGAACCCATGTTGACAAAAAATTCAGAATCTTCTCCCTTAGACGAAACTTCCATATCTCACCCTAAGAAGGGAGATTCTACACATCAATTCCCTAGTAAATTTATAAGAAAGGACATTAGATATACTGACCGTGTACCAGCTATATAGCCACTTTGTAATTTCTTAATGGTGGCCACTAGTGCTGCTGGAAGGCTCTGGCCCATATCTGCAATTGAGGACAAAACACAATATTTTAAAAGAAGGACATAATTGAAATAAAATCTACATGTTTTGACACAAATTTGACTGTTTTCTACTTTAATCATTATTATATAACAACAAACTATATTCTATACATATGTACTAATCGGACAGATCATTGCCTACTTTATAGTAAATATGTATACATGTAATTCAGAATTCATTGTAGGTACTACTTTTATGTTGTATTAGTGAGGGTCTATACAGCATTATTACAAACATTATGATCAGCACAGAAATATTACTGAGTGAGCATCAATAATCTATTTACATAATACATTGTATATCATTTCTCAGTTATATACTATTTCTTATTGACAGATCCGAGCTTTTTTATCTACATATCAAACATGCAATATAATGGTATAGAAAGTATACATGTGTAATATGTGCAATCATTTCATTCTGTTATAAAGAGAGAGAGTTTATCTTACATAGTTAACAAACCAATGATAAACTTGTCTATGTTGCCACCCTCTACCAATCCAATTCTTTTAAACGTCATGTATAATATATATTACCATACAGCTGATCATTTTCACAAGGATGACACTTCTGTTATTTCATAATTATAATTTGATCATGAAAAGATAATCCATGAAATAAAGAGACATGTGTGTAGTATATGTCGTTTTACATCAAATTTGCAAAATTAGAATATTTTAAAAGAAAATCACAAAAGATTGACACATAAAATGACCAGCTATAGAGTATCTACTAAGGTAACTGATTTAATTATGCAGGTGCAAATTACATAAGATTCTATCAGATATACAAAGGCTTTTCAGTAGCAGCATACTAAAACCAGTACCAACATCTTAAAGTTAGGAGGTAGGCTTGTTACAAAACAATCAAATAGTAATGTATTAAAACTTTACAGAAGAGCAACACATCGAGATGGGGGCTATTACAGCTATTACAGGCACTGGTGTATTGCCATACAAGCATGGTAGTGCCCTGACAAACATTTGTAAATAGAATTTGATAAAAACAGTAAATGAAAATTAGACATGATCTAATCGATTTCCAAACAAGAAAATACGTTAATTTCTGAAATGGCATGTGTTAAATGATATATTTTCTGTATGCATATTCAAAACTTAAAAAAACAACAGCCCAAGACAGACAAGATTTGTATCTAGCCAGACAATAAGCACTGTGCTATTACAAGGTAAACTGACAAAAAACCATAACAATATCATACATGAATCTGATTGGCTAAGAGGTATTGCAGCAACATTAAGTAAACACCACCTACCTAAAAAGCTATTACTGATAAGAAGGGTTACCGTGGGACGACCAAGTCCTTTCCAGGAATTTTTCAGGTAAGCAATCTCATTTCGGAAATGGTCGACCGTAAAAGTGGTGTCTAGGGTTAGGTAAAACTGTTGTTGATCCATAAACTATAACAAAATGGTCAAAAAATACACAAATACCTATACCAGTCCTTTATCTAAAAAGTGAAAGAAAAGCAGCATATCATCTACATATAGTTAAAGCATACACAGCCAATTACATTCAAGTCATGCATTCTGTACATGGCAGTGCATTTATAGGGGGTGTACATATCAAGGGGAGATAATACAGCAATTTGATACTAGACTACACAATACTGTTACCCACAAGATCCAAACTTGCCAACTTGACAAGAGAGATTGTGAGCATTAAAGAAACAAGCCTCAGAAAAGTGTACACTCAGACCTGGATTCAACAAACTAACCTTTAACAACAAGTTGATCATTCCACTAGATCAGACATTTTGAATAATTTATGTCGGAGTTGGAGACCAAAAATCAAGTTTCCCTCTTAATTATGGTCAGTAGGCAAATAAGGTGATGTAAACAATACTCCAAACTATATCCAAATCTGTCTCTTTGGGATCTAAATAATATTTCATCCTAAACTATACCTGAATATACATTTTTGTCCACTTCAGTCCAGCCAGAAATTTATATTTTGACAGGCTAGATGTCCCCATCTTTAACAGCCAGAGTTTTACATGATTAGATTCTTGATGAACCTGTCTATTATAGCCAGAGTTTTACATGATTAGAGTCTTGATGAACCTGTCTATTATAGCCAGATTTCTCCACTATATGAGCCTGGATGTACCTGCCTATAACAGCCAGATTTCTCCACTATATGAGCCTGGATGTACCTGCCTATAACAGCCAGATTTGTCCACTATGAGAGCCTGGATGTACCTGCCTATAACAGCCAGATTTTTCCATTATGAGAGCCTGGATGTACCTGTTATAACAGCCAGATTTTTCCATTATGAGAGCCTGGATGTACCTGCCTATAACAGCCAGATTTTTCCATTATGAGAGCCTGGATGTGCCTGCCTATAACAGCCAGATTTTTCCATTATGAGAGCCTGTATGTACCTGTCTATAACAGCCATATTTTTCCATTATCAGAGCCTGGAGTGAATGTACTTGTCTTTAATAGCAGTATTCATCATGAGTAACACAAAACCATTAAGTGGGTGGCAAAAGATAAGTCATGCAAGTATTAAGCACATTTTCAGTCAGTGAGATCAAATGACAAGCAGTCAGTAAATAAAGAAGGCTACATGAACTGTAAAGTATCAGATAAACAATCTGAAACCTCAAAAGATTAATGTGTTACTACATTATATATTATTAGTTACTTAGAGACAAAGCATTTTCCAGGTCTTTTGGTTTTCAATATTTATTGATACCTACAGTTAAACTTTTCCCTGAAATATTCTTGAACTTACACAAACACTGAATATAATTATTTATCAAAAGAATGTGCCATGTGTATGCAATGAAATTTTGCACATGATATGTGAAGTCAATTTTGCTTCATAACAGAAAGTTTTCATTCTTATGCAAGTGTACAAAGTATTCAAGATTTTTTTTCAAGGAAATTGTCATGTAGCCAATTAATTAACCACAGCTGTCCATCAGTAAGTCTTTCCTATTTATTTATTAAACATTAAAATTTATATTCTATTTTTAAAAAAGATGAGGTATTATTGATTTAAAATACAAAATAACAAAAATCTGAACATTTTTAAACAAAGAACATGAAAGTTGGACAGGTGTGGTTTTAATGCATATACATAATATTACAAGCTGAAAAAGAAGACATGCCCAAGCTGCACTCTACGACAGGATAAACTGAGAATGAGCTACATTTGGCAAGGTCAAGTCAGGGATGTAAGTCCCACCTAACATGGTCCCTAGAATAGGGAAGACAAAGACCGGACGTCCCAGCATACTCCAATTCCGAGACACAAATTCCACATCATTTTGGAATATGTCGACAAGAAATTCTGTATCTAGAGGTAGATAGAACTGATGCTGATCTACAAACTGAAAAACAAGGTTAATTACTAGTAGTACTAATTATAAAGCATTGAACAGTGTTTTATTATTATGTACATTGATTGACATCTAACTAATTTACAACTCTTTATCAATGAGTTAATTCTAGCAGTTTAGTAAATGGTATGCACACAGCAGCAGAGGAATTATGTTAACTTACAGGCAATGTGGCTATAATTTTTTGTAGATGATTTTGATATTAATATAAAACAATTTTCAAATTGAACAAATTAGTTAATAGCAGTCATATCACTTTGTCAATCAGAACAATTTTTGAAGTTTTACATTTCATAAGTATGAAAATATGATTCCCAAAAATATATATGCGCTGTATTCCTTAAGATCAAAGTCACCCCATCTCAATGATAACTTCCCGCTGTATATGACCTCCAGCTTACCATATGTTGTATCTGATTCATATATATATTGTTCTGAATCAGCTGATATTTTAATCACTTCTAATTTTGAAGTACAATATACTGAAGTTTATAGGATAATACTCGATTATCTTAGCATGTATTCTCAGTATTTACAGGTGCTGCTGTAATTGACTATCTGACACTTACAATGTTCATTATCATTATATATACTTCTGCTGGACATCTTTAATATAACTAGTTATTTGTTAGTAGTGTTAACGATCAGACAAATTCATATCACCACATTTAGATGGTCAAGAATTGTCTAGTATCTGACTAAGGTAAAGGGAGGGGGAGTTGGGCAGTATGACTGCGAGGATGTGTTACAGGACCAGTATGTAATCAGCTGGTTACTGTCACCTTTATGATCTGACAGGGTGAAGTAATAGGAATTCTGTCTTATCATATACTTTAAAATGAGTCAAAATATTAAATACTTAAGGACAGAGTTAACAAAGCCTTGGAATAATAAAGCAATTACATGGAAAAAACCAAAAATGCTTCATATGCAGATGCATTTGATTTAGCACAATTTCTATATACTGCTGATTTTCATCGTCAATACAAAGTGAAAATCAGACAACATCTATTTTATTGTTTGGGCCATTAATATCTTATAAATATATCTATGGATAGTTACTTAAAGATATCTAGTACTACATATCTATCACGTTTGAGTCACAGATTAATCAACCTTGTTACTTTCTCTTGTTTTCATAGCTCAAGCATGTAATAATCATTTTCAAAGCACATGCTGCGGGTGATTAGGCTTCAAAAACCAGATCCTGTTTGTCATTATGATTCTCTCTTTTATAAGGATGACATATTGTAAGACAATGCCAGGAAGCTCACAACCATGCAGATTGTTAAGAGCTGGGTTACAAATGGAACATTCACATCTTAATCCCATTCTGTTAAAAAAAAACAATTTTTCTTACATACATATATAGGCTAGAGGAATAGAACATACAACATTGTATGGGTCATTTACAACTCATAGAATTACAAAAGTACTGACAGGAATACACTTTTTTTTTAATATTGAGTTATCTCCCATGATCTACAAACTCAAACTGGATCATGTTGCTACATATCTCTATCACAGTAGAGAATGGTTTATAGACTATGAGAAATTCATGAGCAGTCAAATAAGAAAAAAATATGTTTGAAGTATTAGACTACTAAGTTCTATCAGAACATTGACATGATGCTGTTTTATTCTGTAAGAACTGAAGAATAAATATTTAAGCATTATAATTTGGGTTCTGTATGTCATTTTCAAAAAACATCAAGAAATTACCAACTTGGCAAAATGATCACAATTCAAACTCAAATTCCATAAAACTAGGGCAAAATATGAACAAAAGAAAAATTTTCACAGAGTCTCCTGAAAAAGTACAAGGATAATAAGACCAGGTGTTCCAAAAGAGTAATGTCTTCTGCTTCTTCAACAACACCAACCATGTAAACCCTAGTCAACCCAAGTATGTAATGTCACATTCTCAAATGAGAATGAGGTATACAACAATGGAACTAACAGGAAAATCAACGAGCATCAACTACGTCTAGCTTCATGTCACGCAAAGAAACAGAATATTTCTCAATGAGATCACTAAGGCAACTTTAAAACTTCCTCATAATTTTCATCAACCTACATCTTTTGAATCCTTATGTTACAAGTATGTCAGTCAGTTGACAATTTCTAGCATAAAAATTGTGATAATGAGTACATACCCTTGAATATTAAATCAACTGTGACATGTAAGTAAGGTTGGAGATGCAAGGATATTGCTATCCAGAAATGGAAAATTCAAAATAGAGAAATTGAAAACATCATGTTTATCATGCAGCTTGATGGAAAGCTGTCCATGTTGGAAATGATTAAGATAAGCAGCTGATTTAGTAGACTATGTTGTATCTTTGATTTCCAGTTCTGGTGGATTTATATGATGGATGTAGTCAATAAATGTCTTCTTACTTTAGGAAAAGATGTCATCAAGTCTAAATGTAGACTTTATTCATGCCAAGCTTTGTTATTTGGCTTTAACATAAAAAATGCATAAGATTAAAGACACTAATAAGAAATAACTATTTGTCATGCAATGATAATTATTAATCAATCAAAAAGTTAAGGATGCTCTGATGTAAATATTTTGTCCTGATAACTGCTTAGAAGAAATAATGAAATCACAGAAACTAGCCTTCAACAAATATTAAATGAATATATAAACGTCCAATAGACTTGCACCACTCACCTAATATTCAATTTTTTCACAAATATATGAGTCATTGACAAAGTCACCTCTACTCACACTGCAGGGTGAACATTTGTCTAAAACTGATGGATCCTGTTGTAGACAACTTTAAGTCAATACAATGTCTGGCAGGTGAAGCCATTTGAATGGTTTAACAAATTTGACCTCAGTGACCTTGAATATGACCCAAGGTCATTACCTTACAAAATATGTTTTGGCTTTATCACAGGCACCTACCATCTTAATATGTTTCCAAGCCTTTCAGTTATTCATAAGACAAATGAACATTTGAATAAACTTGACCTCTGTAACCTAAAGTATAGATCAATGTCATTGTTTTCACAACCTTTGTCTGGCTTCATTCTAGAAACCCACAAGACAAATATCAAAATTCAAGGATTTCTATTAATCAAATAAAACATTTCAGCAGTTTAACAAACCTGATCCCATTGGGTTTTGAAGATGAGTCAAGGTCATTTTTTTCTCATCTTTTTTGGGATTCATCCAAGGATCCAAGGAATCTTACTACCACATGTGTTTATAATACAACTTTTGGTTAATCAAAAGAAGTAAACAATTTAACTAGAGTGACCTTGAATATTGGTTAATGTCTTTTTTTTTAAAAACTTTATTGGGCTTCATCCCAGGAAAGTATTAATCAAATATCAGGATTCTCTGACTTTTAGGTCTTTGAGTTCATCGTAAGATGTCCTTTAAGCATTTTAACTAATTTTATCTGTAACCCTGAATAAGAGTCAAGGTCATTTCATTCCTAACTCTTGTTAAGTCATGTGAAGAACCTTCCAAATATCATGATTCTAGGCCTTTAAGTAAACCAGAAGTTAACTGTGGTGAAGGTGTCTGTAGGACATCATGGTTACCTCTAAGATATGGCTATTAGTGAGATATTATATTTACCTGTGGAATAAAAGCAAGGATTTGGTCCTGTAGCATGTACAGTTTACTTGTTGCAAGCAGCCCAATCTCATTTGATGGTCGTCCAGTCAAACCCAGTCGTTTGTTTTTACCTAAAAACAAATTATACATTGTCCATATTTACTAAGAAAATCAGAGTGGATGTAGCATGTAAATTTATGAAAATAAAAATTACATTTCACATCAACAGACATTTAAACTCAGAATTATCTTGCAGGCTATAGATATGACACTTATTTAGCAGGGCTTAAATCTGTGTCTACACCCTGGTTGGGTATACTTTATAGGACTGACCTAAGACTTACCTAGCAGGGCTTAAATCTGTGACTATACCCTGGTTGGGTATACTTTATAGGACTGACCTAAGACTTACCTAGCAGGGCTTAAATCTGTGTTTGTACCTTGGTGGGTATACTTTATAGGACTGACCTAAGACTTACCTAGCAGGGCTTAAATCTGTGTTTGTACCTTGGTTGGGTATACTTTATAGGACTGACCTAAGACTTACCAAGCAGGGCTTAAATCTGTGTCTATACCCTGGTTGGGTATACTTTATAGGACTGACCTAAGACTTACCTAGCAGGGCTTAAATCTGTGTTTGTACCTTGGTTGGGTATACTTTATAGGACTGACCTAAGACTTACCAAGCAGGGCTTAAATCTGTGTCTTTACCCTGGTTTGGTATACTTTATAGGACTGACCTAAGACTTACCTAGCAGGGCTTAAACCTGTGTCTGTACCCTGGCTGGGTATACTTTATTGGACTGACCGAAGACTTACCTAGTGGGGCTTAAATCTGTGTCTGTACCCTGGCTGTATACTTTATTGGACTGACCTAAGACTTACCTAGCAGGGCTTAAACCTGTTTTTGTACCTTGGCTGAGTATACTTTATGGGACTGACCTAAGACTTACCTAGCAGGGCTTAAACCTGTGTCTGTATCCTAGCTGTATACTTTATTGGACTGACCTAAGACTTGCAGGGCATAAATCTGAGTCAATGCCCTTGATTGGTACACTTGTATGGCACCGACCTCAAGCTTACTTAACAAGATATAAATCTGTGTCAGCATCTTGGCAGGATTTACTTTATGGCATTGACCTTAAACTTACCTAGTAGGGCATAGATCTGTGGTAGTACCCTGGCTGGGTACACATGAATGGGACAGATCTCAAACTTACCTAGTAGGGCATAGATCTGTGTTAGTACCCTGGCTGGGTACACTTGAATGGGACAGACCTCAGCAGATGTCTGCACATCAATCCCATGTTCCAATAAATGCTCCTGAATTTTTAAATTCTCGGCAAGAATCACCACTGTAGTACAAATAAACAATTGGTTTACTTATTAAAGATAATTTGAGGTCCTTATATACAATACAACTTTATCATATCAAAATACAGCTGTTTCAAAGTAGTTCAACCATTCTTATCTGTGTATACTTTACTAGACATAATTTTTCTCAAATCTCTGGGCAGCAAACTACCGGAGCTGCCATTCACGGCCAACAGCTCATAGCTTAGACATTTCCAGCAATGCTTTTCATTTACAGTTGAGTTGTCAGGAAAAAGTTCAATAAATACTATCTAGTCCAAGGATACAACACAATATCCGTAGCAGTGTCCAACTAGTGGCAATCAATAGCCCAACATGCTACCACAAGACCACCATGTGATAAGTAATGATCATTGACCTAAATTTATTTAAGTTGTAAATTGATATTTACCTTGTACAACTATGTCTGGTTTAGGTTCAGAAACCAGGCGTCGATTCAGAGGATCCAGTTCACCCGGAGATATAAAATTCTAAAGATGAAACTAAATCTATATATAAATCCTGTTACAGACATAACTTCAAATGAAATGTGTATAGGAATGCAAGGTTATGTAAATGGTTAATGATTATCAAATTTATCTTGATAGCAATTAACGATTCTTGAGAAGCAGAAATGTATCTGTTGAGAAACACTCCATCATTTTATACATCATACTTCCAACATAAGCATATTAAGAAAGATAATTATAGACCAAATCATACCTTCAATATCAGTCAGCTGAGAATCAGCACAAATACAGTATACTTTATATACAATAATGTTATTATTCCAATATCAGTCAGCTGAGAATCAGCACAGATACAGTATACTTTATATACAATAATGTTATTATTCCAATATCAGTCAGCTGAGAATCAGCACAAATACAGTATACTTTATATACAACACCGTACCTCCAATATCAGTCAGCTGAGAATCAGCACAAATACAGTATACTTTATATACAATACCGTACCTCCAATATCAGTCAGCTGAGAATCAGCACAAATACAGTACACTTTATATACAATACCGTACCTCCAATATCAGCCTACTAAGAATCAGCACAAATACAGTATACTTTATATACAATACCGTACCTCCAATATCAGTCAGCTGAGAATCAGCACAAATACAGTATACTTTATATACAATACTTTACCTCCAATATCAGCCTACTAAGAATCAGCACAAATACAGTATACTTTATATACAATACTTTACCTCCAATATCAGTCAGCTGAGAATCAGCACAAATACAGTATACTTTATATACAATACTGTACCTCCAATATCAGTCAGCTGAGAATCAGCACAAATACAGTATACTTTATATACAATACTGTACCTCCAATATCAGTCAGCTGAGAATCAGCACAAATACAGTATACTTTATATACAATACTTTACCTCCAATATCAGTCAGCTGAGAATCAGCACAAATACAGTATACTTTATATACAATACTGTACCTCCAATATCAGTCAGCTGAGAATCAGCACAAATACAGTATACTTTATATACAATACTTTACCTCCAATATCAGTCAGCTGAGAATCAGCACAAATACAGTATACTTTATATACAATACTTTACCTCCAATATCAGTCAGCTGAGAATCAGCACAAATACAGTATACTTTATATACAATACTGTACCTCCAATATCAGTCAGCTGAGAATCAGCACAAATACAGTATACTTTATATACAATACTGTACCTCCAATATCAGCCTACTAAGAATCAGCATGGACTCTCCCCACATCTGAGGTAACTTCCCTATGGCTATACGCTTCTGGCTGTTAGGATTTCTGTATTCTTCATCCACCTAACAGTATGTAACAAACAAGCTACATGTTCATAAACCTCCCAAGACAAAAACATGTGACATCATATCCCCAAAGGGCAAATCAGGTTTTCTTATCTAAAGGTAAAATTTGCCTCAGTAGGCAAAATGAAGGATTTAAAAGATCAGTGGTAGCAGCGATAATAACACTGCTAACATCTTCATTTCCATAAACTATAGTCATACCAAGTTTGAATTAATATAGGCAACATATCTAGGTATGTAAGGCAGAATCAACACAATGTAGTTATGAATCAATAGCTGCAATAGTTTAGTTAGTCTTGCAGATTTATGTTTGAATTACATTACATTTCAAAAAAAATTTAAAACTCAAAATATATTAACTAAATGCTGACCTATTTTAGGATACAGTTTTTAGGCCTATTGCATTGAAGAAACATAGATAAACTTTGATTTAATTTTGATGACAATAAACTTTTTTGATTTTTAAATACACATAAGTCAACCTCTCACCTTTTCAGCTGGCACTGTGTATAACTCAGGCATCATGAGAACACCATCCTCTCGCTTCTTTAGGACACTATCTAATAGATCCTTGTATTTTATGATCTGTTGGAGATATACAAGACCTATGACATAATCACTGTTGTAATATTACTACCATACTGGCCCTGCAATAAGCCTTGTCGGCCATTACCGCTGACCGCCGACCCAATGTCAGGACAATGGCCGCCGACCCAATGTCAGGAAGATGTCATAATTACTAATACATCAACATAATCAAAATCTTACTGTAAATCTGTTCCATATATCTCATTTAAACTCATATGTCCGCAGCCTGCCCATCTTTACACTTCAATTGATATGTTGGTTTTGGGATTTATGTCACTAGATTTATATTCAAAGTGTCATCTCACTGAAATGTCATTTCCTGAACATATTAGTATGATAATTTGCCAGCTCATATAAAGCTGACTATCCTAACAAAAGTATACACTATTTTTTTCCCATAAAACCAGAAAGGACACTATAAACTTTTGTTTAAATGGTCATTTGTCTACTAATTTTTGTTTTTTTTTCACTCTTCCTATCACTAGGCACCATCTCTATGAAAAACATCTGTAGTTTGTCTTATTGCAGAAGGAAAGATTTCCATAATGTTTGTTGTTGCAAAAATATATGGTAAGTATATATAGTCCATATATTGCATATATATTTAATGTTCCAAATAGTCAAGAATTTTAGTCACTCAATGGTTTTCTTGACCTTGGTGGACTTAATCACTTACCTGTTCTTCATTACCGTTAAATAGTCCATCTAACAAAAAGTAGGCAAAGAACATGGGCCACTGGCATTCAATCTTCTCAAACATCTGTAGTTCCCAGGGTTCATAGTAAAGTCGAGATGGATCCTGTGACAGGAAAGATCAAGGACTTACAACTACTTTAAAACTTAAAGTAATATCAATGTATTGTGTGCCTCCTTGGACTAATATACGTGTTTCCACTGCTCAAAGTTTGAGAAGATAAAATCATTAATTAAGAAAGAGTTGACATCCTTGCACATTCTTAGGCATAAATCTACACATGTAAGTTTTACCTCACTGCTAATGCCCAACTTCTTGTTCCCACAGACTTCTATTGAAGTTTTCAAAAGTCAATCCCATGCAAAAGAAAGCTGGCAGTGCTGTATACTATAATGTAGTGCTTGCTTATTTTCTTTGGGCTATCATTTCACAGTAGTCTCTGTGTTGATACACATTGGTATAACTTTTTTTCCAGCATGTGATATGTTTTTATTGAGAATTTCAATAGGAATGATTGTTGAAATAAATTTTCGTTATACAATTTTGCACTACCTTTAATGAAAGCAAATATAGGGATACAATGTGTAAAGAAATTAGATTCCCCTCCCCTCCCTCCCTCAACGTCCCACCCTGGCCCCAAACAAAATATTACAGAACATTATCAATTATACAGTGTCCCAACAAAAGAAACCTCCACATGTATCTAATACAGTACATATTAAGTAAAACAAAAATGATGGTTTCTTATAAAAGTTTTAGTCCTCACCCTTGTTCTCTCTTTCTCTCTCTCTCTTAGTGAACATTACACACAGTTTATTAAACAGTTACCTCTTTGGCTGTTTTATATCCATCTCTCAAAAACCGACAAAATCCATACTTTCCCTGAAATAAGAGAAAAACACAACACATCATATAAACAACATGTAAAGCCTAATCTAAGTTATCAAATACTTAGTGAATAAAAAAAGTAAAGTTAAAAAAAAACATTACATAACAAAATCACTGAAACTAACTTGTTCCATATATATTATTTATATAATGTTCAACATTGACTATTACAAAAAAACTTTTAACATTGGCCATAAACTATTGCATCATAAGAGGTAGGGCTTTCATATTTGGCATGTGTGTTACTTGTGACAAGACCCTTCTGGTAGTACAAACATTTTTCGTCATGTAACCTTGACTGTGACCTCTGACCTACATTTGAAAGATTTAAACTTTGACCTTCACTATTGCACTGTAGGACAAAAGTGTTTCACAAAGTGTATATGCAATTATTACCTGCCTTACACAATACAATTTTAATGTCCCACTTCAGAATTTTGTTGCAATCATGGACAAAGTGTTTCATAAACACATCTTGTGTCGTATGTTTCATAGGTAACCAATGGCATATCAAATTTTTTCATAATTTTGAAGAGATATCAATAAGTTTTGAGTCTCACACAGAAAGAACAAGATATTTGGACTTATACTGCTTTATTTGCAACATACTCCCCTACAAACTCCACACACTTGTTACATCTAGTTTTTCACTGATACCTGATCAACATCTCGGTCCTTTAACAAGCCTTCTAAATCAGCACTCGGCTTAAAACCATCCTCAAATATTCAGACCTGAACATGTCTTTTTCAGTCTGGGAAAAAGGTAGAAGTTATTGGGCTACATTGTAGAGTTTGTGAGAGTGGAGTTCATAGCCATGTTCTAGTGAAGCAAAATCAATCAACAGGTTTTTCTGTACTATTTCTCCTTGATTGAATGGCATGCCTGCTTCAGTAGGTTTGTATAATACTCCCCAATAATGGTGTGGTTCTATAGGGCAGGCAGATGATTTAAATCAATCCTTTACTTCCCCAAAAAAATGTCAAAATATCCTACAGGTTACAATCCGAAAATGACAATCACCTGAGTTGGCATGGTACTACCGATAAGTTAGCGATGTCACTATGGTGATCTTCAGTCGCTTCATGTCATCCAAAAGACATACCATAGACATGTGTATTTTGTCATAAACTATGATGTGTATGGATCCATATGAAGTCCTTTTGTTTTTACTGATTCAAAAAGAGCTTTCCATCACTAGTTTGCACAATGTTTTCTTGATTAACACTGGTTGTGGCAGTTCTGACTGGAAGGTGACCCCTGGAATTCCTTCATCCAGCATTTGATATTTGCAGATGAAGGGGAAAGACTTCCCATAAACATCAGCCACTCTCTCTTCAACCTACTTAGCAAAGTGACTATCCATGACTAGAAACTTATCTCCACAGTATACTCTATACGTGTCTATTTTACCAACTCACTAGGGGTATGTCTATCGGAAGTGTGGTATCGCACAGGAGTAAATGCATGCAGCTCCAAACTTTTTGATATCCCTCTTATTTTAATTTTTCTAATTAAATCTAAATAAAATTCTGATGTGTAATGAAAATCTTAAATACAACTTGTTTCAGAAAACTAAAAACTGTATTTATATCCCTCAACAACATGCTGCTTGTTACCTCGAGTTGTTGTTGTATGTGCTGCCTTGTCTCACTGATCAGACGTACATCATCAACAGCAAAGGCTGGGTAACTTATCACTGTGATCAGGGCCGCGTCTATTTCCTACAAAGTAAGTGGGTAGCTTATCAGTGTGATCAGGGCATGGTCTATTTCCTACAAAGTACGTGGGTAACTTATCATTGTGATCAGGGTAGCGTCTATTTCCTACAAAGTACGTGGGTAACTTATCATTGTGATCAGGGCAGCATCTATTTCCTACAAAGTGCGTGGGTAACTTATCACTGTGATCAGGGCCGCGTCTATTTCCTACAAAGTACGTGGGTAACTTATTGTGATCAGGTCAGCATCTATTTCCTACAAGGTAAGTGGGTAACTTATCATTGTGATCAGGGCTGTGTCTATTTCCTACAAGGTAAGTAGGTAACTTATTTTGATCAGGGCCGCGTCTATTTCCTACAAAGTGCGTGGGTAACTTATCACTGTGATCAGGGCCGCGTCTATTTCCTACAAAGTACGTGGGTAACTTATTGTGATCAGGTCAGCATCTATTTCCTACAAGGTAAGTGGGTAACTTATCATTGTGATCAGGGCTGTGTCTATTTCCTACAAGGTAAGTAGGTAACTTATTTTGATCAGGGCCGCGTCTATTTCCTACAAAGTGCGTGTGATCACTGTGATCAGGGCCGCGTCTATTTCCTACAAAGTACGTGGGTAACTTATTGTGATCAGGTCAGCATCTATTTCCTACAAGGTAAGTGGGTAACTTATCATTGTGATCAGGGCAGCGTCTATTTCCTACAAGGTAAGTGGGTAACTTATCATTGTAATAAGGGCATGGTCTATTTCCTACAAAGTATGTGGGTAACTTATCATTGTGATAAGGGCAGCGTCTATTTCCTACAGAGTAAGTGGGTAACTTATCAGTGTGATGGGGCAGGATCTATTTCCTTCAAAGTAAGTGGATAACTTATCAATTTGATGGGGCTGTGTCTATTTCCTACAAGGTAAGTAGGTAACTTATCACTGTGATCAGGGTAGCGTCTATTTCCTACAAGGTAAGTGGGTAACTTATCATTGTGATCAGGGCTGTGTCTATTTCCTACAAGGTACGTGGGTAACTTATCATTGTGATCAGGGCAGCATCTATTTCCTACAAAGTATGTGGGTAACTTATCATTGTGATAAGGGCAGCGTCTATTTCCTACAGAGTAAGTGGGTAACTTATCAGTGTGATGGGACAGGATCTATTTCCTTCGAAGTAAGTGGATAACTTATCAATGTGATGGGGCTGTGTCTATTTCCTACAAGGTACGTGGGTAACTTATCATTGTGATCAGGGCAGCGTCTATTTCCTACAAAGTACGTGGGTAACTTATCATTGTGATCAGGGCCGCGTCTATTTCCTACAAAGTAAGTGGGTAACTTATAACTGTGATCAGGGCTGCGTCTATTTCCTACAGAGTAAGTGGGTAACTTATCATTGTGATAAGAGCTGTGTCTATTTCCTACAAGGTAAGTGGGTAACATATCATTGTGATAAGGGTAGCGTCTATTTCCTACAGAGTAAGTGGGTGACTTATCAGTGTGATGGGGCATGGTCTATATCCTAAAAACTAAGTAGGTAACTTATCAGTGTCATCATGGCAGTGCCTCTTTCCTACAAACTAAGTTAGTATCATTCCTACAAATTAGTGGCTTACACACCACAGTGATCTGGGCAGTACACTATTTCATATAAAGTAAGTAGGTAATTTATTGAGAACAGTGCATTACAAAGCATATACATTTCATTGTCTTGTAACTATCACAGTCTAATATGGAGGCAGTGATAAGGTGTTGGCCCCATCAGTTTATGGTTAATGTAACTAAGTAAAACTAAAACTTCAGCCTGCAAATTTTCACAAAAGAGGAAGCTTAAATGTGAGAAGATTGGAGTTTAACCAAAATCAAAGCAGGCAAACAAAATAAATGATAGTAAACCATTTAACGTTTAAAACAGAAAGCTTGACTAAAATATAATGTAGAATTACCTTGGAATTGGATTCTTTAGGCAGCATTGAATGTAATATAGCCTGAAATCAAAGGAACATGTCATAATAATCAAAGTATCTTTAGTAGCTACATTCAAGTTTGAAGATCATTTGACAACCTCTTTATGAATATTCCAGTACTCATTGTTAAGTCATTCTAACATAAAAGCATTTCTAAAGCCATCTATCCTAATTTGCTACATGTCAAATGTAACGATTCTTGTCTTGTTTTAAACTATTCAGATAAAAATATTAATTGTTCACTTCAAATACATGGTACAACATATGCTGCACAGAAAGTCAAGACAAAGATAAAGCATTTACGGTAATTCAAGTGAACCAAACAGCTACAGAAAAGGAACATTGAATATAAATGCTAAATGTGTACTAACTTGACACTGCTGGGCTTCATCAGGAAGGACATGGATGATGGAGGTAGGGCCTCCCCGGGCTCCAAATAGGTCCAACTCATTGATGGCCTCCAGTGCTGCCTGTAATGTATATAAATGATAAGGACAGAAGCCTTTAAAGAAATAGCTGGAGATTGTACCAACGTCTCACAAGTAAATTGCAGCTTAAAATACAAATTTAGAGTTACATAAAGTAGAGCTTAATTCCATAAATAAACCACCTTATCTTCTACTGTAGAGGGTCCAAACTAAAACATAATGCAATATTTGTGAATATATTTTAAGTCATTTTGATATCAAGTAAAACAAACATTCTGCAGAGTTATGACAATGACAAACTTGCCTATAGTACAAGGTAAGCCTGACATTATTTGTGACCCCAGGAATTTGACCGACCACTTCCCATTCAGCAATAGAAAAATTGACAATAAGCACTATGTTATGGACAGTTAGTATAAAGTATATATTCCTTGTTTTTAACTTCCTATTACTGAAGTTTAACACATTATAAAAGGAATTTCTGGATAGAATAATCATGTTGAAATATTATGTAAAATAAAACTGGATATTACTAATCGTGAAGAAATCACAGTGTAAATGGTGCCTACCTTTCTGTGAATGTAATGGGTCTTACACTTTCAGGGACCCTGCGGGGTTCTTACTTTGTCAGAATAAATGTTATTACTTTCTGTGGACATTATACAGCTGTTTCTTTTGTGGGGACACAATGCAGCTTCTAGTTTATTAGGACACTATCTATGCACCTTCTGCTTTTGTGGGGACACTATACAGCTCTTGCCTTTGTGAGGACACTTTGCAGTGTTTAACCCTATAAAGATATCTTTGCTTTATTAAGTCATTAAGGTTCCCTTTTTTTGGATACATTGTGATGTATTTATCATTGTAGGGACAGCTCTTACCTTTGCCATACCAATGGAGCTTGAGTTGAGCTCAGGAAGACCATGGTTGGTTTTATCACCTCTTTCCCAAATACCATAATCCTAAAACAGCAAAAATTATATCTCCTACAAAAACCATTATCCTGAAACAGTTCCAACATACATTTACCCCCATACAAAGTTTCTTAATATTTACCAGGTAAAATTGACAATAAAATCTACAGTATATTTGTGTATAGGTGAGGTTTGTCAGAGACTTTCATCTCTGAAATGTAAGCATTCTTTTATGATTGAAATAAACATTTCCCACTGACCCTCCTTTCCATACAAAGCTAATTCCTCTTTCCCCATTGTTGCTTCTGACAAAGTAAGTCAAAATCTGCACAGTTATTAATGACTACAAGCAACTCATATGGAAAAAATTAATAGACAGACGAATGGCTGACAGACGCTGCAACATGCCGTAAGCCTACTTAGGTGAGTTAAAAATTCATGTCTGTAGAAAACATTTCTTAATTCAAGACCAACAGTCGCTTTGTATGAAATTCTTGTACTTACTGGAGTTCTGTAGGCAGACTCTATGTAGAAAACTAAATTCTGGATGTAAGCAACCTCATCTAAAGTATATACTATCTGGATACCTGTTGATAAAAGCAATGTATGATAAGCAAGTATTTCTAGCAATCATAGGAGATACCTATATTTCCAGCAATCAATAGGACACACATATGTTTCTAGCAGTCAATAGTCAATAGGACACACCTATATTTCTAACAATCAATAGGACATGCCTATATTTCTAGCAATCAATAGGACATGCCTATATTTCTAGCAATCAATAGGACATGCCTATATTTCTAGCAATCAATAGGACATGCCTATATTTCTAGCAATCAATAGGACATGCCTATATTTCTAGCAATCAATAGGACATGCCTATGTTTCCAGCCATCAATAGGACATGCCTTTATTTCTAGCAATCAATAGGACATGCCTATATTTCTAGCAATCAATAGGACATGCCTATATTTCTAGCAATCAATAGGACATGCCTATATATCTAGCAATCAATAGGACATGCCTTTATTTCTAGTAATCAATAGGACATGCCTATATTTCCAGTAATCAATAGGACACGCCTATATTTCTAGCAATCAATAGGATATGCCTATATTTCTAGCAATCAATAGGACATGCCTTTATTTCTAGCAATCAATAGGACATGCCTATATTTCTAGCAATCAATAGGACACGCCTATATTTCTAGTAATCAATAGGACATGCCTATATTTCTAGTAATCAATAGGACATGCCTATATTTCTAGCCATCAATGGGACATGCCCATATTTCTAACAATCAATAGGACATGCCTTTATTTCTAACAATCAATAGGACATGCCTTTATTTCTAACAATCTGTAGGACATGCCTATATTTCCGGCAATCAATAGGACATGCCTATATTTCCGGCAATCAATAGGACATGCCTATATTTCTAGCAATCAATAGGACATGCCTATATTTCCGGCAATCAATAGGACATGCCTATATTTCCGGCAATCAATAGGACATGCCTATGTTTCCAGCCATCAATGTACAAAAAGTCTCATACAATATAAATGACAGGGTCTGGAATAAGGTATTTCTGACCAAGAATATGTAAACAATGGGTTCAATTTCAATATATATAAAATAATACCTATACTTTGTCATTATATTTACATTTGTTCTAAAGTGTTGCTATGTAAACCAAGCTACAGTACATGTACTTTCATTTCAGGTTATAATACTATGAAATGAATCTGAACATGAAAGCATAAACTAATAATGCAAATCATGCTTAACACTTGTTCCGACAAAAATTTATAGAAAGTGACAGTGACAGGCATGGACCAAGCTACTTTCCTGTTATGCAGAGGCCTATCAAATTGTCTATAGCATTAACGAAAGAGCAGTTTAAAGCTTGAATGACTGGCTATCAAAGTATAATAACAAACCTGTATGATAAAGTTAGAGAGAATGTTTATATTGGAATTCTTATTTCTACATTACAATAATTTCTGGATTTTCCATCGTAATATTGTCAACAACTAAAAACTGAAAATTGGATTTCATATAAAAAAGGAATTTGAAGATTTCTGGTGATGAAACTCTTGTTACCTGAAGCAGTCATTTGAGCAAGAGTAAGGATGTACAGAGATGTAGCATCTATCTGTAGGTGACCCCACTCGTCATCTCCCACAACAGGCTTCCCAGTCTTACTGCTATACTTAGCATGCAGTGCATCTTTAGGACTCTGAGTGTATTTAAACTTCTCCAACTTGTCGACTTGCATCATCATACATCTTAAAAGGCCCCTCATCAGCTTCACAACAGCCTACGGAGACAAATTTTGCCATACATATATGTTTTAGATAAATATTTACTTTTATTTCTTGATTTCCAAGTTCTTTAGTAATAATATACCTACCATATTGAATGTTATAAGTGCACCTGCTGCAATGGGCACACTCAATTTTCTGAGAAAGAATACATAGGTACATATATCTAATTAAAACTTATAAAAAGATTGTCTACAGGACTATCATAATAACATCCAGATTTTTTTCTCTGTCTATCATATAGTCAGCCATTATATAAGTGATATGCCTGAAGTTAACATTTCATATTTAAAAATTTAAACTGTTATATTTCTATTCTCAAAATGTCATGTCTCATTACATTTCACACGGAAAATTTCCCACCTACAGTTTTATTGGGCACATCCCTCATGTAAGAATCTATGTTTCGTTAATATGATGTAGTATGAAGGAAAGAATGACAACAATAGTCTGGTAATAGAAAATTTTACCTGCTCCAATTCATATGTCTTTGCTCTATCCTCGTCCAGATCAGCATTCTTCTTGTATGCTTGGGCCAGACCCCACACTGCCATGATAGAGTAGACGTTGTCCCTAACCCAGGCATGGTCGTGTGTCACAGTGCCACCAAACAGTCCAGTTACTGGGTCCTAGCAGCATAAAACAGCATACCTATCTACAAATTGTCTCTAACCAAGGCACAGTTGTGTGTCACAGTGCCACCAAACAGTCCAGTTACTGGGTCCTAGCAGCATAAAACAGCATACCTATCTACAAATTGTCTCTAACCAAGGCACAGTTGTATGTCACTGTGCCAATAAACAGTCTACTCAAAGAGTCCTAGCACCACAAAACATAACATTTCCCATTATCAAGGTACAGTTATGTTAGTGCCACCAAAACGGTCCAGAATATTATTGAATAAGATGGGATTTAAATTGCATGAGATCATACCTTAGACATTCTGATTGTGTTCTGTAGATTGACTTTGTAGATAGATTATATGCAGCAAACATACCCTTAATAAGTTTGTACATTGGTGTGGAGTTTTTAATTACAATTGTTAAAACTTATTGTTCATTAAGGCAACCTCAACCATCGTTCCTTTGCCTCAACAACGTATTCGGGAAATATCTGTTGATTCCAGCTTTTTACACGATTTCAGCCTGATTGTAATAGGGCGAGTATTAGGATGACCTTTAGAAATAAGGAGAGTTTGCGACATTGGTAATTAAGGAAGACTTAAGTTGTGCTTTAATTGTGTGCTTCCTTCCATACTTGTGTGCAAAAGCATACTGTATAATCCAAGGGTGTCTGGATGAAAAATACTTATTGACTATGACCGAGGGATCATAACCGACTCATCTCTGGAAGCCACTGTGATTGGGCCTATTACCTTTTTGCCATGGTTGACTTTTACGGTCGCGGTTACAGCGACTAGTTTATCTGTTGACTGCAAGCTTACATGATGAAAACTTGAATTAAAGTTACCTGATGTTTCAGAATCGTTTTGTAAACCAAGCGTTGATAGTAATCAAGACGCACGCCAGAATTACTTCTGTTTCTCATGTTCTAGCTCGACTCTTTAATCACCGAAGATGTTTGGCCTTCTTCGGCCTGTGTTTGACAGAACACTCCGGCTGCTTTCGTTTATTTAGTTCAACCCGCTTTGACTGGTACTGGACTCACTCGGTATGGTGGTGAAAGTGTGTATGCCGTATCCGGTCCCGGCCCCATCATGGAAACCCATACCAGGATTATTAGAAATAATTAATAATCGAGAACTAAAAGCTAATAAATTACACATTTTTCACAGCAATCCACTTTAATATGCATCTATCAGACTGAAAGAGTGATCTCCCTTTAACACGGACATATTCTCAATTTCGAGAAAAAAAATCAGTCTACAATAGATGTAACTTATCGTTAAGCAGATATTATACTTCAGTTTTACAAAAATAATGATAGTTTTAATTCTACGGTATCACTTTGCAATGTAATATATTAAAAATAATTGTGATTTAAAAAAACTTTTACAGGAAGTAACTATAAATTCATAATGGAAACTGGTAAATGGCATCACTAGTGTAGGATACCAAAATAAAATTGTCCTCATTGAGATACAAACGACATATCCAAACAGATCAAGTTGAAAGCTAATGCCAGTCATCAGCTGAAATTCTCAAAATACCATTACGTACGTCCAAATACAATTAAATTTAAATATCTCACGAATTTAAACCATTTTAGAACATTGAAAGAACTATGAATTTTATCATCATTATTTTTAGCAATATTTGTCCTCCATGATATGATGTGAATTGTATTACGTAACAATATACACATCAGCATATGATATTACAGAACATATGTGAAATTATTTATCTATATATACCTATGGACTGTAAGGCCATTGGAATAAAATTTAATTGATACATTGAGCCCGCTCCAAAAGGGACAAGGTTACGTCTGTCCATTCGAACGTAACATCCGACAATAACGTCATTCTTGAACTGTCTATATGTAGGTAGCTTGTTTTCTTTCACATCATCACGGCCGTCATAAAGCTGAGCTTGTCATTCATGACTATCTTTAAATAATTATTTCCGCGTGAGTTTTCTTACTACAAATTTTGATGAAAGGGTTTTCATTGGATATCGTGACACAGACGTTGTACTGAAATATTCCAGCCTCGTCATTGTCGAGATGACCACTCAGTTATTTTGCTCTGCAACTGATGATTTTCAAGCGTACGGATTTACACTATAGTTTCACACAGGAGACATTCTGTTGATAGTCACGAACGCCTCACATGTCAGCTCTGGTTGCGATATTGGAAGTAGATTTTCCAACCCCTCAGGAGAAGCGGCCTGCTTTGTTTTACACAGTAATTATAACAACAGGTTTCGGTAGATTGATTCAAATGCTTTCCGCATGTCGATGAAACACACATACGTAGATAATTTTTAATTTTCATTGTTATAATTACAGAGTACAGCGAGAAAATATTATCTTCACGGCTGTGCCCTTTATAAAAACCATTTTCTTCGTCACATAGCATCTTATAAAGGTTAGCGTTCAGAGATACACCCCACCAATCCACTAGCTAGCCTCAAGTCCATGACTGTTACCCCTTACCCATCTGCTGAAATCCCTTAGAATCAATCAATCAATCCCTTTGATAGCATACCTTGACACGGGTATTAAGATGTAAACTGGGATCTTGTCGTGACAGCACGTGACAAAAGTGTTTAGTGTTATTTATCTAAACGCACATTTCACACCTAAGTAGACTAAGGGAGTAAGCCGATATAAAATGTTCTTAGTTGCAAGATTTCATTATACCACGATACTAAATCATAACTTGTGTATATTGTATGTATATGGAGAAGAAATGGAACCTCGTGATTCATCTATATTTTCGAGAAAACTATCATTACGGAAATGTTTTATCTAATTCCCGTGATATCATTTGGTGTCTCAGAAATAAACATTGATTTATAATCATGATACTTACATAATATGTCATACGTCTTATCGTTTATCAGTAGACAGTAGACACCAACGTTGAAGTTATTTTGAAAATACAGATACATTTTTCTGTATTTACTGATACCACGGTATATAACTATGGAATACAGAAATTGTCGCACGAACACCGTATGGTAAATTCCTCGTCAGTGATCAGAAACTGTTAATATTTTGTCAGACTTCGTTGTCCTTGAGTCGTCTGTTTGTTTTCGATTAAATTCACTGGTAAATTTAGATAAGGCTTCGTGTACTTGTGGTATTTTTTATGAAAACGTCCTTCACTACTCTATAGAGACATATTTATACTAATTAAAGGAATAATTCGATTTTAGATTCACTACTTTGATTGTTGTAAACAATTTGGATTTCATTAAGTAATACTCATCTTACCGTAGATCTTTATTGAAATATCTTGAATATTGAATATACATGTGCAGTTTAGTCTAGCTACAGATTTTGATTTGGTTAGTAATATTTATTGTAGGTATACAATATATGCATATTTCCATAAAAGTATTTGTTTCCAAATATAAATGTATATAACTAACTGGTACCTTATCCCTTGTTCTGAGGTTGACAATAAAAACTTTACACGTCAATATCTCGATATTGGAACGGCCGATTTTTTTTTTTATTTTGGATCATAAAAATAATTCTAACATTATTCATATTTCCACTTTTTCACTCAGGGTACATATTACGGGGGTTAGAGGTGGGGTGGGGGTTGATATTTTCCTTTATTTTAACCCCCATCCCTCTTTTTTCCTTTTTTTTTTCAAGATGTAATTCATTTCCTTATGTCTGGTCCGGGGTTCTGTGTCGAAACCGGGGCAGGGTACGGCGTACACATTTCACTACCACGCTTATTTGCTAAGTTTTTATAAAGTATAACTCCAACATAAAATCAACTATAGCATAAACTTGGACCGACACTTATGCTATTAGACGTCGGTGTTTCATACTGTCAGGACTGATACGTTCAAATGGTTTACGTTTAGTTTTTTTACCCGTGTGCTAAATAGATTGTCTTGACCGGATACAAAAACAACCATTGCGTAGTTTCGAACATTTTGTGATCAATCAGATAACTTTATAACTGGTTTTAAATGTTAATATTTCTGTTTCAAAAACAACAATTTAGTATAAATGTTTGAATTAACGTTTTTACAACAATATTATATCTTTTTTCTAACATACCAATTCGAATCGGTGGCTATTCAGAAGGAGGCTAAGTGGCAGGCTGTGAAGGTCACATAAAGCAGTAAGAGGGTTTGTATGTTTCTCTGCGTTATTAAATACGTTGTAAACTTAAAGTTAATTATCTTAGCAAATGTTTCATTTCAGTAGATATCTTTCATTATTTCTAGACCGTTTCTCAAGTTTCATTTGGCTTTTATTTCAGTACCCGATTTGACGCAACTTGCGTGTGACTTGTCTACTTGCATAATTGTCGCTGCTAGGGTAAATAGCGAAATAGGGTTTAATTTACAAAAAAAAATGGGGGGATTAGGCTTGTATCAGATACTGTCCTGGTTCGGATATAATATGAAAAAGACAAATCCTTTAAGGTGCGTAGAAAGGCATAAACGAAGTGAATGGAAGTAGGACTTTTTTTGCAGTTGATAGGTTGGGCAGAACCGTTGTTTAATGTTTAAAAAGAACGGTGTTTCTAGTTCAAATGACCCTTCAACTGAGTAACTAATTGATTACTGAAAGCTTTACCTATGCTTAAAATGGAGGACTATTATTCTAATGATGGATTGTGCCCAACCTGATGACAGGCTTCATATAAGATACAAAACGACACAGAAGACACCATCAAACTACAAAAAGATCTCACCACAGCAGGACAGAGGGAAAAGGATTAGCTCATGAAATTTCACCCTGACTAATGTATCATCATCAATATCACACCGAAACACAAGATTTAGTAAAACATGAACATAAACTTCACTACCAAACATAAGAACATGATGGCTTTAATGCATGCAAAGCACTTGTCCCACGCTTATTGGAGTTCTGGTCATCCATATGGGTAATCCCTTTAGGGATTCTTTTCTGGGACTAATTTATATCAGACTTTGACAATGTCCATCCTAAGACAAGGGACACTGTCAAACTAAGAAAATAAAAGGCAGAGTAGCATTGTATGTTCAAAACAGATACCATAACACCAGCTCAATCACTCACTGACATATTTAGAGTGACCATCACTTCTGTTCTGTTACACTCTTCTACAAAACAGTTGTAGAAGCAATCTACAATGTACTTTTCTCACTCCTACAAGCACAGAACTTTTTCTGCATTTTGGTTTGTTACTTACTGCCTTTACTTTGCAAAGGCTAAAACTTCATTTCATATTTAAAGCTGTATTTATATTTACCAAACTGTATGTCACTGTGGTTTTCCACTTGTTTCAAGATTATTTCTTTATCATACCATTACCAATTCTTTGATCATCAAAAAAATCAAGACTGTGCGTATGGGAAAGGAGGTAACTCTATCAGATCTCTGATTTTAATTCCCGTCCTCTAGTTTTTAAAGAGCTACATATACACTCTGAGAGAAATCAAATAACTTGTGATGACTACATTGCACAAGACTAAAAGTTGAAGTAGAGGTACCTATCATCTAGATATCTGTTCGATGCTGCCGTGTTTTGAAGTGACCATGTGTAATTCACTTGACTTTTCAGTCAATACACTTAGATATACTCAAAAACATGCACATACATTTGAAAGAAACGTACTAAAATAATTAAATACATTTCACTAAAATTTCCTCATTCTGCACCCAACATATCCATTGAGCCTAATTATTGCAGTATAGAAGACCATAGGTACCTTGCTAAACATCCTGTGGCAAAGATTGTCAATCTATAGATCTTTACCGTCAAATTATTTGTTATGGTGAGAGAAATAAAAGATATTGCATTTTATTTGAATCGAACAAAGAATCGCATGCATGATCCAAGTCAAGTTTATGAGTAAAGTGCACTCCAACAATATTAGAGGTTTAAACTTCCGTCATGCATAGCAGTTGGCACACTTATGTCGGATTATAAAGCGCCCAATCCTCTGTTTTTTAGGAGTAAAGACAAGTTCTGTTGTTTGTTTCTTAATTATAGCTGGTTATTATTTTCTTTCTTTATAAACTGCTGTTATGAAATGTTTGTTGTTCCTTCCAAGATGGATGATTGGAAATAAGATTAAGGTGTTGCACATGTACTGAAAGTAGTTGTATCTAGATCATTTTCTCAGAAAGTAAAAGTCAACATATGAGAACAAAAATAAACGCTACGGTAAGGTGCATTGGAGAAGAGAGTAAAATAGTAAGATATGCATAGAATGATTGAGATCCTATGATTGTGGATGCAAAGATCCCTCTGGGAGAATGCATCTCTAGCTCAAGTTGCAGAACTAGATCAGAACTGAAACTGAATCATTGTACCATAAATGTCTACAGTGCTCATGGTTTGTTAATTTGTTCTGCATTTTTATTGTGATGACTTAGTAATAATTTCATACATTTGACCAACAGGTTGAAGAAACCATCCCATCATGGGTAGAAAACTTGGCCTCATTACCAAAACGAAAGGTTCAGGACTTGTGACATATGCATTGTCTCCACATGAACAGAAGGCTTATGCCAATGTTTTCAAGAAAATTATACCAAACACCATCAGAAGGTTTAGAGGAAAGTGGCCAGTGTTCTCAAGTAAGTACATTATATAAATAGTATGGCACAGGAAGTATTCAATGCATTAGATTTTTTAAGAATATATTCAAGACTAACATAAAAAAAAACCTGTAAAAGTCATTGTTAGGGAAGAAGTAAATCCAGTGGAGTGAGGTAGATTAGAATTGTGACCTCATTTTTGACTCAAGGAAACTGATAAATCAACTTGTTCAAGAGATAATGTCTCTTAGCAACTAAGCAAGTGTGCAAAGTCTCATGGTTGTAAATGGATAAAAGTCAGTAGAGTGTGGATGTTATTTAAAGGCCGATCCTGAACCAAATTTTTTAAAGTTTTGAAGAGTACTATTAAATGTAAATGTGCAATGCATGAAAGTGTTTTCTCAAAATATGGTCTGGGGCCAAATTAATGGCGCTATTTCCCACAAATCAATCTGAATCTGATAGTCCTGAAACAGTTTGACAATAAGAATGCAAAAGTTTAATGTACAGTAACAAACATGTCTGCTTGTATCATCATTTTATAAGAAATACTAAATTGTTTGATGATTAATAAGACACACTTTTGGTTTCTTGCAGTTCCTTTTCTCGTCTACTACTGGGCAGATTGGGCCCAAAAAAGGAGGGCATACTACGAGACAAAAGAATATTTGGCAGAACACCCTTCTGTGTGAATATGAATAGCTCACCATGAATGGATTTAGATGTGAAAGACATTTTGTGCATTTTTCGCATGTTTGTTCAAAAGTTAAACTATTCTGTATGATAAAATGAATGTATATAATGTACTAGTGTTGTGTTCTTTATAACTAGATTGATGACGTAAAGATCAGTAGAATCCCCTCACCCGGGTTTCACACAATACCGAGAGTCTGTACATATTAATAAACAATTGAGTTTCAAATGAGGTATCCATGTTTTCATCATCAAAATGATGTTTTGGATATTTAACATACACCTAGAAACTATCTAAAAAAGAAAAAAGTTTGTTTGCTGCAAATTCCAGTATACCAGTTATGAAATATAAAAAACAGACTTACTGACCATTGAAAATTTGTTGTGCTATGTCATGTTTCTAGAATTTATCAAAGTCTTTGCTGAGCATCCCTGAGCTTGAGACTTTTAGTGCTATATACATATCAGATTGTACAGAAATTCTTTAAAGCTCTACACCACAACATGAGCATAGACTTGTACATCAATATATTTGTATACATTCCATCAAAATGGATGTTATTTGTCCCAAATCATAAGGGCTTCACTAGGGAGAGAGGGTGACCTATGTATGAAATTTCAGAATGATCTATTGAGTACTTCTCAAGAAATAGCAATGACAATCTGTCATAGTTAAAATCTGAGATGATTGCCTGTTGACCATTTTGTTTCTCTTGTCGATCTCGTGGAGTAAGAGACCAAGAGGCACCAATATATCAAATTTGAGAAAGATCCATCCTGTATTTCTGAAGTCCACAGATGTTCTGAAATTACACTTTAGCAATATTCAAGATAGCCATAATAACCTCGGCTCCAGGTGAAATTTTTCAGTACTTAAGGCCAAATATGGCTGCTATGTTGACAGACTTGACACTTTAACTGAACAAAGCAAATTTTGCCACCTGGAAAATCAACTTCTTGCTTCAGTATACTTATTCTGGACAAATTATATAGACATTTTCCTGTGTTTGATCTGTAGATATTGAAGATGATTGCCATGTTCACCAGATCTGATTGCCAGGTTTCTTGCTCTGTGCACAGCTAGGGTCGTTTTGAGGTAGAGTCTCCTTGTAGAAGCTGGTGGATACATTATTAAACAAGAGTACTTCATTTCATGCCATTTAGAGAAATTAGGGTTAGGTGTCCTGAAACAACATAACATCAAAGACTGGTCTGTTTTTCAGCATCCTGAAAAAAACAACCATTTCGGGTAGGGAGCATCAAACTAGGCACCATGGATCTTTACATATGGTCATATGGGCCAACACTTTAACCAACTGATTTTCTGCAGTCCATTCCATATCGGAACAGAAAGTCATATTGAGATTTTATATTTAACACTTAAAGAGACAAACATTGTTCAAAGAAGAGGATAACCATGAATGAAAACAATTGTTAAGAGCCTAGGTAACAACTAAATATACAGGTCTCATTTTTTCACACTACTGGGGATCAAACTTGGAGAACAAGTATTTAGTTCACACTTGTTTGCACCCTGTGTTAAGAACTGATACATTGGAAAGTAAATATTGCTACCAAGATAGCTAGATTGATGCCAGGTAACTTGGTATTAAAAGTACTGTGGGACAGAAAAATATATGCCTGCCCCATGCCAAAATATATGGATATAGTAATAATGAATTAAAAGTCAAAGAGGGAAGTACTAACATAATACATTGAGAATCAAAGAAAACACCATCCAGCATTTCTCGAGAAATAGCAATAACAAACTTAATGAATCAAAAGGGCACAACTAGGAACCAAGGGGCACCGACAGATAAAAAGTTGAGAAAGATCCATCTTATACCTGTAAAGTCTACAGGAATGCTTTTTTGAATTTTGCACTTCTACCATATTCAAGATCAACAGTGTTTGATGATAAATTAAACCACACCACATTTTAAAGAGATGATGGAAAACTGGAAAAAAAACTAAGGACAAGAAGATGCTAAAAAGAACAAACAGCAATAATTCTTTGAAATATTGTTGAATCAAAATGCTATTCAGAGAACACAATCTCAAGTTGTGATTTTCAAGCCAACTAAGTTTAAAAGAAATTGGTTTCACACTGAAGGAAGAGATGTTTGTTTGAAAAACAAAGGGAAATAACTCTTCTAAAATCATAGAATTACAATGTCACAATTAAGAAAACACAATATCATGTAATGCTTATAAAGCCTATAAAGTTGTAGAGAAATCGATGAAAAACAGGAAGATTAAGGTAGCAGCAAACAGTTTATTTACATTTTTCCTGAAATTATTTATGTTTGAGATATACAGGTATAACAGTTTGGTTATGAAAAATACATCATTACATGTATTTATATGTATTTTAAAATGCATAACAATTGCATTAATAGTAGAGTGATAAAATTTGTGAAAATATAAAATTTCTTCTGATTTCTGACATGTAATTGCCATGGTTACCAACTGAGAAAATGCTAAAAATACTGCTAATCCAACCGAACAATGCAACTTTTTAGAAGAAATTTATTTCTAAACACCTGTCTTAAAATCAACAACACTTTCATGGTAACAAACTACTTACATTTCAGTAAATTCCAACTCCGAAATCCTTCAAAACACTATGAAAATTTGACTTCCTGTAAAGCTAGTTTTTGGTGATAGATACAAATTTGGGACTGCCCAAATAGTAATCTCTAGCATAAAATATTATTCTGAAAAAAAATGAAACCCCACATTGTCCACTTCATTATGACAAAACTAAGTTAAGCAAAGATTTATTTTTTTAATTTTAATTAAAATATAATGGGGTAATCTATTGAACAAAAATATCACCCATGGCAACACCAAGAAACTGTGTTCTGCTACCTAAATGCCAAAAAATAACAAAGGGCAATGACTCCTTCAAATTTGCTGAATCATACTGCTGGTTCAGAGAACATAACTTCATGTCATGAGAAACCATCAAAAAAAGGAGATCTCTAGACAGGATAAACATTGTGAAACAACAAAGGGTCGTAACTCTTTTCATTACAGTAAAATCAAACTGCCAGTCAGGAAAACTGAACCTCGTGTCATGGTAATTAAGTTTGACAGAAATCAGTTGAAAACTGAGAAAGGAGATATTCAAACAATATCAACATTATAGGACAGTACAGTCATGTCGAAGTGATTAAACCTACCTAGATAAAACTGTAGGAAATCTCTGGAAAATGAAAATTTACAAAGGATTGATGTATGTCATACCAAAATATGTCATCAAAAAATTGTTAAACAGGTATATAAAAGGTAGGTATCAGAATTATAGAGTAATATCTAATGTATCCCTGCTTCCACTGATGAAGGTTAATGATTACTGTCGAAATTCTTAACTTAAAATACAATAGGCTATTGTAACAAAATCATCATCTTGTTTCAGGACAGTTCAGTATAATTATTCAAAGTACCGGATTGGGTGTTCCAGTTTACCAAGTATTGGAATCAAATGAAAGAAACAAAAATGTAATAACTTAATATAATTTATTGCACAATATAATTACATTGTAATGTTAACATGATACACATACTAGGTATAACACTAAGTACCTTATATAGTGACGGATGACAAACAATGCACAATTAAGATCAATATGCAAATTATGAAATAATATACATAAGAATATTATTACTAAAATTATAGGGGCATTGAAAACACAAGGATTTATAAATATTCCTCCCATTTAACTTTCACAGCTTGACCAATTTTCTATTCTAAATATTAATACATATTTTCTAACTGTTTTGTTATTGCTGTCATGTATATTGTATCATATACTGCTATGGAGGAAGCAATCCTAAGTTGTGATATCTTGTGCCAAATCTGATTGTGATTACTGATTATGAAATTTAAAAAAAATGGAGGGGGTGGTGGGGGAGGGGTGGGTGGGTGGGTGGGGGTGTTAATGATATGGCTGACCGCCATTTTCATAGCAAAAAATCATGGCACACTCTTGAAGTTTCTTAAAATCAGTTAGTTTATTCTTTTTAACAAATATTATAACTTTGTACCTAAACATGTTACTTGTCAAGGCATTAAGTTACAAACTCAAAATTTGGCTACGAAGTTTAAATATGATATATCTTTCGAAGAAATACGGTAGAGTCAACTTATCACTCTGACTTCAAAACTCATATATTTGAACCAACATCAGCAAAAACTGATCTCACAAATAGTTGGAGTATCATTTTGCTAACAAGCATAAAAAAGAACAATGTGCATGTAACAGAGGAGTAATTTGTCCCCCTAATGAATTGGGATAAGGTTATACATGTTGTTGGACAAAAGAGATGTTGAAAAAAAAATCATAGTTTTATTAACAATTGATTCCAGTTCTAGCTTATACCCTTATAATTATTGACCACAAGTCACATTACCCTGATGATGAAGAGTAATGTGAGACCCCATCATTTAATCATATGCCCATAGCTATTAAAGTTTATGTATCCCAATATTGTAAATCACACTTGTACATTATAATAAATTATATTTGTATAGCTGGTAATCTGGACCCATCAATCAGCAAACATTGTGCAGTCTTAGTAACAAAATCATCATCTTCATCCTTACATCAACAATTTCTAGTATTAAGTAGAAATCATTCCTTGGTGTCATGCTTTCAATTGTTGAACCACCTAGAGAAAAAAAAAACAATAAAAAATTTAATGACAAAAATTCAAAAATTTTAAATCTCAGACCCATAAAACTGATGTAAAAAGCAGATGAAACTTCAGCATGATTACATTATAAAGTATCATCACTTTCATATATTATCAAATTAAGCCTATTGTCAATGTAAGCAACCCATTAGCTATGAATATCTTGGTTATTACCCACCTTGTTAGCACCTTCCAGACTGGAGATAAGCTTTCCAAGCTCATCTTGATTAAGCTCTATGGAATGTATCTTACTGTCTTGGCCCGCACCAACATCCAGGTCAAGGGAGACAACTGGTTCCTGGACTGAGGAAATCTTGTCACTGGACATGATCAACTAGCAAATAAAAATACAGGTTATCAACATACAAGTTAAGTGAAATTGAATATGTACAGCTGTACATCATGAAAAGTGTAGATAAAAAAGTTAGCTGAAAATTTCTTGTTTCAACACTGAAGGAACTGATGTTGATGGACCTAAAATATAAATAGAACATTTTAAGGAAGTCACTGAACTGCAGTCTAAGGTATATTAATATCATGAGTTGAGTGGATACATCATTCAACAAACCGATACAGTAGTCTAAAAACTTGCAAATGTGAATCTCTGATGAAAACTATTCCTTTATATACAGGTAAGTTTTAATCTAAAACTGTTAACAAGTACTTGGTACTGTATGCTGCAAAATGTGGATTGGAAAACAGCTTGAGTGCAGTCTGACACTATCAAGAACAGTTTTATGACAAAAGGCTCTATTGTTTTGGCAAACTTGCCATAACATACTATATGTCTTTATTCATAATTTTTTTTTAATTGATTTTAACCCCCTACATTATTGCACAATCAGTGAAAACCTCATGGTCCCCACAGAAGTTTTGTATGCAGAACATAATATTTTGTACCAGATGCAGCTCAAATGTATACAACACATCGTGATCATGCAAAGTTAGATAAAAAATATTGAAATAATTCTGATTGTTGGAAAATGAAAAAGACACAAGTTATGAAGTTTTAAATAGTTTTATGTATTACACAAGCGTCATAACCTTTTACCAGGTTTAGAAATGCAGACAAATATCACACAAGATTGATTTGAAAGGCAGACCCTTTTATAAAATTAAATCTATGATTATCTGTTTTGATTCTTGATATTTTTTGAAGGTTACAGGTAATGTGGTGAAGATCACATTGCAAAGATAAGGAGAGAACATTCTTCTTCCATGACAGCAAAATTTACCTTAACTTTCCAATCAAAATCACTAAGGACAGCTTGTGAGATGTTATGAGTCTCTCCAAGAAGTTGATTTTGAACTTCATCTCGACGTGAGTTAATAACATCCAAAACCACCTGTTTTAAGTCTTCTGATAAGGATCCTAATTCTTGATATATCTGTTACAGATAAAACACAAAAGAATTCATGTTAAAAACTGCATTCTGTCTTCGCTGTACCAAACATCCTCCATGTTTTTTACAACCTTTCTTAATCATCATAAGTTATTATAACATTATCATGACATACCATTATTTATATGATTCTAAACTCTGGCTGATGGTGAATAGCTGTTCCATATGTCATTATGCGTTAATTAGTGATAAATGACCTTCACCTGGTGCACTTGTTTGGCCATAAATGCAAGTGCAAAGGAGGTCCAGTTATAAATGGTGATGTTTGTTAATGTGTATGTCAGGATTCTTAACTATTTCTTGATTAGATCAGAAATGACTGTGAACTGTTAATGTTAGTGAAGACAGTTAAGTCACATGAAGACCAAGTTGGCTAACACAATAAAGATTTTAACTTTAAAACAATGTGAATAAAAAACTCTATGTAATAACATCACACAGTCGGGGGTAGTAATGATGGATTTTTTCCCAAAGAACCATGACCATAATGAAATTGCTGATGTGATACCACTGAATGGTTTTATATAGTGACAACAAACTTAGCCATTTAACTCTGCAACACAAACACATCTGCTGCATTATTGTTGTGTATGTAACAACTGAGTAGAGCTTTTAAAAGATTACAAAAGAAATGAAGTTACTTGCTTGATCCGATGTTATGTGACAAGACTGAGAACTCACCATATCTTTTGTCAAGGCATCTCTGACTGCTGCTTTGATGAGGGACTGGTAAGCATCTACCACATTCCACCATTGCTGTAGGCTCCATACCTCACTGTAATCCTGGTAAGATGGTTGGCAGCGATGGCACACTCCATCTACTAATGTGTGCAAGACCTGGAACAAACAAGCCATTCTTAATTACTCAGTCATGCATTTTGTTACTATTTTAAGGACATTTTTTTTTATCTTCCAGTCTTTATATCGTTAAAACTACAAATAATCAATTATAGCATTACCATCAATTTTGGTAAATCAGTGAGATTAAAGTTATGTGACCTGCATATTTTCCTGTACAAGTAAAAAGGAGATTGTATCTTAGATAGAATGTAAACTCGACTAATTGTCATGATACCTGTATCTGTATCCTACACCCTTTATCGACCCATCATCAGTGGTGTGCACTTCATTTGGATCAAACTTTGAATTACATTCACGATACAAAGTCTGTCTTCAGTTCAATTTCTTGGACCTCAAATTGCTTTGCCATTTTGTAAGGACTATAAAATTGTTCTGACTATTACCAAGACATTGTATGGATTGTGGGTAGGGAATTCATGCCAAATCCCTGTGGTAATATAGACATAAAAATTTAAAACAAAAAGTTATGAATGTCTTAAAACATTAATTATACTCCACAGTTTCTGAGTTTACTTCCATAACCTTGAATGGGCATCCAGGACACACAGTAATTCTGGTAAAATTTCAATAAATCAAATGCACTTGGTTGCACTTTCAATTTTAATTGCTTCATACACAGGTATGAAAACCAATATAAACATTACTTTTATCTATTTAATGCAGCACTTGTGTTTATTCTGGTCTGAACCTGCTCAGTCAGTCATTTTCTTTTAAGAAAAATATTTTCATGGTCTTAATGCACATTATCCACAATACTGAACATAGTAGTCTATAACTGATGGCACCGAAGTCATAGTTGGAAGAGTTACCTCTCTTCCTTCATTAAGCACTAGATTACCCAATATTAATATAAACTTCCCAATACCAGAAAATGAGAGCACTGTTCCTAAAATATACGACCATAGATATGTGCATTTTTTCTACGTGTATGATCAGAGACGTATATACTTGTTATATACGTCTCTGGTATGATTAAGTGACAAATAAAAGCATTGATAGCCGGTATTTATGTGGTACGTTCCGTCTTTGATATCGATTCATTTTCAAGACAATTGCAACAACTTTCATCATGCAAATTCTGATTATTTCATCTGCCATCAGAATGAGTATTGTATTAATGTAACATATGTGTTAACTTTAATTTCAGTATACTCATGTCAGAGATTTTAATCAGAACTCACTGATGACACTTGTTTTGATTCTAGTTTCCTCAGTAACAAGAGCCCCTCCTCCTCACGAGTTTCCGCCATTGTTATAAGTCTGTGCGTGTATGTAAAACATGCGATGATTGGTTCGAAATATGTCAATAAAGCCAATTAAACCGGGGCTTATTAATGTGTCATGGAAGGCAAATGAAACAAAACCGGTGATTGGTCAGGCGATAATATTGACCAATCAGAGAAAGGCTCTCTCGCTCCTTGGTCACTGTTGACTGTTTTGTATACATCCTCCATTGTAACGCATGAATGAGTGTATTGACCGTAATGAAGTGAGAACTATGGAAGTGATAGTTTGTTTGTCGGAAACCATGAATGATACATTCCACCATGTACAACAACAACTGTGGTGATATTAATACGAAGCTATATTTCGGACAAGGAATTCTTACCTTGGAATGAAAGAGATTTATCACAACAAACTCCATGACGTGGCTTTTCGTTTGATGGCACAGATCCCGGAATTTCAACAACTTTGATTTCGGACAACTAATCTTATCGAGCGGATTACGAAATATTAGGATTTTAATCAGAAGTGTTATCAGCGTAGTAAAATAATTGTCAGTGTTTTAAAAATGATTGTTTTGATAAATCCATGTTCTGCCTGGACCTAAGGAATACGTGCTCTGACCTATGTACAGTGTAGGTCCGGTGTCAACCATGTGCTAGACATCAATTTTATGTCTTTTTTCATCAAAACCATTTCATTGTGATATTGTTATAAAATGGGAAACTTTTGTGGGCGAGGAAACCGGTCTGGTCCTAAAACCAGAACTGTTGTTCCAAACCATACTCTGGATCCATCAATCCAACACAGGGCTAAGGCCCATCCCAACAAGGATTTCCGTGGAAATCGAATTAAAACCACAAAATATACTATACTGACGTTCTTTCCAAAAAATATTTTTGAGCAGTTTCATAGATTTGCAAATTTATATTTCATTCTGGTGGTAGCCTTGAACTGGGTTCCACAAATCCAAGCATTCGGCAAGGAAATTGCTATGGTACCGGTGATATTTGTGCTTGCTGTAACCTGTATAAAAGATGCCTTTGAAGATTTTCGCCGCTACAAGTCTGACCAAAAAATCAACCATTCACATTGTCGTTTATATAAAAGGTGAAGAACATAAAGAAAGTACAATAACATGAGATATTTATTATCGGGATAGATCAAAACGTAATCTGTATGTATGTTTTCAGTGATGAAGAAAGTAGTGAACCAATTTTGTCCTTTTGTCCAAAGCTGAAATGCAGCTTATATTTTAAAGGCATTGATCATGTATATATCATCCTATATATATATATACAAAAGAGGTTTTGTGAAGTTTCCTAAATGAAATTGCTAAAAACAATAGATGAAAGTGCTAATTTCAGCAGGTATTATAATATTCAAACAATACAGATAGTCATTCTGGCAAACTGTGCACTGGCAAAATGGATATTTTCTGTCACTGCCAAATATTGATATAGCTGAAGTGTATTGGAATAGGATGGAATTGCTCATTTTAACTTTCATGTTTTTTTCTTGAATCAAGTTCGTTCATTACATAGGTAAAGTAAGTATGGCATTAGGAACATTGGAATACAAACCTTCATGATCAGGGCAGGATAATTGAAAGTATATATAGTTATAGAAAGAAGAGAGAATTGTATTGAAAGAGTGTGCATGTTTTGATTCATAAGATAAAAAAGATTTGCACTTTTATCATGTTGATTTTCCCCAACTTGATTGCATGTAACTGCACTTCCATTACTTTTCTTTCCCCTCTTTGTCATGATCACTTCAATGAGACAGTTGATTCTTTTTTTCCCAAAATCTTCTTTCTCTTCCTGTCAGTCGTACCCAGAGTATTTTAATACTCCCTGATAAACCTTCGCTTAAAACAGAAATGAAGTCAATAGACCCAACTTTAATTGAATCCATCTGATATTTTTTATGTTTTGTGTTTCAGTGATGAAGATCGCTATGCAAAAGGGGAATGGCAAGATATCCATGTTGGAGACTTCGTTCATCTATCCTGCAATGAAATAATACCAGCAGACATTGTGTTGGTTAAGTCAAGTGATAGTAATGGAATATGTCATATAGAGACATGTAATTTGGATGGAGAAACTAATCTCAAACAACGACAAGCAGTCTTTGGTATAGATTATGGAGTAAGTATCAGCAGTTTGGTTAGTTATGATTGTGTTTACCTTATAACATGAACAGAAAGTTTGTTTAAGTCCACTCTTCAGTGCAATATTGTAATAAACAGGATAAAACTGGAATACTTGAGCTTTTTGTAGCCCAGGAGGTAGGATACATAATTCATGTCATGATTTAATCATCTGCTTGAATTAAAAGGAGATCACTAAAAAAGTTTTTATTATACAGTAAAAAAAATATCTGCATTTAAATTAATGGGTTCTTGGAATTGTTTCATTTGTACACACAAGACTATATGGTGTTTAGTATTGAATAGAATATTTGCATGAGACAATTTGAAGGCACTTGATCTATAGATTTGACAAAATTCTTATCCGAAAATTGAAAAATATGCTGTATTATACAGTATATAACAGGATGGTTACAACGTACATTGACTTTATATGCTAATGAAAGCATCATGCTAAATTCTGCATCTGTAATAAATAAATGATTCTGTATTTTTTAATCCCTGTGCTAAATAGAACAGAAGTTCTTAATACAACCAGAAGGAGATTTAAGTATGGCGCTTCAATGACAACAATGTCAACATCATCAGACATATGACTGGAATGAGCGTATAAGTGTGGACATATGTAGTGTTTAAGATAGTAAGGAATCGACCAACTTTTTCAGTTGCACTATAATCCTATCTCAAACAAAGTGTAAGTGAATCAACTAGATTACATATTTATCATCTTGTATACCCTTTTCTTTAATTCTTTTACCATCTTGTCACACATTTTCTTACCGTAAAATACATAGGGTTATAGTACAGCCAAAGAAGTTGGTTGATTCTGTACCATTTTACACATCCTATACATCAAAGCTACTACTTCATACTGCTCATTTGTCTGATGAAGATTACAGTGTTGTCATCGAAGCGTCACACTTAAGTCTTCTACTGGTTGTATTTTAAGAACTTTGCTGCTATTGACATTAACAGCTGGAGGGAAATGTTCCCAAATAATTTCTTTGGAATCTAAAAAATTGTAGCTATGCAATATCACTTTCTTTTACACAGTATATTTCTACTGATAAAACTTTTATATCAAACAACTTGACCCGCTATACTGACGAATATATCAAAATGACTCTACATACAAGTAACATTCAGTGGATAAATACATATGTGTCAGGTTCATGTATGGTTCATGCATCTGATATATGAAAATGAAAGCAGATCAACAGATTCTGAAAGAATATATAAAACCATCCGACAGACATATATTCACGCCATACATAGAGTGATAGGGATCTCTTAATAGGTTGGTCATTAGATAGCTGTAATGAAAAGTTCAATGTCTACATCACATTTGGCCAGGGATGTATCAGGGTTCAGTTTTAGTATCATTTAATTTGAGCTCCATTAGTAGAAATATTTGCGTGGCTTTCTCTTACCCCAGTCGGGTCTCATTCTAATCATAACAGATCACAGCCGGTGTGAATCACTCCAGTGGTGATTATACAACACTTATTTGCATGTCTGTTTTAAACTGTACACTGGTTTGCAATATAACCTAAATACGTTATTTGCTTCTATAATCTTCATGAAATTCAGCCAAAAGTGTTATTTACATATCAGATTTTATGTGAAGACAGTAATATCTAAATTGACCGTTACAATTGAAACATTTAAAAAGTAATTATTTAAAAGAAATTTGGCATAAGTGACAAATTGTGTCACCGCCATTCATACTTCAGCTATTGGTCTGTTTTGTGTTTCTACATGGTTTATTAGCATTAGGATAGGGAATAGAATGATTCATGGTATATTTATCTATATATATATTTACTTGTGGACTATTTGTTTTAGACCCCATCAGGTATAATGTTGGTAATAACAGATATCAGATATAATGTAGTACCAAATGATTGTAAAATATTATTTTAAAGTCTTTTTAGCAGTAATTGGTAAAGTACAAGTATAGGCATGCATTTATCTTTTTGTTGATATGTTGACCCTGTCAACAAGTGTAATAATACATAATTGTCAATAGATCTTCGACTGAATGTGAAATAATTACCAATGTCTGTTTTAAATACAATTTATTTAATAACTGTTTTCCAAAATGTTGTGTCCTGGTAGTTTATGGTATTTATATCATTTTGTTGGTGAACTTTAGAACTCGTTCAAACATCTAGGCGTCATAATACATGCAGTCATATACAGATTATCGATGAAATTCATTACTTAATATAACCATTTCTTCTTGTTTGTGTTAAAAAGTCATCAGTGTTGTTAACTCATTGTATTTTGATGAGAAGCAGGCTACCATCAGCCATCTTTTTTAATACCTACAGCAGTTAGAAACCAAATTATACATGTACAGCTATCAAATAGTATCACTGATATTGTAGGAAGTTGACATGAAATATGTACAGACATGACCAAGCGGTCAGGTTTTCTGTAGAGAGGAATGATTCTATCAATCTGTTATCACTTAATTATCACCCCATTACAGTACCCACAATCATAAAAACTACTTATCATAAGTATAGCTGAGGAAAATTACCATCAATCACTTCCTCCTCATCTCATCCTAAATATACTGGTAAAATAATCAAGTATGCTGGTTTTAACCTACATCTTTAATAGTCTTCTGTATCTTTATATGTTTTTTTACAATCACACATAACCTGTTTTAACCTACATCTTTTATAGTCTTCTGTATCTTTATATGTTTTTTACAATCACACATAACCTATGAGGCATCATACCCGAACTTGATACTGGTTTACTTGTCTGTAACAAGTCAACCAGAATGGGGATAAATACCGTTAACCACAAGGCCTGTGGTTGTGTAATGTTATTCTGTTGTGTACACTTGGATACCATGTTTGGCATGCATGAATGAACAGCCACACATTTTCGTATGAACTATATTCATTAGTCCGTGATATCAGTCCCCAGAACTAGTGGGGTCCGAATCCAACAGTGTCTGCCTGAACTTACTTTATACTCCGATTTATGTTTTCATCAAGGTCTTTTTTTATACAAGGTTTTATAACTAAATGTGAAATGTCTAAATTAGTATCAAACACCATGTGTTACTTCTGTATGTGTGTAGTTTAAAGTTTCTCCTTTTTGCTGATGGTGTGTAAATTATGTTTAAAATGATTTCAGCAACAATTACATACAAACTTGAGGGTTATTAATATCAAGGTGTGGATTTTTTCTGATGCTCCCTGCGTTACATGTCCTGTTCTACCTAGTCACTCTACAATAAATCAATATATGCAATATAGTCCTAGAATATGACCTTAGAACTACCAAGCAGGAATACTTTACCTGTGGACTGGCCAAACACACCTTTATTTAGGATATTGATCAGCACTTTATATCAGTGTAGAACCAGGGTTTAAAAGAACTTTATCTTACATTTACACAGTAGGTCTCTCTCGGTCAATTGTACAGCTTTCATTCTTTGTATTAGAATTCACTAAATATTTAGAAATAACATATTTACATGCACTCTTATCATATGAATTCCATATATATTAAAACAAACTTAACATGTACATGTATATGTTATCAATTTATAGGCATAAAATTCAGTAAAAGAAAAGTAATGATACAATATGTTCCTATATTGGTAACACATTGTCACGCAGAGTATCCAACAATAGATATTGCAAGGAATAACATGAATGATAATATGTGCTATATGTTTTACGGTTGACTGACTATCCCTGAGATGTAATAGGTGATATATGCATATCCAACCAGAGTTCCGATTGCTTGTCGTGATGTCTATATAGAATAGCAATGCTTGTGCATGGTCATTAGGAGTTATCATAATTGCAGAAGAGATATTTCCTGTCTTTGAATATCATTTGCCAGACTTGAAAAGACTCGAATCTCATTGATATACCATAAGATTTTAGGGGGGAAATAACTTTGTGTATCAATGTGTCTCAAAATTTCAATGTCTACAAATTATTTTCAAATTGGAAAAGTGCCTTAATGCAGTGTAATGTTTAAGTTTATTCCAAACTAAACGAAAAGAAATACTTGATGAAACCTTTGTCTTGCTAGCCTTTCCTTAATTCTTTATAAATGAGGGATTGTCTGTTTAATCTCCATACACAAATTTGTCCTGCTAAGATTGGGTACATGTGAAGGAAATATAATTTTGAGAACCTTTAAAAGTACAAACCAATAGTTCTTTACTTGCCACCATGCTTGATTGTGTAAAGTGTTGCCAAAATTAAATGTTCTGTCTAAAATCACCTCCATTTCAAAAGAATTCCTGATCAAAATAACTACATTTTTCAAGTACCTACATCAACATGAAAAGTTATTTATGTGTGTATTATCCAAAATAATTGTTTCTTCAAATATGGAAACATTTTGTGGAAACAAGTTCCTTTAATTATTTGACAACAGTAGTTGATCTAATTTCTGAAAAGTCACTATGATGTCAATGACCTACAAAAAGGTCTCCTGGATCCCTATAAACATGACTACAGGGGAACAGACCTCTTCACACTTGTATCAGGTCATATCAAGATCATCTCACAGTTTCCTTTGTTCTAATTAAACAAAAGAGAAAAATATGTTGCTAGTCATATGAATATCTTATAAAAAAATTTTTATAGGTAATATAGTCATAGATAATATTTCATATCTTGAGTGGACAATGATTTTCTTAATTTCAGTAGAATTACAATATGCATCCAACAATAAAATAAAGACCAGTGCACTTAAATAATGGTTGGTATTGATCTGAAACAGGTATTCATCTACCGTCTGGATGCTAGGGTAGCATGGTGCCAAATTAAAAAACGTTAAAAAATATCAAGGATATAAAGTTTACAACCATATACAGTACTGTACTACTGGCAACGGTGGTTGGATGATGGTAGGTGCCGAGCTGCTCTTGATGTTTGAGCAATATTAGAATGATAAAGTTGAAGGCTTTAAAACTTTCTTTTATTTATGCCAGGTTTTATTGTATGTAAATAACCTGTTTAGGCCTAAGTGTTTAATGGTCCCTTTGCCTGTTTGTTTAGTAACAAAAGTTTAATGTAACTTATAAATCACATCTTATGAAAGATAAATTTGCATCAATTCCACTTGAAAATTTTTCTGAAAATCAGATCTTTGGCATATATAGTTTTTCCGTGCATTTAAAATCCATTCTCTTCAGTTCACATGTTCATATATATATGCATCAAAGTGTTACTGGTATAGCAATAGTAATATTGTATTTTTTCCGTTTTAACGTCTGAAGTAAATTTACTTCTTACACTTTATCTATAAATATGAGCCTGATGTAGCATCTTTGTTAGTTGGTAATGTTTCTTAGTTATCAGCTCTCTCAAATTGTCGGATTTAAATTTATAGATATATCAAATTGATAAATAGCCATATATAAATACCATGTGGTAGTTGTAGAAGCCTGCATTCCTGAATTACCTTTAGTTTTTGACAGTGACAAGAGCTTGACATATTGAACTGAAGCCATGGTAATATGGTAGACTGTACATGGTAATCAGATCAGACTTAAATGTGGCTGATTTAAACTTGTGTTGTCAGACATTTACACATTGTTTAGTTATATGACTTGTGTATAGCTGTTTTAACCTAGAGCATAAACGACTTTTAGTTTATAAAATACTGGTACCACAAATTTATAGGTGTACACATGGGTTACTACACTGGTCAATACATATAAATAGTGATAGACTTGGTATATAACACAAGTCAAATTCTACTGTATTGTATATACCTGGTACCAGATTGTGGCTACCTGGAATTATTATGTAGGAAGTTTCACTATCATTATCACATGTTCAATAAACATACCTGTGCTATTGATGTTAACTTGTAGTTTATGTCACTAGATAAATATTCACGCCATGTACAGAAAACAAATTTCCAATCCATATTAGTTTATAAGTCAAATACATGTAAGTTCACACATTTTATGCCTTTCATAAGGCAGTATATAAGGAGGGTTTTTTGTTATACATTTCTGTATTCTACTATGGCTTTTGCTGTCTCAGTTCTAACATTATCAATTCCTTGTGTTGAGATTCTTCATTGCTTGTACTCAATTTTCACATTTTGTGAGAGAGTTTAAGTAGAATAGTTCTTTTCCTATGACAAAATGGCTTATCATATATAAATAAAGTGCCTCAAAGATACCTAATACATACATATGAAAATCACCCACACATACTTCAGAAAACTTCACAAGAGTATAATTTTTTTTTATATACCTTGTCAGCAACAGTTAAACTAGTACCTGTATTTGTCAGTATTGTCTTAATGTTTGTCTATATATAAGCAGTATCCAGTGTTACTTAACAATTTAGTCTCTATATCGTCCTATGATACTGAACAATTTAGTCTCTATATTGTCCTATGATACTTAACAATATTGTCTCTATAACAAAGAGTTAAACGACTGCTGATACTTAACAGTTTAGTCTCTATAATCACAAGTTAAACATCCAATGATACTTAACAATGTAGTCTCTTTATCAAGTTAAACAACTGCTGATACTTAATTTAGCAGCTATAACAACAAGTTAAAGGACAGGTGATATATAACAGTTTAGTCTCTGTAACAACAGGTCAAATACATTACATGTTTCAATTTTTCAATTTTTTGATTTCAGAATGATGGATTCAAGGCCAAGAAGTTTGACTTTACCTTGGAATGTGACCTCCCCAACTCTGAAATCTACAAGTTCAAAGGATACATGTGAGTAATTTTTTTCTAAAGGCACTTTTATTATATGTACAATGTGGCTGTCCATAGTTCCTTACACAACATCTGCTGTTATCGGTGAGATACAAAGTTCCAGAATTCAAAAGTACAATACACCAGTATGTTTAGCTTTTCATGAGTATCAAAACACATCATTAAAAAAGTAAAGTGATCATCAGAGGTACCATTGAAATTGACATTTTTTCATTCTCACCTAAATTTCCATTTGATGATATTTTCATGTACAGTATTTTCTTTCCTGACTTTCAAATTATTAAGATATTTCAATATTGCTTGGCCTTTTAAATTTTATCAAACATCTCAGAAATGGGAATTAACTGGTATCCCTTGAAAACCAATTAATGGAAAATATTGAGAAAAAAAATCCAGTCTTAGATTTTAATCATCAGTTTAGTTGTCCCCTTGATGTACTGCCCCCAGTGTGAGATGTTAATAATCTATATAGTTGTCCCTTGATGTACTTTCCCCAAGTGTGAGATTTTAATCATCTATAAAGATAATTTACCTGTACAGGTATCCGTAACAGGCTTTACAATTAGTACAATCAGAACATTATTTGGTACTGAAATTTGTATTGTGTCTATGATTATTTTCTGAACAGTTATGATGGTTGTGGCAGTAGTAAGCCTAAATATGCCAGGTACAGTCTATAGCTACTCAAAAACATTAATTGTATATGTTGTCGAATAATTTGATTTTGCAGAGATTGATAACAATGTTTAACATTAATATTTATCAAAAAGCTATTGTTAGGCAGAATTTTCCTTTTTGCTGTTGATTTACATGTGTAATGACTCATTAACCATCTTTATACAATTGTTTTTGACACAACTTGTGTTGATAATAGTTATTAATTTTACAGATATTGAACTTTGGTCAGATTTAATGATGTTTTGAAGTGTAATGGCTGTACAAATGCTTTGGTGTGATTTTTATTGTTGATCTAGCTGTTTAATTAGTTATGTTGATGGTTGTTGTGTGTGGGTGTTAATTTTCTATAACCTTAGAAATGATAGAAATATGACCATTCAGAAACAGAATACAAGCTATAATGATACATTAATCAACAAAGAATTTTTCTTGGTACAAATATTTATATTCAAATTGCATGGTGTACTCTTTTTTTTTAATTTAATTCTAATATGCAATAAGTATAATTCGCATTAAACTAGATTGGGTAGATCTTTTGAAATTTCCTTGTCTGCAGCTAACTTGCTGTATCATCAAATTTACTAGCCACATGTATCAGACCAGTTGTGCTCTACATACTGCATGCAATATTAATTCTACAAAGATTTTGAAAAGTGTACAGTCAATAAAGAGTTTACGCTACGGACAAACCTGATTTAAGTACCATATATTTTATCATCTACAACTTTTCGTGGATGTTTAACTGCAGGGATATATACATTACTGATATGTTTTATAGAATTCTTAACCTTAAGCCCTAGAACTATTTCACACAGATCAATGTATACAATACATGAGCTACATTCAATATAATATCAATAATAATAAATTATCAAGACAGTAATTTTTTTTTCCAGAATCAACCATGGTGAAAAAATATCCCTTAACAAGGATAACTTATTACTGCGAGGCTGCACTGTCCGTAACACAGATTATGTAGAAGGCATTGTGGTGTATGCTGGTAAGTGAAATACTGTTGTTTAAATTCATATACTTTCAAATGTTGTCTCAAATTAGTACAGTGGTATGTGGAAGCCTGGTTACCAGTGGTTGAAAATCTACTTAGGTTTGAAAGTTATGTGGAGTTGAAAGTTTGCATTTGGTTGAACAAAGCATAACTGTGGTAAAAGTTAACCTTAGATTGAAAGTATACATGTGGTTGAAGAAAGCCTATGTTGAAAGTTTACTTTGAGTGAAACGTTACCTGGGGTTTAAAGGTTAGCTGTGGTTGCAGATTACCCATGTACCTGTGGTTGAAAGTTTACTTTGAGTGAAACATTACCAGGGGTTTAAAGGTTAGCTGTGGTTTAAGATTTACCTGCCATTTTAGGTTAGCCTATGATAATGTGTCACGGAAAGATTACCTGTGTCTTGGATGAAAGTATACCTTTGGTTGATGTATGATTAAACATTTATGTTAATGATCCTAGACCATTTTCACACTTAAATGCCATGGTGCAGTGTCCATCATCCAGTATCAGTGTTTTCCTTTAAACAACTTCTTCTCAATAACCAATAAACCAAATGTTTTGATGTTAATGGCTGGTATGTTCATATGATGAAGTCTGACAAAGTTTGTGAAAATAAATTACCTTGACATATATTCAATGTCAAAGGGTTCAAATTTGTTGAAAAATTTAAATGACTTCTTCTCATGAAATAAAAGACAAATAGACATGATATTGGGCTGGTATGTTCTTAGGGTGAAGCCTGACAGATTTTGTGAAAAGAAATAACCTTGTCTTATTTTCAGAGTCACAGGGGTCAACTTTGAAAAAAAACCCCTTTAAAATGATTTCTTCTCGTGAATGTCAAGGCCTAGAAGCATGATAATTTGCTGGTATATTCCTAAGATGAAGCCTGACAAAGTTTGCGAAAAGAAATGACCTTGACTTAAATTCATGGTGACATGGGTCAGATTTCATGAAAAGAAATGACCTTGACCTATCTTCAATGTCACAAGGGTCAAATTTGTTAAAACATTGAAATGACTTTGCCTCATAAATCTTCACATTGATTCTTGCAACATTACTGACAATCTTTGATTAGTACAAATGATGTTCAGCAGTAACATACTGCTAATATGTTTGTATACAACATAACTCCTGGCCTTTATTTCTCAGAATACCATTAAGGCCCATTTACCTTGTGGTCATTTGTTTACATAATTTATTTTAAACCCACTTTTCAGTTCATCACAATTAATTTTAAAAAATAAAATATATACCAAATGAGTGATGCAGGCCCAGTTGACCTGTTGTTAAGAATTTAAGAAGCATTTCATTAAGAACTGAACAAATCATGATGAAAATTAGTATGTCATATCCCTCTGATGTGTATGATATAGAACATGAATGTGGAGATAACCGTAATTATGACACAAGACGTTTCAGTGATCATGGTACAGTTTGGTTTCCATAAGATCCCTTTGGTACATGGACATATGTATTTCCATGAAAAGAATCTTTTATATATATATATATACCAGATTTGGGAATTATTTCTATCAGATATATGTTAACATGATTGCATTTTCTTTAACAGGTCATGACACAAAGGCTATGTTGAACAACAGGAATCCTCGATATAAACGCAGCAAATTAGAGCGTCACATTAACCGTGATGTGGTCTGGTGTGTTATACTCCTCCTTTTCCTGTGTTTCTTCTGTGCCATTGGTAAGTTTTGTTGATCTTGACACGTAGTTACAATTTTACTTTAATGTCAATCCTAAAAGATGAGGATGTGTAAAAAATGTTTCATAAAATGTTCTCATAAAATGAAATATTTTGGATACCTGAGCAGTAAACTTCATGATACCAAGAGAGTTAGTATATATTGATACCTAGACTGTAGATTGATACTGAGGTATTGATACCATAGGCCAGTAGATGTACACTGGAAAAGTGATGACAAATGTCCTGATTTTTCCTACACTGTTTTCATTTTGATTTCTTTACTTCTTCCAGCAAGTGGTATTTGGCTGGGAGGCTACAAAGACAGACATCTAGTACCCTTTATTCCCTATGAGAGTGATGAGTGGTACAACCCATACTTTCAAGCATTTGTTGTGTTCTTCACATATATCATTATCTACCAGGTTTGTATAGTGCATTGTGATATTTGTGGTGAGGCATCATTGGGTTTTTTTCATCGCAATGAAGGAGTTTTCACCTACATTTTGGCATCATGGAGATAGAATGTAAACATAAAAAGTAGATGAGCACTTTATCAGACCCACTCACATTTTTCCTGTTACCCAGTCTACTGATAAGACCTAATAAAGGACGCGAACAGACTGGTGATACATACATGCATATGTGTTACCTGTCTGCTGATATTGCTAGGTCAAGAAAGGACAGGTAAAATGATATGAGGCCATAGCATTAGGACTTCTGATAACTGTAAATCAAGCAACTGAGTTTAAGGTGTTGGCTTAGCATAACCATCGTGTGGGTTGTTTTTTACAGTTAGGTGCAGTGTAATGTACTTAAAAGAACAACTCTTTATTAGAGGGGGGGAAAATGTCCAATAATTCACAGTGAAGCGTGGTTGTTAAAACTTGATGTTTCATCTATAAGTCCTGACCTAATCCACAACCCAGATACCTGGCTCTCTTTATGAGAAATTTGAATGTCTGGTAAACTATGGTAAAGGCACAGGACCACTAACAGTTATCTTTGTTCTAACGATGCATGATCAGGCAGTTTTCAGATCTTAAGACTTTATGTAGCACTTTGGTATGATGTTTCATTCAGATATGATAACTCTATCAAATTGATGTATTTTAGATGTGAATGTCATTAGGATTCCTTCTACCAACAAGTGTTTTACTTAAACTCAATCTTTAAGTGTAGAAAAAGTAAACATATTATGTCAGTTCCCTTTGACCAAATTCATGTTTAGCTCACTTGCTCAAATAGCAAGTGAGTCTTGTGCCAGGATGTAGCACCTTTAATTTGATACATGTAGACTACTTTTGTAAAAGTTCAGAGATCAAGGGTCACAATATGCAAACCGTAGCATGCTTGGATAAAGGGCAGTCAAGTTTGTTCAAATAGATGATCTTGATTTATTTGATGCATCTTTTGTAATAAGTTGATATTTCTATCATATTTATCTTACAGACGGTTATTCCTCTGGCTCTCTATGTGTCTGTTGAACTGGTCAAACTTGGACAGGTCTACTTCATCAATAATGACTTACGTATGTATTATGCACCAATGGACAAGAGGGTTGAGTGTCGGGCTCTCAACATTACGGAGGACCTGGGGCAAGTCGAATACATCTTCTCAGACAAAACAGGAACACTCACCGAAAATCAGATGGAATTTAAAAGTTGTACAATCAATGGCAAGGATTATCCACATGCTCCCGGTAAGTTTTTGTTTAATCAATTATTGTTACCCAAAAGTTTTCCTCTAATCCAATACTCTAAAGGATTATTGGAGTTGGAATGGACACCTTATTGACTATTATATCCTAGGTAACTGTGGTCAGTTCCCTGATCAGAAATGAAAAGGTATAGGCTCTACTGTTCATCCTGTTGGTTTCTACTGGTGTTTCAGTCTCTTGTCTGTCTAGTTGGTTTCTCCAGATCATATCTAGTTTCTGCCAACAGGAAAAAAACCAGAGTACTTCTGTCCAGGCCAACAAGTGTATTTAGGAAGGAAAATTGCCAGTATTGTGAAAGTTAGTTCTATCAGATTATAATCAGTTTCAGGGACATCCTTAACTGAGGGAAGTTTTTTTCTGTTGTACTGAAACTGAAAGGGTTTTTAAAGTTTTTATAATTATGTTATAGGTGGTTAGATGGTGCAGTGGTAATGCGCTCGCCTTTCACCCAGACATCTGGGGTTTGATACCACAAGTTGACATGCTTGTCACATAGGTTTTCCCTTGGTACTCAGTTTCCTCCACAGTAAGACACCTGGCATGCTTCTATCCAGGCCATAAAGATTGATTATGGTAATATAAGTGGTTGTAAATCAATGAGGCTGATATTGATATCATTCTACTTTGTTTTACGTAATGAGTCCATAAAAAGGAGAAAGTGACAAAACAAAGACTTTCTAGGCATTACAAGTTACAAAGAAAGCTTGATTATATCAATTTAAATTTGAGACAAACTGTTTTAAGTTCAGTTTTAACTTCTACCAGAATGACCCAGCTTACTTGTCAGTATATTATAGATTAAAGGTAAATCTATATTTATACAGGGAGAATAAGTATGTAACAATTGCTCCATACTTGATAGACTAGATAATTAACAAAGGGGTATACCAGGATTTTTTCCTAATTGAATCTTTCAGATAAAGTTCCATACAAACAATTCACAGTAAGTCAACTACTTTTGCCGAAATGTATGCAAACAAGTAGATTTTTAAAAGATGTTTTTCTAAGCCAACATGAAATGGTACCCTTGCAATCAAAATTCCTTAGAATAGGAGTAAATTTGAATTCTTACACCTATCTTTAAACATATACAAGTCATCAGCTTTTTACTTAAGAATACTGTCATGTTTCATAGAACAGCTACTTTTTCAGATTTTCCACTACAGGAGCCTTTTTTTGTGTGTGTACTTCAATAAAGTTTTTAACATCTGCTCTAAATAAAACTGTGACATGTGAGAAATTGTAATCATAATATTTACCATATAATTTTTTTTTTTTTTTTTTTAATTTTTATTTTTTTTTTGTAATGTTAACCTGTAGGTATTTATGGAAATGAGATCTGGATATTAAGTAATAACATATATTACTGAACAAATTGATTAACTGATATGTACATTTGGATTATTTTGTACAGAGTCCGAAGATGATATGAGTGAGACTGGCAGCAGGTTTTCCTTGGCCAGTAAGTCCAGCACGGTAAGTAACCACAGAAAACTTTACACGCATGATCATATTGTGCAATGTTTTGTCAGCTTCTATGATCTCAGAAAATCAATTCTCACTTAAACTACAGAATTTTGCCAAACATAGATTTTATAATATGATTCCTGTCATAGACTTCAGATACCCATCCCAGTAGGGATTTTTTTCTTATTATATGAACTCCATCAACAAGAACCAGTTTTCCTAATCTGGTAAAATGAATTCATGATATTCTGACATGGAACTAGTAAGACAGACACTCTTTAAGCAAAATATTTCTGGTTCTTAAATTTTATCAAAAGGTGGGTTTTTTTTCAGTTTAGTAGAAAGCATCAACAATCAACCCTTAAATGACATGTATTGTTTTCATTTTCGTTGACATTGAGTTATGCATGAGTATAGAGGATTTATGTAGTGGCTGGGTAGATGGTGATTATGTGAAAAGCCTGATGTACTACTGACTTCTATGTTACTTCCGTGTAGGTAACAGCTGGCAAAAAATTGACATGTCATCATAAGAGGCCATATCCTGTATTAGATGTTATGATATTTAAGATATTCCAGGAACAAAAGTTAGCACAGCACACAGTTAAAATAATTTATATTTAATGAAATAAAAAACATGAAGTCAATGTTAAAATATATCATGTTTTTCAACCAAGAAACATTGATATGTATCTGTTTCTACTCTGTTTGAAAATACTTCATGATAAATGAGGGAGATTTGGTCATTGTTATTGGTTAAAACGTCCCAAGCAGATTTACAAACTCGATTTTTCTTGTAACAAGGTTAGGTGGCCAACATACAAAATCTACCTTTGTGTCAGGGGATGGGCTTATAGTAGGATAACGCAAAAAAAGTTTGTAATTCTACTGTTAGTAGATATAAGTTGGCTTATTTCCAGAGAAATCTGATACTCGTTATTGAGTAAGGGAAAAGAAATGATAACCTTAACAACATAAAGAAATCATATCCTTATCATTATTAGATATGTATTTCAGTCACCTTACATAGCTTATTTGACATTCAATCTTGATTTTTTTTGTATGTTCAATATCTGAATGAAAGTGCTTTATTTTTCTGCCAATTTGAAAAATAAAGACAGAAAATAGGAATAATAGGGTCTTAGCATTGCTGTAGGGAAAAACACGAGCATTTTATACAGAAATAATGTTACTTCAGTGTGAAAAAACACATAAAACTTGTGATATTTGTAAGCAGAAAAAAAAAACCTTAACAAATTAACAGCAGCTGATAAATGGTGATGCAGTTACTATAAAGATTAGATCTTTTCTAGTTCAGTCATGTGAGGAAAGTAAACCTGTAGAACACTAAAAATTTGAAAATTGTTTCTAATAGGGAACTCCCTTCCCGATACAACAAGGTGATATAGCCAGCCTGCCCCCTCCCACTTGTTTGTGCTGCAGGTCACACTACACCACTGAAGGAAAAAACCTTCAAACATCAACTACCAACCTATGTTCATTTACCTAAATATGTGAGATTTTGTTTAACTTGTTGACATAGCTCTTATCTACCTTGGTATGCTGTGTGTTACCACCATGGTGTAGTACTCCACACCAGTGCTAGTAATGCGGATTAAATGACAGAAAGATTTAGATTCAGTTACACCAGGAAGTTTTACAGATTTACAACAATAACCATATTAAACTCAGCTTCTTTATTACTATCATCCCAGCAGGAAGTTGAAAATTTTATATCATGTAACATTCACCATGCAACTGTGTTTTCAAACTCCACCTTTATATTGTAACAACACTCAGTTGGTTTAATAAACGGTTGATTTGTGGGTATCTGATGTTTGTGTTTTTGTATATAGGTACCTCCATCAATGGCGTCCTTGGTAGGTAACTCTATGGAGACTGTCCTTTCTCCATCTAAATATTCAACGGTGGACCTAGTTACTAAACCTTTCTCAGCTTATAACCAGTTTATACCAATCATTTTCTTGATTGCACACATAACACTATCTTGTAATCTCTGTTTACAACCAGACAATTTAGAAAATTATCATTATTTATTAAAGTGAGATATAATGATAAATGTGTTGATTTTTCTCTTTTTAGAATGTTAATTAGAATATGCTTACTGTTCATTGAATCAATAATATTCCAAAGCACCATTGAAATTTCAACCGACATTGATACATCATTTGTCTTCACTTTTAACTCTAAAACAGATACTGTTAGATAATATGTACTGCATTGATCAAAAAGTTCCAGCATTTAATGGTTGTATGGATTATGTGGATATAATTAAAAGGCTTCTAGGCAGTTGACAGTCAGCAGAATTCACTGACATATTTATGTACTACAGATATATTTTTTAGATTTTTCTTGTTTGATCAGCACATAAGATTGATCCCTGCTTGTATTTTGTAGATAAATCAGAGGTGTTTGATATATATTATCACATGTAGACCTTTTCAAACTTTTTTTCAAATTTTTTGCTTCTTAATCATCAGACCATGGACATCCTTCAATCTTTTTTCTTTCTTGGACACGTTTGTGCTATTGTTTACTCAACACAGATAGGTACAACAGGCAGTGACCATTAGTAACAGGTAGATTAATTAATTAACACATACCTGTACATAATCAATACTAATTAAATATATATCAGCTGATTCCTTTGCTTTTCTCTGCTGTTGAGTTGGCTTTTATTTTCCACTCAGCATCAGTATATAGGTTGGTGGATGGTTAAAATGTATAGAAGGGTTACCTCGAACCAGCATTGGAAGTCGCTATTGGAATGTATATATTGTCATTATCAAATGTCAATCAGTCGATGGCAAACAGATGCAAACAAATTAGGAGTAGCTTTTTGAAAAATTAGCATTGTAAATATGAATTCCAGACATGATCTTTAAGGCACCTTGTTCCCTAATGACACAACTCTACAAGTCAACTCAACTCTTCCCAAGCATAAAAAATGCACTTTGAATTCATATGAACTGTTGATTTGTTCTTTTTAATTTCATTAAGAAAGCTATGCCTTTAAGCTACAAAAATCATTAGGAAGTATATAATCTTACTTAGACAAATTGAGTTTAATTGGTATATCAAAAGTTAAATACCTACTGGTTTTAATAAATAGAATATCAGAGAACCTAAGTATAATGTAAAACCCTAACTTAAGTCTTGATATCTCTGTCAACATAGCCTATATCCTGGTTGGGTGTATATCTTGGCTCCCCATATACACCTGTTTGTGGGAGGTCATTTGGCCAGGATCCAATTACTGATCACTAGTACTTACTTATAATATAGACTTGTGTAGACTTCTGTTGAATTATTAATTAGGGGCCGACCGTTCATCAGGTTTATTACATCGCTATATCTGTCTTTTTCAAACAAAACACATTCTGTAGATAGATTTTAATGAAGTTCTCATTTCTGTGTATATTGTCAGTAATGGACTTTTTTTTTGTCTTACTCACCCATTATATGTTAACACTTCAGGGTCATTCAGAGCTCTTTGTAGTGAACATATCAATTTTTAGTTTTGGTATGTGTAATACAATTTTTCTTTTTAAAGGACACAGGTGTTCAAAGTTAGATAATGATGCTGACTCGCTGCTTGTTAAATGTTAATTTGTGGCATTCTCCTTTCATGTCACAATTATACTATTGTAATACTGTGTGGCATAAAATTTTACTGCGTGATATTTATTGTATTGTGTGACATGAAATTTTACTGTGTGATATAAAATTATATGGTGTAACATAAAATTGTACTGTGGAATATGAAATTGTACCACATGTACACATGCAAATGTACTTTACATTTTAAAACTAACAGAAATGTAAAAATTCTGAAATGTTTTTAATTTTAGTGCTAATGCACCTCCCTGTCTAGGTTTTGACTTTTCTTTCAATAACTTTGGATTTTATCTCAGTTGCCTCGTAAGCTTCAAAATTTAGGCCCTTAGCATCACTGATAAGTCTTAAAAGGACAAAACAGCTGTAAGATGCAGTGTAATTCACTTTTAAGCTCTACTGTTTCAAGCCGTGAATTTGTACTAAAGGTGCTATTCACTTGTGTCTGTTGTACAATCTTTGAGATAGCAGGTAGTAGACACTGTTTAGTTCCCATGGTTTACCATAACCTGCATAGTTCATTCATTGAAATAGTGACAATGTTCATAATATGAATATGTGATTGACATTCTAAAATTATCTAATATATGAAAATTAGGAAATCTATTGAATTAGGGGGCTAGTACACATTCCCATCTAGATTTTTACTTTTCTTTTGATCACTTTGGATTTGCCCCAGTTACCTCCTCAGCTTCAAATTTTAGTCTTAGAAGGAAACAGAAACAGCTGTATGATGCAGTTTTTTGGCTCCACTGTGTTTAATTCTAAATTTGTATTGAAAGGTGCTGGAAGGACGGAACAGCTGTATGATGCAGTTTAATTCATCATCTGACTCTACTGTGTTTAATTCTAAATTTGTATTGAAAGGTGGTGTTCACTTGTGTTACTTTGGTCCAGTCTTTATTCTGGCCTGATGTGCTGACCTTGATGTGACTTTGTATCCTATACTGAATGCGTTTGACTTGGTCTGATATACAGAGTGACCCTGATTTTTTGTTTCCAGGTACTGGAGAACCTGAGTTTAGAGCCTGACCTTCAACGAGAATTGTCTAAGATGTGTATGCGCAGTCTGAACAGTGTTGATCTGTCTCTCCCAGATACTCCACCTGTCATGAAGATGGAAAACACCAAAACTATACAGGAGTTTTTCCTGCTCATGGCAATCTGCAACACTGTCGTCGTATCAACACATGCACATGAGGACTTGGTGAGTCCTCAAATGCAAACTGCATTTACAAAAAGTTTTGAAGTTAATGAGTTTCCAGTAAATATGGTACAAAAATACTGTAACCAACACCATTTACTTTGAATCATTATAGAGTAATTGTACAGTACATTTTGTAAGTGGTTTTTTGAGAGCATGAAATAGTTCTTTACATTTGGAGGTGATGTTCAATCATTTTTTATACTTAATATTGTAATAAAGAAAAAACTTTTTATGTCTCCACATAGAAATTTGACATTAAGATATGAAGACATTGTCTTGTTATGATGATTCTGTCAACATTGAAAGACTAATGTTCAACTGAAGAGATCAAGTCAGATATTATCTGTATGGGGATACCAGATGTCATATCACTAGTATCAGTTAACTTTTGCTCTCAATTGTAGATGGATGAAAGTGGAGTCGTTCATGACCCACACCAACAAAAAAGTGATAGAGAAAAACAGAAGATGACTGATTTCTACAAGAAGCTACCCGAACCCTCAACAAAAAAATCAAATCTGACTCCTCTCAGTCAGGAGAGTTCTACTCCTAAATCTCTGGCCCTTCCTCCAATCGCAGCCACAGCAGACTTCCAAAGCAGAGAACTTTACAATCGGTATGATAGTTCCAGTCCAGCCCTGACACCATCCGAAGGTAGCATTGCCGGATCCTCCTTCCTCTCCGACATGTCACAGAGGACTCAGTATGAGGCTGAAAGTCCAGATGAGCTGGCCCTTGTTAAGGCATCTTGTACCTATGGTTGTTGTCTCCTGAAACGATCCCCAGATAAAGTCACAGTCTGGCTTCCAGGTAACACATCACTTGTAAATAGCTATAGTTGAGGGAGTCCACTTTGTTTGGATATATGTATTTGCAAATAGCTGTAGCTAAGGGGAGTTGATTTTGTTGTCAATGAGAGAGTTCTTGTGTAAACAGTCTAACATTGAGTTGTAAATTTTGCTTCATTCACAAATTTGGAGACCTGTTAATTAAGTTACTTACTGTTTTCAGAAAATCATGGTCAGAGCTCTAGCAGCTTCATTCCTCTAGGGATTAATACCAAAATTCTCACCTTTAAAACATTAAACATGTCTTTAACAAATTTGAATTTCAGGGTTTGGTCAAGGTCTAGGTCATCATTACTATTTTTAGACAATCATTATCAGTGCTCTAGCAGCTTCATTCCTTACACACTTACAAATGACCTTTACACATTATCACACATTGGTGATGAAACTGGATTGTCATACTATGTACTTATTTATCACACATTGGTGATGAAACTGGATTGTCATACTATGTACTTATTTATCACACATTGGTGATGAAACTGGATTGTCATACTATGTAATTATTTATCACACATTGGTGATGAAACTGGATTGTCATACTATGTACTTATTTATCACACATTGGTGATGAAACTGGATTGTCATACTATGTACTTATTTTAAGCATTGTTCCATTGAATACCTTTTTTTCCAAACTTACACCAGACAACACTATGTTTGTAGTGTAATAGCCTGTGAGGGCCAATAGGGGACATGTTTACCTTCAGGATATGTATTTCTTTAGCAATACTCAGTGTCCTTGTTTCTTTTGAATGTAATCAGATTTTGAATATTTGTTATTGATGTTACAAAGACTTAATTATGCACTCTGAAATTGACTATTGTTTATTCAAGAATAAGCCACGCGTAATTTAATATATATATTTAATGTTTATGTCACGTATTTAGTACTTCTTATGTTTGAAAGTTCAGTGGAGCATAATAAAAACAGAAATGAAAACTTCATCAAGGATCAAAATTAAAGATCTTAATTAAATTGTGACTGTTCCCAGCCGAAGGAGAAGTGGAGTTTGAGACATTGGATGTGCTAACTTTTGACTCAACAAGAAAGAGGATGTCTGTTATTGTACGTAACCCAGTCAACGGTGAAATTGTCCTGTACACCAAAGGAGCCGATTCACAGGTTCTCAGCATACTTCATAAAAAATACAAACGTATGTAGATGATTTCATACTTTATATCTGAAGAAAATGGTTTTTTATTTCATACAACTAGATCCAAAACAATTTTGGCTTAGAGAAATAGTTAAGGGATTGATCTTCACTGTAGTTTGTCCATAATGATTTGATTTCTGAGAAATAAGTCATTTATATTTGGTTAGAAGTATCCTCAAGTAATATTAGAATGCAAAATTGTACAAATGGTTCCACTGATTCTGGAAACCTAAAGTACACAGCCAGATTAGACAGAATTTCATACAGGAGGGAATATTAATTTATTCTGTAAAGTGCTAGCAGAAGTGTAAAACATGAAATATATTGTCCCTTAAATATCAACCAATATGACAAGTTCTACCCATAGTGAGCTAATCTGGTGTTCTTCAGGTATATACAGTCCTACCTACAAAGATATGAGGGACAATTTTGTGACATTTGTACAACATATTATTATTGATTTACAGAGGATCCAGCCATGAAGGACATTGTACGTAAAACAGAGGACCATATATTAGGGTATGCTGTTAGGGGACTGAGAACACTGTGTATGGCCAAAAAGGTGAGTAAGGCTGTTGCATATCCTGTTTTGATCGTCAGTTTGTATTTCATTCTAAATATAGAGCATTCAATAATGTCTTGTGCATTGTTCTGGTAGATAATGCTTCATCTTCAGCATCAGTTGTGCTAATTTACCTAGGATGCTAGGCTGATGGAAATATATAGCTTTCTATGATGATCTCAATGAGGGTAATGTCTGCTTTCCAAACTTTATTCTGCTTTCTTTTACAGGTACTAGATTTAGATTTCTACAAGAATTGGCGGGTTCGATTTAAGGAGGCTGATGCTTCCTTAGAAAATAGGGAAGAAAAACTCCTTGATGTCGCCTGTGAAATAGAACAAGATCTCGATCTGCTAGGTAAGTACAGAGATATCCACTGACAAGTCGCCTGTGAAATAGAACAAGATCTCGATCTGCTAGGTAAGTACAGAGATATCCACTGACAAGTCGCCTGTGAAATAGAACAAGATCTCGATCTGCTAGGTAAGTACAGAGATATCCACTGACAAGTCGCCTGTGAAATAGAACAAGATCTCGATCTGCTAGGTAAGTACAGAGATATCCACTGACAAGTCGCCTGTGAAATAGAACAAGATCTCGATCTGCTAGGTAAGTACAGAGATATCCACTGACAAGTCGCCTGTGAAATAGAACAAGATCTCGATCTGCTAGGTAAGTACAGAGATATCCACTGACAAGTCGCCTGTGAAATAGAACAAGATCTCGATCTGCTAGGTAAGTACAGAGATATCCACTGACAAGTCGCCTGTGAAATAGAACAAGATCTCGATCTGCTAGGTAAGTACAGAGATATCCACTGACAATTCTGATTTGGATTTGTGTTATAAATATTTCAGGCCAAATTAGAGTAATCATGTGAGTTCTGTAATATTATGCAAAAGTGTACTAATGGGACTCTATAGCCAAATAGAGTCTGTGTGTAAGTTTACGGATGATGAGATAGCAGCCAGTGCCCACTGTGGTCCCATAGGGAAAGCAATATCCTGGCTCTTAGTAGAGAGGAGTGACTATACAAAACACAGCAGTTTCTATTTTCCGGTTAATACATCATAAGCTGTACTTATTTGTGTCTTAATAATCATGACCACTTTTATGAAATTCAGCAGCTAAATTCCTCATTGATAGACAATTAAATTCTTTTAATAGGATGTTTAAGAAAATACTTGTGTTGGATCACTATATAAATGATTGAATTATTACCGGTATAATAATTTGTAAATATTTTCATAGTACAAAAATATGAACAATAATTAACATTTGACCACAGGAGCAACAGGCATAGAGGATAAGCTTCAGGATGAAGTACCAGCAACAATCTCTAAGCTACGGCGAGCTGGCATCAAAGTGTGGGTGCTTACTGGAGATAAACAGGAGACAGCCATACAGATAGCCTATGCTAGTCAACTATTTGATACTAATATGCACATCATGGTGCTGAATGGTTCTGATAAGGTTAGTATGGGGCAGTATAAGCTAGTCTTTTTGTGAAATTGTCTCCAATAACATGGATTTATTTGAGAAGGAAATCCATATATCATCTCTGGCTTCCTTAACATCAGAAACAAAGAGTTTGAATTCACTATTGTGTAAAGACATGCTATCTTTAAAAAACAATGAAACAAAATAGTTTTTTCTCTCTGTCTCATTTGACTGAGCTAAAGAAAAATATATATCTTTCTGTAATATATAGGGGAATAATTTGTTGTTCTTCTTGATACAGGAAACTACCAAGGACCTCCTAGAGGAACACATAGTACAGATAAACCGTAACAAAGAGACTAGTCAGGGTGAAAACAAACCCAAGAAGGAGTATGCACTTGTCATAGATGGTCCCACACTGGCGTACGCTCTCGACAAACAATTGGAACCATCATTTTTGAAGTTGGCTGTTCGGTGTAAATCAGTAGTGTGCTGTAGGTCCACACCCATACAGAAGGTAGGTGTGAGTGGTCTAATACCAGACAGAGGGATAAGGGAGGGGTAGGACACCAGACTGAAGTATGGAAAAGGGGAAGAATACCAGGCTGAGGGAAGGAACAGCGGGTAGAATAGCAAGCCAGGGGAAGGTGGGGGAAGAGTAACAGGCTAAGGGAAGGAAGGGGTGGGGGGTAATAATAGGCCAGGGGAAAGGTGGATGAGGAATAACAGGCTAAGGGAAGGAATAGGGGGAGAATAGCAGGCCAGGGTAAGGTGGGGAGGGAAGGAATAGGGAGGCCAGGGTAAGGTGGGGAGGGAAGGAATAGGGAGGCCAGGGTAAGGTGGGGAGGGAAGGAATAGGGAGGCCAGGGTAAGGTGGGGGAAGAGTACTAGGCTAAGGGAAGGAACAAGGATGAAAACAGGCTAGAGGAAGTTGAGTGAAGAGTAACAGGCTAACGGAAAGAATAGAGGCGATAATAACAGGCCAGGGGAAGGTGGGTGATTAGTAACAGGCTTAGGGAAGGAATAGGGGGAAGGATATTAAGCCAGTAAAATATCAGGATGAGGGAAGGAAGAATGAGAGAAAATCAGGCTAGGGGGAGACTAAATGAAGGTATAGGGGCTAGAATACCAAACCAAGGGGAGGAGAGGGTTTAGTAACAGGATGAAAGAAGGTATAGGGGCTAGAATACCAAACCAGGGACAAGGTAGGTAATGAGTATCCAAGACCAAGGGGAGGAGAGGGAAGAGTACCAGGCTGAGTGAAGGAAGTTAGGGGTTAGAATATAGACCCTGAAACATTTAACAATCCCACTCACACATGTGATGACATTACTTCATCTTTCATATGTGTTTCATGAGGAGCAATATGCTTATGTCCATAGTAATATTAGTGATCAGTATGATGGCATAATAAACTAGTCATCATTGTTTTGTTCTCTCCTGAAAAATTTATCATCTGTTAAAAAACTCACATCTTTTCATCACTAAGAAAAATACACAGATGCTTTCTAATATTATAAAATGTATATACTTTAATAAAAATGCTATTAGTTAATTTGAAGATGTCTACCAATTTAAGTACTGTAATATTTTATTCTCATTTCAGTCTGTTTGTAAAAGCATGAGTTGGTTCTCATGATGTTGGTTACTCTAACATACTCTCTCATTTCTGTTAAAATTTAAAAGCTTTGACAATATAGACATAAGGATAAATCTGAGTTTGTAATGAACAATTTCTTAATATCTATATCTGATATCTTTATTAATCTCAAGTCTAAACAAACATTGAAAGTATGGACATAAATCAATTTTTCATACAATTAAACCCCATTGATTTCCACATACATACCTAGTCTATCTTCATTTATTTGCTTTCCTGGCTTGATGTGTACATATTTTATTTGCCTGTATGGCAGGTTATTACAGGAACCCGATAGGTCTTAACTTGCGTCACAATATATATATAAAATGTCATTCTTTTTTAAATATTTTTGCCCTTTCTTCCCAATGATTATTCAGTTAACATTGTGTGCAAAATGAAACATTATTGAATCGGAACACAACATGAACATCTATCATAAATCCGGAAATACACCTTCTTCTTCAATTAAAGATATATAATTACCAGTAACCTCTTTACAATAATGTATTTCAACCTCTTTTATTGAAGATACATAGCCAATAATCTAAGGTTGTCTGACCAAAATATTTCTGAAAATGCACAAGAAACACCACAAATATGCATTTACAGATTTTAAAAAGGCATTTTTTATCACAAGAACAATCAATATATATGTAGATATATATATGGAATGAAAATTTTAATTTAAAAATTCAAATTAAAAAGTTACAATATGTAGTATAATGGGTCTAATATATTAGATCTTAAGTAATAAGATTTGATGTTCTAATTAATGGACTGATATTTTTTTAATACTCAATATTATATATCATTTGGTGAATGTTATTAATTTTCTGTTATGGTAAGGATTCTGTCATTTTTATCAGCTGGAAGATTTGTGTATGAATTCATTCAGACATTGATTCAATCTCAATTCTTCTTTTTGTTCTTTATACAAATTTCTCTTACAAATGCAAACAATCTATGGTTTGCATCGGCATCTGGTTCAATATTTAGTTGTTTTTGCGCATGTATATTGATTCCGGTATTCTGGATACAATACACAAATGCAAATGCAGGCAAATACAAATAGAAAACAATTCTAAACCCATATAGATATAAACTCCATCACAAACTGATAGCAATTCCAAACAGACTAGATTCCTTTCTCAGCTTCCTGAGAAACACAAATGGTTGGGAAATGTTGAACTATGCACCTTAGATCTACACCTAAGGATACGTAGACACAATGTTCAACCAACTGAACTATTGTAGCCCCTTCAGAGAGAATTGAGTATTTGTGGAAGTGTTAAGATAGATAAGAGAATTGGAATAGGCTGGAAAATATCAAAATTACAGTTTATATATTTGTGTTGATAATTAAAGTACAAAAACATGTTAGAATATTTATTATACTGAATTAAATCGATGATGGTGATACAAACAGAGGTATGATATTTGATGTTTTATCTTACTGTCACATGTTTTATAGTGACTGTGATATAAGGATGATTGATGATATCTTTGTTTTATTTTACAGGGCATGGTTGTGAAACTCGTACGTGATCATTTGAAGAAACTGACGTTAGCTATAGGTATGTTCTGATGAGGATTAAACTTTGCTTTGGCCGATTTCATGGGGAAATTATTGAGTTGATCTTGAGACAACTTCAAATGGAATTTATGTGCAAATTGAAGAGGCAACATTTAGTACCTTCATCTTGTCAAAATTAAATAGAAATTGAAATGTAATTAAGTGATGTGCAAATACTGAACACGATGGCAAACTTACTTTTCAAGTGTCAAATGGGATGGTAGATATTTCTTAAGAAAAAAAATCCTTTGATATTTGTCTGCTGCTGGTAGTGCTGTCAGATCAGAAGTAAGACTTTATAATAGAGATTTTGATGAAAGAGGCAGGATGTAGATTTGAATTTCCTTTTGGCAGGTGATGGAGCCAACGACGTTAGTATGATACATGTGGCAGACATTGGTGTAGGCGTGGCAGGCCAGGAGGGCATGCAGGCTGTGATGGCCTCAGACTTCGCCATCTGTCGTTTTAAACATCTCCAAGATCTGTTGTTAGTACATGGCCACTGGTGCTACAGTCGTCTTGCTCGCTTTTCTTCAATCATGTTCTACAAGAGCTTGGTAAGTAAATGTGATGGCTGTGCTATTAAGGGGGAGGGGACATAAAATTACTGGTATGTAGATAACACTGGCATCTATGGATGTTGAGTATGTTATATAGTTTTGTATCTAAAACTTTATATGTAAGTTTTTGTGATGTTATTATAATCTGTTTGAATTACTTGTAGATCCTGATTTTTGCGCTGTACTGGTACCAGTTCGACAGTGCCTTTTCTGGTTCACTACAGTTTGACAGTTTGTTTACTATGCTCAAACATGTGCTGTTTACCGCTCTCCCTCCGATTGTCAATGCTGTAATGGACAAGGATGTGTCTGCGGAAACATTGCTTAATAAACCGGAGCTGTATAAGACAGGCCCACAAGACAAGGTAGGTAGCACATGTAATGGTCTGGAATAGGTAATACACAGTCAGTGACTCTTAAATCTTACTTATCACAAGAATCTATCACAATGCAAAACTGAATCTTCTTTTGGTCTGGAATAGACAATACACAGTCAATGACTCTTAAATCTTACTTATCACAAGAATCTATCACAATGCATAACTGAATCTGTTTAAAATATCCAATAAATTCCCAAAATCAGTTGAACAAATTTTTGCATTTATATTTTTGTATATGTGCTTATTTTGTATGTTTTAACAGTTGTACACACGGATGTCGTTCTTCATGGCCATGCTGGATGCCCTGTATCAAAGTGTTATTCTTTACTACGTCTGCTATCTGGTATGTCCTTCTCTGTTGATAATCAGCTTTCAAATTCTTGTACTTCTGTTAAGATTTTGAATACAATTATTCTATCTGCTAATTATACCCACTTAGGTAAGGAGAGATATACCATTCATTCCCCTGTCAATGCATGTATGTCTGCCTCCATGATAACATCGTGAACAAGATATATCATGAGTCCATGGACAGATCTGGTTCATATTTACACTAAAGTTTTACCTCACCAAGGACTACCCTCATTGGATTTGATAGTCATTGGTTAACGTTAAAAATTGACGGTCACCCTAGTTCATTTCTCAAATAAAAACCATGTATATACGATATCTCACAAACCCTTTATATGGTTAATCCCCTAACAGATTTGGATCATGAGAAAAAGATGAAGGGATAAGGCAGTATATTTATGTGATTCCATGCTTACCTTAAGTATACAGTTTCTAGACTTTTGTGATTTTGATCAATGTTTTAATGTTGACTTGCTGTGTATTTCCAGGCATACCTGTATGAGCCTGTGGGTGTCTGGGAGTTTGGTACTACATCCTTTACAGCTCTCATCTTAACCTGCCTTCTCACCATCGCTATAGACACTCAATCCTGGGTAAGTTGGATCATATGTAAAATTTCAGTATATTGAGATATTATCCATATTTATTTCGGTAATATTTCGTAATTTTTAAGTACATGCTCATATCTTTTTTTGATGTAAACCTTTTTTTTACCTGCTGGAGGTGACTAAATGACCCTTGCATATTTTCAGGTGTGGCCTCAGTGGTTGACCACAGTTGTTAGTTTCCTATTTTTTTGGTTCTTTGCTATCCTGTCTAATGCTGTGTGGTTCACATTTGACCATCCTGCTAACCCATACTGGGTGATGATACACACCATGACCAAACCCATCCACACTGTCGTCGTCCTCCTCTCCACTGTGCTGGCTTTACTGCCCAGGTAAGAAACATGTAGTTGCCTCCCTTTACTGGCCTTTTTTTTAAATGGTTATCTCCCTTCATCTATTCAAAGATTCAGGCTTTGTCAGGACCTGTCAAGAAACAATATAGATAATTAGGTCCATCCTGAATCTATAGGAATAACTCTTGTCTAACCAACTGCATACATGTTGTTTTTATCACTGATTCTGAAGTTTGTATGATGAGCATGGCCAAAACAGTTAACTTAAAACGCAAAAACATAAATAAGTATTAAAATTTCATCTATTAAAGCAAGCTTCAACACTTAAGATGAAATTTACTTCCAGCAAGTACTTTGTTTATAGTGTCTCCTTAGCAACAGCTGAATTCCATGTTTTGTTTATAGTGTCTACTTAGCCACAGCTGAATTCCATGTTTTGTTTATAGTGTCTACTTAGCCACAGCTGAATTCCATGTTACCAAGTTTTAAGAATATTTTAAATTATTTCTGATGAATTGATGTTTGATTTAAACAAATGAATTCCACATGATTGAGATGTATAGTAAGATGTAGTATTAATCATAATATGAGAAATGTTGTTAGAAAAGACTCCAAATTCTTTTTGTATTCTAATTTTGGAATGAAAATTTGAAAATAGTGTAGACTTGTATGAAATAAGTTGTAGAAATGACATGATAACAAGTTTTGGTAGTTCCTTGTCTTTCTATTAAGTGACAACAGTTTGTTTCCTACTTTGATGGTTAGATCACACAGCAAATATTTGTTTTAGATTTGTGATCAGGATACTACAGAGGACAATAAGTCCAGATGAAATTGTGATATCACAGCTCGAGGAGAAGGAAATAGAATCCAAGAATTCTGACATGGAAATGCAGGAAAATGACAATATGACCAATACTACAGAGATCACCACAGTAGATGGCAGCCTTCAGGGATCAACAACAACATCATATCATAGAAACCTTGAGAGTAGCATTAAATTTAGAAATGGAGCACTTTCAAAACCAAGACATTCTATTCCATCTAATGATTCCATTACGTAACCAGATATTGCTGATTATAGATTCTATTTGAAAACCAACTAGAAATATTTACCTTGTCTTTCAAGAAAAAACACTCGGTGTTTACTTGTTTCTATAGACATATATATTTAATCATGAATATTTTAAATCTATTTTATCATTAAATGTTTATATTATAAACAGCTGTGAAAAAAGTGATTATATTCGTCAAAGATAAGTGCACAAACCAATCCATTTATTTTTTTTATATGTACTAATATTGTAGTATTGATACTGTATAGTTATTGTGATATCTATTTAAACTTGTTTATATTGAAGTGTTAGTCCATTTTCTGATAATATGAAAAAATGCTGGTTGGATTTTTAATATAATTTAAAAACATATATTGACAAGTTTGCTGATATTTTTGTAAAACTACAGGAATATTTAAATGCTGATATTTTTGCAAGGAAACTTTTTCTCATCTCAATTATATACTTGAGGGGGACTCATTTGAAATAACCAGTTAGAATATTGTACTAAAATTTTAACATTCCAATGATTCATGTGGTACATTCACCCCAGAGGTGTAAAAGTCATTCATTTCAGATAAATATGGTTTGCATAATAATGGGACATATGTTTACATTGCCATCACCAGATATAAATTACCCTGCATTAACACTGTACAAAGTTGTTGTTCATACTTACCATACAACCTAATAAAGGACACAAAAGGACAGGGGTGTAGGAGGAGGGGAGAAAGTCATATAAGTATAGGGGTGTGGGAGGATGGGAGAAAGTCATATAAGAATAGGGGTTTGGAAGGAGGGGAGAAAGTCATATAAGGGTTGGGGTGTGGATGGAGGGGAGAAAATCATATAAGGTTAGGGGTGTAGGAGGAGGAAAGAGGGTCTTATAAGGACAGGGGTGTAGGAGGAGGGAAGAGGGTTTTTTGGTTGTAGACATATGTTCATATAAACCAAGAATGTTTTCCATGACGTGTTGTTGTACAAGTATTGATCAAGTTAGAGCAATTTCGTCATCTCATCACCCAAAATTACCAGCATCAGGCAATAGAATTGTTGTACTATTTTCAACTGAAATTATCTGGTCTTTCCATGGAATTTGTCTTTTCTATAGCAGCAGTTTTCAGTGGGCAAGAAATGAGATCAGACATACACGCTCACCATCTGCTAGCTGTACATTTTAGCAGTAATGTTATTGTAACACTTTTCACACAAACAGTATTGTGCTAAAGTATGATTGTGCTAATTTCAGTGTCTATATGCTGCTAATATAGTAATTACTGTGAATGTGCTAAAATTTGATAGTGCCAAATTAGGTATGTTTACAGTATGTATCAAATCACTGGACATTCTAAAATAAACAAAGGAAGGAAATAAGATCAGACATGGCACACACTGTCCAGTAACCAGTAACTTCACAAGTTGGAATATTTCTATGTTTGCATGACATAAAAAGTCTTATGAGATTATTTAGTGAAAGTGGCTAACCTTAGCTTGTACATAACTGTTTCTACATTCTATTTACATTGTAGATAAACTCAGTTATTGATGTCGTAATGAATATGGCAGTTTAGAAAATAAAGTAAATAGTCATTATTTTTCAAAAGTTTTAGCAAAGTTTGAAAATTCAGCTTTCATTCTCCCAGCTTTACCTATGTAAGTTTACAACTCTTAGCTATCTGGAATCATCAGTAAAAATCTGTTGAAGTTGAGATTTAACACAGGCAGACCTTGGTTATATAGGTTTTAAAACTTGCTTCAAAGACTGTTACTGTACCAGCAATCATGGTCTATGTGCAATACACAGGAGCTTGGTTTCACTTAGTATAACATATCGGTAAAATATCAGAAATCCATCATTTAAAACACATCCTAGCTCCAGTTTAATGGGTTTCCATGCAGTCATAGCTTACCTAAGGTTATGTCAAAACGGTGCAAATTATAGTTGTTTTACAGGTTGTTAAAAGAAACGGTAAAAGCTGACTTGGATCAACATTTTAAGTCTTTTATGTTGTATTTTTGAAACATGTATTTGTTTATGTGAGGTTACTTTACAGTATAAGATGTAAAATTGTAACAGAAGTGTGTGCGATTAATCTGTTGATATGTAATTATGTAGAAAGTTTATAATTGTAGTATATTTATGGAGACGGGAAATAAGAGTAGGGGACAACCAACTAGTATGTTGTGTAGACCTGATCATCAGGAACACTATAAATTAATAGGGACATAGTCGTGTAATCCAGACATAGCAGGGACACAGTCATGTAAAACAGACATAGCAGGGACACAGTTGTGTAAAACAGACATAGCAGGGACACATTCGTGTAACCCAGACATAGCAGGGACACAGCAGTGTAAAACTAGACATAGCAGGGACACAGTTGTGTAAAACAGACATAGCAGGGACACATTCGTGTAACCCGGACATAACAGGGACACAGCAGTGTAAAACTAGACATAACAGGGACACAGCAGTGTAAAACTAGACATAACAGGGACACAGCAGTGTAACCCAGACATAGCAGGGACACAGTCCTGTAACCCAGACATAGCAGGGACACAGTCCTGTAACCCAGACATAACAGGGACACAGCAGTGTAAAACTAGACATAACAGGGACACAGCAGTGTAAAACTAGAGATAGCAGGGACACAGTCGGGTAACCCAGACATAGCAGGGACACAGCAGTGTAAAACTAGACAGCAGGGACACACTCACATAGGGTAAAACAAAAACTAGACATTTCAGGGGCACAGCCATGTTGTGTTTGAAATAAAATCTCAATAGAATTACAAGTAGTTTCTAAACTGCATATACTTAACTTATGAGCAATGTCAATGACACTTAAGTTTGTTTATCTACAGGATTCTATGTCAACCCTCTGAAAACTTGTTACTTGGCAGGCTTGATGGGTTTTTCTCTTTTTTTTTTTGTTGTTGTAAAGTACAATGTATTATTGCAAGTTTTTGCTTTGTCTAATCCACCAGAATTATTTTGATTTGAGAATATATTGGCCAGAAATATTAATTGATAAATATTTGCTTTTTAATGAATGGATTGAACTATGTATTTATAGGTATGTTATATGTTTAATGAAAAATACATTATTTTGTGATTGAATTAAATTGTTCCTACTTCTGTTGTATAAACTTCAAGTTTTATACAACACATGTTAGAAGATATCATAAGAACCACTGTGAAACATGTGCCTTTCTTGTTTTTTATCAAATTGTGTGTAACTGCTTTGGAAAAAATCAATATTTCTGTTTGATTCATAATTTTACAAATAACTGCTGTATCTATAAGCTTTAGAGAAATAGAATTCTAGATGTTGGTATTGTACAGGTAAATTGTGTACAGGTATACCCCTGAAAATGTGACCAGTAGTCATACATGTTATTTTACATGTTTACAAACTTGTAAAGAATCATATGTTGATATGACAGCTAGCTTTAAAAAGGAAAAGACATATAAATTCATTTGAATAATTGTAAAAAGAAATATGTGAATCATTGCTTGTAGAATGTAGTGGTTGAAATCATAACGTTTTGACTGATAGAGATGGAGCTGATCAAGTAATAACTGAATTTTTAAGAAGTCTACTTCTACAGATATTTCAATTTTGTTGCTTTTGAGGATATATCATGAAAAATATTTTGACACAATTTATCTACAAATCAAAGACACAATCAAAAGTTTCTACATCATCAACATCATCATTATCACTAAGCATAGTCCAAACATGATTTATATTGGGTTTGTCAGGTAGCCTTTAAGGGATAACCAATAAGAATGTTATTAATGTATCTAATAACTTATTTATTACAGTTTTTCTGTGGTTTTTTATTCATTGTAGTGGTAGTTTATGCTACATGTTGTATTAAAACATGATACAATTGGTTGTACAAAGCTGTTTCAACCATTTTTCTGCTGTGAAGTCATTTCAAACTGTTATAGTTTATGTGAATATGTTGTTTTATGTGATTGAAAGACAGTGTTTTGTTTCATCACCATGGTTGTTATCGTTTTCGTAATGTTGACCAAGGAAATGGATGTTATTTTTTTGAGAAAAACAGATAATTATATTCCATATATGCAAAACCATTACTTATAGAATGGATACATATACCCATTACCTCTGAAGACAATACAAGTGAAATATATATACATTGTATTGTAATACTGAAAACTATATAATTTTTATATTAAATGACAACCACCACAGAAGTGTGGCTATGTGTGGAAGGGTAGAATATATGATATCTACAGAGATGTGGCTATGTGTGGGAGGGTAGAATATGATAGGATATATAAAGAGATGTGGCTATGTGTGGGAGGGTAGAATATATGATATCTACAGAGATGTGGCTATGTGTGGAGGGTAGAATATGATATGTCTACAGAGATGTGGCTATGTGTGGGAGGGTAGAATATGATATATACAGAGATGTGGCTATGTGTGGAGGGTAGAACATGATATGTCTACAGATATGTGGCTATGTGTGGGAGGGTAGAATATATATCTACAGAGATGTGGCTATGTGTGGGAGGGTAGAATATGATATGTCTTCAGAGATGTGGCTATGTGTGGGAGGGTAGAATATATATCTACAGAGATGTGGCTATGTGTAGGAGGGTAGAATATGATATGTCTACAGAGATGTGGCTATGTGTGGGAGGGTAGAATATATATCTACAGAGATGTGGCTATGTGTAGGAGGGTAGAATATGATATGTCTACAGAGATGTGGCTATGTGTGGGAGGGTAGAATATGATATAATATCTACAGAGATGTGGCTATGTGTGGGAGGGTAGAATATGATATCTACAGATATGTGGCTATGTGTGGGAGGGTAGAATATGATATATCTACAGAGATGTGGCTATGTGTGGGAGGGGAGAATATGATATGATATCTACAGAGATGTGGCTATGTGTGGGAAGGTAGAATATATATCTACAGAGATGTGACTATGTGTAGGAGGGTAGAATATGATATGTCTACAGAGATGTGACTATGTGTAGGAGGGTAGAATATGATATGTCTACAGAGATGTGGCTATGTGTGGGAGGGTAGAATATGAGATAATATCTACAGAGATGTGGCTATGTGTGGGAGGGTAGAATATGATATATCTACAGAGATGTGGCTATGTGTGGAGGGATGGAATAGGACATCTTCACGGGTGTGGCATAGTTTGGCAGTTTATGGTTGAATATCTACAGGGGTGGTATTGTGTGGAAGGGTGGAAGATGATTGGAGGATATTAACTGAGGTATGGCCTTGTGTGTAAGGGTAAATATGATTGAACCATTGGATGATGTTGATTGGGACTTATTATAGAATGGAATAGTAGAATGATTGATGGTATGTGTAAGGGGTGTATGGTTAGACAGTAACCAGTTGTAAAATGACAGGACAATTTGGTCTGACTTAGTATGGGGAGGTGGGGGGTGGGGAAATAACATATAACAGGTTTTTTTTACCATGTGCAATTTCACCATTTGTCACCAAAACACTTCATACAAAAGTATGTCCATTGTTGTCGAGCTAGAAATAAAATTAGGATCCAGTGTAACCCAAAAAAGATCTTAAGTAGTTGGACACCCTTTATACAATAATTAAGCTGTGTTCAGGAAAACTTGTAGTTACTCATTATTTAGATTGGTCTTGAAAAGTTATCACTTGATAAGTTGAACAGCAATGAAGCATGTGTAAACCTGGTCAAAGGGACGTAACTCTTGCCTCCTAAAATTCACCAGCTTAAAATTAACGAACATGTCAGTGAAAAAAAACCTGCTACATGGTATACTATATTATGACACGTAACAAGTGGGGGTTGGGAATAACCGATGGCATGTAGAGACCAGCTGAGTTAAGTGTATAGTTCAAAACAGACGCAATTTCATAATCATACAATGTTGATTACATTGCACCATAAATAAGTTTCAAATCTGGTGTAACATTAGATCCTATATCCTGTTAATCCCCTTTACATATCATCAAATCCAGATCGTTTCTAAAATATAATTCTGTGCTCTTTTTCTTCATTACAAATTTTCTGTTTTCTTCACATTTGTACCCTTTAATTTTTTAAGAAAATCGCAAAAAAAAAAAAAAAAAATAGCTGAAAATGTTAAAATGATTGTACTGTATATTTTTTATTTAAAATTCCAAATAATCATTTATGATTCAGAAATATCACTTTGCAACTAAACAAATGATTGATCTCCATTACTTCAAAGTGATGTTTGGTGATGTCACCAATGTGTGCGAGTGACTGTCTCATGTCTTGTTTACTATTCTGACTGTGATAATCTGTATTACCTGTAAACATGTGTACATATATAGTCCATTGTACTCATTTTCATTGAACCTGTGTCAAATTAAAATCTCAAAATTAAGATGAGTGTGATCTTGTTTGTCAAGCGAACTTTCCTTTGTCATTTTGGTAGTAAATCTTTACTGCTGTTTCACGAGTAGTACTGGAAGAATATTTTTTAAACTCAACATTTAAGTACCCTTTTGAGACTGATCAGTGAAACCACATGGATCCCTATTTCTTGAGAATTACTTAGAAGATATTTCTAATCTTGAAGTATATGGTCCCTATTTGTTATGTTCAATTTTGAGATAGATCACCCTTGTTATCAAACGATTAAAAGGAATAGAAGAAAGGTAGAGAAAATGTGTTGTAAATATAGAACCAGTAAAGGCCATATAGTGGTTGGCCCCAAGATCTTTCTCGTTACTTTCGACCTGTAACCTTGTAAATGGGTCAAAGACAATTTGTTAAGCAAATGTGGTAGTTCTTTCTCACAACATGTTACTGGCTAAACATCATTAATTATCATGATCTCAGAAATTTACTAAATCATTTATCTTGACATGACTCTATCATTATGATGCTGAGATTGAGTAAAGGTCATTCATTTTGCATGTTACTGGCCTATCATCTTGACTCTCAGTCTCTTAATTCTTCAAATTATTTCATTATGACTATCACACTTGTTAAAGACAATGATAACTTGGATGAGCTCAAGTTTCAAGATGGTAGAGTCAAGGCCAGTTCTCAAGCTCCTTTATTCATGGAAGGATTTTGATCAGACTATAAGGACTAATCACACGAATTAGAATTTCATAGTTGTAAGGTCAAGGTCACTATACTATTTTTAGAAAATCCTTGTCCTTCCTCTTGCGGCTGATTTATTCTTTGATGGAATTAAATCAATTATAAGACCCATTTTTGACTACAATATTCCAATGAATAATTTATTTAAGTCCAGATTATTATTATAACAATTTCTGTTTAAATCATTGTCTGTATAATGGTTACTTCATTCATTATTAAACTTAACATATTTGGTTATCTTTTATTGTGCATCAGTCAAGGTTGAACTGCAAGGAGATTTGTATCGCTTGTAATGCTTTCTTCAAAGAGCTACTTGGACAAGATCAAGATGTAGTAAGAAGGTTGTTCATGAAAATTAATTGTACTTTGGTATTTATTCATGTCTGTCCTTATCAAAATGGTATGCCTCATTCCATCACATTTACCAACTTATCGAAATTGCAGTTCTAGAAAAAAAAAATGAAGTTATGAAACTTAAATTGTTCACAGGTCCATGATCATGTCACATGTTTCTGCCTGCACAATGCAAAACAAATAAATATGTCAACTCATTGGATTCACATTATGTAGCTATGTAGGACGTGTTATGGACTAGTCCGTTTGTTACGTCATAATGATAAATAATATGCCGGTTATTTATGTTCAGCAAATAAATTTATATATCATTCACCAATTTCTTATACAGTTACTGTGTTATGACAGTTCCTTCAGAAATCCTTGTAGCCTGCTGAGTGTGATGCCTCTTTCTGATATGATCTGTTCAATAGTCCTCTAATCTTTGTGGTAAACTAGATTGTGATATTCACTATGACCTTGAGTATAAGTCATTTTTTTTCACAAAATTTGTTGGCTTCATCCAAGGATCCTTCCAGCAAAATATCATTCTAGGCCTTTTGGTTATTGAATAAATTAATTTGTTTAAAAGTTGTAACAAGTTTGACCCTTGTGAGATGTACCATCATAGCGTAAGCTCACTTCAGTCTTTGGGTCAGGTGAGCTAAGGAGGGGGAATGACTAATAAAATCTGTTAAAATCTCGGGCTAAGATCCTGTTAGATCCTAATGATAATAAACTTTATTTATTTTACAACAATTACACAGCAAGTTTTTCCAACTCATATTAATCCCTCTTGTTGGCTTGGATAGAAGGGCACATGGAGCCTTAGTGTGGGAGGAAACTGAAGTATCCGTGGAAAACCCACATGATCGGGCAGGTGACTCCATACCTTTTCACATCTATTCCGGGAAGCAAAGCCCGGACAGCTAGGTGAAAGGTGAGTGTGTTACCACTGTGTCACTGTACCACCCACATCCTAACCACGGCTAACGCCTCAGTTGGGATTATGTTAAAGGATCTTGGCCCTCGACTGAGATACCAAAATCTCGCTCAGTTACAGGCAATTAATTTTTTTTCTCGCACCTACTACTCTGCAAATTATTCAATATTTCATCAGTTTGGCTTATCCTGTGGGAGCCTCAAACTACCCACACAGCCTCTTCACTTTTAAACAATGTTTGAATAGTGCCACATAATAATGTATGCTGCACTTACAAAAAATACAACACATTTTACAGTTTAGATTTTCTATTTCATTTTAAATGTGATTAATTAAGTAGAATATCGTTGAAATTTTAACAACGCCATACCCTACATTTTCGTTAAAATGCACGGGTGTATGTGCCACCTACGCCTACACACTGATGAATACACCAATGCATAAAAAATTCTGCGGAAACGCACGCAAGTTTACGTATCTAAGACAGATTTGGCGAGATAGAAAAATCTAGGATGGGGTATTACATGGGATATCCTGGTCTGAGGTGTGAGAAAAAGAAAACTCAAAGGCAGATATGATGATAAACGGTTTTATTGATAAACATTTACATCAGTTAGACCTGACCTTGAGAAAGTCAACTTAGCACCAGCCAGATCATACACAAGTATTAAACTAGGGCTAGACAATACATTGCATAGTGGAATGTAGTTTTGAAGAAAAAAAATTTTTTTTTTTTTTTTTTCCTGAAGATATGAATTACTGGTTACTTCTTATATGATAACATTGTCGCAACTAACACTACACATAAAAAAATCAATTCTTCAGAGAAAAGACTGGTCTTTACAGGGCACAGGTTACAGACCATCATTGATAATGCTGTGTTAAAATTTCAACAGATTACATACCGGTATATTTGTATTGCTTTTTAACTTGCCTTTGATAAAACCAGTAGTCGGCATACCACAGACTTGGATAATCTGTGGTGTAGCACTATACTTTTTATGCAGACAAATTTGCAACACTGTTGGAAATCTATATATTTCTTCAATCATCAATGTCCAAAATCACTACAAAAGTAGCCAGTGGTTGTGTAATATGAATATACATAGAGCTCTATAACATGTCTTTATAACCAGGGAATATACTGTCCACCAAGTACTGGTAAATACTAATTCCCCATCACACACACTTTTACAAAATAAATTCTAAAACAAATGTAACAACTTGAATATACAATCAATTCTTATATCACTTGTCATTTTTCTTGGGGAAGTGCAACATTTTGTTGAATATTGTACTATGACATCATGGCATACATTTATCAGATGAATCATCATGTACAATGAATTTGCCAGTGATAGTAAGTCACTATGGTACATACACCCTTAAATATTTTTCAATGACTGCATCAGTCGGAAATCAATGTGATAATGTAGGTAATGACATTATGTAGAGAATTGAAAATGTGACAACTAAACAGCTGCCTCCTTTTGATTTTGTTCTCCACATTTTGACTGTAAAACCTATAAACTATATAAGTTTTCTGAGTTATGTAATTAAAAGTATCTTAGATTTGTTTTCCTTTCGTAAGAGGTTTTTGAAAAAAAACTTAAATATTTAATTTTTCCTTGCCAAGGCTTGCAAAAATAAAAACTCTTAAACCTGTTCCATTAAATCTCACATCTCTCAGTTAAGATAACTCATGTAAGATCCTATATCTGCAGCATCATGGTGTTGAACATCAATCAACCCAACTCCTCCTGATTCGGCCTCCCCAAGTGTGACACTTCTCCCCCTCTGCAACTGTGATATCAACATAACCCCACCCCGTCCCATCACCCATCACTTTCCCCCATACAATATCAACTTGCCACCTTAGAACTCTCAAGACGTTTTGTTGCTGACAGCCTAAAATGGTATCAGGTGCAATGAAAATAGAAGAGAGAGAAGAAATACTTCAAGAAATCAATATTAATCAAAATATGACATAATAATATAAAGTGAACTGTATGATATTTTTCTTAAAACATTAATGACTTTAACAACACATAATTTTCAACATTACTTAAATATAAATCTTGTACTTTAAAATCTGCTGATAAATTTAACAAGAGATCCAACAGGGATCTTGGTGCTCACCATTGTTTTGTCTTAATTTGTTCTTTCAGAGTGGATTTTTTACCCTTTTCTTTTTACCTTCATTTTTGGTCTTAACTGTATGAAATTTGAAAATTCCTCTAAAGAGCAGCGATAATTTTTGAAATGTCAAATCCAACACAATTTTTGAGAGGTCAAATCCAAAATCATCACCTATCAGTTTTTTGGGTTTTTTTTTCATTAATCCCAAAATCAAAAGAGCACAACTTGAGCCTGAGAGGTTATAAAAAATACATACATATAAAATGTGAAAAGAATTCCTACATTCCTTCCCATCAAGATGGCTGCCTGTCAGCCATTTTGTTTTTCTTATCCATCCAAAAATCACATAGCAAAAATTGCAGATCGAGTGAAACCATTATATAAAATTTTAGAAAAAATATATCTAGTACTTCTAAAGAAATAGCAATGACAGGATTGTTTATAGACAGATGACAGACAACACATGCAGGGCAATTTGAAAAAGTCACCATCTGATGATGGTGAGCTAAAAATAAGGATTTATGGAATGCACATGAATATTTATTAACAAAAACACTATCAAATCATAATTATTATTGGAAAACAAGAAAAAAATCCAAGTGATGTATCTGCTAACGGGTGCTCTATATCCACAACACAGAGTGCTGTACGAGAGAAAGCAGAAGGCACTTATTTTAACATCAATTAAGTTACATCACTATGGATAGATAAAGGATATCAGTTATGTACAAATATTTACACTATTTACGATATATTTGAACCTTTTAAGCACAGAGATACAGACTTGGAATATGAAGCAAAACACAAATATTTAGAAATGACTTCTGACTGCCTTAGAACTGATATAATTACCAGGTGTATCAAACTACATTTTGTTATCACTGAAGTCAATATTGGAAGTGAACCAAATGATTAGGTTCCATATCTACCTTGAATAATAAAGGTAAATATCTCTGGCGAATACTTGATAAAACAAGAGATTCTAGAGGGATCTTGATGCCCACCATTGTTTGTACTTTTTCCTTAAAATGTTTTCCCTTTTTTATTCTTTATTCCTTTGTTTTTCCACTTAATCATAGGACATTTGAAAATGCATCCCAAAAAATTGTGAAAAAAATTTGTCACGCACTTCATTTTTTCCATCAGTCCTATAATCAAACACGTACAACTAGGGAGTTTAGAGAACTTACAAATGACATTTCAGAATGATTTGTCCAGTGTTTCTGAAGAATAGTGATGACAAATTCTGATTTTAAAATTACATGCCAACCCCCCATCCCCCTTCAGCTGTTTTGTTTTCCTGATCAGTTCTAAGATCAAAAGGGCATGAATAGGGACTAAGAGGAACCTACACATCAAATTCAAGAAATATCGTTCAAGTTCTTCTAGCATTTCAACTACCAGAATCCAAGATGGCCACCTGTCAGCAATCAATTTTGTTTTCCCAATCAAATTCAAAATTGAACACGCCAAACTAGGACCAAGGGATACCTACACATTAAACTCCACACCCCACTTGTCTGCCATTTTAGTGTTCAACCAGCTGTAAAATTTGATGGGCACAACTTGGGATCAAAGGAAACCTCATTAAGTTTGAGAAATGTCCCTCCAATACTTCTCAAGAAATAACGATAAGTGTTTACAGACGGACGACAGACCAGACAAAGGACAATTTCAATAGTCCATCATCCAACTAAGTCCATTACATGGACAGTTTTGTGTCTTTCGATCACAAACATGTATGATTTAAATTGTCTAATAAATAAACGACATAACTTATTCATAAACAATTTAATTAAAAGGTTTCACCAGTCAGTTGAGGACATATTGAAATGTTGTTACAAATAACATCTATATCTATCAACAGTATAATGTACAATGATTAAATAAGTAAAAGAATGAAATAAATACATAAGTAATGATGTCACTAACTACAACAAAAAAACAATTTTCTTTAAAGAAATTTTAACAAAATTATTCCTATCTAAAAACATATTTTTGAAGGAAATAGCATTTTCAAAATATTGCATAGGCACCTAACACAACCGTACTTAAAACATTAAAACCTTGTGTAGACATACAATTTTGCTATTAATTACCAGTGAACACCATCTAAAATTGAGTATCTCGCACATTATCTCAAACAAATGTAACGATTTACAATATCATAAAATTGTACCAGTAGAGCAAATCTTCACTGTGTTCATCAAACCATAACATTTTAACAAAGACGACTTGTCACAGCATCATATACAGGCCTGGTTTTTATCATTTAATATGTGATCATTTTACAGATCACTGACTGTTAGCTCCAAAGTGTAATAAACGTACTACATATTACATACACATCTTACTTAAATGGTGACTTTAAGGATGGGCTATCATCCAAACATGTTATAATTAGATCCAAAGATCCAAAATTCTTCGGTTTTTTTTTTAACAAATTTAAAAATGGTTAAAATTTTTAAAAAAAATATATATATAAGGTTTATCAACATGACAAGAAGTAACTTTATAAAATCCTTTGATGTAATGAGAAATAACTCCATAATTTTTGCTTATTCTTATCATTTTTTAAATTTGTTTTTGTTCAATGTGACATTTCCTTACAGAAAATGATATCCAAAGAAGTTTCCATGGTAACTATATAAACTGATTTTAATAGTTGTTAATGTATTAACTTCACAAAATAACTACATATACAATTATATGTAGGTCTCTAATTTTCCAGGTATATTTTCTACACTCAGAGCGAATTCAGAATAAAGAAATGTACTTCAAACCCAGCAGTCAAAACAATGATTAAATGCATCTACACAGACTTGAGTAGATATTGCTGTTAATCATATTTTAAATACCAATCATTTACAAGGTACAATATACATATCAAATCAAAATGCACTGCATTTGTTATAACTAAAAAGAGAAAAACAATTATCAAACTAGTGTACAGTTATTCAACAACTTCAAAATATGATAATGAAATCTGAATTGAAATTATGAAAAGGGAAGATAAAATTATGTATGTAAAAGATATGCCTTAATTTCACCTACAAAGCATTCTGGTTCTGAAATATGATAAAATTAGTGACAAAGCTTCAGGTAATGTTATACATAAAATATCTATATACAAAACCATAACGAGCTACAGGTTTTCTAATGGTGTACAACATTTAACAACATGTACACAACAGGCACTGAACAATTCTATAAAATAGCACTTAAGGGCTGGACAACGTTTTGGACATAGACCAAAACCTTAATCTAAATCTATTACAAAGGCTACTAAAACAGCCATCTTTAAAACTGACAATACAACAAAAATTTCAACAAAACATCTTTTAAAAAGATAACCAAAAAATCTGGTTCATCTCCACATCTCTCAGGACCACCGTAACATGGATTTCTAAGTCTCATGGATTTTTCATGGATCTGCTACGTATAGTTGGCTGTACAAGTATTTTACCTTTAAGAATTTTACAAAAAACCAATATCTCAAAAATTTCTTTGATGATGTCTCTTTCAGAAGTTAGTTTCTATGGTCGTTAATTACTATGTATTATCTAATGAAGCTTTCATTACCATTTCTATAAATTAGTAAAGTCAGCTCACCATATTTGCCATACAGGTGCCCCTCTCAAAATGGAAGCATATCTTTTAATCACTTTCATTCAATCCTCCTATCACAACAGGCACAGAAAGGACAAATGTGTTTTCAATGCATTCTTTCAAAAATAGTTCTATGACCTCAAAAAGGTGTCTATGTCAATTTTCAATTTCTCCAGACTCCCTCCCCTATTCATTTCCATTAAAACAACAAAGGCACTTGCATCATCTGATATGGCAAACATGATGACAGTCTCTCTAGAAATATCAGTTATTTACATGTATGCAAAGTCTTGTTAAATCTATCAGCCAATACATTTGCTGTTTAAAGTATAATTAATTTTCAGGAGATTTTGTTAGCTTTGTATGGCCATCTTGTCCATGGAATCCCAGTTTATATACGTGTACATATGTATTAAGTAGATAAATAATGCTTACATGACAAAAACATGATGCATAATAGAAGAAATGTGTTTACTGACCTCTGGTGGATATAATATGTTGACTAATGACAGACTAGTATCCAAATCTACCAGGCTACATCGGAGTTAGAACCAAAGACACCAACAAGCACATGCTTATATGAGACATGCAACCATGAAATGATGGAGACAGAACCAGTAAAATTTAACATAAGAAGTGATTTCTGATTACAAAAAAGGTCAAAGTCCATGACAAGAGTAAACATTGAGGTCATATAAACAGTAACATTTTAAGTAAATGTAACGAGTAAGATGAATGGCAAGGAGGTGAAGTGCAGAGGTCGTTGACATAGTTACAGATATGACAGTCATTGTGAGGCTGCTATGGCAACCTGTGAGGACACTTGATGACTAACACTGTAGGTGAGGGCCTGCTGGGCACCAGGGTGATGAGGACCAGTGGATCCCGGGAAAGGTCCCATTCCTGGAGAGTAGGTGGTGTACCCTGACGGCATACCTTGAGGACAGGTCTGGTCGGTGAAATACACAGTGCCCATTTGTGGAGGAAAGCTGCTGTTACTATACCCTGTATAAAATGGAGGTTGATTACATGAGGTGTTAGTGAGACTTTCACCAGTGCTGCAAGCAGGTGTTTGGACATTTGGGAGGGAGGACTGTGGGGGAATATACAAAGCCTGATAGTTAGTCTGGCATGCAGAGAGCTGAGAATCTACAGAGTTAACTATAGTCTGCCCACCACAACTTGTGTTACACCCCTCACTGGACACAGACAAATTGTCCAGTGATGTTTGCTGACCAGAATTATTGATATACTGTGAGTTTTGATTTTCGACAAAATGTTCACCATTATGTGTCGTTCCTGGTGATGCAAGTATGATTGGTTCTCCCTCACAGCGGGCTCGCTCAGCACTTGTGGCTGCAAGCATGTTTAGGAAGCGTTTTGGAATATCTTTGATTGGCTTTACAAGCTTGAGGTCACCATACATGTAATATTTCCGCCTATGTTTCATCTGACGACCGGCCTGCGGGTCCTGATCATGGATGATGGACCCATCATTTGACTCACTCACTGACATATCAGAACATGCACTTATTTTCTCCAGGTTATTCTCATTGGAAGAAGATTTAACAGTGGCCACACTTTCTTTAAGTGTCAAGGAGCCTTCATTTTTACTGTCGCTCGAATGACCAGATACAGTCGTCGAGCTTTCAGATTCACATCCGCTATCAGCAGAGGTATTGCTCCTCTTATCGTCAAGTTCAGAAGGACTGGCAAGGCATGGGTCTCTGATTTTTGTGTTTGACTGTGTTGGTGATTGTTTGGTGTTGTGTTTGATGGTGTTGGTGGGCGATGAGGAAGATTTAGACTGACAGTGAACAATACCAGACTGACCCTGAGGAGGACAACTGTTGGCCGACATCGAACAGCTCATCTGGCTTATTGACCGATAGTACTGCAATACAAAAAATATAGGACTATCACAAACATGTATAGTGAAATATATACCACCAACAGCTTAAAAACTGAGATTCAGGGAAAGTCTGAATTCTACAAATACTTTGTTTTTAGCTTTCTTTTCAAGTACATATGTAACTCAGAAATCCTTGACTAAATTTTTCAGGTAAGGCTTTATGCAAAGATTTCAAGAATTTCAACCATTTCTCTCTAAAAAAGGGCAGAGAAAAATGTACCAGGTAGGTAAAATCATGCTACCAGATATGCTTCACTGTTTCTTTTTTTCTCTCCTTTTTTATCTTACTTACGTAAAGAAAGACCCAAATTTGACAAAAAGTTAAAAATTTTTGTATCACAATTGAGTAAGTTTTTATAATCATACACAATCCAGGGATTAAACAATGCCACAACAACATATTAAACATACAAAGAGTCCTTTTTTAGAGTTCAACAGAACATTAGCTTGAAACATGTTCTCCAGGAGAAACTTTGGTAGACCAATTCTAGCTGCCTTCAAAACTTCTATGTACTTTTAATGTATTTGTGATTGAATTTTTTTTTTAACTTTCAAAAAACAAGTATACTGAGTGAAATTCAGAATCGTTTTCATTTGAAGTGTCCAGGAGCTCCCTGGAATTTACCCGATACAATCAATACAAAAATTTTCACAAATAACTTACCTCTACTCCAAGGTTGAAGAAGAATCTCATAGTCTGTGTATCTTTAAATGAAAACAAAAATTTTGAATGAAATAGCAGCACATGATGTTAATCACCTGTAGAGTGTACCATATGCACTATCATTGTAGGTACATAAAGGGAATTTAGGAATTCTACCCCTGAGCAAGGGGATAGGAACAAGACTTTGTCTGAATCTTATACTCTGTATCGGAGGTTAGAATTTCTATAACCTCCATGTTTGTATACCTAATGACTCTTTTCATACACTGCTTACCATTACGTTGGGTAAAACTTATGACATTTTGTAAAACACCATGAAATTCATTTAAAATCATGTTTCCCTGGTAATGAGAAACCAAACAATATAATCTTTTCTCCTGATTTTTTTCTCTTTTTTTTCATCCTTGCTGTTAGTCTGCATGATCTCATATGTAATGTTCAACATATCAAGATTACACGGGGATGCCATAAGAGGTGGGGATAAAATGTAATTTGGTCACTACAAACATTTGAAGCAAGAATTACAAAAAGTAAATATCCAAGTAAATCAAGAGAATTTCACCGACAAAAGTTTACCTGAAACACAATTCCTCCAATAATTTAGGTATTTACAATGACACCTCAAAGAATCATTGTGGATGAAACCATTCCCTCAGAGTTAATTTTTATCTGTCATCATATTTCAGGGTGACTCAAGGTCACTTTGTTGTTTGTATTCTCTGGTTCTTAATATTCATGGGTCTTGATTCTTCATATGATGTGTGACAGACTTTTTATACAAATTTCAACTATTTAAGATATCAATACATACCTGTAAAGGGTAGATCTTGCCCCATGGGATCCTGAGACGGAGGCATATTAACATTCACCTGTCGTAGTGATGTGCTGTCCATGAAGGGAACCCAAATACATGGGTATAGCTGATTACCACCAGGGGACACCACCTGTATTTCTGTTGATGATGGAGGTGGTACCAAGTGGTGAGGAACAAGGGCCTGTTGGGGAACTGCACTGTACACAGAACCATTTCCTTTGTGGACAGGTGCAGGTATGGGGCCATTAAGTAGTGGGGGATTTCCATTGATAGCTGGGACTGGTACAGATGGGGGAGGACCTTGAGACATGAGATATGAGGACTGTAATGGCTGGGGTGGTTTCAGAGGTTTGCCTTGTTGTCCATTATGTGATATTGCTGTGTGAACTACTTCTGAAAAAAAAGGCAATATATTTTTAAAATCAAGTCTGGTGGTGGATTACAGTCACCTCATTTATTGGAGAAAGGATATATGTTTGAAAATGTTTCATGTAATTTTTCTTCAATGAAAAATTTTATGAGTATTCTAAACTTGATTGTGTAATAAATAGTCATTTGGATGGTCTAAAAAAATTCTAATGTTCTTAGTGACATGTACTTGTAACTACTGATAACTGGTAAGACTTGCTACCCTAGTTGGATAATAATACATTTTACTTTCCCTCATTCTAACATTAGTAAAATCAATATTATAAGGTTGGAATTATTTACACATTGTTAGAGTCGAAAGGTGAACAAAAATCAATCATTCAATCCAAGTTTATAAGGAATAATTCCCAAATTTGGACTACATATTTGCTATCATGCTGGTACAAGACTTACCTCTAGTCTGGTGAGTAGTGTTCTGTATCTGTTTCAATGGCATCATGTTATTAGGTCTGTAAAATAAGGTAAAGATTTATATCAACAAGGTCACATCAAGGTCAAATTTAAACGCCTAATTTGTATGCTACATAACTGTATATTAATTAATTTTCATCATTAATACACTACGTTGACATGTGCTTGTACAACCCCAGCATCATCATTCACTTGTAAAACGGTAATAGATATTAATATCACAGGTGTGTTATTTCAGTGACAGCACAGAATACCTCACAAGTCCAGCAAGCGGAAATTTCCCATCATTTTAGTGAAAGACTTGGGTATCTGTAGTTGGGAAGAGGTCACTATTTTGAGAACTAATGTGGACAAGCAACTCTTTTGTTATTTCTTCTTTTTGACAATGTGTTTTATATTTCATCTAATAAATGCCACATTCATTAACATTTGGTCTATATAACTTCTATACAATTACATAACTCGCAGTGCTAATAAGGAACTGAACATTTAAATTTAATTAACATATCACAATTGAATTCCAAGCAGATAATTAAATATAACTGACATACAAATCTTTTCTTTCTCGACAGGAACAACACAATGACTCTACTGTCTACACAAAAATTAATCTTATACAGATACCTTAAAAACACTGTCAACATATAATATTTAATTTCAAATAAATCTGATCATTATTAATGAAGACACTTGATGATTTGCATTTTCTACACACATGAGATTCAATAATTGTATAAAAAATAACAGGAAACCACAAAAATACATCTAAACACTTTTGCTTGTTTGCAGGGTCTATAGCCACTTTACGAGTCTCCTTGAAGAGGCTGGTGGCTAAATCACTGAACAACATATGGGAGACCCATCACAAGCTATCTAGAGCAAATGGTAGCAATTCTTGCCAATGGATATAACCGTGGATATGATGACAACAGCACAGACCAGTCTGTTTCTCAGTTTCTAAGCTACCAAACCTGAGGTTACAAAGGCCATATTCTTTCACCTTAGTTATTGCAGCCCACTTCCATAAACACTAGCACATGACATTATGCCTCAGATTTACCTGGTGTTTTGTCCAGCCATTTTAGGCACCAGAGGAGGAGGGCAGTTAGGAATGTTTGGTCCCAACTGGGCAACTGGCATAATAGGACTCTGTACAAAAACAAACAATATCTCTGTCATATCGACGTGACCTACAGCCATTGGTGAAATCATGTTATGTTACAACTTTGACACAAAAGTTCATAATAAATCTAGGAGTATTATATTTCTTTTAGGTAAAATAATTAATGAATTGGCTCATTATGGATATTTCTTATCTTTTAATGAATTGATCTCGTGATAAAAATAAATAACAAATACCTTTCGTCTCCAACTTTTCCACAGCAAGTCTGAAATGTAAAAGAAATGGTGAAACAAATATCAGCATTTCCTTCCTTTTGATAACGACACTACTAGTGGTGTTTTTTTTTTCATTTTTTTGGAGACACAATGTTGTTATTACATGTCATTGTTGTAACCTTCTCCCATCCCCACCCTGAGATATAGCCATTATGCTTTGCAGGTGAAGCATTAATACCTTCACAATAGTAGTGATCAGAATCTGCATATTTATAACCATTTGGTTTCAATAAAACATATCATTGGAGCAGAATAAAGATGAGGAAATACAGCAATAATAATTCAATCAAATGACATTAAGAAGACATAGCAACAGGTCATTATAAAGTGCAGTAACTCTTTAAAAACCAGTCATATCAAAATGACACTCAGCTATACATTTCTACTCCTCCAGTATTCTGGTTATCTACCCAAAGTAAGACCCATTGGGCACTTCTGTCCAGGAGAACTAAATTGATTTATATCAGTTTACATAACTTTTTTCAATATTGTCATAAAACAAGCCAATGCGCCAAATGAGAAATCTTGTCCAAAGAATGCACTGACAGTGGACCCATGCCCAAAGTAAAAGGGTTCAAGTGACTAGTTGTAGATTTAGGTCAAAGGTCAAAATGAAGGTCAAAGTGACCAACATTTGATACATGACATACTGCCTCACCAAGGTGAACCAATACCCTTCTGAAATGTAATGTACTAAGAGATAGAACTTGGAAAGGATAGCAGAAAGAAAAACAGTACCTGATGGGAGAATTAATAACATTTGTATTATATTTTGATAGGTCATGTTGATCAGCAATGAAATGCTAATTGAAAGCTCAATAAAGAAAAAAAATGTTCTACTTACCAGCACGTAAGGTGGATTTTGTAGGGCGGAGGCTATCCAATGGTACCTCTCGTCTATAATATAAATATATATGTAGGTAATCTCATTTAGCACTGACAAATATGACACAACTTTAAAAGTGCTGAAAAATCTCATAAACATTTCAAACTTGAAATGACCTGGTATGAAGTGTCCTACAAAACATACAATAATATAAACACAAACTTGAGCCATATCTATCTTAACCTGCAATTTAGAATTTACAATTATTTCTATCATATATACACACAATGCATGGGCTATATTCTCATAATGTATACATTCTGTCATTCAGAATTCATATCATTTTCTATCACAAGCAAGTGAATATTATAGCCATGCTAATTAGCATATTTCTAAACATCAAAATGATAATCATCTTGCTTAAAATTACTTCATAACAAGAATATTTATGACCATAATTATTTTCCCAAAATCTAGAAGTTTTTGTTTTGTTTCAGATCTATCCTGATAAAATTTGGAACAAATTTGTATTATTTTCTGATTAATACACCCTGACCTAGGTCTGAAATTATCATACATCAACATATTTCTTGATCTATGTATGGGAATAATACCATTGTACTTTTTTTATTACTAAACATACTGAATTTTATCCAAGGCTGACCAAAAATCCTTAACACATGTTTATATCCTCATGGAAATATATAACAGAGTTAGGGAAACCTAGCTTTCACAGTAAAACGTTTTTCTGAATATCAACCTTATGCATTCAAAACTATCAAGCAGCAGAAACTCACCAAGGACATTTCCAAGAGAATCATGAAGTTTTATACTTTTATCAACTTATAGTAAGCACTCTTTTCAAAAGAACAGAAACCATATTGTTCTTGAGTTGATGACCCAGACATCTAGTATAGGATAATATCCCGATAAGCAGATCACAAGTTATCAGTAGAGTTAGCTCCCTTTAAACCTAATATCGGACAGATGATAGATGATGTCCTTGTGGTAATGCGCTCGTCTTTCACTTAACATCCAGGGTTCAAATCCCAAAACTGACCTGAAAAGTATGGAATATCTCCCCTAGTAAAACATCAGATATCTGTAGGGTTATCTTCCCTTGTAGAACATGTGTCCTCTGCAAAATTATCTCCCTTAGACTACATGTTCCTACTTTACTATTGGACAAAATGGAGCTGTCAGATTTCTTTTCATGAGGTGAAATGTTACTGACACAAAGTCATAGCCAAACAGTTCACAAGACAGAAGAGCCAAGTGACAACATATCTGCAAGACTTACTTTTCCCCTAGTTCCTCGATGTACACTACCACTGGGTTTTCCTTGTCACCTATTTCCTGGACATGGCCATGGTAGATAGGACCACAATCTAGTATTACCTGTCAGATAGAAATGATCAAACCTCAGCTTTAAAACAATGAGGCAAAATGCAAAGTCAATACAAACAGTCATCCACAAGAACCTGTCAACACTAAAAGGAAGGCAACATCATTATGAATACCTAAACAAAACTGAAGGTGAATGCAAATAACCTTTTTCATGTACTGAGGCATCCATCACGTTTCTCAATTCTGAAAATTATGTCAGAGCGAAACAAAGATACAACTTTCATTGATCCTCTGATAGTTGTAAAATCATCTTATCATCTTATTATGGATGAATGATCAAGTCTTTAACAGAAAAATCTTATTCACTAGATGTATACACACTATATACCAAAGCATAGAAAATAGCACAGGGATATTATTACCTGCAGATATCTGTACTTTGATTTACTTTGAAAGCACAAAACCCTACTTATTTCTAGTATAAGTAATGAGTTCAAATTATATAACAATTTTGCAAAGACTTTGTGTCAACAAAATTTTTCACATCAAGTAATGAAATGTAAATAGGTAATATTTGTGTAATATGTTATGTAAATATCATTTAAATTTAAATGCAAGTTTACATGTTCTGTGTAATTGACTGATAAGTTTATTTTCTATTGGAGAGCTGAACAGATAGCAAATCATATTTCTAAATGTACTAGATGATAGATAAATAAGAGAAGTGGCATGAGGGTGGTTTATCAATCAGTCACAATGGCCAGAAAACAACAGCTGAATCAGGAGATGGCACAATGAAAGTACCGATATAGATGATCTAGCTGTGCGATCACATTAAGGAATAAATTCCCTACTGTTTGGAGCCAATGATTTATAGGTTTCAAGTCTGTCTGTTTTATGTATGTGTAAATGTATATGTAATGCCTGTTTATACAAGAGATGGCAAGTCTACAATAAAAATTGGATCACTTAACTGTGATTGGCAGACATCAAACAATGTGTGTGTGGCCACACTTGTAGGCATTTCTGCTCAATACCCAATATCAATACACATTAAGTCTATAACCCTGTAGCCTGGAACTGAATATTTGAATTATCTCAAGATAAAATGAACTGAAGAAGAAATGTAACACTGTCAGGAATTATAACATCATATGACCTGAAAGTCACCTCTAAGTCAACATTGTGGTGGAGACAGGATAAGAAAGACTGATACTGCCAAATTCTTATATCTACAATCACAGCTATATGAGAACATTTCACACGATTTTCCTATCAATTTGTTACATTAATGCCAACACTAATAACTTGTTCTCAAAAAAGTTTAAATGAATTACGTAATGTGAAACTTTGATTTTTTGGATTTAACAACTACCAAAAACAGCCTTGCTAGACAAACTTGAAACATCTCCCCAACTATATTTGCCTTGTCAGAGAGGATATATAGTCTAACACACAGGTGCTGCACAACTGACCTTTTATCTTTTTTCTCACTGATCAGGATTTTATAGGTTATTTGCACACTGCTACTCTCTAACTACTTTATTCACTTGCTTTTCAAAGTCCTCATTTAAGTAAATCACCACCCTACTACCTATATAGCAACAGAGAAAGCCCTAAAGTAGAGCAGAGAAAGTCCCTACTCTACTTCCCATATAATAAGAATTCCCAGAGAGATCTTGGCACCCACCATTATTTGATCTTTATTTGCTCTTTGAAAGATTGATAATTTCACTCACTTCTCTTCTCTGATTATGCTCTTATGATAAGAAATTTGAATATTCCTTTACAGAAATAGTGCTGATAATCTTTACCTGCTAAATCCAAGATGGTTGCCTGGAAGCCATTTTGTTTTTTTCTGACCAGTCCCAAAATCTAATTAGCACAAGAAGTGACCAAAGGGAACATACGTAAGAAATCTGAGAGAGATCCATTTAGTACTTCTTAAGAAATAGGATAACAATTTTTACTTGGCAAAATCCAAGATGGCTGCCTGTCGGTCATTTTGTTTTACTGATCAATCCTAAACTCAAACAGGAAGAACTAGGAGCAAAGAGGAACCTACATATGAAATATGAGAAATATCTATACAGTATCTAAGAAGAAGCTATAACAAACATCCAAAATCAAAATCCAAGAAGGCTACCTGTTGGCCATTTTCTTTTTCTGAACAGTACCAAAGTCAAACAGGCACAACAAGGGATCAAGGGAAATATACACATGAAATTTGAAAAATCTGTGCTTTAGTTCTCAAGAAATAACAAGTACAAACTTTCGAAGTCAAAATCCAAGATGGTGTCCTGATGGCCATTTGGTTATTCTAATCAGACCCGAAATCAAGAGGGAGCAACTAGGGACATAGGTAAACCTCAGTATGAAATTTGAAAGAGATCCATTCATTATTTCTAAAGAAATATGGATAACAATCTTTACTCAGTGAAATCCAAGATGGCTGCCTCTCGGCCATTTCATTTTTGGATCAGTCCCAAAATCAAACAGGCACAATTAGGGACCAAGAGGAACCTTATACATGAAATCTGAGAATTTTTTATACAGGATTTCTCAAGAATTAGTGATAACAAACTTTCGAAGTCAAAATCCAATATGGCTGCCTGTAGGCCATTTTCTTTTTCTGATCAGTACCAAAATTAAAACAGGCACAACTAGAGATGAATGGAAAAAATTCACTTGAAACTAAGACAGATCTATGCTGTCGTTCCCAAGAAATAGTGATAAAACAAACTACCCTACCTCCCATATAACTAAAGAGAAAGTCACTACCCTACCTCCTATATACCTAAAGAGAAAGTCACTACTCTACCTCCTATATACCTAAAGAGAAAGTCACTACTCTACCTCCTATATACCTAAAGAGAAAGTCACTACCCTACCTCCCATATAACTAAAGAGAAAGTCACTACCCTACCTCCCATATAACTAAAGAGAAAGTCACTACCCTACCTCCCATATAACTAAAGAGAAAGTCACTACCCTACCTCCCATATACCTAAAGAGAAAGTCACTACCCTACCTCCCATATACCTAAAGAGAAAGTCACTACCCTACCTCCCATATACCTAAAGAGAAAGTCACTACCCTACCTCCCATATAACTAAAGAGAAAGTCACTACCCTACCTCCCATATAACTAAAGAGAAAGTCACTACCCTACCTCCCATATACCTAAAGAGAAAGTCACTACCCTACCTCCCATATAACTAATGAGAAAGTCACTACTCTACCTCCTATATACCTAAAGAGAAAATCACTACTCTACCTCCTACATACCTAAAGAGAAAGTCACTACCCTACCTCCCATATAACTAAAGAGAAAGTCACTACCCTACCTCCCATATAACTAAAGAGAAAGTCACTACCCTACCTCCCATATAACTAAAGAGAAAGTCACTACCCTACCTCCCATATACCTAAAGAGAAAGTCACTACCCTACCTCCCATATACCTAAAGAGAAAGTCACTACCCTACCTCCCATATACCTAAAGAGAAAGTCACTACCCTACCTCCCATATAACTAAAGAGAAAGTCACTACCCTACCTCCCATATACCTAAAGAGAAAGTCACTACCCTACCTCCCATATAACTAATGAGAAAGTCACTACCCTACCTCCCATATAACTAAAGAGAAAGTCACTACCCTACCTCCCATATAACTAATGAGAAAGTCACTACCCTACCTCCCATATAACTAAAGAGAAAGTCACTACCCTACCTCCCATATAACTAAAGAGAAAGTCACTACTCTACCTCCCATATAACTAATGAGAAAGTCACTACCCTACCTCCCATATAACTAAAGAGAAAGTCACTACCCTACCTCCCATATAACTAAAGAGAAAGTCACTACCCTACCTCCCATATAACTAAAGAGAAAGTCACTACTCTACCTCCCATATACCTAAAGAGAAAGTCACTACCCTACCTCCCATATAACTAATGAGAAAGTCACTACCCTACCTCCCATATACCTAAAGAGAAAGTCACTACCCTACCTCCCATATAACTAATGAGAAAGTCACTACCCTACCTCCCATATAACTAAAGAGAAAGTCACTACCCTACCTCCCATATACCTAAAGAGAAAGTAAGCATGATTGCCTTTAAATACATATGATACATAATGAGACCTGAGATGTTATTTTGGCATAACCATGTCCACTATATAACTGCTTGTCACAGAAACACATAATTTATCACATCTTCACTCGTAGTTGTGAATCAAAACTACTTAAATGTGAAGTGTTTCTGACTACACCTCTAATCATTAAAACACTACATTCTACAATCTGTAGCAATACCACCATTAATAGAACATAGGATCCTCTGGACCATTTTCATTAGGTTAGTTAGCATTGCCTGACAGGTAACTATACATATTCATCTACATGGTAGCATCCCTCAGTTATAATTCTTAAAATCAGGTTCTTAAATATAATGAATGTGTTAAATCCCTTCCATATATCAAATAATTTATGTATCTCTCTGTTACATCTCAGGAATTTAGACTTCTGAATTCTGGGACCATCTCTAGAATCAAAACTGTGTTAGGAAACGGACAAAGATATGGAAATCAACAACTCTGGTACTCCAGCTGTTCCATCACTTGTTTGTAGAATGACATCAGAAGAATGTCAGTCAAAAAAAGAATTTAACGATTGCACTTTGTGTAGAAAAAAGAGTTTACATGTTACAGGTGAAAAAGTATACGGTATTAAGTTTGAATTTAATATTTTAAACAAAGTTTTATCAATTTCTGCCAAAGACAGTTTCATTTTCATACACAGCAGCATTAAAGGGAGATAGCTTTTTCTATCCATATCATGGAAAAAATCACTTTTAGGAATTTTCTTTCCAACTGAACAAAACATAACACCTGAGGAGTATTTCATAAGCATAAACTTACTGTTTCTTCACAATTTTTAAAACTTTCAATCATAACTATTGAATTTTTGACCAATCGACATTTTCCACACTATGCTTACCTGTATGAAGCTATGGTTACCAACGTATACAAATATACAGGTATAATTCCATTAATGTCCAGTTATAGCGGTAACTCTGTCACATTAATGGATGGACATCATTGAACTGTCTGATAATGAACATGTAGACTGTAACCTGACACCATCAATCCCTCTGAATATTCTACACAACACATGGGTACATTCTCCAAGTTTATCATTATCACCAACCAGAACATCATGCATCGTCGATTCTCAGTTTTGGGAATATATAAAGTAAGATGTAGGGACCCTTTTTAATTACATATATTTGACTCTGGCTACCAGTATTATGCTGACTTTATTAACTGTGACGGGTGGAGTCAATAGCTACACTGCATGTAGCTGAATATAAATCTCTGTGCTCATATCTGAGTTAATAGTTCTCACTTCTTGAATATATACATAAATCAATTTCTATTAAAATTTTACACCCATGATAGCTGTATTCTCTCTATTCTACACTTAATCTACAAAAAAAAAAGTTAAAAAGTTAAACAACATTGTAAAATATCCTTTCCACGTCAAAAGCCTATTAACATTTAAAAAAAAAAAACATAAAAAAAAAAAAAAAAAGATAGGGTTAAGCTGACAAGACTTCATGTCACCTTACACAAACAGATAGTGTGACAATCTCAAGAAGTGAAAGAACTGGTTGAAATCTTCGGCCAGTTAGCATGTTATTAGCAGTGTATAGTGCCATGAAGGGCAGGCACAAATATTTCTCTTCAGTCCCATTAAAGTAGTCATTCTGCAACATGTCCTTATGGGTGGGGCAAGAGTTTCCAGCCTATTTACCTCTTCTTATATACACACACGTGTACTCAAGATCATGAGAGTGTGGTATGACACATACATTTGCTGCTCTAACAATGTAAACAAAACTTATCTCTTTGCTCAAAAGAATTATGATGAGGGTCCTAGTTCTAAAATCATGACACAATTTAGTAAAATCTCAGTGAAATTGTTCTTAATAACAGAATCAAACGGATCTTATCATGGCTGGTCTCAAATATAATCAACCATATCTCTTGTAGCAGAATTAATTTTTGAACACCTGTTACTGACTTGAACAATAACAACCCATGAAGTATTCTCAGCGATGTCTTTTTTTTTTTAAAGTAAGCTCAAATTGTCACTGTAATAGTAAAACAGAGACAGATAACTAATACTCATATGCAAAGTCTTCAACTAAAAACTTGTCATGACCTGGCCAGATGAATTCATGCGAAGTGAAGCTTCAAAATACATCATCCATGATATTTCCAAACGGTATTTATTTTTCATCAGGTTTTCTTACAAAAAATTGATAATTTTGTTGTTGTCAATTTCCTGTCCCAATTTTTAAAAAAATCATTCATTTTCTTAATTTATCAACTTTGTAACGACCTATTCCAGTGAATGTTAGATCTATATGAGACGTTATGATATTGAGTTGTCAAGTTGATAGTACTCCAGCTTAATGGTTGTAGAATTTGGGTATATGTTATTGTCTACAGAATGTTGAAGTATTGTTAGCTTTCTGTTTAACTCAAATCCATATACTTATTTGTATAACTCAAAATTCAAGTAAAAACACAATTTTTTTTTGTGATTTTCTAATCTCACTATAAAAAGTAAACATCAAATAAACCAACACTACAAGCATTTCTTTTTTCAAACTTGTTTCAGTAAAGTATGTGCTTTATCAAGCTGTTATGACCTTGCATCAGCTGCATTCAGTGTATCATGATGTTATCAAAACTATCTTTTAAATGATAGGTGTAGTCTAGGTTAGAATTATGCACTGTGGCAAGTACCCTAAATAATGCAAACTCACCATTCAAAGATTTAGAACTTTTCAGCATAAATTTAAAGGAAAAACTTTAAAAATTGAAGGCGTATAAAACTTGTTTATTTTCTTTTACAATCTCTGCATAAACATAACAGTGTTTTATAAATGGTGTTTTTTTTCCACTTCTATACCTTAAATATAACCAAATAAAACAAATATGTTCCATACTTCTATAATCAATTCAAACTTATTTGAAGTCTGTGTGTTCTTCTGACAACACCTGTCAAAGGATATCTACAGCATAAAAGGATGAATACTGAAAGTGATCTGTTACTACAATTCACAAGAATGACATCTCGCAATGATGACTCAGATCAACTTCTTATTTTAAAATCTTTATCAATGCCTTTCAAACATTGACATATATCAACGAGACAACACCTACTTATATGCAAAAAGTCAACAGGATGACAATTCTGTACCCAAGCAACCAACTTTCAAACTACCATTTTCACCACGATATTAGTCTTTGTCAATAAATTATTACTGTTAAATCTACTTAACATCAAGCATAAACATGTTGACAGACTTACATGAGTCAACGTAATATGGAATTTATCTGATAAATTCAATAATTTGATACATCACAAGCCTTCAGGAGAGTCACACATCAAATTATGAAGCAAATATTTCATGGACACAAATGTGAGATTCTATTTTTCATTTAATTCCCTGTAAGACCGGTTTATTTCGATTTGGAGAGTACATTTTTCACTACCTTGACAATAATGTGATGTCATCAAGTGGTGATTTCCTAGACCTTTTTGTCTTTACTTGTGAGTTGGTTCTGTTTAATTTTTTATTATAACCATTTTTCAATATAATTTACATGATTATAAGAGGTCTGTAGACACGGTTTATTCTCAAGTGTCCATCATTGTGACCTTTGAACTTTAACTCTTGAACAAATGTTTTAGAAATGTACTAAATAAATTCTACAAAAATCTGAAACATTATTCTAGAATGTTAAAATGAGATGAATTTCTAGGATGTTAAAATGAGACAATTGCTAAAATGTTAAAATGAGACAAATTTCTAGAACAAAGTACTTTACTACAGCAGTCTTTAAGTATTGGTACTTTGAGCTCTAAAACAAATGTACTGAGAATGTTCCACAAAAAAATGTTTAAGAAATGTCAAGGATGTAAAGTATTCAGAAAAAGTTACCAGCTAGTCCACATATGTGTTGCTAAGACTAGAGTAACAAATCTAAACCTAAGTATACTAATTGATTTCCTGGATTTTGATAATTTAATCAGAAGGATTCATCTCACCAATGGAATATGCCACAGATGCCTACTTTTAATTGAGGACATTTACAATGAGCTATTTGTTAATAACTAAAATCACCAAGTATGGGGGAAAATGGATTATTTGAAACATAAAAACATTTCAACAAATAGCTATCACCCAAGTTCTCTTATTACCACATTGATTGAACTGGAAAAAAAATCTAGATGGTAAGATTAAGGAAAAGTAGAATAAGGAATGAACTGTCAGTACATTTGTATCCACATACTGATAACACATCATCAGAATATTAAATAAATAAATAGACCCAACGTCAGTATCAGGTAAGTGGTTTCTTCAGTGAGGCGCTTCACTTAAGCTTGGATACCAAAGGTATGCAGGGCGATTAACGAAATATTAAATAGTAGACAATTAGTAAAAATTACCCACTAACTGGTGACACTTGTTCTTGTTGCGATTGATTCTCCTACGGTTTTATATCATCAGAATATGTCATTTCAATATGTTTTAAAAACAAATGTCTGTCAGGAAACCAAGATGTCAAAAACGTGAGAAAGCTTATTGTGCTACAGGCCCTAACAAACTGAGATAAAATCAGGTGACATCACCATAAATACAAACATTACATCAATAAAACAGGAAGTAAACTGTCCTACAGGCAAAAGGGAAATAACTCTGTACCAGTATAGAAAAAAACTCTGTACCTGTAAATAAAAGAACTACCTGTACAGAAAAAAACTATTGGTATGATAAAAAGATAGACCTGTACAGTAAAAAAACTATTGGTATGATAAAAAGCTGGACCTGTACACAAAGAACTACCTGTACAGTAAAAAAACTATTGGTATGATAAAAAGATAGACCTGTACACAAAGAACTACCTGTACAGTAAAAAAACTATTGGTATGATAAAAATATAGACCTGTACACAAAGAACTACCTGTACAGTAAAAAACTGTACCTGTACAGATAAAACTATTGGTACAGTAAAAAAAATACTGGCAATGTACAGATAAACTAAACTTTACCCACGCTGATAAAACTAAACTGTACCTATAAAGTAAAACCTGGACCTGTAGAGATGAAATTGGACCTAAACAGAGAAAACTGGCCCTGTACAGAGAAAACTAGACCCAAGCAGAGAAAACTGGACCTGTACAGAGAAAACTAGACCCAAGCAGAGAAAACTGGACCTGTAGACATAAAATTGTAACTGTACAGTGAAAACTGGACCCATATAGATAAAAGAATGCCTGTACCAAAAACCTTGTACTGTACAGAGAAAACAGGCCCAGGTAAACTAGCTATTGTCCAAACATAGTCATGTATCCATCAACTTGATGTTGATTTTATCTGACTTCTGTCACTTTTATTTAATATGCTATACAGTAGATGACAATCTTTTAATTATAATGTGAAAGGCTGTATGATTTATGATACACATTATCGGTGTATAATTATAAAATTCAGAAATCAGAACTTATTGGTAAACAACCAACAATCTAATCTTAAATGGAAACAAAAGTACCATCATAAGTATATTAACATGAAAACAATTCTAATTAAGTAGGGATGGGAAAAACCTAGAAACTTTTATACTAATTCCTCTGTAAAACATTTGATCTTTTTGATATAACGTTTTTAGATTTGTGATCTCAATTAGAAAAAAAAAGTTAAAAATCTTTTCACCTTACAAATTCGAAAAATTTTGTCCTTACCTGACACTTGTCACCTGGCGAGAAAGTGAAATGACGGAACTTTTCTCTGTGAATTGCTTCTGAAAAAAATAAAAACCTTTTAAAACAAAACAGATTATTTCCTTCTGTATACTTAAGTACATATATAACATAAGTTGTATAATGGATCTCAACCAAAAGAAATCTTATCTACAAGTACAAACATGTAAATGACTTATTACCTTTTTAAAGGCAAAACATTAAAAAGTTAATAACTTCCCTCTGTCCTAAACTGGTACACTGTATTGCCTATGGTAATTAACTCAATCTATGTCTACAATCATTCTATAGTTTTAGACAATCGTTAAAGAATGAAAGTAGAGAATATTTTACTATTAATATCACCAAAAGTAAAACAAAAAGTTTGATCAACCGTAAATAAAAATTGTGATGGATAAAAGCATAAAATTTCAAGTTTTTCAATAATTATAGTACACTTTATCAATCTGAAAATTAACAATAAGAAAACATATGGCAATTTATATAATCTATCACCAAAAACCTGTTATATATAGTTTTTTTCTTTTTGAAGGTACACATATATATCTTTTAAGATACCTACCTTTGTTTGTATTTTATGTAAAGAATACGAATGTAAATGTAATATACTTCCAAAATATATGATACTACTTGGCTACTGTGAAGTGCATATTTCAATAGCTGGAAGAGTATTGAAGTGATACTGGTAAGTTTTCCATATTTAACCAAAGTTACTCCAGTATAGCCCACAGGTTTAGAATTGTTGTATGCAATTTTGAACATGCTTATGACAATAACTTGCCCCAAGGCTGGACAACACACTTAACAGTAAAGTCAGTTGTAGTATTGTTATGAAATGCCCAGCAGCATATGATATCTTAAGGTTCATTTCTCTTTGCTAATGGAGCAAATTTGTTTTCATTTAGAAAATTATTTCAGACACTGATAACAGTTTTGCTGTCAAATTTACTGTTGAATGTAACTGCGGTCTCTTCATGATATGACTTGTTGGACACTTAATTGTTAAGATAAGATCAGATTTCCCATCATTGGAGAACATCTAATACAAGCTATATCAATATTGACCCTAGGAAAATCTATTACTAATAGTGTACTTCTGATCAAAGATATTCATACAAAGAAAATTTCACCATCATATCTATAAAAGTAGAAATCACTCTCAACAATAAATCTCATCAAAATACACATAATTGTTTGTACCAATTTTGTCAACTACAGAGAATCTGAGTTCCCTTTAAACTACAATGTATTAATTAAAAATCCCCTTCCAACAAGATTTATAAAAAAAAAATCCCATCAAACAATGGTAATTACAGTTCCCTTCAAACTATGTTGATCATATCAAAAATCCCCTTCCTACTATGGTAATCAAAAGTTTCCTCCCAACTATAGTTATCTATTTTCTCTTTCCAACTTAGGTAATCAACGATGCCCTTCTTACTAAGGTGCTGAAAGCTTCCTTCCATCTAAGGTTATCAAGAGTCAACTTCCAACTTAGGTAATGAAAGGTTCCCATGCATCACACTAAGATAATCAAAGGTTCCCTTCCAACTCAAGTAATCAAGTCCCTTTCCAACTTAGCTAATCAAAGATGCCATTCCAGCAAGTGAGTGGGGACATTTAACATAGTTGGAAATCGATCTAAATCACAAGGTATCAGATCAAAACAAAACTATGTTTATTTCTTCTCATCATGCAATCATATCCTGATTACAAGGTAAATGTTTGGATAGCTTCCACTTTATGTGGGAAAACTCAGAACCAAACCTTCAACATTATTAACACAATGTCCCAAATTCTGGTCATAAGGCAGTGTTTTAAAAAGTTTCCATACCATAACACAGGGATAAAACCTAAAGCTGATGTGTCCCAGTTATGTCCCAAGTTATAACCCAGATAGCAAAGATCAGGTCCTGACTTTGACCATGGGGATAGATCTGGTAAGAAGAACAAGTGCATCTCCTTGTGTCTACTATTTATTGTTACTGAATGACCTAATAACAGCCAAGGTCATGTAAGGATGTGTCAAGTTTGAGGGTTGGGGGAAAGCCCAAGTTTCTGAAAAAAAAACACTGACCTACTGCCATGTTAGCTAGTGACTGTTCCACCTACTTTGAACCCACCACCAGAGGTGGAGGGCTAGTGATAAAGACAGTCTGACACCTTAACCACTTCGCCACCGCAGCCCTGCATCTCGTCGATACAAGTTTTAGCAGATATTTGGTTATATGATAAGGACTGGTGTAGCATTGTATTGTGAAGCATGTGGAAATGTCCCCACCCATGTAATTTTTGTTTTGTTTTATTATGTATTGTGGAATATAATTAAGTCAACTGATAAAAAATTTAGTGAAGAAAAATCAATTGAAATCAAAGTGTAAAGCAGCTCCACTTTACCTTAGGGGAGGGGGAGGTTCACTTAAAACTTTGGCTTCACTTTACCATACTACATCAGAAAAGTATCAGTTTTATGACCCAACCACTGTGACATTCAAAGTATGTAGGACATTTATTTAAAGAACTAATACAAATTGTATTGAACTTTACCAGAAATATCAGCATCACTGACTCCTCTGATTTTCTGGCACCCTCACCTGTAGATTGTTCAGGTGTGTAGTACTTTACATATGCAAAGGAATGTCACAACCCTTTTAATAGCAACAACTTTGTTATTTATGATTATCTTTGAACAACTCCTTGAACAACTCATCTTCATATGCTCTGTATATAAATACAAGTAATAACTTGACTCCAATTAGGATGGACTCTTTAACCTACAGGTATTCACATCTTTAAAGGTCAAAGGTACTAATAAGGGGTTTTTCAAGACAAGCATGATTACCCTAGAGGTAAGTATTACATGTAAGCCCATGTAGACAGTATTTTTTTTAGTTTTTGCCCCAGTAACTGGATTTTACACCCTTACTCTCATAACAAGAGTACCAGAGGTTGAACAGCATTCATTGCATATGGTAACATGAGATCCCAGAGGGATCTTGGCGCCCACCATTTGAGGATCTGTTTTCAGTTCTTGAAGATTTGTTTATTTTTTTTTGTTTGTTACAGGTGTTGTTAATGTTCATGAACTGGTCTTCATTGAATGTACTCAATGACGGCACAAGATATTTTTATTAAGCACCTATTAGCAAATATCATTTGAAAAAGATCCCAAAGTATTATTAGATAGCAGTCAGTTACAGGTGGATAATGGACAATATGCTTGTGCTGTATTACTGTCGACATCCAAGATGGCTGACTGTGGGCCACCTTGATTTCAAATCAGTCCAAAAAAGGTACAATGCACAACTAGGGACCAAGGGAAACCAATATCTATGAAATATCAGAAGGATCCATCCAGTACTTCCTCAGATATAGCAGTAACAAGATTTTACTCCCAAAATCAAAGATGGCTACCTGTCAGCCATCTTGATTTCGGATCAGTCCAAAAAGGTATAATGCACAACTTGGAACCAAAGGGAACCTGCATATGAAATTTGAGAAAGATCCATCCAGCACTTTCCAAGAAATAGCAGTAACAAACTTTTACATTCAAAATCCAAGATGGCCACCTGTCTGCCATCTTGAATTCGAATCAGTCCGAAAAAGGTACAATGCACAACTAGGGACCAAGGGAAACCAATATCTATGAAATATCAGAAGGATCCATCCAGTACTTCCTCAGATATAGCAGTAACAAGATTTTACTCTCAAAATCAAAGATGGCTACCTGTCAGCCATCTTGATTTCGGATCAGTCCAAAAAGGTATAATGCACAACTTGGAATCAAAGGGAACCTGCATATGAAATTTGAGAAAGATCCATCCAGCACTTTCCAAGAAATAGCAGTAACAAACTTTTACATTCAAAATTCAAGATGGCCACCTGTCTGCCATCTTGAATCCGAATCAGTCCAAAAAAGGTACAATGCACAACTAGGGACCAAGGGGAAACTGCATATGAAATTTGAGAAAGATCCATCCAGCACTTTCCAAGAAATAGCAGTAACAAACTTTTACTTCCAAAATCCAAGATGCCTGGCTGTCGGCCATCTTGAATGCGAATCAGTTCAAGAAAGGTACAATGCACAACTAGGGACCAAGGGGAACCTGCATATGAAATTTGAGAAAGATCCATCCAGTACTTTTCCAGAAATAGTGGTAACAAGAATTGTTTACGGACGGATGGACGGACGGACCACGGACGCAGGGCGATTTGAATAACCCACCATCTATTAGATGGTGGGCTAATAATGAGTCAAAAAATCAAGAGTGCTATATATTTCAATGGTTTGGTGGGGAGGTGGAGAGGCTGAAAGGAATCTGTGGAAAAGATTAAAACACTGAAATGAAGGAAAGAGCAATATGAAATATGGGAGGGATTGGGAATCAAAATGCTCAGTTTTCACAAAAACAAGACTATCCAGCTTCAAAGAAACTGGTTAAAAACTCAGAGAGGAGATATCTGAACAAGAAAAAAAATGTTAAAAAAACACAATCGTCAATAACTCTTTCCAAAATCCCAAAATCAAACGGCCATGAAGGTACACACAATTTCATGTCATGGTTTTAAAGTCTACAATGTTAAAAGAGAAAATGTTGTAAAAATGAGGAAGGATCTCATTGCAAAATTAAAATACTAAAAAAGCAAAGGGCAATAACTCCTTCAGAAATTGTTGAATCCAACTGCTATGAAAACAATAAGAGACAGTAACTCTTCCATGTACAGTCAGATAAAACTGCCAATCAAGAAAACACAACTTCATTGTCATGAGAAATAAATCTACCAATTTTGAAAGAAATATGTCGAAAACTGAGAGAAAAGCTTGACATATGAGATTATATCATTATGAAAACACACAGGGGAAAAGCTCTTTCATGTCATGGTGATTAAGCCTACTAAGTTTCAAAGAAACAGTCAAAAACTAAAAAAAAAAATCTCTGGACAAGATTAATATTAGAAAACAACAGAGGACAGAACTCTTCCATATTCAGTTGCATAATGCCATTCAGGAAATCACAACTTCATTGTCATAAGGTTGAACCTACCATTTTTGAAAAAAATTAGTTAAAAACAGAGAGGAGAGATTTCCAGATAAGATTCACATTATGAAACCCACAAGGGGCAGTAACTCTTCCGAATACAGTTGAATCAGCCTACCAAGAAATCACAACTTCATGTCATGGTGATTTGGTTAGAGCAAGATCGGATAAAAACTGTGAGAGTAGATCTGTGGAGAAATAAAAGTTCATGAGGAATGCACCATACCGAAGTACCTTCTGTGAAAATGTCCAGTATAAAATGATTTATGTGATAAACTTTCAATTCAATTTTCTGAAATAAAGACAAAGTGAACAGAATCCCACAAAGATATACCAGTCAACACAATCCTAATTGAATCAGGAAGGGGTGTATAGGATCTGTAACCTAACTCACTGAATATTTCAAGAATGGTAAACTGTATTCATAAAGCAGTTAGCCTCGACAAATGACCTACAAAATAAAAGGTTTAAAAACCATGATCGGAACCTGAAGTACTAGGAATGGCATAAAATTTACCTCTACGATCTTCTTCCCAGATGTCTAGCTCTGTATTACGGTATATGAGAGGATCCAACGCCTTTGCTATCCGGTATGGTAGGGGTGGTGTTGTCTTCTTAAGTTGTCTGTCCTGTCAACAAACCAAACCATGACAAATCTATTAAATCTACAACATAAATCAGTTTCAAACTTCTGCTTGTGATTACTCCATTCTCTTTTGTCTAAAATTATACGATTTCCCTACTGTCATGCTGGTAGATGTCATAAAAATATTTCAACAGAAAATTCTTTATTTCAGAATTATTTAATTAGCTGAGAGGTGATTTACTTTTTATTATGGAATTACTTCAAAGATTATGTCAAGATTTACTTTTTAAGACAAAGATTTGAAAATCATGAAATCAACAAAAACTTTAACAATAATGACATTCTTCCCAAAATGATTCCCAATGTAAAGTAAAATTGCAAATTTTTTTCGACAGTAAGTCGGATAGCACAGGCTCCATCCCTAATCCATTAGAAGGCGAGGAAGAAATGACTGACTATAAAGCACTTGGATATAGGAGCAAGGGAATGGACTGCTAAGACAAAAAAAGACTAATATATATATATAGATATAAGGTAAAACATAGCATTACAGCATTTTAATCACAATGGTAAATAGGATAATTGTTATATTTTGAAATCAAGTAAAAAAAAATGTACATTTGAAATAATGTGGTAATTAGAGTTACTGCACCTGTGAAAATGGAACAATATGATGAGGGTACCATTTTGAGGGTACATTAGGGGCAAAAAAATAGTTGTAATTTTACCCTGATGAGCTGTAACTGGCAAAATATTTTGCAGGTTGGCAAAGAATTAAATTATACCTAATACTTAATTTGCTGAAGCTGGTTGATGTTAAGAAAACTCCTACTCATGATGATTGGTTTCCAAGGGTTACGAGACCAGCAGCAAGAATATCTCATATCATTTTCCTATGGTTGGTAATGTATATTGCATAGATGTTCTAATATCACAACCAGTTCGAACATTTATGCAATATTTCAATAACTACATGACACCATGTAAAGATGAAACTGTATAGTATAGTGGTTGTGATATAAGGGTGTGTTTTTAATAGCAGCAGGAATCACAATTCCATGGATTTTCTGCAAATTTTTCATCATCACGCTGGATCTACATAAGGATTTATAATTATATTTAATATAGCAAGATCATATTCCATGCCTGCCAAACTTTAATACGGACACATCTAAAGTTAAATCTGGAATTTTGTATAAAACCCAATACTAAAAAATATCACAATTTAACACAATTCAATTTTTAAAGCAATATATGACAAGATCAATTTTGTCCAATAACCACTATTGATCTGATGATGAATGACCTGTTGAGACTTGTCAACAGTAGTTTAAGTATGCTTCACCTGGAAACCCTGAAATATAAGCTCATCCAAAGTACTTCCATTCTTTATGCTCAATACTCAGGTATGAAAGATGACAGCTAAGATGTGACAGCTGGAGGAACAAATGCTCTGCCATCAAGATAAAATTATTTGATCTTCTTCAATTACCTAACATAGAAGTTACAAGAGCGTATGTACCGAATGTCCTAATTATAAAACTGTCAGAACAGTGAAATAGATAATCCTCATACCTGAGACTGGTCTGATTGAGGACTGATTCAATAGTTTGGTTTTCTTCAAATTATTATTTCAGTATTAGCTTTATGAATGAACAATATCTTATTTATGTGTGATGCAAATAAAACCAATGTTTTCAATAAAAACAGAAACAAAGCTCACACATATATTCCCACTTCTAATTCATTTCTATTGACAAGGGTAACCTTTGATACCTTGACAAATGACCACCAACAGATGACGAACTTAGTGTGGTTATGCTATGGATTGAATATAATTTATCATTCTATGGGTTCATGAGATCTGTGACTTACTGTTCTGAAAGAAAGTAGTTAAAAAAACGGGGCTAATTATAACCAAAATAAATCATGCAGAGCAGTGCATTCAATTTATATCAATGACAAATCATGTGTGTAAAAGAAAGTTTAAAATCCATTATGCCTAGACTACAATACAACCTGACACAGGACAAAACTACAGCAAGAACTGATATCACAGTGGACATCAATTCTGTAGATTTATCTGCTTTGTCAATTTTTATGATGTTTTCCCCAAATGTGAAATGTGAAAGTAATGGCTTTCATAAATGGCATCAGATTATGTCGGAACAACATATCTATTTTATGTTGTTGAAACCATACATACACCTTGTTTGCTAAGCCTAGTACCGCTTCCCTGATGTGCTCTCCGTTTTACGTTGGGCTGTGTACACAGACTACAACTGTCTGTGTTTTTTGGAAAGATGTCCACGATCACTAACTCTGTCAATATTAACAGAGTGACATCTGTGTATACAAGCCAGATTGGAGACTTCTAGACACAATATTGTTGGGTAAAATCTCTTCTACTAGCGCTACCCTATCTTTACAGAATTCCTATTTCGATTAATAGCCAAATTTGCATAAAACAATACACAAGATGAACCTACATTGCTCATCTGGTATTCAAATCATTTCACAAATACATCTACATCTCTGATTATTGATGCTACATGAAGGTATTCAAACCAACAAGGAAAATTATCAGGCATGCATATAGGTTAACATACTTTTTCTTATCTTATGTACAGGACATTGATGTGGTTTTTTTTTAGCATATTAAACCCATAACCTTGAAAGTAGGATATCCATATAATCCTTCAGCTATGGAAAATAAACCCTTCACAAAATATTTTTGGAATTGAGATATTGTTTAAAGGAGAATGTAACAAGAGGCCCAAAAGGTCTGTATCGCTCACCTGGATATTTAAGTCAACAAGAGGCCTATGGGCCTTAATGGTCATCTGACTATAAAGACCTATATATGAATGAGGCAAAATAGGCCTAAAATAAATTACTCATCTACTCTACTGCTTCCACAGAAGATATTGTTGGTTCATCAAGATATTTTCTGCAAACTTGAAATCATATTCTTTATACATGCACTACACAAATGCCATTACTCTGGACACATTGCTTGTTGAAAAAAAACTACATGCCCAATGTCTAGACCCTTGGCCTCTCAGTTATTGGAAAGAAGTTGTTTAAGCATTTTAACACATTTGACCCCTGTGACCTTGAAAGTGGGTCAACATCATCCATATTAACAAAGTTGTTAGCCATACATCCTAGCATGCTACAGGACCAATATCATCATCCTGGGCCTTCTGGTTATTGAGAGGAAGTTGCTTAAGCATCTCAACACATTTGAATTTCTTAATTTAAGAAATGATTCCCCACCCTCTATGAAATTTAAGACTAAATTTGGTTGAAATCCTTTCAAGCATTAAAAAATTTTGAAGCAATATCTTCTCTAGCTTCCCCTTTTGGGGCCCCAAAGTCCCTAGGGGTCAAATCAACTTTCTGAATTCAAAACATAATTTCTTACTATCAATGATGTTTCAAGCCAATTTTGGTTGAAATCCACTCAGGCATTAAAAAGGAGTAGCTTTATAAATCAAAATATTGTCTTATTTTCAATTTTGGTGCCCCGCTCCCAAGTCCCTAGGGGTTGAATCAAATTTCTGAATTTAAGAAATGATTCCTCACTTTCAATGAATTTTCAAATCAAATTTGGTTGAAATCTATGAGTCAAATCAAATTTCTGAATTAAAGAAATAATTGCCTACTCTTTATGATGAATCAGGCCAAAGCTTGTTGGAATCCACCCATGCAGAAAGGAGGAGTAGGGTTTTAAATCTAACTCCATTACCTCCCCCTTTTGAGCCCAGTCCCTTGACCCCTAGGGATCGAATCAAATTTCTTAATTATGGAAATGATTACACTCACCCAATGGTGCATCAGACCAAATTTAGCTGAAATCCATCCGGGTACCAAAGAGCAGTATGTTTTTCAAGAAAAAATTTACGCATGACACATGACAACAGATAAAACACAATGACTCTTAAGTCATCTTGACCCTTTGGGCCAGGTGAGCTAACAAACAACTCAGGGATGTTGTGCTATAGAATAAGCTCACTTTATCATTCTAGTGAAATAACATCGGACAGAAAACAGATAATTATTGGATTAACATTAGCTTGACTACATCCTTGTATCGCCATCTGCTACATAACTTGATAGTTTTTTCTGGACATTTCTTAGCTTGATGTACTCTTCATCTCAAGTTTGTTCAAAAGTATGGAATGGCACATATCTAGGAGAAGGGTACAGATAGCCAAGTACCTTTATAATTCCTGTATGTTACATTTTTCTGTGAATGAACAGTGCCTTGAACGACAAATTTTAATGTATTCCTCCATTGAAATTCTAAACATTGAAATTATGAATTAATTAAAAACTAAAGACCATGATAGAAAGGATTGATCAAAGAACAGAGTATTGAATATACCATCCACAGACACTTGGTTTCATTTGTGAGGAGTAAGTGATGGTCTATAATAAACTTCTGATTACTAGAATACCCTTTATTCCTCAAACTAATGACATGGCTCCAAGATATCTGCCTTAATGAGGTTTCATTTACAACAAATCAAAGGGTTATATATTAGGTAATCAGAAGAACAGGTACAGAAATATCTAGTACATAATAAACAGTACAGGTGAATCACAGTACAGGTGAATCACAGTACAGGTGAATCACAGTACAGGTAAATCACAGTACAGTAATATTTAGTACATAATAAACAGTACAGGTGAATCACAGTACAGGTGAATCACAGTACAGGTGAATTACAGTACAGGTAAATCACAGTACAGTAATATCTAGTACATAATAAACAGTACAGGTGAATCACAGTACAGTAATATCTAGTACATAATAAACAGTACAGGTGAATCACAGTACAGGTGAATCACAGTACAGTAATATCTAGTACAAAATAAACAGTACAGGTGAATCACAGTACAGGTAAATCACAGTACAGTAATATCTAGTACATAATAAACAGTACAGGTGAATCACAGTACAGTAATATCTAGTACATAATAAACAGTACAGGTGAATCACAGTACAGTAATATCTAGTACATAATAAACAGTACAGGTGAATCACAGTACAGGTGAATCACAGTACAGTAATATCTAGTACATAATAAACAGTACAGGTGAATCACAGTACAGTAATATCTAGTACATAATAAACAGTACAGGTGAATCACAGTACAGGTGAATCACAGTACAGTAATATCTAGTACATAATAAACAGTACAGGTGAATCACAGTACAGTAATACCTAGTACATAATAAACAGTACAGGTGAATCACAGTACGGGTGAATCACAGTACAGTAATATCTAGTACATAATAAACAGTACAGGTGAATCACAGTACAGTAATATCTAGTACATAATAAACAGTACAGGTGAATCACAGTACAGTAATATCTAGTACATAATAAACAGTACAGGTGAATCACAGTACAGTAATATCTAGTACATAATAAACAGTACAGGTGAATCACAGTACAGAAATATCTAATACATAATATCAGTACATAATAAACAGTACAGGTGAATCACAGTACAGAAATATCTAGTACATAATAAACAGTACAGGTGAATCACAGTACAGGTGAATCACAGTAAAGTAATACCTAGTACATAATAAACAGTACAGGTGAATCACAGTACAGTAATATCTAGTACATAATAAACAGTACAGGTGAATCACAGTACAGTAATATCTAGTACATAATAAACAGTACAGGTGAATCACAGTACAGTAATATCTAGTACATAATAAACAGTACAGGTGAATCACAGCACAGTAATATCTAGTACAAAATAAACAGTACAGGTGAATCACAGTACAGAAATATCTAGTACAAAATAAACAGTACAGGTGAATCACAGTACAGAAATATCTAGTACATAATAAACAGTACAGGTGAATCACGGTACAGAAATATCTAGTACAAAATAAACAGTACAGGTGAATCACAGTACAGGTGAATCACAGTACAGAAATATCTAGTACAAAATAAACAGTACAGGTGAATCACAGTACTGAAATATCTAGTACAAAATAAACAGTACAGGTGAATCACAGTACAGAAATATCTAGTACAAAATAAACAGTACAGGTGAATCACAGTACAGGTGAATCACAGTTCAGAAATATCTAGTACAAAATAAACAGTACAAGTGAATCACAGTACAGAAATATCTAGTACATAATAAACAGTACAGGTGAATCACAGTACACGTGAATCAAAGTACAGTAATATCTAGTACAAAATAAACAGTACAGGTGAATCACAGTAAAGGTGAATCACAGTACAGTAATATCTAGTACAAAATAAACAGTACAGGTGAATCACAGTACAGTAATATCTAGTACATAATAAACAGTACAGGTGAATCACAGTACAGTAATATCTAGTACATAATAAACAGTACAGGTGAATCACAGTACAGGTGAATCACAGTACAGGAATATCTAGTACAAAATAAACAGTATGAACATTTCTTTGAAGTTCACAGCATAATTTCAATTATGTATTAATCCATCAACCAATTTATAAATATATGCTGTAAATTAGCTAGACATTTGAAACAGAAATAGTGAGAGAATAGAATTAAAGGTTTTGATGTTACATTGTCTACTGTAAGTAAAATACTCACCTTGTTCCGCTGATCCCTTACTTCACTGTTGCTGCTGCTGCTGCTGTTACTACTGGTAACAGATCTAGGACTGTCACTGAAAAAGTTAAGAAATTCAAGAAGTGAATATTAAGAAAGAAATTAGGAATTCAGTTGGATAATGGAATAAAAATTGTACTTCTACATTTTACCTCCCATATATTGATTGTTATAATATCACCTCAATGGTAACAGCACCTTACAGCATGCATTGTCTGCTCTTCACATTACAGTCTTTTTGATTGATTTACTCAATGCTCTGAAATGTTATAATCAATGACAATGTATAAAACAGCTGTGACAGGATAAAAATTTGTCATTGTGGTGTCTGTCTTTATACAACAATGACAGGCTAAAATCTATTTTGTTTTGCATGCTTAACAGTACCTATATATTAACTAAAACAATAAGTTTATTCACGGAAATGTTCAAGGTTTTTCATACATCTGTTTACCTTTACATTTCATCATTGATACTAATTTAATATCTATTCTTTATAACAAACAATACATGGATATCCTTAATAAATCAGAGCTGGTGTTGAACACTCAGGAATCTTATACAAATACAAATAAATCTGCTTTTCCGATCGATTTCATTCTGTGTATATCACTACTGTATAACATGTTGTTGCTTTATTTCCTACAAAGAAAGTACATGGTGAGACCTAGCTACAATATAGTACAACAGTTACTTTGATTATCTAATCACTGCATCAGTATGATGGCTTATTGTAATACCTACACATGTTTATTTCAAATCTCAGTTTTGCTCTTTAATCAATTGTACACATATGTTCTGGTGATTGTTACAGTGACTATGACTGATTAGACTTAAAGTTCTCCAAATAATGATACAACTTTAGCAATGAAGTTGTAGTTATGTCATTTTCTGTTTATTGCATGACACAGCAGACTAGGCTGAAGATTCCAAAAGTCAATTATTTCAGTACCACAGATCCTGAGCTAATGCCAATGTCAAAGTGTTCTAATTTTTCTTTGAGTACATTCATCAATCATTATTTCAAATTTTCATATTGATGGATAGTCTTCTGAAGAGCATCTTCATGAATTTATAAGAATTAAACTTTATTTCTTTACTCAACCACTCAAGACCTGATTTTGAGTCTCTCAGCCTACAAGCCTACATCTAAACCCTTGTTTTCAAGAGATTTTTTCACACAACACAAACATACCCTAATGACAAACTCTGTACTTCACCATCAAAGGGGAACTGCTCTACAGCACAAGTTATGGATCATTCACAACAAAGCAAGATCACATTTGTCAAAATATTACGAATCTATAATACAAGCAAAAACATGCGTGCCATCTGTTTGATAGCGAAATATGATCTACAATTAATGACTTCAAAAACATGATTTCTATTCAATAAAGGTTAATTTCTCACACATACAGCCAGAATGAAAAAAAGGTTCCTTGGGCCTGCATCACGTTTCTTTTGTAATCTGACAGTGAAATTGAAATAGTGCCTGCCAACACTACAAAAAACCTTTCAAATTTTCAGAGAATTAATATCATTTGTAAAACAATGACAAAATCTGTTATATTTGCCGAGTTTACATTCATCTTGTGCAATAGCTATTACGCTTGTCACTTCTTTTCAATCCTTTTTTTCATCTCTATACATCTTTATATTCATTGTTTCAATAGTGTGACCAACATCTATGAGTACTTATATTCAATTGGTACTCTTGTGTGCTCCTACATGGTTGTAACACTCAATCAAGTATTATGTACCTTACCTCAACCACTAGAGTGACTAAAATAGACAGCAGTCATCAAAAGCTCCTTCCAAACTTAGTGATTAATGAGTAATATTTTTTAAATGTATGCCTTATAATGGATCCATCAGAAGAGATTAACCTTCATAAGATTAAAGAATACAACACTGTTACATTTAATACATTACATAAATTTTTCCCTATGCAGTACACTGTATGGGTGACTATGGAGGCAAAAAAAGCTATCATGATAGTATTGTGATAGCAAAACGTATTGTGATATTATTGTGATAGTCAAGTGACTATTGTGATACATTAGTACATTTAAAATATATTTTTTCTAACCCAAAAATAAAGGCCACCGAACAATTTAATGCATCGGTATGCATATGTAATAGCTGACAAAAATTCTTTAAAATGTTCATATAATTGAGTAGCTTGCACAGTGATATTTGTTCATTTTCTACCCAGACAAACTATTCTGTGATATTTGCTGTAAAACTCGTACACAGACTCAAAAGTGTAGAATATAATTTTCATGTAAGTCTTAGTTTTACAGTAAATTTAGAATAATTTCTTCTTCATTTAAAACTCATTTTATGTTTTAAAAGATGATCCATTCATTCAACAATGATATTATTATTCCATTTTGATGTTAAGTTTGACTGGCTTCATACATCGTTGGTAGAGCGTGTCAAAAAAAATATATACCTATTTACCAAATGAAAGTTTCTGTACTTTCACAAATGGGAGTGTAATTGTGATTAGTTTTGAGACGCTTTGTCATACATTTTCACATAAACCAAAATGCGGCCCAACCCTTGTGTTTGTAATTTATTGGCAAGGGAATGCTTTTATAATGATGCTGTCTTTCATCATGTTGTTTTTCGAATTGGTCATTTCTGGAATGGGTCTAAGACATGGACCAGGACTTAAAGGAGTCACCATGCTATGCTTTGTAGATTTAATTAGATCATACAAGAAACAATAACAATGTAACACTTATTCAAGATATAAACTTTCATCAATGTAAAAACTTGCACTTAACTCCCTTGATTGAGGTTTCAAAAACACTTTCATAAATAACTGAAGGCATGCAGCCATTTGGCAATAATTCAATGAAAGATCTTGTATTAAAGAAGCATTTCTTGTTTATTTAAAAAAACTATTGTTAACAAACACTTCACCAAATTATCCTAATAGTTGTTGACTTGAATATATGCTACTGACCCACTGATATCTAGAGCAGAGTTATCCCAATATGCTGATAAGTGGACGTGGTGACCACAAGTGAACTGTACTATAGAATGTATACAGTATATCTCATGAGCAGAGTTATGGCACTTGGCAGCTCAACCTACTTAACTTCACTTACTTCCCAATATGCTGATAAGTGGACGTGGTGACCACAAGTGAACTGTACTATAGAATGTATACAGTATATCTCATGAGCAGAGTTATGGCACTTGGCAGCTCAACCTAATGAACTTCACTTACTTCCCAATATGCTGATAAGAGGATGTAGTGACCACAAGTGAACTGTACTATAGAATGTATACAGTATATCTCATGAGCAGAGTTATGGCACTTGGCAGCTCTACCTACTTAACTTCACTTACTTCCCAATATGCTGATAAGTGGACGTAGTGACCACAAGTGAACTGTACTACTTATATATCTCATGAGCAGAGTTATGGCACTTGACGGCTCTACCTACTTAACTTCACTATTGAGACCAACCCTCTATGAAGACAACATTCACCCAGTCCCTCAAGGTGATCTGAATAGTAAGGTTCCATTACATAATGAATAATCACTGACCATTTCAACTGGTGTTGATGTTAATGAGCAACTTTAAATGATTGTACACTATATTGTGCAACAAGCAAAACCAAAGTGTTGAGTTTATAAATGAAATTGAAATGCATTGAAGATAAAGAATTTCCATTTGACTGTAAGTGACTTTGAATTTTGAATTTTAGACCAAAAATCAATCTCAAGCAAGCACTTTTGAAGAAAAATGGTCTTTTGACTCCATATTGAATTTCAATCATCTTTGATCAATCATATCACAACAAATCATTTTCCCATTTAGAGATCCATCTACAAATCAAACTACAAGCCGGTCTATAAAGTCAAATAATTTGGACTAATGTCTAACCTACACCTTAAAATAAAATCTCCAATAGGCAGGGATGTACCCAAACAGGTCAAGTATTGAAATTTTCCCAACTTTTCCCTGTAGACTCTACCGTCCGATACTCTTGAACAGTCACATAATATACAGTTCACAGCTAAATTTTCTAAACCAACCCTTACAGAAATTTAAATTTACAATAAACTTGCTGCAAATTTGCTACAAACTTAGTTTGCAAGAACTTATTGTAAGAAGTTCACAGGTTATGGCAACTAGCTAAACAACTTTTGTGTGAAGACTTTGTACCCATTTGTCTCAACATTACACGACATCCAATCATTAGAAATGCCATGGTGCCTAACAGTCCATTAGACCAATGGAGTCAAAACATCACCAAGTCTGAATCACTGACTAAAGAATGATTCATTAGTGTCACTTTTGTTTACCTTAGAGACAGTCGATCCCAGTCTGTATTTCTCTTTTTGTTCTGTTCCCGTATTAGTTGCACTGCTTCCTCAAGCTCTGATTCCAGTTTAAAGACACCACGGTACAGAATCTCGTAGATAATGGCTGAAATTAGGGTCAGAAATGGAAAATTTTATCAAAAATAGGAATTAGGGTCAGAAATATTTTTAATTTTTTGTTCATTTTTTAAATGTAATGCAAACATTAATAACAAATGGTTACCACCTACAACTGGTATAAAGCACCTCCAGTTACTGATGTAGCACTGGACTTATATATAATAGGGCCATATTGATGGAGAGTTCACAGTCCCATACCATGTAATAAACAAGTATATACTATTTGTTCATACATTTCCTTTGCTTAAGGTAAATTTCTGATGAGCACGTGCTTCTGTAGAGGTCAAGATGAATATGACCTTTGACAAATATTTAACACTATATATCAGATAAAGATGTACGTTGCTGATTTTAAGCTGCATGAAATAAAGGTTGGATTCATCATATACTATGATGAAAGCTTACATTATGTTTATTGGGAAATAGACAGAGAATTATACTTACATTGACAAACAGCAGCATCTTGCATGTATGTCTTACTATATACACAGTCCAAATGGTTGTCCTCTAGTCTACAAAGTAACACCTGTAATACCAACACACATCAATCAGTCCTACAGCACTACTACCCACAGGCTCTACAACACTCAACCCATATATGATGGAACACGCAAGGTCAGAATTTATATCTACATTCACAACACAGGGTAGCTGTCGAAAGAAGGATGAAATATATTCCCCTAGGTAACTTCATGTTTCCTGGGGACGGAGAAACAACATCTGCATCAATATAACAGCAAGACAGACTGCAGACTGGTTGAAGATCTCCGACGGTTTCTTTACCGATTCCATTAACATACCAATGGTAAATGACCCAGTCCAGTCAGCAACACCACGGTCACAATAAGGTCTCTGCCCTAAAAGTCAAGCAAACACCTGTGGATATTTTTCTAGATTTACCAAGATTTACCCTGACCAGGTTTCAGTAAAGACCCTCCAAGATTTTCAAAGTCTGTGAGTTACCTTAAGTATTTCTATTTTTAAGTAAGATTGGGGAACTGTACAGGAAACTAAATTTGTGAATGTCAGTCTACAGTTTGTAGTACTAGCAAACCAGGTGACCTGTACTTTAAACTTCCTTTCATAAAGCTTTACAAGATCAAGTCCATCCTTAAAGACATCAACAATACAGATTCTTTAGATACAATGAGGCAACTCAATGCCCTATATCTTTTAAGCCTCAAGTGGTCAAAAGCACCAAAACTGTAACAGTTAGAATGAAAAACACCCTGCCACAACCCTTTGGTCTCTAGTCAGACACAAACCCATTTCAGTAAAGGGAAATTCCCACTAGCTGAGACTAGTAATAGGTGGGCTTATTACCAGGCATGGGCTTATAGCCAGAAAAATACAATACAAGCAATTGTTGCATGAATTCTAATGGTTTGTGAAACTCATAATGTGGTCATCCCCAAGTAATCAGTAATAATATTCACAGGTAGTAGATAGTACTACTCTCACAAATCTATAATGTACCTGGGTACTGATAGCAACTATAAGGTCATTCTTTTATTCTGTTTAAGCAGGAGTACTCACCCTTCCTTCAAATCCATTCTTGGTAACACTTACAGGAGGTTTGCCTGGACTCTCATAGATGACAAACTCTCTCCTGCAATAATTTTACACAATGACTAAACATATATGACAAACTCTCTTCTGCAATAATTTTACACAATGACTAAACATTATGACAAACTATCTCCTGCAATAATTTTACACAATGACAGAGAGCTGGGAATTGAACTCGATCTGTAATCTTCTACCAAGGAGCCATATACAACATTTCATTATGTTAACTCAAAGCATAATTGGGAAATATTCCCAAAGAGTTCAAAGGGGCATAACTCTGCCAAGAAGGGTTACAGACAGCCAGGAATCAAATTTAATCTGTACCCTTCCAACAAGAAGCCGTATACCAAATTTCATTTTGATCACTCAAAGCATTACCGAAAAAAGTCCAGAAAACTTTCATACGGACGATGCCGAGGATGCGTGACGACGGACAAAGTGATCCCCAAGTGTCTGCCAGCTCTGCAGGCGACACAATGACTTTAATGAATTCTTTTTCCACATTAATAAACACTTGTCTATATTGTTAAGCCACCACAATGCTTCATACCTGTATATCTTTGATAGGGTCTGTATCACATCTATTTCTGTCCAGAACTGAACAAAAGAAAACATTGCATCATATATATTTTATGAGTTAAAAATTTTTCAATAGAGTAAGCTCTGAAATACTGAAGATTTTTATATTCATAAATATGACTTGAACAGCTATACCCAGATATTTGAATGCAATTTGGATTTTAAAAATTTACTCCAAAAACTATGACTTAATTTTCTGGCATTGAAAAATGCTCACTGAATTGCGACAATTTTCAGTTTTATATCAGATATCTATCAGCATGTGTGCAACATCTGAAACTCTGAAAGCAAGTTTTAACAACATGTATAATTCTGGAGTTTCAACAGTACAGTTAACAATTTGTAAACAATAATTCAGGTGTGTAACTATTACATAGATGGTTTGCAGCAATGAATTACTAAATCAATCATAATTTACAAATTGGTGTATGTGTTGGTGCTACTTAAATTGGTGGGAGATTTAATACCATCGAGTACTTTTGTATTTCATGTAAAGTTGATGTTTCATTTGCCTAGCATCTAGTCTAAAAATTTCTGAAATGAAAAATTTTTCATTAAGTCAGCATTTATCTATAACCTGGAATATGGAGTGTGGTGACTGCCGAAGGCCTTTACGCGGTATGAATAGTAATAAGCAACGATATTTACCTGAGCAGACCCAAACGTTACATTATTGGCATTGATTCGTAATGTGAAATTTGTTTAAATTTGAAATATTACATACATACATGAAGGGTGCTTGGTGGGGTATACAATGAAAGCACAATGTTAAACCCATCAATTCATTGTAAGCAAGTTTACTGTAACTTCCTACAGCATTATTACAGAACACAGAAATTATAAGCTTTTTTCTGTTTTTACTAATATGACAACAATGTCCATATTCTCTGCATATTCCAGTATTCATTTTGACCTTGACCTTGAAACTATGACCTATGATATTGTTGTAGTTGAAAAAGATGAAGTTGCTGGAGTGACGATTAGTGATTTGGAAATGGACGGGACAGGATGCAGGATGCAACAGGACAAGACAAGTAAAGTATGAGAGAGTGAGAAACAGCCTTTGTACCAACTGAGCAAAAGCCAAAAGAGGGAAGATATTTGTTTTTAGTCTAACAAAAATAATGCTGTAGCTCAAAAATTGACCATTTCTTTCATTGTTTTCTCACTTTGTCAATTGTTCTTGAATTTTTCAAAATATAATATATATATTATATATATCTGTAGGTATTGGCGGAGTTCCCACTGGACTTCTGATATCTCAATATTTTAGACAGATTTAAAAGTTTTTGCACTCCCATTATAATGCATTGTATGAGACCCAAGAATCGAGGCTTGTGCACCTGTTTGGGGGTGAAATTTCATCATTCAGACGTTACTGATCAGGCTATCATGGAAGAATTTTTGTACATATATTACCCACACAAGCCTTATAATGCACTTTTCTGCTCATCTAAGCATTTTATCCAGTCTCTTTTTCATATTAAAATGCACATTAGCCATTTATGTTAGTTCTCATGAACCTCCTGAGCTGCTCATGTGCAGATAGTATGCAAATATTGTAATGGGAAACCACCATCAGTACCATATTCTCAACAATACTTTAATTCTCATTTTATCAAATGTTATTACCATGAATCACATGTCATGAAGATTACAGACAACTGTGTATTATTAAAATATCAAAAGCCCTGACTGAAAGATTTGTAAAATCATCATCAAGGCAAGCAGCTGTTGAAATACTGATCAAAATACTTAAATATTTACAGATTTGAGACTTTTTTAATTACAAATTTTTAACTGCTTTATTAAAGACCAACTGTCTATATCACTTCATTCATCCTATTTTAATATGTAATTTGATGCGACAGCTTTGCAATTTGCCATTATACTGTTAACTGATATGAAAAAAAAACTTGTAAATAACGAGATTTAATCATGTTTGCAATTTATTTTTATCATTTATATTGCTTTGTTTGTACACTTATACATTGTACATACTGAAGTAATATATTTATATATATTTATATATATACTCAACAAAAAAAAAAGGTTAACATGTTTCCTTGGCGAATACCTGTAAATGAGTGACAACAAAATGACGTTTGTGCAATATTAGAAAATGGTAATGTTTTACATTACAAAATCCAAGGGGATTACCAAAATCATTCAAGCGTGAAAGTCTGTATAAGCGAAAGAGATGCACGAGGTTTTCTGAGACTAACTTGTATCTTCGCTTGAATTTCATAAACATTCAAACTGACAACTGTTCCTTAGATCCTTAGGACTTAGAAATCACCGAATCTTGCTATCCATCAACTTTATCATTATGCCCCGGCTGTCACAAGTACAGATAGAAAGGGCTGTAGGCATGATCCAGACTGGGGAGTCTCGCCGTCGAGTTGCACAGCATTTTGGTTGCAATGTTAAGACAATTTGCCATTTGGTAAGTCGTTTAAACCAAACTGGGTGAACATCCGATCGTCCCCGAAGCGGCCGACCCCGCAAAACGACCACCAGGGATGACCGTCGTATACAATTGATACACTTGCGCAATCAATTCGTAACCGCAGTAGAGATTACAAGGACATTGTTTGGGCATCGTGTCTCCCCAAACAGTCCACAACAGGTTGAGGGACTACCAATTGAAAGCGCGGCGTCCCTACACTGGACCCAATTTGTTGCGACGTCACCGTAATAATCGGCGTAACTGGACCCGTGTTCACCGTCGTTGGGCCTTACGACAATGGAACAATGTTCTGTTTTCAGATGAGTCCAGGTTTTGTCTGCAACATGGTGACGGAAGGCGCAGAGTGCAGAGGCGACAAGGGGAGCGTTTTCGAACTGCTGCATTGCAGAACGGGACCGCTTTGGCGGCAGAAGTGTAATGGTTTGGGGTGGTATTTGTGGGGGGATTCATACCAGGCTTGTTGTGTTAAATGGCAATTTAACCGGCATTCCATATCGGGACAAAATTTTAAGACCAGTGGTTCTGCCATTCTTAAGACGCCATGGCGGTGGCGCTATTTTTCAACAGGATAACGCACCAGCGCACACTAGTCGCGTCAGCAGAACTTTCTTGCAGCAGAATAAAGTACAGGTTTAGATTGGAAATCTAAATCACCTGATTTGTCACCAATTGAGCATGTCTGGGACGTTCTTGGGCGACGCGTGAGAGAATGTCAAAATCAGCCGTCAAACTTGCAGGAGCTGGCCCAAGCCTTGATCGCTGAATGGAACATCTCTCCTCGAATTATCCAACGGTTTACGAGTTCCATTTGACAACGCTGCAATGCTGTTTACTTCGCATACCCGTTACTAATGGTGTTACCTTTGAAATTGACCCCAACGTCCTTTACAGTCGAATAACATCAACTGAACGCAAAGTTTTATAATGAACCATGACTGCAGTTTTATCAGAATTGATCAATTACTTTATTCGTACATGATTGGTAAGGATTTATTAAGGTGGTTAATTAATCAATCACAGAATAAAGTAGTGTTACCTTTCTTTTTTTGTTTAGTATATATACTTATCATGACTTCCTACCATCATCTCCCTATTGGGAATTCGAGGCAAGTCTTCATTTCTAAAACTTGGTTCAGTTTTGAAAGATATTTAAAAAGGAACATCATTAAAAAGTTAAATGACAGAGTCTTAATATTGGTGGAGTTAAATTTAAAGACAAATTACATGTCAATACTTGTTGAACTTATTTATAACACTTGGGTAACTTTAACTAACTGTTGAAAAAAAATACAAAGGTACAAGCACAATATGTATTATACTGCTACTGAAACCTCGTTTCATAATGTTTTTATATCATTTTAACAATTCTGTGAAGTTTACTGTACTTCTGGAATTTCAGCAACTTTGTAATTTTAATCAGGTATATCTATTATTACTGTTGCCATGATTATCCAAGTATATATAACATAGATCTATAACATGTAAGGACAACAACCAAGTCTTCAGGCACATAAAACTGCTATTCATGATCCATATCTTCTAAACCTAATTTACATTTTGTATAAAACTGCATTATCAACCAGTGAGAGAATCAATAAACATTTAGTTTATGGGTCAAATGAGGCGAGGGTACTCCCAAATACACAGAGGGAATCCCAAAATTATCTAAACAGCTACCTCTCCACACAAAAACAATTAGAAAAAAAAATTTCCAGGTGTACCTAAAGAACTATTTTACATAAAAAGAACCAACAAATCAAACTTACATATCCGTCTTCCTCCTTGCTCCACTTCTGGTAGTAGAATTTTGCTAATTCATATACATTCTGGTGAAATGCTTGAGTGCAGTAAACCTACCATAAAATAGCAAAATAGTACAATATCGATTTGAACAAAATTTTGCTGCATTCTCATTTACAAATCCTACTTTTTTTACAACTGTTAATTATTTAACTTTTTACATATAAAAAAAACTTGTACATGTAGAAGATCACTATCAGCATCATCATCATCTAACACCATCATCTCACGGTCATCATAACCTGTAAATATCAGCATCATCATCATCTAACACCATCATCTCACTATCATCATAACCTGTAAATATCAGCTTCATCATCATCTAACACCATCATCTCACTATCATCATAACCTTGAAATATCAGCATCATCATCATCTAACACCATCATCTCACTATCATCATAACCTTGAAATATCAGCATCATCATCATCTAACACCATCATCTCACTATCATCATAACCTTGAAATATCAGCTTCATCATCATCTAACACCATCATCTCACTATCATCATAACCTGTAAATATCAGCATCATCATCATCTAACACCATCATCTCACTATCATCATAACCTGTAAATATCAGCATCATCATCATCTAACACCATCATCACACTATCATCATAACCTGTAAATATCAGCATCATCATCACCTAACACCATCATCTCACTATCATCATAACCTGTAAATATCAGCTTCATCATCATCTAACACCATCATCTCACTATCATCATAACCTTGAAATATCAGCATCATCATCATCTAACACCATCATCTCACTATCATCATAACCTTGAAATATCAGCATCATCATCATCTAACACCATCATCTCACTATCATCATAACCTTGAAATATCAGCTTCATCATCATCTAACACCATCATCTCACTATCATCATAACCTGTAAATATCAGCATCATCATCATCTAACACCATCATCTCACTATCATCATAACCTGTAAATATCAGCATCATCATCATCTAACACCATCATCACACTATCATCATAACCTGTAAATATCAGCATCATCATCACCTAACACCATCATCTCACTATCATCATAACCTGTAAATATCAGCTTCATCATCATCTAACACCATCATCTCACTATCATCATAACCTGTAAATATCAGCTTCATCATCATCTAACACCATCATCACACTATCATCATAACCTGTAAATATCAGTGTTGTCAAAAAAAAATCATCCACTTTTGTCAGGTCAACATTGGCTGTATCAAGACCTGCTCAAATAGTGAAAAATACTAGAATTACATGATATTTCATCATATCTGATCAGATATCAGTTTAGAAAAATAAATTTCTGAACCTAATAACATGTCATCATCTAAATGCACAGAGATGTAGTAACTAATTGATTTCAAGGTCATTTTTCTTCATGATCATTTTTAAAAACTCTTGTCAGACAGAGGATGGAAACACTGAAATATATCATGCTTCAGTTATCACATTAGTTCTCATATTTGTCCTCATCATCGCCGACATTTATCGTCACTCATCCTATAGCCTAGTAAAATTGAAACATGTACAAAACATTCAATAATAATATAGGTAGTATGGGCAAGTTTTAACATTTTCAAAAACCTTTTTTTCTTAGTTCATTGTGTTTTAACACGGAATAAATATATGTTTGGATTCAACGGGGTTGGTTGAAATCGACACCATGCATATACAGTATCAAACAGTAATTTACAGTTCAGAATCAATTATGGCGCGCGTTTCCTCCTGGAATCAAAAATACAGGGAATGTGTTTTCTACAAAAACGGGTACATAAAAACAATAACAATGCCATAATTATGCAGCAGATATTCCAGAATATATTTTTACAAAAGGGTGGATTTTACCTGCTCGGAAACTGCACGAAATAAACAAAACCCGTCTCTTGCAACAGGTTTTCGCCATAGGCCTAGAACTGCGAGAAAGCTGTCCATTGCTGCTTCCGGCTTTACTTGCTGCATCTTCTTAATCATTGTTTGATCTCTTGATCTAAAATGGATCATCGGTTGTTGTATAGCTTAACCATATAAGTCTGCGTTTCTGCCGATAAGGCTAACAATCGCTATAAAAATATCCCGGATGCTGTGTTCTTCATTATTCTATACGGGTTATTTTTATAGAGATTATTACATATTCTTATTGACAGAACCTCAGACTCCTAACTGGTTTACCTGTCCGTAAGTAACGGTACCACATGAAAATAAATGGATAGTACTTCGAGCACAATGCCGTCTGTTACCTGTTTGTGTCTGCATGAATTTCGCAACCGCACGTGCAACTGAAAGGCAAATCACGTGTTTCAACCAAATGCCGGAGGCGGTTAACAGACGTGTACATTCTATTCCGTATTAAACTATTTGTTTTTCATTAAAACTTTTAAAGATTTTCATACAGCGAAAGACAACAGACATTTCCCTTCAGGTAAAAAAAATAAGCACAATCAGTGTTTTCGTTGTGACGTCAGAACAAATGGTGTTAATTTCCAGTGGTGAAATTGTATTCGGAAAGTAGAAAATTTAATTATAAATTTTTTGAAAGCTTATCTGAAAAATTGTAATCACACCTCTGAAAATCATAAATTAAACGCGATTTTTTTTCACAATATGATAATTATTTTCGTTAATACGTCTTAAAATATATTTTAACCTTTTCACCGCCAAACAGACATTCTACGCACACTGAATGAGCTCGAATGATTCTGTCTATTTATCCGCGATATTCTTGTCTTCCAAAACACTATCGTTTACCATGAGACAACGCCTAGTAGTTTGTAACCAATTCCGCTAACTATTTTCTTTTCATACATGTCTTATATAAAAAAAATGACAATCAGGATTGGTGACACGACCTGTTCAACATCTGGATTTGTGACATCACCTGATCGACATCAGGATTTGTGACATCACCTGATCGACATCAGGATTTGTGACAACTGATCGACATCAGGATTTGTGACATCACCTGATCGACTTCAGGATTTGTGACATCACCTGTTCAACATCTGGTTTTGTGACATCACCTGATCGACATCAGAATTTGTGACATCACCTGATCGACATCAGGATTTGTGACACCACCTGTCCAACATCTGGATTTGTGACATCACCTGATCGACATCAGGATTTGTGACATCAACTGATCGACATCAGGATTTGTGACACCACCTGTCCAACATCTGGATTTGTGACATCACCTGATCGACATCAGGATTTGTGACATCAACTGATCGACATCAGGATTTGTGACATCACCTGATCGACTTCAGGATTTGTGACATCACCTGTTCAACATCAGGATTTGTGACAACTGATCGACATCAGGATTTGTGACATCACCTGGTCGACTTCAGGATTTGTGACATCACCTGTTCAACATCAGGATTTGTGACATCACCTGATCGACATCTGGATTTGTGACATCACCGATTCAACGTCAGTGATGGTGACACCACCTATTTAACGTCAGTGATGGTGACGCCACCGATTCAACGTCAGTGATGGTGACGCCACCGTTTCAACGTCAGTGATGGTGACGCCACCGATTCAAGGTCAGTGATGGTGACGCCACCGATTCAACGTCAGTGATGGTGACGCCACCAATTCAACGTCAGTGATGGTGACGCCATGGTGACGCCACCGATTCAACGTCAGTGATGGTGACGCCACCGATTCAACGTCAGTGATGGTGACGCCACCGATTCAACGTCAGTGATGGTGACGCCACCGATTCAACGTCAGTGATGGTGACGCCACCGATTCAACGTCAGTGATGGTGACACCACCTATTTAACGTCAGTGATGGTGACGCCACCGATTCAACGTCAGTGATAGTGACACAGCCGATTTGATAGATTCAACATTTATCAGCTATTCATGCCGATATCATATGAGTAATAAATTGTGTATTTTCATCGAAATTCCAAGGCCATCCATTTATATATATATATACTTTCATAATTTACTTGTAAATACTGTTATTAAATGGATACATTCACCATTTGTCGACAGCATGGTCAGAGTTAAGCAGTGGTTAGTGGGAAAAAATAATTGCTGCCATAGAAAAGCAAACAAACAAGAATTTTCAGAGCAAAAAAAATCTATGTGGCCAGTCTTAACAAAGCTACTGTGAAATGATAAAGAATATTCCCAAAGTTAATTCATTCATATCCGATTAATTATTATTTCACTAACCACTGGTAATCTCTAACGGAACTGTGAACAACCGGAACGCTCCTATACCCACCTTTTGGGGAGTGGGTGACCGAATATGGCCTCTCTCATCCCCCTTCGCCCTTCACACCCTTACGTACACGCAACTTATCTGTCGAAAGAGTTTACGCAATTTACACCCTACATACAGACATTTTTTCATTTAAAAAGAAAATGTTATACATTCGAAACAATATTCTTGGATCCAATCTGGGAAACCCTTCCACTGTGATGAACAATTAAACGGTTTACAAACATCGGACTTTACAATATACGTAAACGTGTTGTTTGTGCCTATTAACACCCCGAAAAACAATACATACCTGTAATTATCTTGTGACATGGAGCTCCCGGGAGACATACTGTGATATTCTAAATATGGATTTCGCGGGAAGACTCGGACTGCTATCATTCATGAACTGTCTGTATGTCTACCGTGAGAAAAATATGAAAACATTGTAGCAAATTTCTTTGTCTTGTTATACTTTTGTTTTCTTTCCTGATTACAATAATCACATGCTGAACTTTCGACTCGTTTCCGTTTTTCTTCAGATAAGACACAAAAAAGACAAGAAACTAATCATATATGAACTTGATGAATGTCAGGAAAAAGAGGCTTGATAAAAGCAAACAAATTAATTACGCGATTCCAGAACAATTGATAGTATCAATAACAAGGACATGTGCTTTCCGAGTACAAGTTTCAAAGCATCAAGTGAATTGGATATCTCAACAAAACGCTTTACTCAAGGTCGATGGCCAAGAACAAAAGATGAATAAATGAAAATAATGCCACGCTCTCGAAATGAGAACCATGACCATAACAATGCTACCAGGTATGGTGACAAGCCTGCTGAACTTTATTTCGCACAAATACAAGAATATACCCTCTGACATTATCACCTCGACCATAAAATTCTCCCATAGCCTTCATCAGCTTGTATATATCTGTCGGACTTTGGCATTTGTCACGGTACCTGTGACAGCGGGGTGTTCATCTAGATATAAATATACAGCGACTTCAAACATTTTAAATTGAAGAAACAACGAGTTTATTAATTACATAGCAATGTTAGAGAAGGAAAAATCATAATAGGAAAATTTGATTCCTTGTGTGTATCATACAGTCTAGAGAAAAAGGCTTCCAAATTTGTTTTGTTACTAAAATAGTATAAATTAATTTACAAATGAAATATCGACATTACTCATCACTCATAATTGATAAAGCAAAGATGCGTAAGAGAAGTTAGCACTCAACCAAACTAAATTATATACCGGCTAAAAGCAACCATTACATCCAACTTGATACACGCTTTTTACGTAGTGATTTCAAACAAGTTAAAGAAACTGATTATATATATATATGCCTCGGCTAAGCTAGGAACTACAAGAAAATGTAGACTGGTGTGAGCTACCTTTCTTTACTTTAGCCATCACCTCCATTAAAAAAAATCCAATATTGTTCCTTTCCCAAACTTTTTGCGTTATGTATTTAAGCTATACGAGAAATCGATAGGATTGGTCGATAATTCTTAGTTTATCATTATATTTTCAGCTGCACGGAACTGTTCCATCAGTAATTCATAACATTGTAACAATATTCTTCCGTCTCGATTTGGAAAACGACCGACTAACAGACATTGTTATACAACATAAATTTGGATATCAAAGGCTTCTGTAAACATTGTATTATCATATATAACAATTTATTTTAAATGTATGATATAATTAAATAACATGGCACAGGTTATGAGCGATTTCGCATGCCAAGGGAGGTAAATGGAAGTAAGTCGTTATCATTTGAGTGAATGGTGAGAACTAAAATTGAAATATATATGATCTGGGTCAAGAAAGTGCTTCGCTTCTACGAAGTGGAATGCTACAAAACGATGAGAATTTAATACATTGATTTATGGTAAATGTGAAAATGGCAGGTGCGAGATTTGGTAAATAATAATATTTCAACCATTGTTTATTGCATCAGTATGTATGATATTGATAAAAACTTAAAGACTACCTATTGTAACTCGGTCAATATGTTTTCACAAAGGAAAAGCACCACTTTTGTCATCGTTAAGCGATGTATTTGTGTCGGGAATTTCTGGTTTGTTTACGTCTTTCTCGGCATCGGTATAATTTTATTCTTTATATTTTTATGGTAAAATGGCGATTTTTCAATTGAAATATCTAACACCTCCTCATTCTTGTGTGACTTTACTCGTGTTTTTTTCAGTATCGACTTGATACAAACTTTTGATGTGCAATATCGATCACAGTTAAACATTGACAGACTGCATACATGCATACGGTGAAGCATCGACCGTGATGTATCGGGCAAATGTAGACTCCTATCTAAATTCAATGATTGCAAAGTTTGACTTAATCTTTCATTGTTTCTCCAGGCTCCTGCTTACACTGGTTATTAGAAATTTTAATAGAAAGAATGTGTGGTAACCATCTCTGTCCATTAAAATGTTGTAATATCTCTGGTGTGGGAGCCGGAACAAACAGGCAACTTGTTATCCCCACTTTTCAAAAGCAAAAACAGAAAAAATGGCATTGTAATAATTTCATCAACAAAATACCACATGCATAGATTTTCATATATAGCATATAAATAATTTTGTATTGCATATTAACAATTAGTAATATTGGCTTAATATTAACTGTTGACGACACACTGGCACCATATAAACTTATGCAGAATTGTTTGTTTATCAAAATATATTGAATCGATTAAGTCATTGGACATTTAGCATTCTCCACCATTTGCAACAGACTTGATTCATACATTATGTACTTGCCAGGCTTTTGTTTTATTTAGGAAAAAGTCAGATGTTTTTGTGACCAATTTTAGAAAATGCACTAATCAGAAGTTCTGAGCATGCCAATTTCAATCTCTCTATCATTTTTTCAAGGTGGTAATTACTACTGTATTAGTTGCTCAAAATAATCCCATGAATTTGATTATTATTATGCTGCCAGATTTACTTACAATAGTACATGACACTTAAGTTACATTGTAGATGCTCATTAGAATAGCACACAGAAATCTTTGGTCCCTAACATGGATAAACTTGAAGGAATGTGTTATCATTTGCATCAGTGCTCATAGTGTGGTACCTATACATCTGATTTTAGATTTTATCCCGTGACTTATTATCAACATCCTTTGTAACTTTGTCGTCTTATAACTTACATTTCGTCTTTATTTTGGCAGTTGAATGATACAAGAATGACACTTTCACTATGTACCATTAGCTGACCATGGAAAAGCTAAAAAGGGATGTTGAATATGCTGAGGTAACCATGACCTGTATCACTGATTATTTCATGCCAGATTTATTATAACACAATTGTAACATAAAATCCTTGATTTTCTGTGAATTATTATCACACAAACAATATCCACACCAACTTTTAATATGTCCATAGTCCATCCAGAAAGAATTTTGTTTGTTGAGAAGTACTGGATGAATCTTTCTCAAGTTTCATATGTACGTTAATCTTTGTTCTTTATTGTGCTGGTTTGATTTTGGGATTGATAAAAAAAACAAAATGGCTGACAGATGTCCATCTTCAATTTCGCTTATTAATCCCTCTTGGATCTCTTCTTACATTATACCACCAAACATAACTACTAGTACATGTATTTAGTCAAGTAGAAACTGGGTTAAAATGAAACTCACCATAAAATTACTAACAACTGTTTTTTTTTCATTTTTCTGTAATAAGCCCAGATTCAGATGTTGTGTGTTGGTTCCCCTCCACTTATTACAGACTGAAAAATTCCTTGATAAATAAATTTCTTAAAATTTCATAATTAATTGTTTTTATAAAGCTGTAAGTGGAAGGTTTTGCTTTTTTCACAGTTATGTATAATTCATTTATGTATGTTTTACTTAGAAAATAATTAATAATTTCCATTTATATATTAACACGTATCACAGAATATCAGTATAATCTGTTATATGAGTGAGATAAAAGACAGTATTGTAGAAAAAAGAAAACTATCAAATTATATTTCTTGTACATTAAAGTGCCTAAGATATGAATATGTTGCTCATTAAAAACTGCAGAAAGTCATTTGTTTTTCATGTCCTGTTCTAATAACTATACTCACCATTATCTTTCTGATCTTGTTTTGTGCTCTTATAAGGGTTGGTTCAAATAAAAATCAGTCATTAATGGTGTATAATTCATGAAATGTAATATTTTTTCAGTACTTGATTGAGACCGCCAAACAGAGACCTACTCAGCTTCTGAGCAAGCCAATCTCCAGCAATCCTAAAGGGTACACATATAAATACAATATTAGATAAGTAAAGAAATGGACCATATCCTTTAATCATTTAATCATTTAAATTTTAGGGATTTTGATTGGTTGTAGTACCAAATATAAAGACAGAGATCTGATAATTTAGAACATGAATTTATTCAAAACTATCATGTATAAGCAAGTGGCTAAATCAGCCAGGGTACATCAGAGGTACTGACAAACTGTTAGGGGAGGAAGACCACTGGGGTGGTCAGGTGGCGCAGTGGTAATGCACTCGCCTTTCACCTAGCCGACCAGGGTTCGATTCCCGTAACGGACGTGAAAAGGTTAGGGGTCACCTGCCCGACCACGTGGGTTTTCCCCGGGTACTCCGGTTTCCTCCCACTATAAGACCCCTTGCGCGCTTACATCCAGGCCAACAAGAGTGATTAGTATAAGTTGGTATAACTTGTTTCGCAATTGTTGTAAAATAAATAAAGTTTATTATATATGACCACTGTGATCAAAGTCTTAAAACAGAAAATGAGCTCTAACTTATCAGAACAATTTGATCAGTAGTGTCAGGTTCAATTACAGTTCAAAATATCCTTTGTTGTAGGAAGTCTATTCATCAGAAACTCTTGGAACTGTACATCGAAGAAACCGGATCACAGCCAGATGATACAGTAAGTTAACTGTGCATCATACCTAGATGGACTGATCCCATGGTGTTATGTGAACATATTTATCCACTTGTTTGCTGGGGTTCTTTGGCCCATGAACAGCCAGAGTCTTTTAAGGTAGAGATAAGTGTCCTTGTAGAAGCTGGTGACTTTCTCACTGATGAACACAAACTGGTCTGTTTCTTAGCCCCTGAAAGACACAAACTAACATAGGTAGAGATAAAATGTCAAGTCATGTACCTGTTATTTTCACTTGAGTATTAAAATGGCAATGCTCTACTGACAGTGTCTCTTAATACAAAGCAATAAGCCCATCATCATGGTTCGAATCAAGCACTGCAAGTCAAGTAGTGACTTAACCTAATGGATGTGTTTATCTTGAGAAATCAGACTGAAATCATTAAAGGTCATGAAGGTCAGTCACTGTCACCAGTAGTTCTGCTTCACATTAACTTTAACTCCACTGAAGTTGGGTGATTGTTATGTTTTCATGGCATTTTTTATGTTTGCACATCAAAATCGACTAAATACTCCTGTATCATATAACAGATAAACTTGTACCTCTAGATCTGGTTTACCAATAATAGAATGTAATGGTTTAATCAGGGATCAGGAATATATGAAAAATATATTGTTTTTATTAGAAATGTTGTAGTCTTTTGAAAAATAAAAACAAAGTTGTGTCTACAAACAGATAATTACGATAATATTGTAGCAGCCTTTCTCTCATGCTTCAAAGGATGATGGTTGCTAGGGACTTTTTGTCTCATACAGGAAAGGGAAAGACAGCTTACACATGCTATGATGCTGCTTCACAATAGAGTAGCATCATTTTATGTAGGTTAAACATATCGCAGATTGATAACTTCATCAATATTGGTACATATTTTATAGGATGTTGATGTTAGAGTGATAAATAGGTTTTAAGGCTTGTAATTTGTGATTTTTTTTATTTAACTAAAATTATCAAACATGGATCACCGAGTCTCACGATGACCAGACAACTCTTGCACTTGGTTGGAGTTATCCTTGTCCACATTATGTAATATATGTTTAATGAGTTTCATGTTCTTTAGGATCTTATCCGAGCTACCAACCTACTTCCCAAGCTTGTGAGACGTGACGGTCTAAACTGTCTGATACTGAAGCTATACCCAGGCAATGAGGGCTACTCTCTGATGCTTAGAGGTCGCAGTGGTGTCGAGTCAGAAACATTTAAGTTACCGTATGAGGTAAGATATCTTGAATCCATGAAATGATTTACCAGAACTTTAGTTGCAAGTATTTAATGTATCTTTTCAAACTGAAAATGGCAATATGACATGTTTGTAGTCATGAATTTGACTTTCAGATATCATATGTCTCACCCCATACTGTATATGTGAAATGATGTTTGAATTTATGAAATTAAGTTACAGATATAACTTAGACTGAAAGTGGCTTCACTGAATTGAAACAAGTAGCAAAGTACCATGTACTGAATTTGAAATGGTAAACATATGTCAAGGTAAGGACAAGGCTTGAACAATAAAACCATAGCAACAGTCAATATATACTCAATAGATAAATAATTTTCTGTAACTCTTTTAGTCAGTCAGAAAGTGATTTTTAAAAGAGATATAATTGCTTTATTTGAGAAATGTTGTATTGGACCTAAACACCTAAGTACTGATTATATACTTAGATACAGAGCAGTAAAATATCTAAATGGTCAGTAATACTTATTTACCTATATATCACACAGGGTAGGGAAAAGATAGTTCTATTTCACACAGATTAGAGAAACTGGAATACACTGTAATGCTACTCAGACAAGGGTTGCATCATCATTTTATGTAGTGTAACCCTATCAAAGTTGGATAACATCATCAACATCTATGCATTTCATGAACAGTTGATGAAGAAATGATGTGTACAGTTCATGGCAACATCTTCCATTATTTTACAATTAGAACGTATGTAAGGAACATATTCAACCATGGGTCGTTTCCTTGGACATGGATACTTCATAGATTAAGCTGAGAAGTACATGACAAACCTTGTGCTGTCCAGCCAACTCTAACATACCTACTGTCCACAGTTACCCCTCAGGTCTTACCCTCGTAAGATTCTATCATATATCCTTTCTGAAAATATTGGCCATAATTATCAATTTTATTATGTTGTACGATACAATAAATCCTCCATTTATATTTCAGGTATCAGAATTGCTGGAATATATTGATTCATCAGAGGTCAGTGGAGACTTTTATTACAGTTTTTTGTTTATAGTCATTATCAGATTAGGTTTTACATTTACATAGACCAAGTATGATATAACAAAAGTGCATTATTTGTAAGTATGATTCAGTATATAGCAGTGGTAAGTGATTGCAGTATATATTGTGTACTCACCTCAACATTCATTTGCTTTTGATTTCTGATTTAATTACTGCAGAAGAAAAAGCTGTGGCTTATAATATGGAAACTATGGTAACACAAAATTGTATGATAAACATGTTTTGCAATGGAAATTAAAATTAATTTTGCATATGATACCGTAAGGCATTTGTAAAATTTAGGTTGAAAGCAATGAAATGTTTTAATATATGTATATCTGTACATACATGTAGCATATATAGAGAAACATTGCCTCATGTTTTTTGTGCCTTCGGAAGATTCTGTTCAATTCCATTCAGTCTTTTAACAATAATCTTTTACCCATAGTTTATTTTCACTCTATAACTCAAAGTGTGACATGATTGAAAGTTTAATTGCAGAGAAAATTTTCCAGAATACAGTATATATTTACAAATAAATCAACCAGGAGTCAGACTTAATAATTTTCAATTTCAAACTTATGAAAACAAGAATTACAATTGTACTTAAAAATAATTCAGATATAGGTATTTTTATACCTTACAACTTTGCTGATGATATGGAATGTATTACAGCTACCTCCGTTTCTGGTGGACTTGTTAGAGCGGGCTCAGGTAAGTTGTTACCTGTCAGTGAATATTGAATTGATGATAATATTGAATGATAATTATGTGTGTTCATAGCTGTGTCATTACCAGAGTGACCATAAAGGTCAGAAAAGAGTATTGTATTTTCCTACTCTAGACAGGTGTATCCACACTTTTACAGGTGTGAGATGTTCCAAGTGAAAATATGTGTGTTCATGACTGTTTTATTGTTTGTGGTTAGAAATAGGTACAGTATTCTCCTACTGTAGACAGGTGTATTGTCACCTTTACAGGTGAATATGTGTATTCATGGCTGTGTTATTGTTCCTGTGATCAGAAAGAGGTATTGCGTTCTTGTATTCTAGACAGGTGTATCCACAAACTTTTACAGGTGTGAGATTTTTCCTTGTCTCGCTCCAAGATTAAGAAGGGAATTTTCCACTCATAACAACTCTATGACATCATATCAACAATATATTAAATTAATGATAACATGATGTACATGTGGCCAGCAAGGATTAATGATAACATGATGTACATGTGGCCAGCAAGGATTAATGATAACATGATGTACATGTGGCCAGCAAGGATTAATGATAACATGATGTATGTGTGGCCAGCAAGGATTAATGATAACATGATGTACATGTGGCCAGCAAGGATTAATGATAACATGATGTACATGTGGCCAGCAAGGATTAATGATAACATGATGTACATGTGGCCAGCAAGGATTAATGATAACATGATGTACATGTGGCCAGCAAGGATTAATGATAACATGATGTACATGTGGCCAGCAAGGATTAATGATAACATGATGTATGTGTGGCATGATAACATGATGTACCAGCAAGGATTAATGATAACATGATGTATGTGTGGCCAGCAAGGATTAATGATAACATGATGTACATGATTAATGATAACATGATGTATGTGTGTCCAGCAAGGATTAATGATAACATGATGTACATGTGGCCAGCAAGGATTAATGATAACATGATGTATGTGTGGCCAGCAAGGATTAATGATAACATGATGTATGTGTGGCCAGCAAGGATTAATGATAACATGATGTACATGTGGCCAGCAAGGATTAATGATAACATGATGTATGTGTGGCCAGCAAGGATTAATGATAACATGATGTATGTGTGGCCAGCAAGGATTAATGATAACATGATGTACATGTGGCCAGCAAGGATTAATGATAACATGATGTATGTGTGGCCAGCAAGGATTAATGATAACATGATGTACATGTGGCCAGCAAGGATTAATGATGATGTATGTGTGGCCAGCAAGGATTAATGATGTGTGGCCAGCAAGGATTAATGATAACATGTGTTTGATAACATGATATACTGAGTGTGTTTTTCCTGTTAACTTTGAAGATTAATGTGTTTGGAATGTGTTTTGTGTTTTGTACTGAGTGTGTTGTAACAGGTGAATGTGTTTTATACTAAGTGTGTTGTTACAGGTGAATGTGTTTTATACTTGGTGTGTTGTAACAGGTTAATGTGTTTTATACTGAGTGTGTTGTTACAGGTTAATGTGTTTTATACTGAGTGTGTTGTTACAGGTGAATGTGTTTTATATTGAGTGTGTCATTACAGATGAATATATACTGAGTGTGTTGTTACAGGTAAATGTGTTCTACAGCGGCTGTGTTATAGTTGAGGTGCGAGATTACCGCAGATCTGCTAATGGTGGACATGACACTCAGTATGTACTGCTCAAACCCTCACAACAGGTAAGTCTAGTTATATGACTGTAGTCTAGTGTTAATGCCAAATAACATGTAACATCATTGATATTTATTATTCTTTTTACTTATGTTTAATTAAAAATATAAGATTAATTGTCTATTGATTTTTCTGGTGTATGTTTTTTAAGAGATTGGTTATTCTAACACAAACATCCAAGGGTATATTTCATTTGACATACTTCTTGTTTTGCCTTTCAGTCTTTGTTATCTGACATCTACAATCTATCCAGCGATGGACACAGATGGACACCGGATGACCTTTTGACCTTGGAGAGTCAGTTGATCCTGGCAACAGAAGACCCTATCTGTCTTGACCCCTCCCCCTCAGTGTTACTGGTGGCTAACCAGCAGCAATATGATCAAAAGAAATTCAACACTCCCCTACTGAAGAGGTGTGTATCCTTATTTTGATATATAACATGTTTTGTTAAGAGGCCCTCACATGGGTTTCCTTTTGATGGGAGTTCTCTTATTAAATGTATATATTACACAAATGAAAAATTCAACATCTAAGTTTGATTTTTTTGTTTTGAAATTTTACTGTAACTTTGTTTATTTATCAGGTTTATATGAAAGAAATCTTTGTGATATTTGACACTATGTCATTTAGTTTTGACTATACAACTGAAATGACACAAGTCAAGAGCTTATTACAGCTGTACTAGGTGTTGCTAATGGGTGTTTTCACTGATAATACTGAAAATTATTTTTTCACCCTTCTATCTGTCTATGCGTTACTTTGCCTGAAGTATATTTCATGTCTTCTCACGTACATCTACTGAATCTTGTATGTATCTCAAGCTATTGTGAAGAGTTGTGATATTAGGTCTGCCACCCCATACTATATTATTTCTCTGCATTCCTTGTAAGTCAATTTGTCCAGGACTTATCACATTCACAATGTCACGTACGATTACTGAGTTCTGTATGAATTTCTCTGGAAATGGTGAATTATAATGAAGTTAAATGGGTTCTTTCTGTTATTTTTGTTACATTTTATTACTTTATTTCATATACAAACATTTTATTTTTGTTTACAGATCTGTAAAAAAATATACACAGGCTGCCATCAACAGGAAGAGAAAGTTTGCCCAGGCTGCAGCACCCAAAGAACTTCGACTGTTGGACTTCTTACAGAAAAAGAAGTCACGCACACACACTCCTAATGTTAACTTAAAGATAGGGAAACCGGTAACAGTATTTACTTCAAAGGAAATCTTCGTTGTCTTAATTTTACATTGATTGGTTGATTAATAGATGTTTCTGCTCAAATGTAAATGTAATTGTGAAGTATCGTAATTTCCTCTAGAAAATGGAAATCTAAGTGAATTTGTGTGCTACAATATGATAGACTTGTGGATTCCTGATATCTTTTACACGGTATTATCATTGTTCAACATATTGTCTTTAAACACATATTTATTTGAGGAATAACTTACAGCCGATAAATCATATATTGAACTTTTAAATGTTTAAAATACATTGTGTTGGTTAGTTGGATATATCACACAACACAAATGATAAAGGAAGGCCAATTTTTACTAAATATCCTGTCTTTGCTTTGAGATCTTGTTCACCTGTGAGATCTTGTGTTGTACTTGACAGTCAGTAGACATGTGGCAACAGAGGACTGTCCAGCTATCAGTACCTGAGACTCTTGATGTAAGTATTACCACTTAGAAATGAACCTGAGACCTCTGGCTTACTAGCAATGTAGACAGTGCCAGTACAAATACCAACCTTCCTGATCCAATGTACTCACTCCTTCTGTGTTGCTGTTACACACATACAAATGTAGGTACTTGTGTTCCTGGTACACACATACAAATGTAGGTTCTTGTGTTAATGGTACACACATACAAATGTAGGTACTTGTGTTCCTGGTACACACATACAAATGTAGGTACTTGTGTTCCTGGTACACACATACAAATGTAGGTACTTGTGTTCCTGGTACACACATACAAATGTAGGTACTTGTGTTCCTGGTACACACATACAAATATAGGTACTTGTGTTCCTTGAAAAATACAAACAAATCTAGCCTATACACCTCAGCACTGTTTGTTTTGATGGGATATTCTCACAAGTTTGCTCCACAAAAGTATATATACAGATTAAAATCAGATAAACAAATTAAAAAGGAACATTGAGACACACTGTATAGAAAATCTGTCTCTGTATGTCACTGTACCAAGTGATTTATTTTCTTTTTCAAACGGACAAAAATAAATGTATTCCATAACACTCAAAGTACACAACAGCACATCAAATTTTCCCATTGTCTCTATGGCTGAAATTTATTAACACTCACAAAATTATCTAATTCATGCAAATTATCCAGATTTATGTTGATACAGACTTCAGATGCAAGAAGACATTGACACGTAAAGATTTGTGTGAATTTTTACAGGTGGAGAAGTATGCTACAGTGCACGAGCCTCCTGAAATGACTTCCAACAATGTTCTGGTATGGCCTTTATTTCTATATCTATATAATGTAGAAAACAGTATTAGACTGTTTCTAATTACCACGGAAACCATTTAATTTTATACGATGAATCCATGTTATATTGCCTCAATTTGTGTTATATTCTATTGCCACCATTTGTTGAGTAAAACCTTGTGATACTGCCACCGTTTGTCTAGTAAAACCTTGTTATACTGCCAATTTTTTTTCAGTAAAACCTTGTTATACTGCCAACATTTGTTCTGTTAAACACTGTTATACTGCCAACATTTGTTCAATAAAACATCGTTATACTGCCAACATTTGTTCAGTAAAGCATTGTTATACTGCCAACATTTGTTCAGTAAAACATTGTTATACTGCCAACGTTTGTCCTGTAAAACACTGTTATACTGCCAACATTTGTTCAGTAAAACATTGTTATACTGTCACCATTTGTCCAGTGAAACCTTGTTACACTGTCACCATTTGTCCAGTAAAACCTTGTTAATCTGTCACCATTTGTCCAGTAAAACCTTGTTATGCTGTCACCATTTGTCCAGTAAAATCTTGTTATACTGTCACCATTTGTCCAGTAAAACCATATTATACTGTCACTATTGTGCAGTGAAACCTTGTGATATTGCTGCCATTTGTCAAATAAAACCCTATTATACTGTCACAATTTTTCCAGTGAAACCTCCTTATATTGCCACCATTTGCCTAGAAAACATTATTCATTTACAAATTACCAATTAACATCCCTCTATTATGACAGGAATTGGTTGAGGAGACAACACTGGAGAGAGACATTAACACAGAGAAGAAATTATTGGCACGACTGAGTATAAGGAAACGAAAGTCAGACGACGTGTACTTTGGCACGCTGTACCTCGACCATGACTACAAAGAAAACTCTAGAGGAAAAACCTGCACGTATGTGAAGACAGGCTTAGAAATAAAGTAGACAGATCCTTACATTGTAGGAGTGTTTGGCATATCTGAAATAATACAATTTTGCATTTGATTTTTGTTTTACAGTAGGTTTGCTGTAGTTTTTAACTGGATGCAGATTAAATTACTGCACTGTTCAATAAATTTCTACTTGTCAATATCACTACATAGATGTAGTTATCATGTTTGACAGACATCTGTTCAATCTTCTTTTTGCTGTGGCATATGTCTGGTATAACATCACTGATAAAAATGTTATAGATAAAACATGGCCTTGGAAGGTTTAACATTGTTTACAAATAGAAGGCTTATGTTACAGGATTGTTTGAAACAAAAATGATGAAACTAAGTTATACAAAGTTAGATAATTAAACCAAAACCTATAACATCTAAAACATTTTCATGTGACATGAAAAAGGAAACCTATTACAGAAATCCCCACAGCATCGGACAAATTTCATGCATATTTTACCTCATGAAGGGTGATCTTTCATATTTATTCTTCAATATTTCAGGTTCAACTTGAGAACAAAAATGGTTGTTGATAAGTAAGTATAATTTTGAATAAAATTACACAAGATAAATTCCATGCATTTACTCTATCAATTTGCATTTTAATAGTGAAACAGATTCCCAGATTACTTACTTAGATTTCATCGTTACATTATGACTTTAGATACTTACAGCAGTTTAAAGAGATCTTCACAGAGGAGGGGCGTCGTGCAGTGAAGATAACGACCCAGAAGCCTGGCCAGACTCCCCATATAGAGTACACACAGACCACACTGACAACATCCACTCCTGGGATTACCATCACTGCTGCCCAGGCTCTGATGAGTCGGCAAGCTGTCACAGCAACCCTCACTACAGCACAGGTATGTCATCTCTCACTACAGCACATGTACGTCAGCCTTCACTACAGCACAAGTACGTCATCCCTTACTACAGCACAGGTATGTCAACACTTACTACAGTACAGGTATGTCATCCCTCACTACAACACAGGTACGTCATCTCTTACTACAGTACAGGTACATCAGCCCTAACTACAGCACAGGTACGTCATCCTTCACTTCAGCATAGGTACGTCAGCATTCACTACAGCACAGGTACGTCAGCATTCACTACAGCACAAGTACATCAGCCCTCACTACAGCACAGGCACGTCATCTCTCACTACAGCACAAGTACCTCATCCTTTACTACAGCATATGTATATCGTATTTTCTAGGTTATAAGCCGCATCGGTATAGAAGCTGCAGAGCTGATTTTTTCGATTCATCCTGTTATAAACTACACCCTTTCTTACAACATGATGACCACTATTGTTGGCATTTGATATAATGGTTACAGATAGTGGAAGGCAGTTCTTACAAAGTGGTAATGGTTATGTAGACCAAAATTTGTTGATACAACAGACAATGGAGGGCAATTTATGAAGATCGTCGGTGAAACATTTAATAAAGTGTGCAAATGAATTATACACAGATTATCCTTTATTTTATTGATGTAGGTAAAAAAACCTAAGATAGCAAATATGGAACTCGTTGGACTTGGGTGCCTTCACAGATTATCTACACACAAATATAGGGCCTGAAAATATGTCTGTTTACTTAACAATCTCTCCATCGGTGTCTGTACTTTCGTAAGCAAGCATTGTGGTCATTCTAGAATTTGACCTGTGAACCGATGACCTATCAATCCCAGAATGCAAAAGGTATGGTAAACTTCCACTATGGCTTCAAAGTAACCATGGAAATCCAGAAGATATCATAGTGATTCATATTAAAAAGTATGATTAATTAAATCCACAGGAATGTTATTTTTATTTCAATCTTCAAATCATCTTGTATACAGTTGCAAATGATGGTTCTAAATAATATGTTTCAGTCACAAAGTAGTGACGGGCAGGTATTTGTACAAGAACTAAGTAGCGTCTGTACGTCAACAATGTTAGAGGTTTTACATGGCAAGAAACTTACGACAGGTGCTGTGTAGTCGCAGTTTACACAATAATGACAGACCTTTTTACCGACCAGCAGCCTCTTATGTTACAGGAGTACTTGTACTGGTGTACTGGTACACTTCCTGTTTTTTATTATTTATTTTCTATTTTTGTTCCTGTTGATTTTTTTTGTCCACATATAATCTGCACCAGTATATATATTACGAGAAAAAAAGGTGCAGCTTATAATCCAGAAAATACGGCACAAGCTTGTGTTGCTATTGTAATAAAAGCCTTAAGACACCTAATTAATTTGAAAATCAATTTGACTGGTTCATTCATTAAGGAATTGTACCACTTTGCTATTTTTTGAAATATCAAAAGTTTGTCTTGTCTACAAACAAATCATTTACTGTTCTGTGTCCCTAAATGTCCAGCGGCTGGCTTACTTATTGTAGCCAAGCTATTGACTGGGAATTCGAACTAAAATGAAATGAACATTGTTTATTTCAATTTTAAATTGTTGGTTCAGAATTTACAAAAGTCAATCTCTGCAAATTTGTTGTAAATTTCTGAAGCTAGAGGATGTAGAAGTTAGCTGCCAAAGATTTATCGTACATTACATGATTTCAAATATCAATACAGAAAACAAACTAACACTTGAAATTGTTTTTTAACTAGTAATGATTGGGATGTTAGGTGAGCTAAGTTGGTGACTTTTTATACTTCATGATAAGAATGTTTGTATTTGGTCATTACAGCCTGACCTCCAGAGCGGAACTACAGCGGCTGGACTCTTGGCTGGCAAAAGGAATGTGCCCATACAGCTCTCACTGACCATTGCTCCAGCAGGTAATACTGTTACTTTGTTTAGTCAAACTTCATAAAAAATATTGTGAATTTCAGGTAGTAATTCATGATTATATTTTATTCCTTTCAGCCCCAGGAAGCACTTCACAAGCACCCAATCAGCTGCAGCTTAACATACAGAAACAGCCAACAGGTCACCAATCACAGTCACTGTCTCGTTCCAAAGTTGGCCACCATGGAGTCGGACAAAGGTCTGATTTAATGTATATGATATTTCAGGTTTAGATAAAATAAACAATTTAAGGGATAGAAGTGCTACCCACTATCCATTGTATACAAAGCTACAAAATACAAAAACTTTTATTATACCTTGTATAGGAGGAAATATCATAAATTTCATGTTACAATACATATCATGATACAGAAATAATGGATACAACAACATCATAATAAAACTAAGTCTTCAGTTGTACTGACTTGAAACTGTCTTTACTCAGTGAATCAACACTGTTATACCATGTGTCAGAGAATCAACACTGTTAACCATGTGTCAGTGAACCATTACAGACCTTAGGTATATAAAAATTCAACACTGTTATACCATGTGTCAGGGAATCAATACTGTTATATCATGTGTCAGTGAATCAGCACTGTTATACCATGTGTCAGTGAATCAACACTGTTAACCATGTGTCAGTGAACCATTACAGACCTTAAGTATATAAAAATTCAACACTGTTATACCATGTGTCAGTGAATCAACAGTTATACCATGTGTCAGTGAATCAACACTGTTATACCATGTGTCAGTGAATCAACAGTTATACCATGTGTCAGTGAATCAACACTGTTATACCATGTGTCAGGGAATCAACACTGTTATACCAAGTGTCAGTGAATCAACAGTTATACCATGTGTCAGTGAATCAACACTGTTATACCATGTGTCAGTGAATCAACAGTTATACCATGTGTCAGTGAATCAACACTGTTATACCATGTGTCAGTGAATCAACACTGTTATACCATGTGTAAATGAATCATTACAGACCTTAAGTATATGAAAAGCCAATGTACATCAGCTTGATATTCTCGATATATCCAAATATAACCTGTAGTAAGAAATCCATTTACACCATAACCAGCATAATGACTACACAGACCTGTTACACGTCTAAATCTACATATAAACCTTTAACTATTTAACTTTAACAGGTCTGTACCCAACACCCCTGATCAGAGTCCAGCATCCACACCCACATCTACAGGTATGGCAAGTTTTATGTTGGCATTACAGTATATGTTGCTTTGAACTTTAGCATGTCTGTCAGAAGGTTAATTGAAGAGAGTTTATTAAGTGTGGAATAATCTTATTTACTGTCAATAAATCAAAATTTGTGTAATTGTAGTGAATGATCCTTAGGACCAGTCAAGTGGTTATTGGTAAGAATTTTAAATTCAGTTCAAATGAAGAGATTTTAAGCTTAATTCATATAGGGTATGCTTGGGTCAAAGGGGTTTATTGTTGAATAGCATGTAAAACTGATGGATTTTCCTTGCAGTTCAGGGTCAGCTGTTTCCCCAGGGTCTGACTTCTGTAACTTCAGTCCATAGTGTGAAGACTCCGATACCCACTCCTACACCTCCACCTAACACTACACTCACCAACCCAAATGTTCAGGGTAGAAAGTCAGGGGTAGATAACTCCAATATCACCCAGCTTCAACAAAGCCTCCAACAAGCTGGAAATATTACATTTGTACAAAGTAAGTATGTCAGTATGCAGTAGGTATTATGTTTCAGTAGAGAACATTTCATGATACTGTATTATAATTTGTCATTCCAGTAGAGGTCCTTTTATTGATATCTCCACTCTCGGCGTAATCGTGGTCTGTTCTATTAATCATTAGATATGTATCATAAACTTCATTCACACGATTTATATTGAAGTTAACTCTACAAAGTTTTGTGACTTTTTTATTTTACCTGGATTCTTCTGTTTTTTCTTCTTCCACCTCCTACCTTAAAGTTCTATGATACTTTTCTTCAAAACTCTGACTTTGAACCAAACTTTTAGAGATTAATACTGATGGCCAGGTAATGTGTAAACAGGATCTGATTTCTGACTTGACAAGATTGCCACCATTTTCTAGCTCCTAATTGGTTAATACCATTTCACCAATTCATTTTGTATGGAGTTTTCCTTTTATCATTGCTATGTAAAATGTTTGTTACACAGGCAGTTAGGCTGACATTCTGCCAGCTGAGTCACTGATGACATTAGTGATATATGAGTTACTTCCCCTTGTTTTAGTGAGCTTGCCTCGGCAGATTTAGCTGTCATCTAATGATCACTAGTGAAAAAAGGGTCATCAGATAAAAAACTTTTCTTGCTCCCCCAAACATTTTTCGGGGAGCATATAGTTGCCACTTAGTTCATCTGTCCTTTCATGTCAGGAACATAACTTTGCTTACAGTTAGGCAAGGATCATGAAACTTGGTGTATACAATGGTCATACTAAGACAATGTTACAGAGTAACTGCCCTGTGTTAAAAGTTCGTGTTTGGAGCATAACTTAAAATTGCTCTCATTTGAATTAGGATAATGAAGCTTGGTGTAAACATTAGTCATGCTAAGACAAGATGTTGTGTACCATATTCCAGGCCAGAAACCACTCAGTTACAGAGTAATTGCCCTTTGTAAATATTTTGTCTCAAATTGAATTGTTTCCAGAGAGTATTTATCATTTTCACTGATACTATTAATTTTATGCCTACAGTACTTATCTGTTTCATTGTAAAATATGAGCAATATATAACATGTGCTATATATGTTATGAAAGAATCTAAATAGTAATAGACAGTGATTTAGTTTTGTGTAGAACTTTGCAATAATAAATATGTTTTGTTTCTGTTTTAGCTACAGAGGGCAGCACTGGTCAGCCAACGCTAAGCCAACAGCCAATCACTAACATTAACATAGCTAATATTGGCCTGCCGTCCAACCTCATCCAGAACATTACAGGTATACAGGGCATGAATATTACAAACCTTCAGGGCATACAGAACATGCAAGTATCCCTATCTGTCCCAGGGGGAAGTATCCCGGTCCCCCTCAGCCTCATCAACACAAATGCTGGTGTGCTTCAGAACCACACTGGAATCTTTGTCAGCTCCTTACCCAGCGGCATCGTGTCATCATCAACATCCACGTCATCACCCATAGTGTCCTCGGCTTCCATTGCACAGGTAAGACAGATGAAACACAAACTTACCTGTGTCTGGTTATCTACATATTGACCTGGTACAGCAACTGTGTATGGAGTGAACATTATACTGAATTGTTGCCTTGGTACTTAAATTAGAAATGTACATAAGAGTCCTAATCATTAAATGTCTGTTGTTCAAATGTATCCTTTACATTAAATGGTGACAACAGAATTAAGGAAATGTTTGACTTGTATGATAAAGTTACCATTTTGGCTTTCTGTCCGTCCTTCCTGTCTGAAACATAACATGACTTTGCCCTTAGTTAAATAAGGATAATAAAACTTGGTGTATACATTGGCCATACTATGGGGATGTGTTGTGTACTAAATTCAGAGTCTTGATCCCTCAATTACAGAGTCCTAGCTCTTTGTTAAAATTTTGTTTCGGGAGCATAACTTTGCTTGTGTTTAAATTAAGATAACAAACTTGGAGCAAACATTGATCATACTAAGATGTTATGCACTGTACCAAATTCAGGACATGCAATCTGTAAATTATGAAGTTATTGCCCTTGGGTAAAATTTTGTGTCACATGCACAACTTTAAACTACTTGCATTTAAGCAAGGATAATGAAACTTGGTGGATACATTGATCATGCTAAGACAATGTGCAGTGTACCAAGTTCAGGGCTGTTGATCCCTCAATTACAGAGTAATTGTCCTTTGTTAGAAATATTTCCAGATCATAACTTTGCTTGCACTTAAGATAGGATAATGAAACTTGGTGTATATGTTGATCATACAAAGAGAATGTGCAATTTATCCAAAGTAGGACCTGCAACCTCTTAATGCAGAGTTATTGCCCTTTGTTAAAAAAATTCTTTCCAAGGCATAACTTTTCCCATATTCAAGCAAGGATCATGAAAATTGGTGTATACAGTACATTGACCATTATTAGACAAATGTATGTATTAAATTTAGGGCACTTGATCCCTTAGTTATTGCTCTTTTTTTAAAGTTTGTGTCCTGGGCAATACTTTGCGTGGATATTGAAACATGATGTATAAATCAGTCATGAGAAAGCAAGGTGCAGTGGATCAAAGTCTGGACCCATGAACCCTCAGTAGAGCATTATTGCACTTTGTTGAAATTTTGTGTTATGAGCAAAGCATTGCTTGCATTAAAATTAAGATCATGAAACTTTGTGTAAACATTGGTCATGTTAAAAGAATGTTCAGTACAACATATTCAGATTTGTAACCCTTTTTTAAAATCTTGTGTCCAATAAAATTACTTTCAGGGAACATTCCTCAGTTTCACTGATATTCTTGGTAACATTTGTTTTTCTGATCAGACATCCTCATCAGGTGCTAGCGCTCCAACAATGGTTACCATGGTAACTTCAATTCCATCAGTATCTGACCATTGTACCACTACAAATACGACAACGGTAGCATCCAGTGGTGGTCGCACTTCAGGTTGGTGGTATTGTAATGATTTTCATTCAGTCTTTAAAAAATCAGATTTAAATATAATATAGTGTTATATCTTAATCATGGAGATTATTGATGAAGGACATGATCATAAATCTGTTTGTCAGCATAAATGGTCTTGAAGCATGGGCTTTTTGATATTTCTTTAAAAGCATAGAAAAATTCTTTTGTTCATAAAAAAATAAAGGATGTACTGGCAGCAGTATTTATATTTAAGCATTTATTTGTTGTAGGTATTGCAAATAACCCAACCTCTGTACTTCCCCCAGCTGGTATGCTGTCTCTTCCACTAGGATCCATTGGTCTGGGTCCTTTCATGTCTGGGATCAAACAACAGACGAGCACCAATATTAGGGCACCAACTACTCTACCCCTGCTGCAGGTAAGTCAGAGCTGTTTCCAATCAATAATATGTAGTTCAAACACTCACCATGACATTTAACAGGATTATTAGGGCACCAACTACCCTACCCCTGCTGCAGGTAAATCAGAGCTGTTTCCAATCAGTAATACATAGTTCAAACACCCACCATGACATTTAACGGGATTATTAGAATTAATGATCTGAAAGGAATTTTCAAATTTTGCAAAATTTTACAAAACACAAGTTTCATTATGTAATCCTGTTAAATAATTAGATAGATTTAGATATAGTAGAGTCAGATAATCACTGAAACTGCAGGATACAGCTATTTCATCTCTCTAGGACAAAGCAGTGATGCTAAGGGCCTGAATGTTAAAACCTAGGAGGCGACTGAGGAAAATAAGCATTGATAGAAAAAAAAGTGAAAATTTTGATGCGGAGGTTCACTAACCCCATAATACAATAAATTTTATAATTTATGTATATTTGATCATTTCAGAAAAAAATACAATAAATTTTATAATTTACGTATATTTGATCATTTCAGAAAAAGTATATAACATTGTGTATATTCTCATGCCATTACTTGAATAAACATAAACATTTAAAAAGTGCGAAAAATTGAGCCAGTAAACTAATAAAATCTCCTGATTTTATCATAGATCCAAGGACAGCATGGTGGAATACAACTTTTAGGTCTTCCACAGCAGAGAGCTCCACTGAAAACAGGAACAGGAAATCTGACATCTCAGCAAGCAGGTCAACAGCTAAGTGGCACAAAAGTAGCTGTCTCCATACCAACAACAGGTGTGTTGCCACTGAAGAATTTCGAGGCCTTAACCTTCTTCCATTGTCCATCAGCCTATTGTCTGCCATCATATATCTGTCCTTGATTAATCATGTTATCACTCTTTCCATAGAGATCATTGAGACACCTAGATCATGTCTTCTAGTCCAATTATAATGATATTTACTTAACTGGTTTATAGATTTTTATTTAATCATATAATGTGTCTATTTCAGGGGTGTTGTCAGCACAGAACTTGGCCGGCCACCAGGTGGCCACCTTATCTCAGTTAAAGCCAGGGCAGGCCCCAGGGGCCACACTGCAGCCTCAGCAGTTGATAAACCTACAAGCAACACAGCTGACATTCAACAAACAACAACCACTCCAGCTTCACCCAATACAGCTGAAACCACAACAACCACAACAGTTAGTCCCAGGGAATGTCAGCAAGACCAAAAGCAAGAAACGCACAACTCCCACCCCACCTAAACACTGATGTTACCCTGACAACTGATACCAGTTGTCCCTAGAGGCACCTACAGGTCCTGTAAAACCCCATGTTCAAAGCCTATTCCTAAAATTCTTCTCTTTACAGCTGACAGAACTCTGGACAGTCCAAAAGCCTCATTTTTCAGTTCTCCATGTGTTTTTACTGGTCATATTTTTACACATAAACATTAATCACAAATTAAGGATCAAATCCTTCGATCAGTTCTAGTCACACTGTGTATACGAATGTTCAAGTCTGATGTGGGAAGAAATATTCTCAGAATTTGAAAATGAGTTGATGTGAGTATGAAGTATTTGCATACTTGATTTGATTTAATTGGACTGACCTTAGGAAACATGACCAAAGGTGTATGTTTTTGTTAGGAGTACATATTAATGAGAATGTCAATAGTGCTTCATTGCAGATAAATGAGACATTTACCATAGCTTATAACATCATAAACTTTTGATTGACAGCTGGATGGGAAAGATGTAGTATTATAGGATGAATATGATGGAGAGGTATTAACTACACTTATACTGTAAAACTGAATTTTGATAAAGAAATTAAATGGGGTGATCTTATAGGGAAGAAAGCTCATTTCCAGGGGTAAAGAATTTCACATTGTCTTTTTATGCCTGAAGTATACTGCCTTAGATTTTGGAGACAAAAATGATTCACTGGACTTAATTGCCCTTTCTAAATAAAAACTGTACAAGTCTTAAAGAGAGTGTGGGCATATTTCTAGACAGAGCTTGATTAATTTATAGGGAGTATAGGCATATTTCTGGACATAGCTTTGTTGATCTATAGAGGTTATAGGGATATTTATGGACACAGCTTGGTTCTAAAGAGCAACATGTGCTTTCTGGGAAAAAGCATTCTAGAGTGTAAGATCTGATTTCTCAGGAAAATAGTTTGTCTTAATCTCTTTCATTTATTTCTGCATATTTATTTTCATAAATCCATTTGAAGAAACATGAAAATGATGTAGTGAATAATCAACTCTCCAATACATCTCAAGGTATATGTACCTTATTTACCTGTTGTAGATTTCAGGTCACTGTGAAGAAACAAATCTTTAGAAATAAGAACTAATGCTGAGAATTAACAGAAGGGAGATAACTCTTATATATTAGCCTATCTGACCTAAATTTTATACAGTTTACCATCTAATCAGTTGGTAAAGGAGTTCAGATTTCTAGATTTGGTCAGGCTGGGAACTTCTAGGTTTTTAGAGTATTCTTAAAGAACCTATATGATATTCTAGATTCATTAAACAAGAACCAAGAATTTCTTAATTGTTATGATTTGATACTACAACGGTAAAGTTAGTTCTCACAACATGAGATTTAGGGTATACAAGTTTTAATTAAGACCAGATTTTGTTATCTGAATTGATACGAGATTGAAATCAATATCACCAACAAATCTTTGCAGGTGTGTAAAAAAGACATGGCCATTGTAACTCTGTGTCATCTTGGAATCTAAACTGCTGAAGGACAATAAATTCACCAATATGATACATAACCGTAACATGTAGGAATGTTTACACTACATGTTGGTCTTCTGAAAGTGGAGATTACATACTGTTTTCTATATATTACAGAAGATATTGGACAGATATCAAGTCTTCTGTCCTTTGTTTATGAATTATTTTTAAGCATTTTACATGTGTAATATGAATTGAGTTATTTTATTGTGAATATTATAACTTTTTATATGAAATACAGCCATTTTAACATGTTGTCAAATGAATTATAAAGTGTACATTATACTCACTTGTAAAATAAACAATTTACAGAGTATATTGCTGGTTGTTCTTTACTGCATGGTATAGCTTAATTATACAGAGGTTGTACCAACAGTGAACATTGAAACAGTCAATGTTATTTTCTATGTGGCTCAGAAAATTATTATTCCCCACAATAGAAGGTTGCAAAGGAATATTGAAATTTCCCTCATCTTTCTGTCTAGCAGTTCATCCTATAATTCCACACAGTATCTCCAGTACTGTTTGACCAATCTATTAAGATTTGATCCAGCTCTTCATGGAATAATATGCTAGCTTAGGATTATTTTATTTTGTAAGGAAGTCAGAGGTCAAGGTCACTTTATAATAGAAAGAGAATTCCTGGCAGAATTCCACACGGACTGTAAGTGCTTCCTCAAAAACTGTTTTTGCTTGTGACTGCTTTTCAGCAATGCATTTCAATGTTATTTGCCAAGTTTTTTTTTTAAATCTGTATACAGTCATATTTCTTTTCCTTCTTTGACTCCTAAATTTTACATTATCATGATAAGTATCAAGCACTCTGTATGGAATTTAATCCAAGTATTTCATGAGATATAGAGGATATTTCATGGTTTCCTATTTAATATCAGTAATATTTTTGAGTTTGACAGAATATCTTTATCCGCACAAGTGAAAAATATACATATGTGTCATACCAATCTGCTAAGGTTATATCATCAGTAGTAATAATATGAGATTTCATATATTGTCACTGATGGCACAGGTTCTATCAAACTGATTAATTCCCATATTTCAAGAGTAAAACTTATCGTCATTCTTCTACTTAATGGTTTTATATGCTACAATTGAAATGCCTAAACATCAAGAGAGTGGATTAGTAAAGATTAATATTCAAGTTTAGTTAGCAAATATTTATTACTGTATAACATTTTTAGGTCACCTGAGACAAAGTTGACAATTTCGACTTCTCAAAAACCCTTGAATGGATTTCACTGAAATTTAACAGAAACCTTCCATCAGCAAAGGTACACCAAATTTGTAAATGATATGGTTTCCACCCTCCAGGATAGGAGGGGCAGGGCCAAAAAGGGTAAAATTCATTAAAACTTCAAAAATCTTCTTCTCAATACCCAAGCAGTGTAGATTCAAATACTCTTTATGGATGGAAAGGTCTTAAGATGCTTTCCCTAATTTGTAAGTCTCGTACCCCATGGTCTCACATTTCCCCTGATGAGGGGGTAAATTTTACTATAGTTTATATAGGAAAATGACATTTTTTAGTATAATTTGTTTATTTTCTACCGGAAATAGTTCAAACTTGGTTAGACTTGTTACTATAGGATGACAGTTTGATGAAATGCACATATTGACCCTGGCTGACCCCCAATGGCTGATGGATGGAGCCAAAAAAGGGTCAAACTGACTGAAATTTCCAAAATCTTCTTTTCATTAGACAGATAGGGTAGAACAAAATACTCTTTATGGATGAATATTTCTTAAGGTGCTTTACGAAAATTGTAAATTTTATGAACTAAGGTCTCACGTTTCCCCCTGGAGAGGGGGTAAAGTTTATTACAGTTTATATAGAAAATTACATTTATTTGCATAATTTCTTTTTTTTCTATTGGAAATAGTTTAAACTTGGTTAAAATTATTACTATAAAATGACTATTTAATGGTACACACTTATTGACTCTGACTGACCTCTAGGGGCTGATGGGTGAGGCTAAAAGAGGTCAGATTGTCTCAAATTTCAAAGATATTCTCAATACCCATATGTGATAGAATCTATTACAAATACTGCTCATGGATAAAAAAGTTTATAAGGGAAAATTACATTTATTGTCAATATTGCATTCCTGTGACGGCCATTGTTACATATTTATGAAGGTCATTGTTATATAGCTATGGAGGTCATTGTTACATATTTATGACGGTCGTTGTTATATAGTTATGAAAGTCATTGCTACATAGTTATGAAGGTCATTGTTACATAGCTGTGAAGGTCATTGTTACATGGTTATGAAGGTCATTGGTACATAGTTATGAATGTCACATTTATATTTCTGTGAAGGTCATTGTTACATAGTTATGAAGGTCGTTGTTATATAGCTATGAAGGTCATTGCTACATAGTTATGAGGGTCATTGTTATATAGTTGTGAATGTCATATTTACATTTCTATGAATGTCATTGTTAGTTGTGGAGGTCTGCAATACTTGACTTTAAAGGTCTTGCACGCCCCTTTTGATGATTTTACAGCTGCTTCTATTGGCACGAGATTGCCGGGGATGAATGAGACAGAGTTTTATAGGTCCGTGATAATGGCGTTATATTTCGTGAATAGCTCCGTCACGATCGAGAGCTTTTGTCAGTCTCCAAAAACATCAGACGCCAACAGTGATACCGGGAAGTTGAATATTACAGAGCCAACTTAGCTTTCTAATATATATAAACGATAAATACTATGATCTGTTAAAAAATGTGTCTTTTATCATTCTAGGTTTGATGGCGACCATTAATTATGTTGTACTATACACTTCAGGCGTGGAATACCTCCAATATGGCATAGTCGTTAGATATAACGGTATTCATTCCTACGTCCTTTACCCGACTTATAGATGAGGTATTGCCGTGCCAAACACACTTTTTGTTGGTTCCAGAAGTATGAAGAATCTGAGATCTCGTGATACTGTTTCTCGGTTTCTTACTCCACGACAAATATGCACATCTGATCTATACCAGACTCATGTCTTCAGCGCCAAAAATTAATTCCCATGCGTCAACTATTTGTTGAGGCCATTTTCTGCCTTCACGTCATGCTGTACAGTAATAGATATAGTTAGGGCGTCTTAGATCTCTGAATGGCTCAACGTTTTATATACCCAAACCAACTATTAAATAAAATAATGGAATAATTAATGTTACATTTGTTTTATCATAAATGATTTTAATAGATAATTAATTAAGATGAACGATTCCCTGTTTACACGAAACGGTTCCTGACTAAAATGAACTAAGCTGTTATAATCTCGCTCATTTCGGGGAGGTCTCCGATCAAACCTTAATGTAATACCATTGGCGATGTAGGTTGAGAACTCTCGACTACAATTTCCATCATAGGCTAAATTGCAAATCAACAACTTTATGCCAGTCAGGAAAGTACCAGGCTAGAGCCAGAGATAAAAGCCTGCCAGAAAAATAAGGTCTATGACATTAGAGATACTGTGATGCTATGAAATTAAAGCAAGGCATTTACTAAAGTATATAATTTGTAATAAACTTGTGGTATTTTCACATATTTGCCATAATGGCTGGACTACATTTTGAACCGTGTCCATGCAAGCATTCACCTAGACACCACCTTTCACTTAGTGTCATCAGGAATCAGACCTGTCGGACGTCTGTGTAGACCTCACCTTTCACTTAGTACCATCAGGAATCAGGCCTGTCGGGCGTCTGTGTAGACCTCACCTTACACTTAGTACCATCAGGAATCAGACCTGTCAGACGTCTGTGTAGACTTCACCGTTCACTTAGTACCATCAGGAATCAGACCTGTCGGGGGTCTGTGTAGATCTCACCTATCACTTAGTACCATCAGGAATCAGACCTGTCTGGCGTCTGTGTAGATCTCACCTATCACTTAGTGTCATCAGGAATCAGACCTGTCGGGGGTCTGTGTAGATCTCACCAATCACTTAGTGTCATTATGAATCAGACCTGTCGGACGTCTGTGTAGACCTCACCTTTCACTTAGTGTCATGAGCTTGGACAAGTTTTTGAATGAAATAATGCTTGAAGTATCACTAATAATAAAAAAGAAAGGACCTTCTCTATCCGTTTTTTTTAATTTATTTCGTGGTCTTTGATGTTATGAGGAATGACAACAACTTAACCCTCGGTCACCTTAACGATCAGATCAGCAAGACAAGCAATACAAAAGCCGAGAATTCACTGTAACATCTACCAAATGGAGACCGTCACAATGTCACAATCCTTGTTGTACTGTTTTTAATGTGACCCAAGAATATCTTCATATGTCGCATTGCCTCCCAGTTCACGGACGACATAATCTTCACAACCATTAGGCACATACACTCAAGATTCAAACCACAAGTCACACGAAGAGATGGAAAGTCACCATCTTGTTCAACGAACAACCGAGGCACAAAAGTACCCTCCATAGTCTACCATCTCATCTTGTGTTGCATCAAGTCAGCCTTTAATATAGAGACAACGACCTTGACCCTAAGAGAATACGAATGATGACCTTCTTAGGATTGAGAAAAGAGATATATGTATAAGTTAAAAACCTTCACACATGAACAGCTGGAATGTATATTTCACGAATTTCACAAATTTCACAAAAGATAGTTTCGTGCACCGTCTACCTCTCAAGTATTAAAGGAAATCGAAAAGTTAGTGCAAGGATGAAAAATAGTGAGCAAATGGCACAGAACAGAAAAGGACCCAGACACATAGATAGTGTAGAACAATAGAAACAGTGAGCTAGAACATCTACAACTTTTCAGTCAGTGGGCAGATTGAAAGAATGATGTAGCTCGGGCAGATCGGTAAGTCAGGAAAACCAGAACCAAATGAAAAGCAAATAAGATGGGAATAGAGAGAAGTTATCTTGGAATGACTTGAGGCGAATGGAACTACGTCGATCTCATACTTTTGGTATGCGGTCATGTAAATCTTCGGCATGCCTTGTCGTTATACAGTGCTGAATTTACTCTAATGAAGACTAAGTTAACACACATTATTGCTGCAGCAATGCCTACTCTAGGATTCGAACTCGGGACCTGTGATTTACTTGTCTGACGCGCAATCCTGAATCGAACTAAACAGAAGTTCTCTCTAGCCGAACGGTATATCGCGGCTAATATTTACCAGGGCTACATACATTTGTACTTCCCACACAGGAAACAACTCGCCTTCAAGTTTCCAAGGGTTACAGCGATGCTTGTGGAAGTAACACTAAGTATTATTCCCGTTACTAGTCTGACGCTCAACCAATCGAGCTGGAGAGAAGTTCTCTCTGATCGAGGGGTATATTGCGGCTAGTATTTCATCAGGGTTATATCTCCAAAACTGAAAAAATATACGATATTGTCTAAGAAATATAAAGTTTTACAGTAAAAATTGTAAGTGATATTTACACTCAAGTGGAAACAAAAAGTCATGATATTTTCATTGGTTATCAACAATCCAACCACAGTTCATGTATTTTCAATGAAAAAAATCAGCCTCCCAGAGCACATTGTGGACTTCAGGAACGATAACTCTGGTATAGATAGCACTATGAATTAACAGGAAACGCTCGCTTAACTGACGTGTATTGATCCTGGCCAATCTGAATCTGATATACTCACTTTATATTAAATCATTTGAAGACACATATGTCTTAGCTGTAAAACTATATATCCGGCGGAGTAACGATGATGGAACACACGATACATATGTAGACAGAATGGCGAATTCAAACTGACATCCCCTGAAAACATCAAACTCGATGAAAATTGTTCATTAAAAAAAAACAATTAAAAAAACGCATCTACTTATCAACAAAATAGTATTTTCTAGCCAATTTCTTGCCGCCAGTCTGCAATTCCTCAAAGGTCAGGGAGTGGTCAGTTTTTGGTGGTACTGTAACGTAATTCTTTCTCTCGTTGATGTGAACACTATGGTGGACAGATTAGGAAGGCCGAGTGATGTATGTAGATGTCAGATAAGGTAAAATATACATTTAATACACACCCACGTGAAAACCTAGAAAACATTGTTTCACATTTTCATGAATTAACTTTACTTTTCACAGGTTTGGTGTTCGTAACCATAGCGAATTCGTCGGGTATATAGATATATTTCCAGATTTTTGTGTTAGCTGTAAAACGGGGCTAGGTTAACATAGTATATGGCTCTTTTGTTCTTCCGTAGTTTTAATAACTAGACCTAAGGAGGCGCGGAGAGTCTGCAGTGTTTTATATAAGAACGCTACAAGAAAACACACGAGGCGTGTATAGCTCCGTACAGAACGGAACCACAATATTGGACTGTGTTAGCTCTGTAACTCCTATTGTAAACCGTGTCCTAAATGATGATTATCTAGATGCACCGTTTGGATAACAATTTACGTATGGCGGGTGAGTAGGAACTTTTTACTATCATTTTATTCGTTTATCTGTAGATTATACGATGTTTACCTGGAATGTTGATGATGTTGTGCCCTATATCTGTAACACAGAGGGATATTGGACAATACTTAACGATGATAGCCGTACAGCTTAATTACACATGTCACATCAATCACGATCGTAACGATCTGTGTATCTTCTGTTGAATCTCAAGCATTGAGAAAAATTAATTAATTTCACATGACGAAAAGGTTATAATACATGGAGAGAGATGACAGTGCTTTACGTACCATCAACTTTTACTAATGTAACACGTACCTTAAATGATTGTACAACAATGAAGAATATGCCATCAATATATGATAAGATGTTGATGACCTTGTTGGAGGGACAGAGGGATAGATCGGTTCTATATTGACACAGAAATCCGATCGACCAATATGTCCCTCCTTTGTGTACCTAAGGAGACATCAACTCCTTGACAGATATACGCTATTCCATTCAATGGCTTTGTTAAATGTGAAGAACGTTGTTAAATTATCAAGGAAAAATAAGTTCATGAACAAGCTTGATTGTATAAATACATATACCGTATACAAACCCAATGTCATAGTACTAGATACCGTATACAAACCCAATGTCATAGTACTATATACCGTACAGAACCAATGTCATAGTACTAGATACCGTACAGACCCGATGTCATAGTACTATATACCGTATACAAACCCAATGTCATAGTACTATATACCGTATACAAACCCAATGTCATAGTACTAGATACCGTACAGAACCATAGTACTATATACCGTATACAAACCCAATGTCATAGTACTATATACCGTATACAAACCCCATGTCATTGTACTAGATACCGTACAGAACCAATGTCGTGATACTATATACCGTACAGAACCAATGTCATGATACTATATACCGTATACAAACCCCATGTCATTGTACTAGATACCGTACAGAACCAATGTCATGATACTATATACCGTATACAAACCCCATGTCATTGTACTAGATACCGTACAGAACCAATGTCATAGTACTAGATACCGTACAGAACCAATGTCATAGTACTATATACCGTATACAAACCCAATGTCATAGTACTATATACCGTACAGAACCAATGTCATAGTACTAGATACCGTACAGAACCAAAGTCAGAACCAATGTCATAGTACTAGATACCGTACAGAACCAATGTCATAGTACTATATACCGTACAGAACCAATGTCATAGTACTAGATACCGTACAGAACCAAAGTCATAGTACTAGATACCGTACAGAACCAATGTCATAGTACTATATACCGTACAGAACCAATGTCATAGTACTATATACCGTACAGACCCGATGTCATAGTATAATATACCGTACAGAACCAATGTCATGATACAATATACCGTACAGAACCAATGTCATGATACTATATACCGTATACAAACCCCATGTCATAGTACTATATACCGTACAGACCCGATGTCATAGTACTAGATACCGTACAGAACCAATTTCATGATACCATATACCGTACAGAACCGATGTCATAGTACTATATACCGTACAGAGCCAATGTAACAGTACTATATACCGTACAGAACCAATGTCATAGTACTAGATACCGTACAGAACCAATGTCATAGTACTAGATACCGTATACAAACCCAATGTCATAGTACTAGATACCGTACAGAACCAATGTCATAGTACTAGATACCGTATACAAACCCAATGTCATAGTACTATATACCGTACAGAACCAATGTATATACCGTACAGAACCAATGTCATAGTACTATATACCGTACAGAACCAATGTCATAGTACTATATACCGTACAGACCCGATGTCATAGTATAATATACCGTACAGAACCAATGTCATGATACAATATACCGTATACAAACCCAATGTCATAGTACTATATAACGTATACAAACCCAATGTCATAGTACTAGATACCGTACAGAACCAATGTCATAGTACAATATACCGTACAGAACCAATGTCATAGTACTATATACCGTACAGACCCGATGTCATAGTACTATATACCGTACAGAACCAATGTCATAGTACTATATACCGTACAGACCCGATGTCATAGTACTATATACCGTACAGAACCAATGTCATAGTACTAGATACCGTACAGAACCAATGTCATAGTACGATATACCGTACATAACCAATGTCATAGTACGATATACCGTACAGAACCAGTGTCATAGTACTATATACCGTACAGAACCGATGTCATATTACTATATACCGTACAGAACCAATGTCGTGATACTATTTACCGTACAGAACCGATGTAACAGTACTATATACCGTACAGAACCAGTGTCATAGTACTATATACCGTACAGAACCAGTGTCATAGTACTATATACCGTACAGAACCTATGTCATGATAATATATACCGTACATAACCTATGTCATAGTACTATATACCGTACAGACCCGATGTCATAGTACTATATACCGTACAGAACCAATGTCATAGTACTAGATACCGTACAGAACCAATGTCATAGTACTAGATACCGTACAGAACCAATGTCATAGTACTATATACCGTACAGAGCCAATGTAACAGTACTATATACCGTACAGAACCAGTGTCATAGAACTATATACCGTACAGAACCGATGTCATATTACTATATACCGTACAGAACCAATGTCGTGATACTATTTACCGTACAGAACCGATGTCATAGTACTAGATACCGTATACAAACCCAATGTCATAGTACTATATACCGGACAGAACCAGTGTCATAGTACTATATACCGTACAGAACCTATGTCATGATAATATATACCGTACATAACCTATGTCATAGTACTATATACCGTACAGACCCGATGTCATGATACTATATATCGTACAGAACCTATGTCATAGTACTATATACCGTACAGAACCTATGTCATGATACTATATACCGTACAGAACCAATGTCATGATACTATATACCGTATACAAACCCAATGTCATAGTACTAGATACCGTACAGAACCAATGTCATAGTACTAGATACCGTACAGAACCAATGTCATAGTACTATATACCGTACAGAACCAATGTCATGATACAATATACCGTACAGAACCAATGTCATGATACTATATACCGTATACAAACCCAATGTCATAGTACTAGATACCGTACAGAACCAATGTCATAGTACGATATACCGTACAGAACCGATGTCATGATACTATTTACCGTACAGAACCGATGTCATAGTACTATATACCGTACAGAACCAGTGTCATAGTACTATATACCGTACAGAACCAGTGTCATAGTACTATATACCGTACAGAACCAATGTCATGATACCATATACCGTACAGAACCTATGTCATGATACTATATCCAGTACAGAACCAATGTCATGATACTATATACCGTACAGAACCTATGTTATGATACTAGATACCGTACAGAACCAATGTCATGATACTATTTACCGTACAGACCCGATGTCATAATACTATATACCGTACAGAACCAATGTCATGATACTATATACCGTACAGAACCGATGTCATAGTACTGTATCTTGTACAGAACCTATGTCATGATATTATACCGTACAGAACCAATTTCATAGTACCATATACTGTACAGAACCTATGTCAGTACGATATACCGTACAGAACCAGTGTCATAGTACTATATACCGTACAGAACCGATGTCATATTACTATATACCGTACAGAACCAATGTCATGATACTATATACCGTACAGAACCGATGTCATATTACTATATACCGTACAGAACCAATGTCATGATACTATATACCGTACAGAACCTATGTCATGATACTATATACCGTACAGAACCGATGTCATAGTACTATATTCCTGTCATGATACTATATACCGTACAGAACCTATGTCATGATACTATATACCGTACAGCACCAATGTCATAGTACTATATACCGTACAGCACCAAAGTCATGATACTATATACCGTACAGAACCGATGTCATAGTACTATATACCGTACAGAGCCAATGTAACAGTACTATATACCGTACAGAACCAGTGTCATAGAACTATATACCGTACAGAACCAATTTCATGATACCATATACAGTACAGAACCTATGTCATGATGTTATATACCATTCATATCTTATTTCCTAATACGATACAAGAGAGCTATTAAAACCAAGTATTTAATTATTCCAATGCAGTAAATTTAAAGGTCGTTTGACCGCGGTCTGTACTTATTAAATACAAAGAAATTGAACAGTTGTTTTACTCATTGTTACACTGATATATATAGTCACAGCTCTTTTTGATTCTCTCCGCAGAATAAACTTAAAAAGGCCACATCTATTGAGCCCTAAGTGGGGTTTCCGTGGCATTTTGTGTGATGTGTACTATATCTAGATGGGGGCTATTGGAAGTTGAGGGATACAGAAAAGTTCTCGTCTAAAACGGATGAGACGCTGGTGATTGTCATTGTAAATACAATATCTACTTCTCCTACACAAAGTTTACTTCCTTGTAAACTGGCGTTTGTTCTCACCAGATAAACTATGTTTCTCTAACATATTACTGATAGAAAATAAACAGAAATCACCCCGAGATAAAGTCTGTCGACCAATAATCTTTGTAATATAGATAATACTGACGTAGTACGACGGTGGATCTCAAGACACGCTCATATCAACAAAATTTATCCTCCGGAACTCCAAAACGTATTTGTCTTCAGGATCATTTCTCCTCTTCAAATTATTGCATGATGTCTCAGTTCAGGGGTTGATATCCTAAGTCCGAAATATGATTCTAACTGTATTGATGTAGTGGAGGACACAGCATGTAAATACATACTTTCCTTCAAGTTTTTGACATGGTGTACCGATTTACACATTATTCGTAAAAATGTCTGCTGTCGAGGAACAAGAAACACGAGGTTCTACTTTTAATCTACAATAAATTTTAAGGATATTGTTTGTAGCCGAGTTCTGGTTTGTGATTTGCACATTTGTATATTGGTTCGTGAAGACAGGTTCAGAAGATGCTTAGAATCATCGCCATCGACTTGTACAACTACGATATTTTCTGCTACATTGAATATATGGGGTACTTCGTTTTGTACAAATACCATATTTTTTGCTACTTTGAATATATGGGCCAATCAACTTGTTAATTTCAACTACAGGCTACAAACACAGTTGTGTAGGCCTAAACCCGATTTAAACTATTGACCTTTTTACTTTGTTTTTTTAAAACAAATACGAAACTAGTAGTTCATATCACTGGTTTCGTTTTTTCTCTCTTGTTGGCTCGGTTGAAGCTTGCGAGAGGCGTTGCTGTATGATGGACCTGGGATACTCCTTGGAAGCCTCTTGTGATCGAGGAGGCTAACGCTTACCTTTTCACGACAGGAAATTAAACTGGTAGTATATAAACACTCGAAGTCGAAAAAAGCGATCTTTCTATACCTCCAGATCGAGATAACTGGTAAGACCCAGTACAATTACTGTCATTTCACATGTAAGGTACACCAAGACAGTCTTCAGCGAACCTCGAAAGACAGGTAACACCGGTCGGTCCAGATTCTGTAAGGTTATCTATATAGTCCAGCCGTCGGTTACCACTGTCTACTACAGATCTGATAGTACGATAACAAGTCCTCCTTCCAGACTTAATCGTCTAAATGTTCTCTGTTCATTGTTGCCAACGAAAAATGGCACCGTCTGTCTGTGAAATGAATTAATAATTAACTACTGTTTGAAGAGTCATGTCCCTAAACATGATGTCGATAAGGGATACTGTTCATGAATTCGCTGTTGATAATACTGCCCTCACATACAGTAATTTACCGGTAGTATTATCAACGATATCGTCGTGAAACTTGCTTAGATTCGAAATAGTGGCAAGTTCGCACTACAGTAAAGACGCCAGTTGTGAATAATTGTCTGTCCCAAGGCTTTTATCAAATGTTCGGCTTTTTTTGCTCTCTTTGCTGTTTTGATAGTGGTACAGGGTTTAGAAGAAAACCTCATAAGTAACAAGTAAGTGTTTGTTAACCACTAACTTTATCTTTGGTGCCAAAGTACATGCATTGTCATGCATATGATGTATGATGACGTAGTAAACCTCTCTAAGCCGCGAACACGTTTTTGTGTGTTACGGCTCTGTTATAGCCGAGGTAAGATGGACATTCACAAATTGATTATTTTGTTGCAAGTAATTTAAAATAAAAAAAAATCATTTGTCTATCGAAGGCTGTATGTTCTGCTTTCAACAGTTTGTTATATGATGTTAAAACACGCGACATCGTAATGTGTGTATACGCTTCATGGATTACCTGAAGTAGAGGTATTCATCAGGGAAGGCATTTCAGAATAAAGCATTGCTAATTGAAGTGACTGGTGTGTTAGGAATGTTAAGAAGTTTTGTTATTAACTGAAAATGACTTATTTTCCCCTCCATAGCTCCCATAAAAGTTTCCAATTGACATTGAATCTTAGATCTGCCGCATATAGCAAGTGCAGTTTCAATGCACAAAATAACAAAAATGTGATCTTTATCCTTCAAATTTATGTTGGTACTGTAGCATCGCTGCATGTTGTTATCTTGAATTGATTGTATCTCGGTCCGTCTGTTATATTTTATAATGATAATTCTGCCTAAACCGAAACTAGAAATGAATTTTCGAGGCTGTGCTATATGTTGCTGGGCGTTGAATCATAACTTAGAAAATGAGTTATGTCTAACACACACGTGTTGTATACATGCTTAGCAGTAAAATATATACATTGATTAATTATAAACAACGATATTTGCCATAAAATATGTTGGAATAATGCCAAATGTCTGCGCGCTGCTATATTACTGCGGTTAACTGTCTGAGCATCACATAATTAAGTTTCATGTTTAAGAAATCGACAATACAATAGGAATATATGTTTGTTTGTGTCGCGGTTTAAAACCGTAGATTGTGATACCATGGCTATGTCAAACTTAGTTATATGCTGTTCTCGGGAACTACGTCAGACTTGTCTACGTTATGTGATGTATGTGAAGTTAATAACCACGCGAATAACTACACTTTTTATTAGCTAATTCCGTGTATCTTAAAATAACGCAGAGGACTTGCATCATCAAAGAAAATTAAACTTAATCGTCTAAGTATGTACGCACGTGTTTTGAACAGTTAATCGATTTATTTACAAAACACATGCATTATTTCTATTTATATGAGATATTCTTGGTTCAGTCTTACTAAAACGGTTGGTGATATACCTATAACTCTACCTCTGCCTTTATCAGATAAGCCCCTCCACCCACTGTATAACCGTCCATTACTACTAGCCCCTCCACCTACTGTATAGCCGTCCATTACTACTAGCCCCTCCACCTACCGTATAGCCGTCCATTACTACTAGCCCCTCCCCCTACCGTATAGCCGTCCATTACTACTAGCCCCTCCACCTACCGTATAGCCGTCCATTACTACTAGCCCCTCCACCTACCGTATAGCCGTCCATTACTACTAGCCCCTCCACCTACCGTATAGCCGCCCATTACTACTAGCCCCTCCACCTACTGTATAACCGTTCATTACTACTAGCCCCTCCCTCTACTGTATAGCCGTCCATTACTACTAGCCCCTCCACCTACCGTATAGCCGCCCATTACTACTAGCCCCTCCACCTACTGTATAGCCGTCCATTACTACTAGCCCCTCCACCTACTGTATAGCCGTCCATTACTACTAGCCCCTCCACCTACTGTATAGCCGTCCATTACTACTAGCCCCTCCCCCTACCGTATAGCCGTCCATTACTACTAGCCCCTCCACCTACCGTATAGCCGCCCATTACTACTAGCCCCTCCACCTACCGTATAGCCGCCCATTACTACTAGCCCCTCCACCTACTGTATAACCGTTCATTACTACTAGCCCCTCCCTCTACTGTATAGCCGTCCATTACTACTAGCCCCTCCACGCCGTATAGCCGTCCATTACTACTAGCCCCACCCCCTACCTATAGCCGTCCAATATTACTAGCCCCACCCCCTACCTATAGCCGTCCATTACTACTAGCCCCTCCACCTACCGTATAGCCGCCCATTACTACTAGCCCCTCCACCTACTGTATAACCGTTCATTACTACTAGCCCCTCCCCCTACTGTGTAACCGTTCATTACTACTAGCCCCTCCCCCTACTGTATAGCCGTCCATTACTACCCGCCCTCACCCTACCTATAGCCGTCCATTACTACTAGCCCCTCCCCTCCGTCCATTACTACTAGCCCCTCCACCTACTGTATAACCGTCCATTACTACTAGCCCCTCCCCTACTGTATAGCCGTCCATTACTACCCGCCCTCCCCCTACCTATAGCCGTCCATTACTACTAGCCCCTCCACCTACTGTATAACCTTCCATAGCCGTCCATTACTACCCGCCCTCCCCCTACCGTATAGCCGTCCATTACTACCCGCCCCTCTACCTATCTACCCTCTATCTATTGTATAGATTGCCATTATTAACCGCCCCTCCCCCTACCGTATAGCCATCCATTACTACCCGCCCTCCAACTACCGTATAGCCGCTCATTACTACCCGCCCTCCACCTACCTTATAGCCGTCCATTACTACCCGCCCTCCCCCTACCTTATAGCCGTCCATTACTGCCCGCCCTCCCCCTACCTTATAGCCGCTCATTACTACCCGCCCTCCCCCTACCTTATAGCCGTCCATTACTACCCGCCCTCCCCCTACCTTATAGCCGCTCATTACTACCCGCCCTCCCCCTACCGTATAGCCGTCCATTACTACCCGCCCTTCCCCTACCGTATAGCCGTCCATTACTACCCGCCCTCCACCTACCGTATAGCCGTCCATTACTACCCGCCCTCCCCCTACCGTATAGCCGTCCATTACTACCCGCCCTCCTCCTACCGTATAGACGTCCATTACTACCCGCCCTCCACCACTTGTCCCGTCCTTTAGTGGCGACGGCCCTCAACTTACAGTATAGCTGCTACCTTATCCAAAACCATTTGTCCCGTATCTTACTGACCACGCCTCTCCACCTACCGTATATCTGATACCTTACCCAAGACCATTTGTCCTGTCCTTTACTGAGCACGCCCCTCCACCTACCGTATAGCTGATACCTTATTCAAGACCACTTGTCCCGTCCCTTACTGACCATCGATTGTGAATTATGTCACAGGTCAACATCATTATAATCACGGTAATATCTAGTTGTCCTTAAAGATAAAAGTTTCATGGCTAGATTGAACATTAAGTCCAAGACAAAGTAATTGTCTTAAAGGAAGAAATTTCATTACCAGACTGTCCCCTTCACGTGCCATCTATCGCTACCTTTACCGCCGTGCCCCCTCCACATGTCATCTATCGCTACCTTACTGGCCGTGCCCACTCCACCTATTGCTGCCCTATAGACCATTTACGATTTCTCTTCTCCACCTACCGTTTACCGCTACGTTAAAGGCCACCAAAGACATATATAACATATGTAATATATACGTCTCTGAGGCCACTTACCCCGTGTCCCCTTCACCTACCACATAACTGTCCTAACTGGCCTCCAACAAAGTCGTTTGAGTACAAGACTTGATTCCGCTTGCAACTCCGGTCTTCCGTTCCTAAAAGTATCTAATTAAGAGGAATCGTGTTCTCCCGTGTTATTGCTCGTGTGAGGAAAAGGGTACTTAGGTCGTTCTCCTCCGTATGAAACAGACAATTGGAGTCAAAAAAGCGTATTCATGTTCTGTACGTACACTAGCTTACACGTATGGGAGAAGTTATAGAAGTTATCTGTCAATTGTAAAATACTCACGGACTCATTAGATGGTTACTTCATGTGACGGAGAGAAACAGATAATTTAATATGGACGCGAAGTACAGCAGTACCTCAAACAGGTTTTCTTTGTACCATTTTGTTCCATTTACTTTTTTTCCGTGATGATGCTGGACTAAAGTTATGTCATCAAAACAAAAACTGCGCTTATTCGATAAAGCGTTGGGCTGTATCGAGTGAAGATAGGGGGTGTGAGGTTGGATCATTCGATCGAGTTAAGATCCGGGGTGTGAGGTTGGATGCTTCGATCGCGTGAAGATCGGGGGGGGGGGGGGGGGATCGCGTAATAAAGAAAGCATTGAAATAACAGCAAAGCTCATCTCAGGGCGGTTTGTGTCTTATCTACAGTCTTTGTAAGTCTTCGAAAAAAATAATTTAAAAAAATCAATTAACTCTTGGACATTAGAGTGGAATAGCATCCCATTAGTATGTATTTCTAAGGTGTTTAAACTTTCAACTATAGGCAACGGAAAATAAGTATACCAAATACGTTTCATTAACAATTAATAGCTTTTCTTTTGTTTTGTACTTGTCATGAAAGGCTACTTTGTGTTTTACGTCACGACACGGTGGTATGTGGTGTAGAGTAATGCGAGCGCTGTGGAAACCGACGAGTCGGTGAAAATGTTACATATTGAGCTGTGAAGGAACCAGAGAACATGGAGGCATTGGGATAGGATGCGTAAACCATTAGAACAGGTTTTCCATAGACCCATTTTTCTGTTACGTTTGTTAGGATAACACGTATAAATATGATGATACATATGAGTGATGTATAGAAACGTCGATCAACATTACAGATGTAAGGTGTTAAAATCATACAAGTAATTACAGTAGTCCCAGGCATGTAGCGCTAACGAGAGAATGTTTTCTGTGCTGGCTGTGGGAGATATATTCTTTGTATCGGGATAAATTCACACCCTGTACACATGTTCTGTGTAACATATGTGCTTAGATTAGTAATACAGATACAAGCCAGTATAACATAGGATTTTTTTGTTAAATTTACGACTACTGTCTAGCCCAGATCTCTTGATTTATCGAAAGCTGATGTCTCCAGCAGTACGTAATGATGTCATCAAACTAGAGTTCGATATTGCGTATCTGTGTTAAAACCATCTTTACACGATGTGGATGGTGCATTTTCTCTTTCACAAAATGGTTCTCGGTTCATGTTGCTGCTGTGAACAAGATTTTGACCATTCAGCCAGTTAGTTTTCTAAAATGTCTATTACTGTCACCAGGTAATATTTGAAGTGTGTAGGATTAAAAATATGACTACAAGATCTATCGTTGTTTTCACTGTCACTGCTGTACAAACCTAGCATGTTTTGTCTGTGTCACTGTCTGCTGTACAAACCTGACATGTTTTGTCTGTGTCTGTGTCACTGTCTGCTGTACAAACCTGACATGTTTTGTCTGTGTCACTGTCTGCTGTACAAACCTGACATGTTTTGTCCGTGTCTGTGTCACTGTCTGCTGTACAAACCTGACATGTTTTGTCTGTGTTTCTGTCTGCTGTACAAACCTGACATGTTTTTTCTGTGTCTGGATCACTGTCTGCTGTACAAACCAGACATGTTTTGTCTGTGTCTGTGTCACTGTCTGCTGTACAAACCTGACATGTTTTGTCTGTGTCTGTGTCACTGTCTGCTGTACAAACCTGACATGTTTTGTCTGTGTCTGTGTCTGTGTCACTGTCTGCTGTACAAACCTGACATGTTTTGTCTGTGTCTGTGTCACTGTCTGCTGTACAAACCAGACATGTTTTGTCTGTGTCTGTGTCACTGTCTGCTGTACAAACCTGACATGTTTTGTCTGTGTCACTGTCTGTTGTACAAACCTGACATGTTTTGTCTGTGTCACTGTCTGCTGTACAAACCTGACATGTTTTGTCTGTGTCTGTGTTACTGTCTGCTGTACAAACCTGACATGTTTTGTCTGTGTCTGTGTCACTGTCTGCTGTACAAACCTGACATGTTTTGTCTGTGTCTGTGTCACTGTCTGCTGTACAAACCTGACATGTTTTGTCTGTGTCTGTGTCACTGTCTGCTGTACAAACCTGACATGTTTTGTCTGTGTCTGTGACACTGTCTGTTGTACAAACCAGACATGTTTTGTCTGTGTCTGTGTCACAAACCTGGCATGTTTTGTCTGTGTCTGTGTAACTGTCTGTTGTACAAACCTGACATGTTTTGTCTGTGTCACTGTCTGCTGTACAAACCTGACATGTTTTGTCCGTGTCTGTGTTACTGTCTGCTGTACAAACCTGACATGTTTTGGCTGTGTCTGTGTCACTGACTGTTGTACAAACCTGACATGTTTTGTCTGTGTCACTGTCTGTTGTACAAACCTGACATGTTTAGTCTGTGTCACTGTCTGCTGTACAAACCTGACATGTTTTGTCTGTGTCTGTGTCACTGTCTGTTGTACAAGCCTGACATGTTTTGTCTGTGTCACTGTCTGTGTCACTGTCTGCTTTACAAACCTGACATGTTTTGTCTGTGTCTGTGTCACTGTCTGCTGTACAAACCGGACATGTTTTTTCTGTGTCACTGTCTGCATTACAAACGTGACATGTTTTGTCTGTGTCTGTGTCACTGTCTGCTGTACAAACCTGACATGTTTTGTCTGTGTCTGTGTCACTGTCTGTTGTACAAACCTGACATGTTTTGTCTGTGTCACTGTCTGCTGTACAAACCTGGCATGTTTTGTTTGTGTCTGTGTCACTGTCTGTTGTACAAGCCTGACATGTTTTGTCTGTGTCTGTGTAACTGTCTGCTGTACAAACCTGACATGTTTTGTCTGTGTCACTGTCTGCTGTACAAACCTGACATGTTTTGTCTGTGTCTGTGTTACCGTCTGTTGTACAAACCTGACATGTTTTGGCCGTGTCTGTGTCACTGACTGTTGTACAAACCTGACATGTTTAGTCTGTGTCACTGTCTGCTGTACAAACCTGACATGTTTTGTCTGTGTCTGTGTCACTGTCTGTTGTACAAGCCTGACATATTTTGTCTGTGTCTGTGTCACTGTCTGTTGTACAAACCTGACATGTTTTGTCTCTGTTTTTGTAACTGTCTGCTGTACAAACCTGACATGTTTTGTCTGTGTCACTGTCTGCTGTACAAACCTGACATGTTTTGTCTTTGTCTGTGTCACTGTCTGCTGTACAAACCTGACATGTTTTGTCTGTGTCACTGTCTGCTGTACAAACCTGACATGTTTTGTCTGTGTCTGTGTCACTGTCTGCTGTACAAACCTGGCATGTTTTGTCTGTGTCTGTGTAACCGTCTGTTGTACAAACCTGACATGTTTTTGGCCCTGTCTGTGTCACTGACTGTTGTACAAACCTGATATGTTTTGTCTGTGTTACTGTCTGCTGTACAAACCTGACATGTTTTATCTGTGTTTCGGCTATGAAGATAGATAATAGGAATGTTGATCAAGACAATACTGTTTACAGTGATCATTGATCAAGAGGTTGGGTTGTCGTTGACACTAAAATGTCATACATTGATCACTTACGAACCATTTTCTAGTAAACTGCATTGACACCAAAATGACATCATTATGGACACCGTAATTGGACACAGTATGGCGACGGACAAAATACAGGAAACGGTGCACAAAAAGGGTTAGCGTAGCGCCATGCTTTTCTGAAATATATACATAAATGCTATTTTCAGGATGGGTTTTTTTCTTTAGTATTTAACAGTACAATAATTGCTGAACTGTAGTTTCAAAGATTCCCAACAGCTCAGTAAAGGTTGACGTCATATGGTCTGACGTTTCTCAAACACGCGATCTAGGCGTTTACCTTCGCTGGGAGTTACTTCCCCTGTTGGGAAAAACGAGTCAGTATATGAACGCGGAATTGAAAAATAGATTAGTTATGCATACAAGTGATATAGAAATGCACATGTATCTATTTCCTGTCAGCCTGTGTCAGTCTTTCACTGTTTCAAGTCTTATAATTACCTTGTGCGACAAAGTTTGAACGTCTGTTAAATTCTAGACGTAAATATTGCGATATGTTGATATAGGATTTCTATACATCGTGCCGGAATCTATAGTCGATCACTGATGTTTATCTGTGTCTTATTTGTTCTCAATATACGATCTAAAACCAAGTTCACTTTGTACACTATCATAAAAAAGTACTCTCGGTTGATTTAGTGTGTTATACCCATTTAAGGACTATTGCCTCCTCAGAGTATAATATGTGTCTTGATCGACTTTTTGTAGATCTGTTCGTTACATCACGTAATAAAGCTGCAGATTCACTATAGATGCATGAACAAGTTGTTGTTTTCGTACATTGCCCTGAGACGGTGCACGCCAGCGGAGGTCGCATGTTAAAGTAGTTGTGAGACGTAGAGAAAATAGCGATGCATCAGATCCACAGAATGCACGTCATTATCAGCTAAACGCGCACATATACATCATTCGGATCTGTTTTACACGTGACATGTTATTAGCTGCTGTGCATGTTTAGTGGTAGCTCTAAGGTATGAACCTCCTGTCATGATTTGAATGATTATCGTGTTTCGATAAAGTTTATAGGGTTCTGCAGCGTGAGTATGAAGTAAAAACAAGGTAACTCTGCTTATAGATTGAATGTTGTATCACACTGCGAACTTCACTTTTATACAACAATAGAACTTCGTTTTACAGGACTTGAATTTTGGCGTTATCACTTTAAAGACTTATGTGCATATAGAAGTATGTGTACTTCATGATACAATAAATGCCATTCAGCGCGTGACGTATTTGACGTCAGGTATTTTGGACACAGTGACAGATTAGTTATTTATTTGTCCTTAATTTTGGTTTAAATCAAGTCATAATTGACATTACACATCAAAATGGGCTGGGAATGAAACTTGTCTTCTTATGGCATTTCTGACCGTTATGAACGTCTTAACTTTGCAGGTAAACAGCAAATGATACGCCCTATCTAATGCCACTGCTTGAAATTGCTACTGCATAACCTACAAATAGCATTTATAGAGCTGAATGACATGGTCCAATGGTCTACATCATCAATATCATAGCGTCAAATTGGTAACGTTGAATATTATTTTCTGCTGTTGATGTTTCTAATCGAGAAACCATTACAAGGTCCCGTTGATGTTTGTATCCGTACAAAAATATCCAAGTCCTATGGATTCGTGTAACCATGTCGTCTTGTATCCGAGTAAATGTTGCCAAGTCGGACGAATGCTTGTATCCGAAGACAGATAACCAGGTTATTTTAGTTTTTTGTTTTTTTTTCCAAACTAAGATAGTCATGTCAAATGACATTTATTTATAATTCCCGTGAACTTGTACCTGTAGGTCGATAGTTCTTTTTACACAATGTTGCAACATATCTGAATGAGATTTCGACTACATACCATTGTCGTGACAATGGTCTGGACAATCGACTAATGTAGCATGATAGTGCTGTAGATCGTGTACTCGTATAATTATCTACTGACTCGCCCAAGGCTCATTCATGGGTGTGGCCATCAAAAGTCCCACTACTAATACACATAAGTACTATCTATATTTGTAAGTACTTTGTGTGCTATTGCACACTAACTCTATACACTAATGAAGATATGTGTGCTGGTTGTGTGTTTTAGACTTTATTTTACGTGGTCCTCTCTAATTGTTCGCCAAGTTGCACGTGGTGCTAAAACGCTTTAGTACATCAACATCGGAGGATTGTAGATACAGGGGTAGTAACGGTAGATAAGTAGAGGTTCTATGTCACTCGAGTAATCTAGATGTTTACACGGTAATTCACGGGATCACGGACGTGTTAGTAGTGATGGTCCTCAGGATCTACTTATAGTTTAAGTTGTAAACCGCGTGCATCAATTACAAGTTTACACCACAAGACAATCGGATAAAAATACACATGTTTATCTGGTATTGTAGCTGTATATACTCTCACGCGCCATTCCAATGGCTTCTGGAAAACAAATAAAAACGGTGAGTTGGTCATTATCTCCGACAATGGGACAGTTCGTGAGGAGTTGAATGTAAGTATTTACATATTTATACAAATACCAGTAATAAGGCTTTGTGAGGGTCCAGACCTAGGAGTATCACACAACAACATTAACGGATGTAGACTCGCAAGCATTCCTCCCCAATTGTCGTTACGTACATGTTGATGAGAGTTAAAAATCATTCCGTCTGGATGTTGGCGCGAACTAAAGAGCTGCGACAAATAAGGATTTGTTGACATTTAACGCGTCCTCGCATCATGGCGAGAACGGACGTAACCCGCTCAGCGTCCTAATCTATACTTATACACAGCAAAGACACGTAACACCGGAGAGACAGAAAGATGGAGAGTATATAGAGGAACGAATATTACAGCTTCCGGATAAATATGCCTCGCACTCGGCTGTGGTACGGTGAGTACTATCGGATGTTTAAATTCTAATGAATTATCCTACATTCCATTACAAATATGATATTTAATAATTCAGCCATATTGTTTATTTTTGTATATGTTAGAGAGACGATCTATATAGTGGGTCGTCCAGCTGTTTCCGTCACCATGTGTACACCCAGTCCGTGTGTTATAGGAAATAACCTACAACACAGCAGAGTTATAGAACTTTGCCCAGATGTTTCTCTTTATCATATCAAACTGACAAGTAAACGTCGGACGGTACTAACGGTTCCAGTGACATTTGGGGTACAGTAACCATAGTTACAATGAGACGAGTTTTCGGTATCGCTGGAATCAAGAAGCTGACCATGCTTAAAGTGTATAGAAATCTCCTGTTGTTTGATATGCAGGATTTTACCTGAAATAGACTGTAAATACCGAGTTTCTGAGTACACGTTCTACTAAATAATTAATGCGGGCAATATAAGTCTTCTATTATAAACGAGTTTAGCAGGGATTTGTCGGCACACCTGGTCTCAGTTGGGTCGTTTTTTTTGGGTAACTACATTACGGAAATGAGCAATATAAATGTGCTATAATTGGCCGTCATTTACGTTGTTACTACAAGTAATAGGTTCACATAGCCCCGGATTGGTCCCAAGGGACGGAATACGATGATATTGGCGAAGATTGATACCTAGTTACATGTAATACTGTTTCTCTCGGCAGTCAGTCCGTGTAGCATTTCATGTGTTTGTTAAACAATAGGTTAGAGATGTACCGAAGAAACCATTAATGCCATATTTCACTTGAAGACAAATAGTGTATCGCGTCTGACTCAAACCAAAGGAAACAGAGGAAAACTTGGTAAACGGTATATAAAACAAGTGATAACAGGATACTGGAATGTTGACTGTAGCCAGCGCTTGATGCATCGCAATCCACGAATCAACACGAGTACATGATATAGGAAAGTCATTTTAATTGAACCATTGGAAATACAAATAGGACACCGAATACAGAGACATATTCTTTTCCGCTTATGAAGAAATAATAGTCATATATCGTATGGAAAAACAGGTTTAGGAAAAAATGAAATACTTATTTCAACACATGGTTGGACTATATTAATAGTTGGTATGGTGTAGTGTTCCGGGTAAAGTGTATTGTTACTAGCACGCGTCCTGGATGTAGGATGTCGAGTTTGATGTAGAATGTCGGGTTCCACACCTTCTTATTGCATACGACCAGCATTATACACAGGTGGTCTACGGCACGGTGTAAGTGCCAACACTTGGTTGGTCGACGACAGAAGAGTCACGGAGGTGGAAAACCTGTAACCAATCAACTAGCCAACCAACCAAATCAACCAACCAACCAAATCAACCAATCAACCAAATCAACCAACCAACCAACCAACCAATAAACCAACCAACCCAACCAACCAACCAACCAACCAACCAATCAACCAACCAACCCAACCAACCAACCAACCAACCAACCAACCAAATCAACCAATCAACCAACCAACCAATAAAATCAACCAACCAACCAAATCAATCAAACAACCCAAAGAGTGTCTCTCCAACCAACCAACTAACCAATCAAAAAGCGTATCCGCTACCAGCCAACAAACCTGTCTATACATTTACTTATGCAGTAGATGAAACATCATTACGATTTTATTATATGTGTTGTATTTGGAGGTGGCTGGGTATTGATATTACTACTAGGCATCCTCTTGTTAGTATGGTATGGTTCCTAGTCGGTCACTAACGAAAATCAGACTCTTGTGATATTCAAGATGGCTGGCATCTTAAAAACCCTGTCATCGTTACTTCTCCTTTAGAGAAAGTCGTATCGAGACTGTCGACAATGAGTTAAGTCTACAAATGGTTTTAGCTGAAATTATAGTCATCATTAAAATGGAGATGGTTGCCGTAGCCTGTGTCTTGAAGATCTATCACTGCTTTTCCTATTTAATGAGATTTATAAGGCCACATCCAGAATGTCTACAAAGGTCATTCTATTACAAATCTAGTTATTGCTTCTTCTCTTCATTTTTTTTACCGAACGGTACTTTTAATTTTGAAAATGAAAGCTTTCGCGAGATCAGTTTAATATCAGCAAAACAACTCATTATGATCTTTTTGTTATTATATGTTGTCGCACCAAGAAAAGACCGTGTTATGTCGATATACCGAGTGTAGATACAGACCATACCATACCAATTGAAAACGCGTTTTTGTTCTTGTATATAACATAGAAATCCTGTATACACCACGTGTAAGGACAACTCGTTTGTGTTCCTGTATACACACATGTAGGGATAAGTCGTTTGTGTTCCTGTATACACACATGTAGGGATAAGTCGTTTGTGTTCCTGTATACACACATGTAGGGATAAGTCGTTTGTGTTCCTGTATACACCACATGTAAGGATAACTCGTTTGTGTTCCTGTATACACACATGTAGGGATAAGTCGTTTGTGTTCCTGTATACACACATGTAGGGATAAGTCGTTTGTGTTCCTGTATACACACATGTAGGGATAAGTCGTTTGTGTTCCTGTATACACCACATGTAAGGATAACTCGTTTGTGTTCCTGTATACACCACATGTAGGGATAAGTCGTTTGTGTTCCTGTATACACACATGTAGGGATAAGTCGTTTGTGTTCCTGTATACACACATGTAGGGATAAGTCGTTTGTGTTCCTGTATACACCACATGTAATGATATCTCGTTTGTGTTCCTGTATACACCACATGTAATGATATCTCGTTTGTGTTCCTGTATACACCACATGTAGGGATAAGTCGTTTGTGTTTTTTTTATATATATTTCCCGGTATACACACATGTAGAGATAACTTTTGTGTTCCTGTATACATGTAGGGATAGAGATACACACATGTAGGGATAAGTCGTTTGTGTTCCTGTATACACACATGTAGGGATAACTCGTTTGTGTTCCTGTATACACACATGTAGGGATAAGTCGTTTGTGTTCCTGTATACACACATGTAGGGATAACTCGTTTGTGTTCCTGTATACACACATGTAGGGATAAGTCGTTTGTGTTCCTGTATACACACATGTAGGGATAAGTCGTTTGTGTTCCTGTATACACACATGTAGGGATAACTCGTTTGTGTTCCTGTATACACACATGTAGGGATAACTCGTTTGTGTTCCTGTATACACACATGTAGGGATAACTCGTTTGTGTTCCTGTATACACACATGTAGGGATAAGTCGTTTGTGTTCCTGTATACACCACATGTAAGGATAACTCGTTTGTGTTCCTGTATACACCAAATGTAGGGATAACTCGTTTATGTTCCTGTATACACCAAATGTAGGGATAACTCGTTTGTGTTCCTGTATACACACATGTAGGGTTAAGTCGTTTGTGTTCCCGTATACACCAGATGTAAGGATAACTCGTTTGTGTTCCTGTATACACACATGTAGGGATAACTCGTTTGTGTTCCTGTATACACACATGTAGGGATAAGTCGTTTGTGTTCCTGTATATACACACATGGTGTTCCTGTATTGTAGAATTCCTGTATACACACATGTAAGGATAACGTTTGTGTTCCTGTATATACACATGTAGGGATGGATTGAGGACTCGTTTGTGGCTTGGTATATAACACATGGATTGAGAACTCGTTTGTGGCTCGGTATTTAACAAATGGATTGAGGACTCGTTTGTGTCTCGGTATATGACAAATGGATTGAGAACTCGTTTGTGTCTCGGTATATAACACATGGATTGAGAACTCGTTTGTGTCTCGGTATATAACAAATGGATTGAGGACTCGTTTGTGTCTCGGTATATAACACATAGATTGAGAACTCGTTTGTGCTCGGTATATAACAAATGGATTGAGGACTCGTTTGTGGCATGGTATATAACACATGGATTGAGAACTCGTTTGTGGCTCGGTATATAACATATGGTTTGAGGACTCGTTTGTGGCTTGGTATATAACACATGGATTGAGAACTCGTTTGTGGCTCGGTACATAACAAATGGATTGAGAACTCGTTTGTGTCTCGGTATATAACACATGGATTGAGGACTCGTTTGTGGCTTGTTATATAACACATGGATTGAGGACTCGTTTGTGGCTCGGTATATAACAAATGGATTGAGGACTCGTTTGTGGCTCGGTATATAACAAATGGATTGAGGACTCGTTTGTGGCTCGGTATATAACAAATGGATTGAGGACTCGTTTGTGGCTTGGTATATAACAAATGGATTGAGGACTCGTTTGTGGCTTGGTATATAACACATGGATTGAGAACTCGTTTGTGGCTCGGTATATAACAAATGGATTGAGGACTCGTTTGTGGCTTGGTGTACATTATTTGTATAGAAAACTAGTTTGTGTTCTTGTATACACTAGTACAGAGAATTCGTGTGTGTGTGTTTTTTTTTAACTAGTGTATATTACTATACATTTGGAGATTTATGATAAAAAACCTCTGTGCTACTAAAACTATGTCGTGCAGATATCCAATGTTTTACCGGAGGTATGTCACACATAAATAATCTATTTAATTAGAGAGGAAGTTATTGGTGTTACTGGTACAGATGTCAGAGTGACATTGATTGGCCCACTAATAACCAGCCTCCTGACGTAGATCCGCTCGTAAGACGGTCTTACAACAAGGTGTCTTGTCATTTAGAAATAATGAAGTATTTCTGATAAGTTTCGCCAAAGCGAGTTCCAAAGCTCCGCCACGTGGAGATAGCTGTGAACATCGATTGTTGTTTGTATTAAATTTTCATGAGCAACACCTACTTCAATCTGATACCTTCATCCAAGATATTTAGCCGCTCGCTCCGTGGCATTTACTAGACACATGCTGTTCGAAAACAATTAGATTTTGGATGAACTTTTCATGAAGACATTTCTTAAGCGTTGGATTCTGGTAGGGTTTTAATTCCTGTAGTCGGAGATTGTCTCTTTTTTATTGGGTGACTCAAGGACATTTTATTTTGTGAAGGGAACAGGTTCGGTATTGATTACGATTTTGTAAGTAGAAGTATTGAGGTAAATGAATGAGTGTTTTTTTCTGATAAAATACTTAGAACGTTATGAGACCTACAAAATACACGAAACAATTGTAGCATTCGTGAATACTTAATGATATAACTATAAAAGTTTTATAATTTATTGTTGGAGATCTTTCGAGAACTACTGAACATGGTATGGGCATGCTCGCAACCGGATGAACCGACATGTTTTGTTAGGCGCGTGACGTAAAGATATGAAACTAAACCATTTGTTATATTTGCATGGACATGTAAATTAACTTGAGCTTAAAAATGAAAGATTCTACTCTGGTTAAAAGGTGTCACATGACGATAATCAACCAACGCTGTAATTCTATAACACAAAGCACAGACATTGGTCACTGTGAAAGCATATGTAGGTACCGCTGCCAAGTCGTAGAATGACGAATGGTAACCAGTATTGATAATTATTTAAGGGCTCTGACGAGACTTATGACAGGGGAGACTACTCTGTGTGTATGTCCAGGCGCAAATGATATGACTAACCAACAATTTAGGATACAATGAATATTTTTTTAACACACACGCACCTATTTACAACAAACTCTATGTATACGTGTGTTACGTTTATGAATTATCTTTACCAGGGGAATGTCACCGAGCCAGACAGATAATTAAACAACTGAACCATGCATTGTAAGGTTATTACCAACATAAAATCCATGCCTGGGTGATTACACCTAGGCAGTGGAATTATGTATACATTACATATGTACTAAGTCAAATATATCAAAGACACATACTCACTTTTCAGTAAATGTTAAAACTCTACGTCCGTTAATAACGTTTGTTGCTGATACAAGTTTCAATTGTTACAATCTGTTCAGTGTGAATGTTTTTTTTTTTTTTTATCTTTAAGCTTCAAACACGAAAGAATACTAATTCCTGGACCTTATCCTCAAACGTGTGATATTGTAATCAATAATGTTATCGTAAAGAAACAATCAATATATATTACTTCCGTAACTCTCGTTATAACACAAACAAATCTCGTGTCTCATTGGCAGAGGCTGAGCACGTTGTCGGTGACAATATTGAAAATGCAACAAAATGTAAAAACTGTGCAGGTGAAACGTTTCCCCATACATAATGTAACAGATAACCTGCGTATCAGAATTTTAGCTTTTAAAGTTATATGAAAGATAATTTTTATGTTGAAAAAGTATTTCCAAGCATGTTTATGTAGTATAACTACCTGACAAAGTCGACGGGGCACGGTTCAGATACTGATGGATGTTAGAACAGCTAGTTGATTCAATCGATACACCTTGCTGAATAAGCCTGGTAGCTTTGCAAAGTTGTCATATAACCCAAACTGTTTACTCGACAACCGCACAAGTTAGTTACTTACCTGTCATATGTAAACATTTCAACGGCTCCGACAGGTATTGTCGCACCTGCTGAACCAGAACATTGTACGCGTGTGTACACCTGTGTGTTTCAACCTGACCGTGAATACATGAACATCAATATATATGTGAATACGTAGTTGAGAAATGTGAATTGATTATATTACGTCTATGTGAACCGATGTGAGCCCGTGAGAAAAAGGTTTCTTTGAGATTTTCACGAGAACTCTGACAACATGCCGACGTATGATATGAGAGAAAGAATTTGGTACGGTAAGTAAATAAAATCTTGTGCATTTGAGACGAGTCAACATCTCAATACTATTTCAATATATAGAACATGGATATGTAAATCACAGGTGTGTAAAATACTTCCATGTAAAGCACGTGTATGTAAAACACGTGCATACACTGTTGGTACATATATGTAAAGGACATGTTTGTAAAATGCATGCTTTAAATTCACAGGTACGTGAAACACAGTATATATATCTATATATATATATACATGATATATACAGGATATGCTTTATAAGCCACTGAATTGATAACGGCGAAGAATGACACGGGTTCTTTACTTCAATAATACGCATTGAAATGTTGTTTTTTGTTTATGGTTGTATCCTGAAATTAGATTTCAAATCTACTACAGGGCTATACATATGTGTATCGTATGTAATTATAGATGACAATACACTGCTATACTTACTGTATATATACACGTATATTCGTTGTTTTTAAAGGTATCGATTCCGTGACCTAATCAAGTTATTATATCCTTTAAGACAATGATTGGTCGCTGTTAGAGTATTTTTCTTCGCTACTTATAAACCCTTACCTTATAGACACCTGGATAATGTAGTAATCAAAATTAGTGATAATATGTATTAGCTTCAGCAACCGCTAGATAAACATATCTCAACACGATATAGGACGACGAAGTATTACTATACAAGTTCTAGTATCCTGCCTCGCCAGCCTCGTGTATTGACGATTTTGCATTGCTGACCGGTGTCATCGCACAGCATTGTTAACTTATCCTTATTATCCAGCGTTGTTAACCGATGGTTACGATCATGCATTTCAGACTAATTGTCACCATCCTGCATTGCTAACCATTTGTTCTAATCCAGCGTTGCTAAGGAAGCAATTGTTACCATTATGTGTTGTCAAGCAAATGTTTTTATTCGGTGTTTCTAAGCAGGGCGATCAAATCATCTTTCAGTGTTATTAAATAAAGGTTAAGATGATAACCTTAACGAATGACTGCGCTATATTATTACTAACCAAGTGAAGCTGGAACCTGTGGACAGATTGTAATAGTGGCGCGGTTTGTGATGTCTCCCATCACTTTTCACCCAGCAGGGTTTTTTTTATTGACAATCTTGATCAAATGTACCGCTATTACTAAAAGGTTACGAAATGATTTTTGAAGCGAATATGTATATATACATAGTGGTGTTTGAAGGCATTCTCCACTAAGCGTTTTGGGTAATTGATTCTGAAGACAACATACAATTTTCTATTACTGAACGTGTCCAAATCTTATACCTCTCATGATTAGGCCTCGTAACTTTGGAAACGAGTACAGCTCAATTATAGAAATATAAGTGTAACTAACTATAGAAGGAATAGACTTCCCCTTTCGTAACAAGGTTGTGTGACGCCTCTACAGTCTACACAAGTATCTTTAGTTATATAATGGTTCTAAAACAGTTATACAGTGTGTACGTCAGATTCGTGAGTTGATAGTCTACAGAAGGTATAGGACCGTTTCATTACAGCCGTCATCACGTGAGTGGTGAACGTGCTCCCCTCGGGTCCACTGGTTCATTGGAACTTTGAGCATATTGATGTTACGCTACCCAGTGGAGTCTTCTGATCACCATGGGATATTTGTGTATTCTTTGAGGCCAGACAGAGGACACTATGTGTTAACATACACGCCTATACCATTAGATACATCAAATACTAATATAGATATATGTGTATATATGTTATGTATTGGCAGTTTGTGAAAGGCAAACAGAGTGAAATCCGACCATCAATAGTCACTGATCCGTGGTCGATAAAGCCTTATACAAAATCAATTTCAGTGAATACCGTAACATCAGCAGAATGGGGATGGGACTGTCTTGTTAAATTCTGTGATGTGTTTTTAGATTAAGTCGTCATGCATTACAGATTATTTGGCCGGTCATACTTATTATTATTTGATTGTTAGTATTCCTACCAAAGGGACATAACTCTACTAACATGTGAGTTGCTATGTCCATGAGTAGATCGGTGCTTTGGTTATGCCGAATTTCAGCTTTCTCATTAACCTGCAAATACACTGCTTCAATTTTAGAGAATGTCATACATAGATCAAATCGTTTGGATGCATAAAACATTTGTCATCGCGTTATTTTGTTTGAAAATTTAAATTATTGATTTAGGTAGGTTAAGATGTTATATCTCTTTGACATGAAATCATATCCCTATGTTGTTTTTTAATTAGAGACATGGCGTGCTTTATAACGAAACTTCGGAATAATGTTATCTCCGGATAAACCAATCATGGTTTGTTTATTGTGGAGAATGTTAACTGATCTTGTGCTAGCAATTTTACAAATGCTTTCTTCCCGGAAGTGAAATTTGACCATGCAATTTATTCGTCAGTATAATTTCCGCAGAGCCTTATTGGAATCCACGAGTCCGTGGCATTCAAACCAACAAATTTATATGGAAAAGTCAGCTTTATGATCGTGATAGATTAAGTGTAGGTTAGGATCTTGAATTTGTGAGTTACTTTCGAAAAGACACAATATGTCTGGGTATTCAGTCTATACAGAGAGTTTTTCTACGCATTAACGAGGAATCTGTAGGAGAAAAACAAAATGGTGATGTAGACTCCGAAGGTCCGGGAAATTAACAGATTTCCGATAGGGATCCATCAACGTCCGGACCTGCCTTCGGAATCTCCTTCGTTAATTAAGTCAGGTAGAGGGTCCGATCGATTCGAGCGGGTATACAGGGTGTGTTTATCACAGCTAGGACGTGATCACCAGATACATAGAGCCTTAGTTGTTATGTGTATGTGTACACTTGTGTCGTGAGCTACTGACAAAGTGTCACCATTTTCATATCGCTCTGTGTCCTTGGTCCGTCCTTATTGCGTTGCTCTTTCTCAAATTTCATACGTAGTTTCCTCTTGGTCCCAAGCGGTTGTTGATAGACGGTCATCAATGATAATCATACTTGTTATTGCAATTTTCTGGGGAGGTATCTTTCTCAGATTTCAAAGGAAGATTTTGGGAGTAATCAAGAAAACAAAATGGCCGACAGGCGGCCATATAGGATTTTGACAATGAAAGTATGTTATGACTAGATTTTGAAAAAGTACCGGATAAATCTTTCTCAAATTTCATATGTATATTGTCCTTAGTCTGTAATTTTGTTATTATCATTTTCGGAGTGACCAGAAAAAAACCGAACGACAGTCAGGAGGCCATGTTGATTTTACAATTAAAGTTTGTTATTACCATTTCTTCCACAAAGATCATTGATGGTTGTCTTTGGTTCAGATAATTATGCTCTTTCAATATCTAGGTATGTTCATCATGTAACAGACGATTTGACACTCTGACCATATCAATATTTTTTAACTGTCTATTCACTACAACTTCCAAACATCCTGTGGAGGAGGGGTGTTGTTTGTAGTGATGGAATTAATAAACAGTTGTAAAATTTCTTGGCGAGGCGATTTGGAGTCGTAGATCGTAAGTTCGAACCTCGGATAGGTCACGAGGCATAGTTGTCTTTCTTCGTTAGTTGTGTTAACTGCATATCAATGAATAAACATAATGAATCATACATCGTAATGTTGTTGTTGATCCGAAGGTTTCAGATTTAAATCACCTGTCGTAAATTGTACCCGAGTATGACGCGTTTGTATACATACATGTGTGGATGGATTCCCTTATTCATCGAGGTAGCCTATGAATAATTCGCTTGTCAATATAACATAAACAGGAAGAAAGAAGCAGAGCTAACTCATAGATCATTTGATGGTGGGCGCCAAAATCTTTTAAAATATCTCGATGTTTACAAGATACCTCTGGGATCCCTTGTTATGTCTGTAGTCAATGTTTACAAGACAACGCTGGGATATCTTGTAATGTCTATAGTCAATGTTTACAAGATACGTCTGGTATCTTGTAATGTCTATAGTCAATGTTTACAAGATATGTCTGGTATCTTGTAATGTCTATAGTCAATGTTTACAAGATATGTCTGGTATCTTGTAATGTCTATAGTCAATGTTTACAAGATATGTGTGGTATCTTGTAATGTCTGTAGTCAATGTTTACAAGATATGTCTGGTAATGTTTACAAGATATGTCTGGTATCTTGTAATGTCTATAGTCAATGTTTACAAGATAGGTCTGTTATCTTGTAGTGTCTATAGTCAATGTTTACAAGATATGTCTGGTATCATAATGATATGTCTGGTATCTTATAATGTCTATAGTCAATGTTTACAAGATATGTGTGGTATCTTGTAATGTCTGTAGTCAATGTTTACAAGATATGTGTGGTATCTTGTAATGTCTATAGTCAATGTTTACAAGATATGTGTGGTATCTTGTAATGTCTGTAGTCAATGTTTACAAGATATGTGTGGTATCTTGTAATGTCTATAGTCAATGTTTACAAGATATGTGTGGTATCTTGTAATGTCTGTAGTCAATGTTTACAAGATATGTGTGGTATCTTGTAATGTCTATAGTCAATGTTTACAAGATATGTCTGGTATCTTGTAATGTCTATAGTCAATGTTTACAAGATAGGTCTGTTATCTTGTAATGTCTGTAGTCAATGTTTACAAGAAATATCTGGTATCTCGTAATGTCTGTAGTCAATGTTTACAAGATACGTCTGGTATCTCTTGTAATGTCTGTAGTCAATGTTTACAAGAAATATCTGGTATCTCGTAATGTCTATAGTCAATGTTTACAAGATGTGTCTGTTAACACTGACTTTCTGCCTTTTTTTACGGCCGACAACATGCTGTTTCTCCTGGCCAAAATGTATGTAAATTTCCCAAAATGGAACAAAATCCATGAATATTTTCTCATTTTTAATAACATTCTAATATATTTGACCAATTTATGAAGACACAGACTGCTGTAAAATATAGAGAGAGAAAAAAAACTTGTATATACAAACATCTGTCGACATTGACGCGTGTCCAATCCGCGACTGCTGTTGGACAGCAGAAAGACAACAAAAATCAGAACGATCCTTACTGACCGTCACGTGATCGCTGCTGCTGGACAGCAGATACAGACAACAGCAATCAGAACGATTCTTACTGACCATCACGTGATCGCTGCTGCTGGACAGCAGATACAGACAACAGCAATCAGGACGATCCTTACTGACCATCACGTGATCGCTGCTGCTGCTGGACAGCAGATACAGACAACAGCAATCAGAACGATTCTTGCTAACTATTACGTGATCGTTGTCTTTTATTCCGGTAGTTGTTAACTATCAGACTGTTTACTTCAAATCATATGACGGTTGTGAAATGATTCTCTGTAACATACGTATCCTTTCTACACACTTGGAAAAGGTTGCCTGAAGATCTTCCACTGGGAAACAATGAGGCTCTTCATTAACCCCAATAATGACGAAGTTGTTGTTATTTTTCAAAGAATCGCCACATTATATTAAAATCACATATCAGCGACATGTTCAGACCCCTGGTCCTGTATATATACAATGTGTGCCTTTCTCTATAGTCTTACACCTGTTTGTAGGAGATAGTTTTCGGTCCTGTTTCCTCGGATGTTAACTAAAACTATAAAAAAGTAACGACATAAGTGGCTTCACCACAATGCTTAGCCAAACGGTAATACGATTACCACTAATTAACCATTTAGTGCTGTAGACATTTTTGTTTCTGTAAATACCTAATAGTAGATCTCCATACCACACACTCCTGTCTGTCCCAGACATACTGCTATAGATTATGTACGAGTGTCATTTGCTCTCGTCTTGCAAAGCACATTTCGGTCACAACAATTTTTCAGTGTCAGTATGACATATAATTGTTCAAAATTTATCACGAATAAATTGTTTTCCATTATTGAAATGTGATTGGATTTGCAAATGTATTGAAGAGAAAAAATAAGAAAATTTAATTTGTTACGGACCTTCATATAACCTAAATATCTACATACCTCAATAACCCACTGCCCTGTTCGTGTTACTGGTAAAATATCTACGTACCTCAATAACCCACTGCCCTGTTCGTGTTACTGGTAAAAGATCTACATACCTCAATAACCCACAGCCCTGTTCGTGTTACTGGTAAAAGATCTTCATACTTCAATAACCCACTGCCCTGTACGTGTTACTGGTAAAAGATCTACAATAACCCACTGCCCTGTAACTGGTAAAAGATCCCCTCAATAACCCACTGCCCTGTTCGTGTTACTGGTAAAAGATCTTCATACCTCAATAACCCACTGCCCTGTACGTGTTACTGGTAAAAGATCTACATACCTCAATAACCCACTGCCCTGTTCGTGTTACTGGATAAAAGATTTTCATACCTCAATAACCCACTGCCCTGTACGTGTTACTGGTAAAAGATCTACATACCTCAATAACCCACTGCCCTGTACGTGTTACTGGTAAAAGATCTACATACCTCAATAACCCACTGCCCTGTTCGTGTTACTGGATAAAAGATTTTCATACTTCAATAACCCACTGCCCTGTACGTGTTACTGGTAAAAGATCTACATACCTCAATAACCCACTGCCCTGTAAGTGTTACTGGATAAAAGATCTACATACCTCAATAACCCACTGCCCTGTAAGTGTTACTGGATAAAAGATCTTCATACCTCAATAACCTAAATAACCTACCTCAATAACCCACTGCCCTGTAAGTGTTACTGGATAAAAGATCTTCATACCTCAATAACCTACTGCCCTGTACGTGTTACTGGTAAAAGATCTACATACCTCAATAACCTACTGCCCTGTAAGTGTTACTGGATAAAAGTTCGACATACCTCAATACCTCAACAGAAAGTTGCTTATTAATCCTAAAGCCCACGGTCATTTGTAGACGACATGGAATAAAATGACATCTACCGAAACGAAACGATTGAGGGAAGATCATTTACAAGTTGTCCGATGATGTTCCGGTATTAATGACTATCTGGGCCTGAAAAAGTAACAGGGGAAAACGACTTGTTCGAAGGCTGTCATGGTTAATTTATATATAAGGCGGCGGCGACGAGTTGTCCATAGACTAGCGAGGTTGATTTATACGCAATTGGACGAGTTGTCCGAAGTATGTCTAGGTTAACTTATTTATATTTGGACGAGTTGTCCAATGTATGTCTAGGTTAACTTATATACAATTGGACGAGTTGTCCGAAGTATGTCTAGGTTAACTTATATACAATTGGACGAGCTGTCCGAAGTATGTCTAGGTTAACTTATATACAATTGGACGAGTTGTCCGAAGTATGTCTAGGTTAACTTATATACAATTGGACGAGTTGTCCGAAGTATGTCTAGGTTAACTTATATACAATTGGACGAGTTGTCCGAAGTATGTCTAGGTTAACTTATATACAATTGGACGAGTTGTCCGAAGTATGTCTAGGTTAACTTATATACAATTGGACGAGTTGTCCGAAGTATGTCTATGTTAACTTTTGTACAATTGGACGAGTTGTCCGAAGTATGTCTAAGTTAACTTATATACAATTGGACGAGTTGTCCGAAGTATGTCTATGTTAACTTTTGTACAATTGGACGAGTTGTCCGAAGTATGTCTAAGTTAACTTATATACAATTGGACGAGTCGTCCGAAGGTTGTCGTGGATGAACAACCATCTTCATTAAGTTGAAATCTGGATTTGAATATATATATAACGAGAGGGCTGAATTCATGGCAGAAGGCTGATTAAAGTTCACTTGATATCAAATAGCTTTACCTGTAACGAACCCACTGTTTATTAACATAGTTCTTCTTTTGATTAAATCTCTGTACGATGAATACCACACAAATACCTATTAAGGCGTCTTGACGTCAGAGCGGAGATGTAATTCAAATCGCTGGCCTAGACCGTTGTTATCGACTTAAATGTATATAATTCAATATCGGTATTTTCGCAATGCGACGAGATAGCTAAAGAAAACGGGAAAAACATCTTTTTTATTCTGATTATTTTACTCCGTTGCATTGTACATACACTTCTATGTGTGTATATTAACAATCTTTGCTAATGACTCACGTACGTAATAGCCATAATGTGTTAATTGCACATAGGTGATGGATTGATGAGGTTGTGCAAGGGTATTATATAGAATTTCATACACTATTAATTTAATTCTGAAACTCTTCAGTTTATATTTCACAGTTTACATGTATATGCTCCAGTTTCAGGCAAACTCTTTCTGTTTAGATGTCCAAGTTTTGCATTTTCACCTCACTGTAAAGTAAACCATGAGTATCGCTTTTATCAATTACAGAACCTAACCTGAAGGGAGGTAATTCCCAATGAAAACAAGTGTAACGCCGATACGAGTTGTCTCGCTTCCACAAGCCTGTTTGTGTGGAACAGTGGCACACACTGATATCATAAAATAAGTAAATTTACGCAGTATTTCCAATATCCAGCAAATCCGGGATGTAGACGTACGTATCTCTCATCACCATGTTTCTACAGATAAGAGTATTGTGATAATACTTTTGAAACTTCATTATGAACTGTAGCACAGCAAAGATAATACCCTACTGAAAGATGCATAAATGTGAAATTTAATTGATATACATTCACGTGCCACAACTACTTTTAAGAAGCACGTGGTAGTTATCCGGATTACCTGTGACATAATTAATCCGTTAGTTAGTACGTCACAACATCATACCTGACATGTATATTTATATTTAGTGTTTACGGTACACACATCAGCGTTTTGATACAAGAGTGAACAAATCCGTGTGTTTACTCTCGTCCATCATCATACTCGTGTCTGTCAACAAAATGATACTGTAGTGATGACGGATCTGTCTAAATATGACCACACATACGGAATTATTCCCATTTTGATTATGACAAGGTCGCGGCACCATCGCCGTACCCAGACCTCGAGGGCACGTAAGTCTTTTTTTCTTCTCTACTTTGTCACATATCAAACTGTATTGTAACCAATTTATTTATCTTCGGTATTTGACATCAACACCAGTTTGTTATCATACAATTAACAAACACCCTCTTCAGAAACCAATACTAGATAAACATCCTTTTTTGGGGATGTCGGGACGGTGTGGTTGCTTGGCCAGTTGTCGAATTGCTTGGCTAGGCGATTTGGTGCCGATGATTGTGAGTTCGAGGACCAGACAGGGCACGAGTCAAAATTGGCCTCCTCGTCACTTGTGTTACCATGTTCAAATATCAATTCCTTAACGTAATGCATCATATACAATAATGTATGTTGATCCAAAGGTTTAATATTTGGGTTTCCTATCGAAATTGTACCCGTGCTTTCATATTTATAAATACATTTTTTACATATCACACCTGGCTATACATTTCGACTTATTATTGCTGGATTTAAATCTACAATTATCATACCTGGTTATACATATGTAGTTACCATACCTGGTTATACATATGTAGTTACCATACCTGGTTATACATCTGTGATTATCATACCTGGCTATACATCTGTAATTATCATACCTGGCTATACATCTGTAATTCTTGGGAAGTATATATTATTATTAAATAAGCTTGTGTTGGAGTTTAATGGCTAATAATACTTATTTTGAATAATTGATACTCGGTAATCTAAATTCATATTACAACCGGTTGAAAGTCTATAAGGTCATATTATGTCTTACTTGAGAACAATATTGAATTGTTAATTAACACTAACCAACATTGTTTTATGTAGGATGTATCATTTCTTTTTAGATTGATGATGGTAAGTCATGGTTAACATTAATGAACAGTCTCGATTTCATCAGATCGCGATTTGGAACTTAAAACGATCCCTAGATATATAAGTCATGATATAAAATCATAGCAATTGCTAATTACATCTCCATGCCTTCCATTAAACTGCTGTGTTACTAGAAACATTTAATCAACACGGACATGTTTCAAATAGCATAGGTGTGAACGGGTTATCGCCTATACTCTGTTTAATTAAGACACATGGCTTATCAAGATCTTTGTCAGCTGACGTCAGTGTCTGACAAAGCGTTGGTCAAGTCTTGGAGAGATTTCACGGATGTTCCAGTTAACGGACCATTGCGGATAACACATTCCAGAGATGTTGCAGATAACGGATCATCGCGAACAACAGATTTAAGGGATGTTCCAGATAACGGATCATCGCGAACAACAGATTTCACGGATATTCCAGATAACGGATATTCCAGATAACGGATCATCGCGAACAACAGATTTCACGGATATTCCAGATAACGGATTATCGCGAACAACAGATTTCACGGATATTCCAGATAACGGATCATCGCGAACAACAGATTTCATGGAAGTTCCAGTAAAAGGATCATCGCGAACAACAGTTTTCACGGATGGACCAGTAAACGGATCATCGCGAACAACAGATTTCATGGATGGACCAGTAAACGGAATAAATATTAATCTACTTTGAGTGGTGGAGTTAAAGAGGCCTCACAAACTCCACCACGTGAATTAGAATTGGTATGTACTTTGTATACTAAGTGAGTACTCTGTGTACAAAGTGAGTAATCTATGTACAAAGTAAGTATTCTGTCTACTAAGTGAGTACTCTGTCTGCTAATAGAGTACTCTGTGTACTAAGTGAGTACTCTGTGTAAGTAAGTACTCTGTGTACTAAGTGAGTACTCTGTGTACTAAGTGAGTACTCTGTGTACTAAGTGAGTACTCTATGTAAGTAAGTACTCTGTCTGCTAAGTGAGTACTCTGTGTACTAAGTGAGTACACTGTGTACTAAGTAAGTACTCTGTCTGCTAAGTGAGTACTCCATATACTAAGTGTGTACTCTGTGTACTAAGTGAGTACTCTGTTTACTAAGTGAGTACTCTGTGTATGAAGTGAGAATTCTATGTACTAATTGAGTACTTTGTGTACTAAGTGAGTACTCTTTGTATGAAGTGAGAACTCCATGTACTAATTGAGTATTTTGTGTACTAAGTGAGCTCTCTGTGTATTAAGTGAGTACTCTGTGTACTAATTGAGTACTCGGTGTACTAAGTGAGTACTCTGTGTAAGTAAGTACTCCGTGTACTAAGTGATTACTCTGTGTACTAAGTAAGTACTCTGTCTGCTAAGTGAGTACTCTGTGTAAGTAAGTACTCTGTCTGCTAAGTGAGTAGTCAGTGTACTAAGTGAGATGAGAACTCTGTGTACTAAGTGAGTATTCTGTGTACTAAGTGAGTACTCTATGTACTAAGTGAGTACTCTATGTACTAAGTAAGTACTCTAAGTACTAAGTAAGTACTCTATGTACTAAGTGAGTATTCTGAGTACTAAATAAGTACTCTGTCTGCTAAGTGAGCACTCAGTGTACTAAGTGAGTACTCTGTCTGCTAAGTGAGTACTCAGTGTACTAAGTGAGTATTCTGTCTGCTAAGTGAGTACTCAGTGTACTAAGTGAGTATTCTGTGTACTAAATAAGTACTCTGTCTACTAAATAAGTACTCTATGTACTAAGTGAGTACTCTGTGTACTAAGTGAGCTCTCTGTGTACTAGGTGAGTACTCTTTGTTTTAATTAAGTACTCTGTGTACTAAATGAGTACTCTTTGTTTTAATTAAGTACTCTGTGTACTAAATAAGTACTCTGTGTACTAAGTGAGTACTCTGTGCACTAAGCGAGTACTCTTTGTACTAAGTGAGTACTCCGTGTACTAAGTGAGTACTCAGTGTACTAAGTGTGTACTCTCTGTATACTAAGTGAGTACTCTGTGTACTAAGTGAGTACTCTCTGTAAGTGAGTACTCTATGTACTAAGTGAGTACTCCGTGTACTAAGTGTGTACTCTCTGTATACTTAGTGAGTACTCTGTGTACTAAGTGAGTACTCTGTGTACTAAGTGAGTACTCTCTGTAAGTGAGTACTCTATGTACTAAGTGAGTACTCCGTGTACTAAGTGTGTACTCTCTGTATACTAAGTGAGTACTCTGTATACTAAGTGAGTACTCCGTGTACTAAGTGAGTACTCTGTGTAAGTGAGTACTCTATGTACTAAGTGAGTACTCCGTGTACTAAGTGTGTACTCTCTGTATACTAAGTGAGTACTCTGTGTACTAAGTGAGTACTCTCTGTAAGTGAGTACTCTATGTACTAAGTGAGTACTCCGTGTACTAAGTGTGTACTCTCTGTATACTAAGTGAGTACTCTGTATACTAAGTGAGTACTCCGTGTACTAAGTGAGTACTCTGTGTAAGTGAGTACTCTATGTACTAAGTGAGTACTCCGTGTACTAAGTGTGTACTCTCTGTGTACTAAGTGAGTACTCTGTGTACTAAGTGAGTACTCTGTGTACTAAGTGAGTACTCTCTGTGTACTAAGTGAGTACTCTGTGTACTAAGTGAGTACTCTCTGTGTACTAAGTGAGTACTCTCCGTGTACTAAGTGAGTACTCTATGTACTAAGTGAGTACTCCGTGTACTAAGTGTGTACTCTCTGTATACTAAGTGAGTACTCTGTGTACTAAGTGAGTACTCTGTGTACTAAGTGAGTACTCTCTGTAAGTGAGTACTCTATGTACTAAGTGAGTACTCCGTGTACTAAGTGTGTACTCTCTGTATACTAAGTGAGTACTCTGTATACTAAGTGAGTACTCCGTGTACTAAGTGTGTACTCTCTGTGTACTAAGTGAGTACTCTGTGTACTAATTGTGTACTCTCTGTATACTAAGTGAGTACTCTGTGTACTAAGTGAGTACTCCGTGTACTAAGTGAGTACTCTGTGTACTAAGTAAGTACTCTGTGTACTAAGTGAGTACTCTCTGTGTACTCGGTGAGTACTCTTTGTTTTAATTAAGTACTCTGTGTACTAAGTGAGTACTCTGTGTACTAAGTGAGTACTCTGTGTACTAAGTGAGTACTCTCTGTGTACTAAGTGAGTACTCTGTATACTAAGTGAGTACTCTCTGTGTACTAAGTGAGTACTCTGTATACTAAGTGAGTACTCTCTGTGTACTAAGTGAGTACTCTGTGTACTAAGTGAGTACTCTCTGTGTACTAAGTGAGTACTCTGTGTACTAAGTGAGTACTCTGTGTACTAAGTGAGTACTCTGTATACTAAGTGAGTACTCTTTGTTTTAATTAAGTACTCTGTGTACTAAGTGAGTACTCTGTGTACTAAGTGAGTACTCTGTGTACTAAGTGAGTACTCTGTATACTAAGTGAGTACTCTGTGTAATAAGTGAGTACTCTTTGTTTTAATTAAGTACTCTGTGTACTAAGTGAGTACTCTGTGTACTAAGTGAGTACTCTGTGTACTAAGTGAGTACTCTCTGTGTACTAAGTGAGTACTCTGTATACTAAGTGAGTATTCTCTGTGTACTAAGTGAGTACTCTGTGTACTAAGTGAGTACTCTCTGTGTACTAAGTGAGTACTCTGTGTACTAAGTGAGTACTCTGTGTACTAAGTGAGTACTCTGTATACTAAGTGAGTACTCTCTGTGTACTAAGTGAGTACTCTGTCTGCTAAGTGAGTACTCTCTGTGTACTAAGTGAGTACTCTGTGTACTTAGTGAGTTATCTCTGTGTTAATTGAGTACTCTGTGTAATAGAGTTTATCATTGAGTAAATCAGACTGACTTAATCTGTTGATGATTAGTTTACTGACAGATCATAGCCACATATTACGCCACTGATAAGATTACAGGAGGTTTAAAAATGACGGAAATATTACCATGTAACTATTATCATATAAGGTGGCCATTCCCTTTCAATATCAGCCCGAGGGTCAGGTACCTCAGGGTTGGTATGGGTCCTGTCTACATTTATTGGCCAAGCTATGAAAAAGTCCAAAATTAAAAATTATTTATTTCAGACAGATGATTGACTTAAGTAAGAGTAATTAACTATACGAGGGAACGATTACAGTTGATAAGATATACCGGAAGTAGTTTAGCGCGTGCATATCTGGATCAGAAGTTGATCAAGTTCTATTCGTACATATCGATACAATCAGTTTCCGTTATAAAGTATTTATCGTATTTCTGCACCTACGTATTATATATTTGATTCTGAAACAAATCTTACTATATAACAGTTTAATTGACCTGAATGACGTGGGCAGAATCAGTGGATTGTTGACATAATTCTGTAAATGGGTAGTGGTTAAAAGATCACACATTTATGGCTAAGATTACAAGATATTTCCTTACGGGAATTTTCACGGTATATATTTCCTTATTGACTCAATGATGTAAGACGATATTTAAACCTCTGTCATTGAGATGCTTGTGGGTATGACCGTAGTCAGACAGACTGGCTGGGTGACAACGCGTTTTATTTAAAGTCACTTGTTTCACGTTCTATAATTAAATATAACCTTTCTGGTACAAGTACATATCCCAACATAATTGTACAGTAGTAAAATTCGAGTCGTATTTGATAAAGCGATCCGGAATACACACTGGCGGTTGTTACGTAAGCCCAAACAATTCCCAGGCGTGGTATATAATAAGCAAACGTATTGTGGGTATTAGTGAAGCGGATTTATCAAAGAATCAGTACCAGTCAATATTGTACTGATTACCGGGCACGCACATCTAGCTCTATAGTACAGTTATTTAGCATTGGTGCTTAATGAGCCTGTAAAAGCCCCAACCAGAAATATTTCTTAAAGGCGGAGGGCTCTTCATCTCACTCCAGCAATATTACAAGCTAAAGACACATGTTATAATCAAATTAACTGGTTTCAGGAAACTGCATTGAACAACAACCGACATATAAAAACGAACAATTGATTATCTGTATTGCGTGAAGCTGGAAAATCTATACGCCTCCCTTAGTCCTTTACAGTTGGACTAAGACCCACGGGACCGCGTGTTTTTGGCGTGTAGTTGTTGGTGCTGGTGTCGGAGTGTCTTGGAGACAGGTCATAACTGGAAGCAGGAAAGCACAGCGTGGAACGAGCTCGGATACAGCGGCTGGAACAAGGCTGGGTTCCCATGGAAAGGCAGGATCAGCGGCACTCGGCTACACAGTGTCATTATCATCAGAGCCGCTTGCAGTTTTGAGCTTCTGAGCTTGGATGCACAAATAGTGTACGGAAAATTGAATAGGAATCCCATGATTGGAATAGCCGAGGCTAAACGTAGTGTGTGCAGTGGAGTGTGACTGTATGTTAATGCCTGGCTGTTTAGTGTTGGGAGTACGAGGAGACTAGCATTATATCTATATGGGAAGTAATACTAAATCGGGAGAGAGTCTGTTTAAACATCAAAGCTACACATTGTATCTGTCCAATATTTAGGTGCATGCTTTTTTTTGGAGGAGTTACAGATGTACGTTATAGGCTTGAGTCCAGCAAACCATTGACGCCTGGTTTTTATATTGAGTTTTTCTCACCAGTGTGAATTATTGACATTTTTAAAAGCTCTTTACATATCTCAATCGCTGTGCGTGGATTATGCAAATATAGGTACAGCATTGTGAGAAAGCGTGTGTTATTTGTCGGTGGAACTTAGTACGATATGGAAAGTCCGTGGGTCGAATCGCAAAGGGCGGAAGCCGAAAATGGGGAGTTACTTTCCGTGAATGAATCCGAAGAAGAGCTGGATAAGGAAGGGACTGTAGTAGTGAAAGATGGTGAGTAAACAATCCGCTATGTTAGTAAATAGTACACATGTATACATAAGACAGGAGTTTGATTGACATATTGTAAACAGTGAAGCGTGTAGATGTATCATACTGTATCTTAGTAATGATGTATAGAATATACTACTGTGGGAAAGGTCAAACCAGATCATCTCGATAGCATGTGAACACGAGATACTACGTAGGTATAAAGCTATGGTATACCTGTGATTTACCTGGAGGGGGATGGAGGTGAGAAATTAGCGGACCCTTGATAGCATCTTCTATAAACACGTACAGGTGACAGTGGTGAATCATCTATCTATTGGTCGTGAGTGCTACCTGGAAAACGCTGTCGGGTTAAAAAACAGGTTAAGTAGATTTCGATTGCAATATATGTAGGAAATCTACCTGCCTTTACTTTCATTTCCATTGTATTTTTTTTAAATACCCCTTTGCTGTGGTTAAAAATCCTGAATGATAGAATCTTTTCAGCAAACTCCATATCACCGATAGTAACATACCCTGGGGAGCCAGCAGTTAGTGACTGTCGGTATATATAGCTGTAGAGGTTGTCCGTGTGAAAATATCCCTAGGTACATGTATGATCGATCTCTGAACATATAGGTTATAATTATGTAAATGTGTCATAACTTCGTCCTGACATTTTTTCACCTGTATAATGCTCAAGGTCATACATTTGCGTATCCCCGCCCCTAACTCCTCCTCTATAGGGAATCTGTTGGACAGTAGCGATACAGGTATATGGTCGTGACATACGGGTATCACATTATTTATTAATGTTACTGGTAATCGTTTTTAGCTGATTCTGTTTGGTATTTTACTCCTTAGTACTACAGCATTCTTAGCGGTATTGTCTATAACAGATGATACGATCATCACCCACTTTTATACAGGTAATACCTTTCCTGCTTTGCCTGAAGTTATCATAAAGTATTGAACATGAACTCATTTGACATTTAAGCTCGAGTAGTTGTATGACCTATTTGCAAATTAGAGACACAGGATAACATCATATCTCCGAGATCTGTAAATCACTCCTGCAATTAGACCCCATCCATATAGGTCATAATCCACCAAACCATTCTGTGCTTTCGAACTCAGAACCCCTAGTCGCCAATCTTTAAATGTAAATCACAACCCTTAGGCTGAGATTATTTAGTCGGATTCACAATTTCTAGTCTCCAATCTCTAAGCCGCAATTACAACCCTTCGTATTCGATGTCTAACTACGACTCACAAGTCATAGTCTCCAAACTCTAAGTAGAAATCACAGCCCTTAGGCACCAACCTCTAAGTCGGACTCACAATTTCACGACTCAGATCTCTAAGATGGACTTACAAACCCAAGTCTCCGATCTCTGAAACATATTCACAACTATTGGTGTCCGATCTCTAAGTAGGACTCGCAACACCTGCTCTCTGATCCCTAAATAGAAACCACAACCCATAGTTTCGTCGAAAATTTAGACGAGTTTAACCGACACTCACACGTCCAACCAATATCCGTCCTTACCGTCCGTCGGGATCCTACCCTTTCTAACTGTACATCCGACCCTTACCCGTCCTAGCTGTGCATATTATCCCAAGCTGTGTTAACTGTAAGTCCGTGCGTCCGACCTACCCTTCTTACCTGTACGTCCGACTCTTGCTCGTCCAACATGACAGGTTCTTATTTGTTCGACTTTTACGTTCGATTCTAATACCTGTTCGTCCAGTACGTTAAATCACTGCCCGTCAATGGTTGTCCTGCCTGCCTGACTTGTCTCATATTATTCTTAACCGTCTAACGTGTATGTCCGACTCCTACATGTCCTGTCCGTTAGACCTGACGTCCGACCTGTAATACCATCACACATGAACCGTTGTAGTAAATAAAATGCAATATGGGTCCAGTTATTTTCATTTTCTAAGTAAGTTCGTTACTTATTAGTGATATATTCTAGTGTTAGGAAGGTTTGACCTTTGCTCTCAGTTGACTCTCGATAATCTTAAGGTCCTGAAAATCGAGTACAAACATACATTTATACAAGACAATTGTTGAAGTTGTTAAAAATTGTTTCTAAGATTCTTATTATGTGAGTTGTCTCCCCTCCATTCCCCTACCAGACATCTTAGCCTCCCTCTAGATCCCCGTCGTTGTCACGTCTGTTTCTGTGTGTTCCAGTTTATGCAGTCCAAACTTTACTGGTCTCCAAGGAGAAAGAGAGTAAGTAGTTTCCCTATGTATGTTTTCTGTGCTTGGTAATCCTCGTTGTATCGTGTGTAACCATTCCGTAGTCCGTTTTCTGTTTTCAATTATAAAATGTGATGGAAATAACTACTAGAGCACATCTAAACTCTACTAACGGATCGCGGAATGGCTAATACGGACCTTCTTCAGAACAGTCCATTTCGGTTTGCAATCAAATAATTCCAAGTACGAACCCTGAATTGGTTCTGCTGTGATTAGACTGACGGAAGAAATTGTGTCTATCTTCGATCGGGCGTTAAAACAATCCATTTAGGTACCATATTTGTCGTGTTTCTTCTTCGGAACGTAAAACAACAAATATTGCAAATGTTTTTATTCAACTCAGAATTTAATTAAATATGTTCCTTCAAAGATTTGTACGTATATGAAGGATGGACCACGGACTCCACGCGGATGGTCTTGAAGTAGAGTCTAATAACCAAATCTGCCGCCACTACTGAACCTCCTGTCTAGTTACAGATGTGTGTAATATGTGTGGTCTTAGATGGAGTGAAATTGAAATACATCACCATGAAGCATTCAAAACACCAATGTATTGTTTACGTTTACCCGCCGTTGTCACGCCTCCGTCGTAGCTATCTGTCGTCAAGACACGGTCCAACAGCCCATTTTCACGTATTAAATATTAATATAACAAAAAAAGAGAGCTAGTTTGCCACCGAGCTACGTCAGCGTGGTTATATAAAACAGGTGTACTGGTGTATCTGATGAACTTTGCTGTGTTAAGGAGTACTTAAGATGTGTTTAGTCAATATGTTGTAATAGGGGCTGCTGTATTATATCGTAAGTCTATTAAACAAACCACAAAACCTGAAACATTCGTGTGAAGTTCACTAAACACGACTGGAAACCCATATTTATGGGTTAACAACTTAGAATTATATATTGTAATAGTTTCGCGATACGCTGGTAAAAGTATCAAACACAATGACCTCGTCAACTTTACTTTGAAAGCTCCAGTGGCCTTTACTGTCTTCTAATCAATCAATACAACCTTCTCTATATTGCGAGTTTTTTCATGTATGCTGTTAGCTTTAATGTACATACTTCAATAGCCGTATTGTGTGTTATTGATCGATACAAGCTGATATCTCAAAGTATAGCGACTGTGGAGTATACTAGTGTACGTATATCTAGATGTGCTCTGTATAGATTTCATTTGTAACGTTTCTAGTCAAGATTGGGGCTAAGAGTTGTTGAGATTATGAAGAGGAGTGTAAGCGCCTCTGTGAAGATGAATGAAGTATCATAAATCCGCTTCCGGTTGTTCCATTTAGACGCTGTCACTGGGACTGTCGCCTCGAGAGTCGGAATCGACTTTGTATCATTTAACTTCTTTAATCGAATCATTTAAATCAATTGAATATCAAACTAGATGGAAACCATAAAGTCCTATAATCTTTCTAACACGGCAATCGTTTAGATGTAACTATGTTGAACCATTTTTGAACGTAATGGACAGAAAAATATTGACTGAACATCTTCGTTTTTGAAATTGCCTAATTGGCATTATTCGACATAATGCTGAATGTTCTCTCGCTTCTCATAGATTGAAGTGTAGCAGAAAATCTGTCACCGTTATTATGATAGATTTCAATGTTTGATTCCGGTCATCACACCAGCTATCTATTACCTGGACAATAATTGGGTTTGATGCATCCTTTAATTTGATGTATTACTTGGCTTGATCATCCCCTTAACGAAAGAGGTAATGTCTCGGCACGTTAACACTAGGTCTTCAGAGTTACACAGACAGACCCTATTTATTATGGAACACTGGTGTTTCTATTAATAAAATTACGTTACTGGACAATGCTTAATCCGTGACATTATAGTCTGGGCTCGTTTACAACTGACATCCTCATTTCGTCTGTTTGTCACTAGATTTGTCGTCTATTGTGTGATTGTGATTGAGATGCGCCGACTTCCTTTATTCCACCATCGCCGACATCGTCCATTGTGGGATCGTTGTAAAGCCATATAGCCACTTCCTCTGTGACTTAGTAAAGTGTACAAAGTCTTTACCATCACCAACATTTTGCCCCGGGCCTTCCTTCCGCCTACAAATTTGTACCGGATTATCGTTCCTTTACTTTGAAACAAGTTTCTGCCCTGGGCACTCTCTCCGTAATGATTTAGGTTGTCTCTGAAAGCCACATGAAAGACCGTTCCTCCAAGTGATGCATGTCCCTATGTCATTTTTGGGATGAATTTACAGTGCCCTCTTGGGGAATTAACCTAGTCCAAACTTGTCAACAAAAGTATCCGACTTTATATGTTTCCCTGATAGAGAGAGTTACAATGAGCTCTGGGGATGATCAAGAAGAGTAACATGACGTCATAGTCATAGTCATAGAAAGAAGACCTACATATGATTCTATAGCCCCTCAAGCGTTTGTAGTGTGCAAAATAAATAATTCATGCCAAATGAGACTTCTTACGGTTTGTTGTAATTTACATATCACAAGGGGCGATGACTTAATTAACATCGCCTCATGTGGTCTAGGAGCTTATATTGACGTTTCTTCCCTCCATCCTATCATTTCATTACGTCTAAGCTATCAGATTGCTGCCTTGCTTAATCCCGCGCTGCCGTGTGGAGATCACTGACTTCCGGTGTGTGTTGTTGATCTTTCTTCATTCTTTTATCCGCCGCGGCTTTGACTGATTTCCCTGAACATGTGAAGTTTTCGTTATATTGATAATTGCTTGTCTGATTTATGGTTTGTTATTGGCAACTCGAGGTGAGAGATGCTCGTGATTTTGTCTCTCTATCGAGTGACTTCAGCAGACCTGATGCGGCTGTGGTCAGACTGACAGCTTCAGGAGACGACATGCCTTTAGCTTTGTTAAAGTGCCAACTGTGTCATTCATGTCACTTTTGGGAGGTAAAGAGTTTTAAGGTGTGAAATACTGCGACTTGAACGCTCGACTGACTTCTTAATACCCGGAACACTGTTGAGTACCGTACACTTGTTATTTTTCCGGCACACTTCGGAGTACTCGTAGCACTGTTGAGTATCCGTTACACTGGCAGTGTCGCATCCATAGTAATGCCACTAGCAGGAAGTGATGTCTAAACAAATACACTTCAGGTCTGGCTCTTGGTCCCAACTCCTTCAGATTTATTTGCTCATTCTATGAGTCCGATAGAATGACCAGCTGTCCAGCTTACCCGGACATTGATGTCCAAACCGCGCGGACATTCCAGACTTTTGATGTCGCTCTGTGTATCCTCTAATGGCCAGCGTTTTAATATGACGTTCATTTTAAGGGGAACTTAAATTTATAAAACACTTTAGATTAATGTATTTTATTTCATTAAGTGGACTTTGTGGTTGTGCTGGTATATGGCCCGGGACGCGGCCATTGATTGTGTCGGCGTTGGGTCCCACTGGGAACACATATCGATGTACAATGCTGATGATGACATTATCAGTATAGGTCAGCACTGCTACATCTCTATAGCCACATCGTCGGATGGCCAATTACAGCCACTCAGACCCTACAAATCGGACTAGATTGGTGTCAGTGCTTTAGGATGAATATCTCTGATTTCATCTCGTAAACAGTGATCTGTAACAGTAGAATGTAATTGTCCTATTGCAGATTCTCATGGTGATGAATAACACACACGGCGTATTCCTGATACAAATATACTAATAAATAGGACTGGTCTTTATATAGGCTTAAACCTCTGTTTCTGAAAAATGTATTTTTATATACAATATGTTGTTGATTTAGAAACAGCAAAATATTTCGATTAAAAACGTCAATGTGTTCGCATCTTCATCGTTTTCTGAACTTGAATAGTGTCTAGATTGTCTATTTATAACTTTATCTACGTTGTGTTGTTTTCTAACACGTTGTTTTATTTACATACACGTATGTTATTGGTTTCAATGTAATAATTGGATTCTTTTGCAACGACAAAGAACAATTTGCTAATGGTTACATAAAGGAAGTTTCGCCCACTAGTCAGAGGAGAAAACCTTCCGATAACATCAGTCTGTCTATAGCATTACTGTTATATTATTTAGTCTGCAATTTTATCAAGCAAAATCCTAGTCACTTTGTCTAGGTCATCAATTTTTAACATCTTCCCGGGCTATTGGAAATACAGCTGGTGAAATTAGCCATCGCCCATAGCTGGAACAGACATCGTTAAGAGAGTTCTAGGAGACATGTCACGCGTGGAATGGAACGCCAGTTTATGTGACGTCATTATTTTTCTGCACACCAAAATGTCGAAACCGAACAAATCGGATAGAAGTGATCGCCAAATACTACCTACCACAAGTGTGTCAACTTTACCATCCGAACCAATACGATAGCCACATTGTATATCAGCTCCAACAAATGGTACTTGTCAAACAATTTCTGTTGTATGATATATATTTAATGAAGCCCCTGCTTCAGTATACAAGACAATGGCTGTCTGAAGAAGAAATGCGTTTGTGTAGCGTGGTGGATTATTTCCAAACTGATTCGCAGTCTGAAAACAGAGTACTAAATTAACAATACTTCATGATGACGTCATCATGTGGCGTTTGAACCACTTAATGTGTTAACGTGTATTATTTCAATTCAGGTAGTAGTCACAGTATTTGTAAATCGAGTTCGGGTTTTTAGAGTAATTTTGTGAAATTTAATCCGCTGAACAAATCTGATCAAGATGAGATATCACCATTTCATTATCTCCACAATTACATCTTGACAGCCATTTGTTTCAAGTGATGCTCGTGTTATTCAATTTGAAATCTAATGAGTTTGGTGTTGAGATAAGGGTGACACACAATTCTTTATTGCAGTAAATCGAATATTGGCACGTCATGACATCGGTCCTTATAAACGAATTGGCTGTAGTAAGGGATGTTCAGCAAGTGGTAATCAAGACTTAAGTTATATAAACATTTATCACTCTTGATGTTAATAGCGCACTTAAATCACACCATTAAAATATAGAACAGAAATATTTGTATGAAGAAGTTATATAATGACCATGGTTATCAAATATATATATATCATTCAGCACTCGTTAAAACTATTCGGGAATTTCCGTCAGACTAGGAGTTTGACGTCACGACGTGATTGGTCACTTATTTCAGTCTCGAGTGTATTTCAATTTCCCGGTTCTTGCTTTGATAATGTAATTTCTCTTTGATAGGTTTATTATGAAGCTGACATTTGCCGGAATTCAGAGGTACGATGCTTATTAGTACTGTTACATACTAACTTACATAATGAGCTGAATTAGTTCCGGCCTTTTGGTTCCAATGTTCTAAGCGATACCACAAAATCCGGAGATGACTACGACCTCATTATTCAGGTTAAAAATGGAGTATTCATGTTTACTTGCCGTGCTTTATCGAAACCGCAATTATAACGGGCGTTCTGTGGACGATTCCGCTTAAAAGCTTAATTCAATTAATACATTCTCCGTTTTCCCGCAAAAGAAATCTTATAGAAACAGAAAGCACAGGCCTAAATCACGTGATCTCAGGGGTCTGTTACTGGTGTGTAAAACAGCTATGTAATAATAGCTATAAAATGAAAGTATGAGTCATGCACAAGCTTATTACATACTGTGCACATTGACTCTGCCGTCTGTGAAAGGTCTCTACCTATTTACGAATGTGAAAGGCCTGTGCAAATATAGAAACACTTGCATTTCTGAGACGGCTTAAATTCATTTCCAATTCTCTAGCCAGAACCTATAAAACAATCGATATTTTTGCGCCCCTGGCAGTAATTGGGCAACACTGAGAAACATCGTCTACAGACCTGGTAATAGAAGACTGTTTTAACACTTACCAGGACTTCTGATACTGTGACAATCTCGACTTTTCATTGTGTGGCATTTCTGATACGTTATACAATGCATTGGAGAGATATGTTGATTGACTTTCTGTGGTAGAAATTTATTATCGAGGTGATACTTCCGGATTTATTTCATGTTTCTGCATGTTTTGTTATTTTTGTCAAAAAAACATACCTCTGTATGGAGGTCATACTTATTAGAGGCCAAACGTCTTTTTAAATGTCATATATTTATAGGTCATATTTCTGTGTAGGGGTCATACGTCTGTGTAGGGGTCATCGCCATCCTTTTGTATGAAGCACTTGAACCCTAGTGGAACATTACTGTTGGATAAGGGTTCGATTCCTGGTCTGTAGACACTGTTGTCTCAAAGTGCTAATGAAGTGTTGATAAGTACCCTTTATTCCGGAACGTCGGAAGTGAAAGTATCTACTGTCTGTATAAAATCAAATGTTACATATAGAATAAAAAGCAAAGTAAAGTTAGTTTAAGTAAACTAGAAGGTAAAATGGTGATCACGTGGTTTTCTTATTGTTATGTAACATTCTACGTTACAGGACAAAATCACGATATCTTTTCAGCATCACGTTTAATTTCTCTTAAATCTAAAAGAAGACGATGGATTTTTTCCGGTAATAATCTTACAAAAAATAAGAGAAAAAACATTTTAAAGTAATTTCTGAATCGTCAATATATCTATGGAATGGTTAATAGAGTTTGTTCATCGTCAACATGAATACAGTCTGAGTGACATACATACTTGTCGGATAGATTGCATTCATATTCACAATAAGTGCCATGTGACAGATATTCAATGTTTAAAAATGAAGTACAAAGGAACTGATTCTAAATGATCGTTAAAAAACAGATACATGGAATTGTACGTAAAACACGATATTTTGGCTCGAGAGTATACAAACATATGGGCACTAAAGATATACGCTACAAGGCCTATTTCTGTGAAATGTTAAAAAGTTTTGATAGGGACCTGATAGTACTATCTCCTGTCCTGACATTATGATTTTAAAAAACTTTGAAATTGAATTAAACGGCTACAGTTCCCATATAACAGCCGTTCCGATCGATGACTCTGCTCTGAGCGTGTAAGAATACGCCATGGTGCAGCGTTCTCATGTGCATGACCTTTCATTGTAAGTTTACATTGACATTTCTGTTAAATTGAGCTAAATATCACCTTGTCATGCAAGTGTACGTGAGAAGAAGTTAATTTAGAACGTGTTGTAATGGCGTCTCTCTCCGTGAATAACACTGAACGCGGTACCATAGCTCCTTCCAGTTGTACCCTTCCCACTGCGATGTACGCTGTTAAAGCAGCATCGTAATACTTTTTTCGCCAAGTTTGACATAATAATCAAGATATTTTGAGGAAAATAAAATAGAAAACGAAATCCGATTTGTTCCACTATTGTAGAGAACATTGCAGTAATCTATTTATAGCTCAGAACCAAACGGAAGTGCAGAGGTGTTGTACATTGACATTATTGATTCCTAGTTCTTTGAGCTATTTTAGAAACTGTTCTTGCAACAAGACCAGATTTTTTCTAATGAAGATAACATATTGCAGGAATGTGAGGATTGTCGGGTTTTAAACATGTTGTGATTACCACGGATTTGATTAGGATGCCGATAGCGTTGTTTGTGGTTTTGGTTGAGATGTTACTGGAGTTGGTGAGAATGTTTGAAATTATTACGATATTGATGGCACCTGTATCGTGTTGTTGTTGTTGTTGTTGGCACCAGTATAGTGTCTTAGCTTTGACTGCGATGATTGAGGCGTTTTTGACGTCGGTGAGTAGGGTAGGTTGTAGAGTTTTTGACAAAGGTGTTACCGGTATTGGACTATAGGCTGGGTTTGGTGGTGGAGGTTAAGGTATTTGTGACGTTGGTGAGTAGGGTAGGTTGTAGAGTTTTTGACAAAGATGTTACCGGTATTGGACTATAGGCTGGGTTTGGTGGTGGAGGTTAAGGTATTTGTGACGTTGGTGAGTAGGGTAGGTTGTAGAGTTTTTGACAAAGATGTTACCGGTATTGGACTGTAGGTTGGGTTTGGTGGTGGAGATTAAGGTATTTGTGACGTTGTAGGATATGGAACAAAAGGCAAAGAAAGGAAACGAAATATTATAAGTGAGAGACACGTCTTGTTGGACACAATAAGGAAGTATTCAAGCCTAATTTTCGCACTTTAGAAGGCACTTTGGCCTCGTCCTCAAGGGCTAAGAAGGTGTATGGTTTGGATGTGAGACAAAATACGACCAGACACTTTAGTAGGCGAACGGGACGTGTTTGTCGAATGTGTGGTAAACATTTAACTGTTATTGACGTGACTGTTTTAAACTGAAACAGAAATGCTGTAGACCAGGGTGAAATACACATTAAACTGAACTGTAGGGAAAATGATAAGAATTTCTTTCCCAGTGGTATTGAGGCAGAGTGTGTCCTTCCTATCTAAATTTGTCTCCCGTTCCTATAGCACTCCATTGTTAGTCTCCTCATAAGAGCATTGACGATTGTAAATTGGTCTGATTTTACAACGTTCCGCTTGACATCGCTAGGAAAATCAACTTTCGGGTTGAGTGTTTTTTATTTTGTGAACACCTATGTCTGCGGGAGATAATTTTTTCAATTGATTTTTTGCTTTATTAAGCTGTCTGTGCCTTATTCGTTCAGACTTGGTACTTTGCCCTCGGTTTCCGTTCCACTTACATACCTGCCGATTAGATGGAACCGGATGGTGAATTAATCGCCTATCTCACCTGGGAAATCACTCGCCGGCGTGTACGCCAATTTGCCAAAGGCTCTGAGTCCGTCGTTAGTGTATTACTTGTGATGTTACCTGTCTCTTTAATTGTAACTTAGATTCACATGGCCAGGAGCAAAAGAAGGCCCTTTTGTTGAAAGCACAGCACAGTTGTTATAGTTACAATTGTACATATTGAAGGAGGTGGCAAGTCAAGGCTCACCATTGAATGAAATTACTATAACCTGACTTAGTTTATTGCTCTAGTTTGCCCAGCGTTTTAAATATACAGCGGTATATAATCTTTGATATACCGGCGTCCCGAGCTAGAAATCCTAACATTTTTCGAACAAATACATTTGAATAAATTTCATTACAATACATGGTTTTGTATTTGAGATCGGTCCTGTGTCCAACAGTACGCTGGATGTCAACATACCTTGTCGGTCTCATCGATATTAAAAAGAATTATTTTCTCACGTATACTGTCTACGTATGGTGTCTAAAACCGGTGTACGTTTTCATTCGCTTGTGATACACATTTCCACTTGCTTGTCTAATATACCTACGTATGATGTACATACATTTGCATGTCTCATGTCTTACGAATCTTCAAGGGCAGTATATATATATGCATATCAAAAGAGCACGCGTACATGTGTCACCTCTTTAAGAAATGTAAGCTCGTGGCAGTAAGGACGATTTAAAAGTTAACGCCTCACCGTGGTGGTTACCGTAGGACTCTTAATCAACCTCGAAATGGTGGTCAACAATCGATACACGTTCACACAGATCCAGCAGCCGAAACCAGGTACGATTTGAGTATTGAATTGATAAGTACTTATCGTTTTTTGAAGGTCACAGAGTTGGACTTGTGTTCAGATATGTGTTAATGAAATATTTCTCCGTTCTCATAGATTGTACGTTTAAAGTCATTGACAAAAATACTTAATACACAATAACTTTGGCATATTGCGATACTATGTATAAAATAAGGTAGAATAAAGTTTAAAAAATAAATATTTTAGTATGAATATTTAATAATGTGATACTTTTCGACCAGTATCTTTTCTCTTATTTTACGGTCCATTGACGAAGCAAATCGTTAAGGATTATTTTCTTGTGTACATGAATCAACATACCCATATTACAAGCTGTAATACACTGAATATCTTGATTATGAACGGTGCTTAAATATCAGTGATATAATGCTGGATGTTTAAGAATTTATGACGTATATTAGTTATTAGAGTTTCCTGCACTGCCCACATCTACACATACCTGTATACAGCGAACCGCCGTCATGCATACAAAATACACCTGGTCATGGTTCACCTGTACAACAATGCTATTGTTCGAGAACCTCATTTAAATGTAAATAGTCTGAATAATTAATTATCATCTTCAGTGTGATAAATGAATAGGTAATTTAATTCCGATACAAAGTGAACATATGATGAAGTTTATATCAGGACGGGCCATTCTTTTGCGACCAGTCGCTGTAACTAAGAAGCGAAGGTGGATTGTTATATGTAAATTGTAAAAAAAATACATGTAGTGTAGTTTATCTATAGTAGAATATGTCAGTTGTAGGGAGTTGTGGAGAGTTAGCTTCTTGTAAATACTTTGTATATTATTGTAGGGAGTTGTGGAGAGTTGACTTGTAAATACTTTGTATATTATTGTAGGGAGTTGTGGAGAGTTGACTTGTAAATACTTTGTATATTATTGTAGGGAGTTGTGGAGAGTTGACTTGTGAATACTTTGTATATTATTGTAGGGAGTTGTGGAGAGTTGACTTGTGAATACTTTGTATAATATTGTAGGGAGTTGTGGAGAGCCGACTTCTAGTAAATATTTTGTATATTATTGTAGGGAGTTGTGGAGAGCCGACTTCTAGTAAATATTTTGTATAATATTGTAGGGAGTTGTGGAGAGTTGACTTAAAGTAATTACTTTGTATATCATTGTAGGGAGTTGTGGAGAGTTGACGTCTTGTAAATATTTTGTATAATATTGTAGGGAGTTGTGGAGAGTTGACTTCTAGTAAATATTTTGTATAATATTGTAGGGAGTTGTGGAGAGTTGGCTTGTAAATACTTTGTATAATATTATAGGGAGTTGTGGAGAGCTGACTTAAAGTAAATACTTTGTATAATATTGTAGGGAGTTGTGGAGAGTTGACTTCTTGTAAATAGTTTGTATATTATTGTAGGGAGTTGTGGAGAGCTGACTTATAGTAAATATCTTGTATAATATTGTAGGGAGTTGTGGAGAGTTGACTTGTAAATACTTTGTATAATATTGTAAGGAGTTGTGGAGAGTTGACTTGTAAATACTTTGTATATTATTGTAGGGAGTTGTGGAGAGTTGACTTCTTGTAAATACTTTGTATAATATTGTAGGGAGTTGTGGAGAGTTGACTTATAGTAAATATTTTGTATAATATTGTAGGGAGTTGTGGAGAGTTGACTTGTAAATACTTTGTATAATATTGTAGGGAGTTGTGGAGAGTTGACTTCTAGTAAATATTTTGTATAATATTGTAGGGAGTTGTGGAGAGTTGACTTCTAGTAAATATTTTGTATAATATTGTAGGGAGTTGTGGAGAGTTGACTTCTTGTAAATAGTTTGTATATTATTGTAGGGAGTTGTGGAGAGTTGACTTATAGTAAATATTTTGTATAATATTGTAGGGAGTTGTGGAGAGTTGACTTAAAGTAAATATTTTGTATAATATTGTAGGGAGTTGTGGAGAGTTGACTTCTAGTAAATACTTTGTATAATATTATAGGGAGTTGTGGAGAGCTGACTTAAAGTAAATATCTTGTATAATATTGTAGGGAGTTGTGGAGAGTTGACTTCTAGTAAATATTTTGTATAATATTGTAGGGAGTTGTGGAGAGTTGACTTCTTGTAAATATTTTGTATAATATTGTAGGGAGTTATGGAGAGTTGACTTCTTGTAAATAGTTTGTATATTATTGTAGGGAGTTGTGGAGAGCTGACTTATAGTAAATATTTTGTATAATATTGTAGGGAGTTGTGGAGAGTTGACTTATAGTAAATATTTTGTATAATATTGTAGGGAGTTGTGGAGAGCTGACTTCTTGTAAACGTTTTGTATAATATTATAGGAAGTTGTGGAGATTTTTACATGAAGTGTAGTTAACTTGTAATTTGGTTTACTTTTGGTAAATCATGCCTGTGTGCAGTTTTTCAGTAGTGTAATTATATAGTATATGGAGTTGTGATGAAGTATGTAATTGTAGGCAGTTGAAATAAATCTTACCTGTAACGTATATAATTGTAGGCAGCTGTGATGAATTAACTTGTTATATATATATATAATTGTAGGCAGCTGTGATGAATTAGCCTGTTATATATGTAATTGTAGGCAGCTGTGATGAATTAACTTGTTATATATATATATAATTGTAGGCAGCTGTGATGAATTAACCTGTTATATATATAATTGTAGGTAGCTGTGATGAATTAACCTGTTATATATAGAATTGTAGGCAGCTGTGATGAATGAACTTGTTATGTATATATTTAGGCGGTTGTGATGAATTAACCTGTTATACATATAATTGATGAAACCTGATATGTATTATGGTAGGCTTGTTATGTATATATTTAGGCAGTGTGATGGTAGGCAGCTGATGATGAATTAACCTGTTATACATATAATTGTAGGCAGCTGTGATGATTTAACCTGTTATATGTATTATGGTAGGCAGCTGTGATGATTTAACCTGTTTTATGTATAATGGTAGGCAGCTGTGATGATTTAACCTGTTATATGTATAATGGTAGGCAGCTGTGATGATTTAACCTGTTATACACATAATGGTAGGCAGCTGTGATGAATTAACCTGTTATATACATAATGGTAGGCAGCTGTGATGATTTAACCTGTTATATGTATAATGGTAGGCAGCTGTGATGAATTAACCTGTTATATACATAATGGTAGGCAGCTGTGATGAATTAACCTGTTATATATATATAACTCTAGGGAGTTGAGGAGAGTTGATCTTTAGTGTAAATTACCGGCTGTGTATCTAGGTAATATTCAGAGTTACACTATTCTTCTTCAGTACCTCACAGTACTTCTAGATCTTTAACACCATGATTGAAGTTGGTTTCGGAGAAATTTTAGATCGAAGCCACAACTGTCCGTTATTGCAAATACGAAAATAAAAACGATTTTATCGAAATCAAGTGAAAACTTCTCTCTTCAACCGATTCCTGGGAGCAGTTCGTTCATATAGCAAGCCTGCAGAGTAAATATTAGGTTTTTTATGCAATCAATAAGGTTTTTGTTTTGTCATGTACCATATGCTGCATAATTTCTGTCTCATTTCAAATTAATTGAGACCCAATACGATGAAATATTTACAAAAACGGCACCGTTATCCAGTATTATCACACGTCAGATGAACTGTGTTCTTTTACGGCGTAAATGTGATATTTTACCGGTTAACTGTACGTTACACCAGTAACATGCTGATCCGCGACACGCCAGGAGGCAATCTAATATTACGTAATGCGACAATCGAATGTGTAGTGACTCCGCGACATAGATAACGTACCAATCTACACAGGGATCATGCCATTTTATACTCTTTTAATCTGTGCATTCAACAGTGAATTATGCACGTGCATTTCTAACAGGTCTATTTCGATGTTTAATGCGCAGGTCCCCCTCCACCTATACCAGTGTACCAGTTTTTTTGTGTGTTTTTTTGGGTACATTTCGTGACCCAGAGAGATGTAATAATAATAGGTCTTCAGTTCTCGCACATGTTACATTATGATATTTTATTATAATTATGTGGTATTTATGACTGATCACGTGCATTACATGTCACGTGTGATGGACTGCACTACTTTACATTGGACGCACCTGGCTTACTACAGTACTATAGATAGCAAATAGTGAAAATACGAAAAAGACAAACGCTTAAAAGAAAGAAGAAAAAGAAATTTAGATTGTGATGAGCTTCTTAACGTGAATGTTTTTGGGACAGACTCGAGGTAGTAGGACGTGAAGAAGTGCATGTAGAAATGATCACTATCACATCTACTCTACATGAAATGGATTCACGTGCAGGTTTCGTTATTTTATATCTATACAACATCAACTGAGTTTCACTAGTAAGTGTATCACTATGAAAATGATCGTATTAAAAATATGTTATAGGAAACGTGCCCGTGAAGTGTTCATCGTGTGACCTATTGTAATGTCTATAGGAACACACACATACACACATGTTGTGATGTAGCTGGCGGTAATTTAAGGAGTGTAGTTTAGAATTTGGACTTGCATTCACTTCAAAAATAAAGAGTGTTCCTGAAAACATTCTCTCATTGTGAGGAACGACAACTCCTGACAAAAACAATAGCACGGTGTTTCCAAAGCGCATTTGGCTGTCGGGGGTTACAAAGAACCGTGTGATATTAAAAAGAACTTTATATCGATAATTGTGAATGATAATAAAATTCAGAAAGGCGGAACTTCAATATTTTGTGACATATTTTCACACAAAGCTAATAAGATAGCTATGTAATCGACGCCATATTTATAATTACGCATTAAGCATGCCAAAGTCAGCCGATAGAATGTCCAGAGAAAGATCTGTTATCATCTTTTGGTGGTATAGTTTGTTCACGAAGAGTATATATCTAAGAGGAAGGAGTTCACTATTACGGAAAAATACCCCAAATTCACTGAATAGTCCCTGAAAGGTCAAATATGTTAAATTAGCTTATCATCTACGGAACTTCCGTAACCTCATACGCCACAGGCGGTTTGATGATATGAAAGTCATGACCTTCATTATTAGGGATCTCTAGTTTTAACTAAATTGGTTTAAAAGTCTTTATTATACTTTACTTCAGATCGTTCAGCTGGAATTAGAAGCAAACAATTCACACACTTCTAGAAATGTTTTTTCTGCGCTTGGACATTCGTTGGTGTAAATATCAAAAGTAAGAAAATCTATGGTATTTTCCCTCAAACAGTAATACATGTTTGTACCACTGTTATACCACTTATAGTCATGGTGTTAAGCACCACTCGACCGTCCGCAGTTTTTGTTGTTATGTCCCTAATTATGCTCATTTTGGTCATGTGACTAACGAAACGGAAAAAAATCGACTGATCTCTGGAGATCGTTTTTGTGCTTTTTGGCCGTGTACAATTTAACCATATAATTCTATTGGGCTGGATACTGTGACGGGATCATAAGAGCAGGGAAATGTGATGTAGGAGATCGATTCCCTCATGTAGTGCATCATAGATATCATAACGTTTAATCAACCCGTGAATTAGTGACTGAAGCAAAATAATCAATTATGTTTTTCTTTTAATTTAATCGTATTTATAGTATTGATTTGTACCACAGTTTATATAGACAGGGTCACATAAGGAATGATGATACATGAATGTTTCAAATTATCTATAACAACAATGGATGTAGGAATGGTAAACCGGAAACTTCAGTACGTGTGTACTATCACGTTTAAACATGTGACTTGAAGTGCAACATCATTCCAATTTACGTTAGAAAGTCGTAAACTCACTTTTAAAGGTATTTTATTGTGTAAACCGCCCTACAGAGCTTCTCATAGTACAATACTACCGGGTACGTAACCCGCATTTTATACCGACTGTTGTCGATGATTCCCGTTCTCCGAGGCATGTCTTAATAGTTTTGTAGTTGGTTAATAACACCAGCGTATGTGTTAAATATGTCACCATGACGGATTTACTATTGCCTCTCTGTTGTATGGATTCGTTTGTCGTTTGAGTTGAACCCAGAAATTTATCATACCTAATGTGACAAAACAGCCAAGGCTTCTCTCTTGTACATTAAACCGACTTGCTCGGATCCTTCGTATGATAAAAGTGTGTGCCATGGATATATAAAATATAAAATGGCCGAATGATAACCGAATGACCGTTTATATAAGGTTTCTTTTGTGAGGTAGAGAACACTAGTGATGTGTAATCCTGTTTAGTGTAGCTGCACGCCCTTTCTATTATAGTCCCAACTTTATCCCGCTATTTATTGAAATCACTTCATTATTTCAGTATAACACAACCACTCACACTCTATATATATATATATTAGAAATCAACAGTCGACGACACTAAACCGTTAAACTTTTTTATATTGTCGCCTCCATTTCGAGTATCGATCGAACTCCAGCTTGGTTTCCATGATGGCGCGGTCGCCAAGAAACGCCAGCTCCTTTAAATCGGGAGTATTCCGGAACACAGGCTAACTGGAAGTCCTATAAACTATGAACTGCTGTCATAAGTGGAGTTAAAATATTCATGCGTTTGTGAGGACGAAAAGCGTGTGATCGGTGGTTACCAGGACTGAGACTTTGAGTTAATGGGAACTTCTCTTATTGTTGTCGTATGGCTCATTAAATGGGTCTGGTGCTTATGAGACTCGCTTCAAAAGTAGCCAAGCTTCTGATGGACACGAGGGAATCGTAAACACAAACAAACCATATGTTGGTCATCAGGCACATCAAGGTTACCAGTGATCTTGATCCGGACACGCTGTTCTCATGTATCAACCTGTGACAGTCTCTATTAGGTTCAAGATATTTATACTTAAACTAAAGGGAATATAATAAACACGGGATATAATTAAACTATGAAGCAATGAAATTGTAACCAAAACAAAAATATCAGAATACAATATATTGTCAGTATACGAATACAAAGTGTTAGTAATTTTCACTCATACATGTAGAAACACATTCTGTTACTACTTGTTTGTATAGATACACATTTTGTTACTTAGATTCAGCAGAAGAACACATATTGCTTAATACTAGTATAGAAACACATGATATAGCTAATTGTCAGTAAAGGAACACGCGATGTTACTAATGCTCTGTATAGGAAGACTTGTTGCTAGTTACTAGTATAAGAACACATGATGTTGATAATTTTCAGTGAAAGAACATATGATGTTATTTATTAGTAGGGGAACGCATGGTGTTACTTATTGTCAGTATGCTATCACATGATGATACCAGTTCTTAGAGTAGGAACACATGATGCAACTAATTGTAAGTAAACGAGCAAAGGATGTTATTAATTGTCAGTATATGAACACGCAATATAACTTATTGTCAATATCGGGACACATTCTGTTGCTTATTGTTAGTAAAAGATCACATGATTTACCAGTTGTTGGGATAGGAACACATGATGTTATTTATTTTCTGTCTTGGAACACCTGATGTTACGAATTTTCAGTAGCGGAACACATTAAGTTACTGACTGTTCGTATACGAGCATATGATGTTACTAATTGTTAGTAGAGTAACAGGACGTTAATAATTATCCTTATAGGAACGTTTACGATGTTACTAATATACATTATAGGAACACATGACACTGTTTGATTATCAGTGTAGGAACAGAGGAAGTAACCTAAACGAAGTGCCAAAAGCGATTATTAAACCATACTGGAATATCCATTATAACGAACAGTACGTATTCAACACTGACAGACACGAGCATACAGACACACATAACTTTATCAACAAAAACAACTGAAAACAAGAAGCTCGTGTTTCGGTCAATTTGTTCCGGAATCTACCACCTGTGAATTATGTTAACAGAGCACGCGAGGAACGGTACCAAGTACTTGGTTTTGATGCCGTTCAAAGCCATTCCTGGAGAGGATTGAATGTTCCAAGGATGACGAGACATATATTCTCAGCATTGCTAGATATATCACGAGACGAAATAGGACCCGTTGTATAATAGAAAGGATGTTATCGAACAATTGTCTATGAATGAAAGTGTTATGATAGCTGATATAATCTTTTTGATAAATGTTCTCCATATCAGCTTATCTAGACAGACGTTTTCACAATATCACGGATTTTAACAATGAACCTCTCGGTTATGTCACCAGAACTTTTTATGAACATCTGGCAGAACATTTGGAGGACGTGTCGTTTAACAATTAAGTCAAACGTTAAGAAGGAATAAAGATGAATAATCACTTCAGCCAGTCAGAGTATACAAAAAGGGGTATCCTTTGGGCGTATGTTGTACATATGTGTGATGGGGTTGGGTAGAATTACACAGCGGTTTCAGAAAAAGATGATCATGATTTCGGTTTTCTCAGATAACCATAATGATAAAGTAGAACTCTACCTCTTTACTTGTCTTAATTTGATAGGTGTTGGTGGGCGGGGAGGGGTGGGGGAGGGGGCACAGATTTGTTAAGTAGCGGATGTGAGCTGTATCACTTACCAGACCTACTTAACTCGGTATTTCCCGATTGTTCACGTGCTACAGTAACTTTAAGATACAAATAGATACCTCGGATACATGAATCTGCTCATGCATATTGATAACAGTCCTCTCTCGATTCTGTAAACAATGTTCGCCAGAGGCCGTACGTATCAGACTAGTCAAAATAGAAATACAACGATATAAATATACCATTGATTTCTCTCGCTAAGCCACCTTCCGCCTCAAATGGCCGAGATAAGACTGATCGATTTAGCGGTGAGCATAGATTTAGCGCGAGTTCCCTTCGGGCTACAGTGCCGGGCAAAGATTTATTTATAGACGGGCACGTGAGGGCAATCCCAGGATATCAAGAAGATAGATCCCATCAGAAAACAATAAATATGTGTTTTTGCCGCAGAAATACTTATCTCTTTCTTGTATCAGCGTCTTCTGTGAAAGAAATCAATCTTTTAACAAGACAAATTATATTTTATCGGTTGTGAATCAGCTAAAAAAACCGCCGATAGATTTTCAACAAATTTATCAGTGTTCGCAATATTGTTTTTAAAGAACATTTTATCCCCTAGTTCCTCCGCCACCTCACACGAAAGCATTATCGTGCCATCGCTTCAATTTCACTGTAATAGTTTCTGCTCTGTGCGTTCCCCGCCCGAGCGGGGGATACACTGGCTGGGCTGATACAAGCCTCTTTATGTATTGATTTTCCGTTTCTCTATAACTGTTCAATGCCTTTACGAAACACCCATTTAAGAGATAGTCTTTAGCCGTGTAAGCTGTTTTAACAAAAGCCTCTGTTGAATTGCCGTATTCTCACATCTCTTCCCGTCCGTGCTGAAAAAAACGAGGATATATTATTCATTATTGTTTTTGTATCCGGAGACTTCATCATTCTATTTTTGTTCTTCGTCTGACGCTAATAGTAATCATATCAACAATGTATTTGACCCCATTCTGCTTTATCGATTTTCGTATTCAAAACAAACTTGCAGTTCGCCGAGTTTGCTGCGCGGCTTCTGGAGCACAGCGCATTGACGATGCATAACAAATATATTGAGGACCCTGATGTGTTACAAGTGTTTTCATTGGCCACACACAGTGTCACCTGATGTTGTAACTATGGGACGATACATGTAAATAAATATGGCGGGCGTCATCACAATAAACAATTTATTGTGTTCACAGACTTCGGCACATCAAGGATCGAAAATGAATATAGATATTTCTATCATTAACACAGACTGGGTTGTCCAATATATTGTCATGCTGTAGATTTCTAGGCCAATGTGTTTTTCTTTTTCTCAATAGATTGTTCTATGGAGCAACGATTCATTGGGAAAATAAAGAATTTCAACGATCAAAAGGGACAAAAGTACTCCTTTAACATTTTCTTATCGACTTCTTAATGCACAGTGTTTTAAAATGATCAAACACAATGTACAACAAATAGGTGTCACACTGTTGGCACACGTTATGCCTATCATAAGGTGTATATATATAGTAAGTATATGATGGACCTCATAATTAACGAAGATAACCCAGAGTTCAATGTTCTTTGTAAGCATCGAGTACCACAGGGAATCAATAGCTGATATTAAAAGTCAATTCCAAGGAGAACATATAATTAAAAAAATCATTGTTTGTTAATTGCAATTTAGATGTGCGTTTTAAAAGTATATTTCACAAATTATTTCTGTTTACAATAGGGAGAAAAATCAGTGTGATGAACTTATGATTCCTGATGATTCTCTGGTAAACGACATGGCGTTCACACAATCTCTGGTAAACGACATGGCGTTCACACAATCTCTGATAAACGACCTGGCGTTCACACGTTCTTATAAACAACATGGCGTTCACACAATCTCTGATAAACGACATGGCGCTCACACAATCTCTGGTAAACGACATGGTGTTCACACAATCTCTGATAAACGACATGGCGTTCACACAATCTCTGGTAAACGACCTGGCGTTCACACAATCTCTGGTAAACGACATGGCGTTCACACAATCTCTGGTAAACGACATGGCGTTCACACAATCTCTGATAAACGACATGGCGTTCACACAATCTCTGATAAACGACCTGGCGTTCACACAATCTCTGATAAACGACATGGCGTTCACACAATCTCTGATAAACGACCTGGCGTTCACACAATCTCTGATAAACGACATGGCGTTCACACAATCTCTGATAAACGACCTGGCGTTCACACAATCTCTGGTAAACGACATGGCGTTCACACAATCTCTGGTAAACGACATGGCGTTCACACAATCTCTGATAAACGACATGGCGTTCACACAATCTCTGATAAACGACATGGCGTTCACACAATCTCTGATAAACGACATGGCGTTCACACAATCTCTGATAAACGACATGGCGTTCACACAATCTCTGATAAACGACCTGGCGTTCACACAATCTCTGGTAAACGACATGGCGTTCACACAATCTCTGGTAAACGACATGGCGTTCACACAATCTCTGATAAACGACATGGCGTTCACACGTTCCCTGATAAACAACATGTCGTTCACACAATCCCTGATAAACGACCTGGCGTTCACACAATCTCTGATAAACGACATGGCGTTCACACAATCTCTGATAAACGACATGGCGTTCACACAATCTCTGATAAACGACCTGGCGTTCACACAATCTCTGATAAACGACATGGCGTTCACATAATCTCTGGTAAACGACATGGCGTTCACACATCTCTGATAAACGACATGGCGTTCACACGTTCTTATAAACAACATGGCGTTCACACGTTCCCTGATAAACATCACTGCTTTCACACGTTCCCTGATAAACAACATGTCGTTCACACAATCCCTGATAAACAACATGGCGTTCACACGTTCGTTGATAAATAGTATGGCGTTCACATGTTCTCTGATAAACGACATGGCGTTCACACAATCTCTGATAAACGACCTGGCGTTCACACAATCTCTGATAAACGACATGGCGTTCACACAATCTCTGGTAAACGACATGGCGTTCACACAATCTCTGATAAACGACATGGCGTTCACACGTTCTTATAAACAACATGGCGTTCACACGTTCCCTGATAAACATCACTGCTTTCACACGTTCCCTGATAAACAACATGTCGTTCACACAATCCCTGATAAACAACATGGCGTTCACACGTTCGTTGATAAATAGTATGGCGTTCACACAATCCCTGATAAACAACATGGCGCTCACACGTTCGTTGATAAGCAGAATGGCTCACGAGTTTGTTCATTAAGGTAATGTCTAAAAGAATGTTTTTTTCGGTTGTTTTGATTATTATTATTTCTTGGTTTGAGACTGCAATTTGATACTTACTTTTGTGCATCATTCAAGATATTCTGGTTCCTTATCTAAATGGAAAGTTTTAAGTCGACCGAGTTATATCAATTAAGTGCACACATTGTGTCTAATTATAAAACAGAGGAGAGGAGGTTGTGTGAGGGGGTGTGGGATGGGGGTGGGGGGAGAGTTACAGGAACTAAGTGCACACATGTATCCCTAGATAACAGGAGTGTAACACTGCGTGCAGCTCCTATCAGCCAATGATAAGAAGAGATGTAGAGGGAGAACACTCACTGTTCGGCGAGGTGTAAATGACTCGCTGACTACCGAAGTATACGATAGTGTTGAATTATCAGGTTTTAAACGACGTAATGTAGCCGATTAGGTAAGAAAGGACACGCGCTATCAGGTCCACTGCGCATGCGTGCAGCAGTTGATAATACTTCTCGAATCAAAATTGATATTCCAGTGTAGTGATGTGTTGTGTGGATTTGGTTTCGTTTTGTGTCTTGGTATGTGCACGTATCTGTAGTGACTTAAAACTTAGTGCGAGTTGTTAAAAAGCCTTCCATGTAAACATCGCTGAATATAATTACACAAAAAACTGGCAATAATCGCCTTTAAACAATAGAACTCGACCCAGACGTAGATAACGTTTACAAGTACCTCGTACACGATAAAGGGTAAAGACAACACGTGTAAGGTGTCATGTGACTGTTTCTTTCTTTTTATACACGAAAGACTTGTTTTAAAAAAAGAGTGAAGACATACGTAAATACATAGATATACGGTGATTGTGTTGCTCCCAATGACAAATGATGGCCTATAAACGACAAGTGTATTTCAGTAACAAAAACACTGTGTAAACACTAAATTAGTATGACTTTTCATATTACTGGTGATTTTCTATTCAAACATTTATTTATTTTTTTGTAAATAACTCCCAGACGCAGTTCCGACAATAATTGGCCGACAAACATCGCGATTCTCGTATCTGATTGGAAGATGTTTCATCTTTACGATCGTTTTGTATTCCGGCAGCAATGTCATAAGAAAAAAAACTCGTAAACTACCAGCATCAATTGAATACGTAGTGATGCTTAATGGTAGACAAAAGCCAATCAATGACTAGCTGTTAGATTGATAGAGATGTTTGTGAGACGTGCACCAGCTCGTAAAGTATCAGTGTGTGTAGTCTGTAAGCATACCAGAATTTGCAGTGATGCATTATTGGGATGATAAATATGCCGTGTGTTTGCAAAAACAACACAAAACACACCACCCGGCAACAACCAGTCTACATAAACATAAACATGACCTTTGAAATGTTATTTTAGATACACCAGACTTGAATTCTGTGCTTAAAACTGTCAGAAAGTTGAATGATAAAGTATGCATCGTCAGGACAAAAGTTTCTAGTAAGCACGAGAACAATTTCTGTGAATGTCAACAATTACTGTTCTTGTGTGTATCAACAATTACTGTACTTGTGTGTGTCAACAATTACTGTACTTGTGTGTGTCAACAATTACTGTACTTGTGTGTGTCAACAATTACTGTACTTGTCAACAATTACTGTACTTGTGTATGTCAACATTTACTGTACTTGTGTGTGTCAACATTTACTGTACTTGTGTGTGTCAACAATTACTGTACTTGTGTGTGTCAACAATACTTGTGTACTGTAACAATTACTGTACTTGTGTGTCAACAATTACTGTGTGTGTGTCAACAATTACTGTACTTGTCAACAATTCAACAATTACTGTACTTGTGTGTGTCAACAATTACTGTACTTGTGTGTGTCAACAATTACTGCACCTGTGTATGTCAACAGTTACTGTACTTGTGTATGTCAACAATTACTGTACTTGTGTGTGTCAACAATTACTGTACAACAATTACTGTACTTGTGTATGTCAACAATTACTATACTTGTGTATGTCAACAATTACTGTACTTGTGTATGTCAACAATTACTGTACTTGTGTATGTCAACAATTACTGTACTTGTGTATGTCAACAATTACTGTACTTGTGTATGTCAACAATTACTGTACTTCTGTATGTCAACAATTACTGTACTTGTGTGTGTCAACAATTACTGTACTTGTGTGTGTCAACAATTACTGTACTTGTGTGTGTCAACAATTACTGTACTTGTCAACAATTACTGTACTTGTGTATGTCAACATTTACTGTACTTGTGTATGTCAACAATTACTATACTTGTGTATGTCAACAATAACTGTACTTGTGTGTGTCAACAATTACTGTACTTGTGTATGTCAACAATTACTGTACTTCTGTATGTCAACAATTACTGTACTTGTGTGTGTCAACAATTAGTGTACTTGTGTATGTCAACAATTACTGTACTTGTGTATGTCAACATTTACTGTACTTCTGTATGTCAACAATTACTATACTTGTGTATGTCAACAATAACTGTACTTGTGTATGTCAACAATTACTGTACTTGTGTATGTCAACAATTACTGTACTTCTGTATGTCAACAATTACTGTACTTGTGTATGTCAACAATTACTGTACTTCTGTATGTCAACAATTACTGTACTTGTGTATGTCAACAATTACTGTACTTGTGTATGTCAACAATTACTGTACTTGTGTATGTCAACAATTAGTGTACTTGTGTGTGTCAGCAAGTTTTGTACTCGTGTATGTCAACAATTACTGCACCTGTGTATGTCAACAATTACTGTACTTGTGTGTGTCAACAATTGCTGTACATGTATATGTCAACAATTACTGTACTTGTGTATGTCAACAATTACTGTACTTGTGTATGTCAACAATTACTGTACTTCTGTATGTCAACAATTACTGTACTTGTGTGTGTCAACAATTACTGTACTTGTGTGTGTCAACAATAACTGTATTTGTGTGTGTCAACAATTAGTGTACTTGTGTATGTCAACAATTACTGTACTTGTGTATGTCAACATTTACTGTACTTCTGTTAGTCAACAATTACTATACTTGTGTATGTCAACAATAACTGTACTTGTGTATGTCAACAATTACTGTACTTGTGTATGTCAACAATTACTGTACTTCTGTATGTCAACAATTACTGTACTTGTGTATGTCAACAATAACTGTACTTCTGTATGTCAACAATTACTGTACTTGTGTATGTCAACAATTACTGTACCTGTGTATGTCAACAATTACTGTACTTGTGTGTGTCAACAATTACTGTACATGTGTGTGTGTCAACAATTACTGTACATGTGTATGTCAACAATTACTGTACATGTGTATGTCAACATTTACTGTACTTGTGTGTGTCAACATTTACTGTACTTGTGTGTGTCAGCAATTACTGTACTTGTGTATGACAACAATTACTGTACATGTGTATGTCAACAATTACTGTACTTGTGTATGTCAACATTTACTGTACTTGTGTATGTCAACAATTACTGTACTTGCGTATGTCATGAGTATGGAGTGGTATTGTTTCCTTGTGTATTAGATATAATGCGGAGTATAAAGTGGTATTTTATCCCTGAAATTCTCTCTTCCATACAAAGCGTTACTTGATCAAAGAGTGAGCCAAAGCTTGCTAGAGCAGCATCATGGGGCCCTTATTGTATCTGATACAAAGTATTTCCCAGGCAGGCGAAATTATAGGAACTGATTTTGTGTAGGAGTTGGCAATGTTAAGTTTTTTTGTCTTTTTCTTTCGTGACTGTTCTGTTTAATGTTCGTGTGCCCTATTGGAGTATTATGTAGAACTAACATTACTCTCAGACATCGGTCAATTTATACTGTATAATAAAACAATCAAAGGGTTTCACTAACATCATAATGACCTCATTCATTGTCCAAAGTTGTAATAATTAGCGTGGTAATTACGTCGTGTCGTGACTAGCTTGTAGATAGTGGTTTATATACATTACTACAGACAAGTCATTTTGGCCTGCTGTGTTGTAGCATTCCCCACCATGAATAATGAAAGCAATGTTTTGCAAAATGATTCTTCATTGTGCTTTGACATGAGAAGTATCACCATTTGAATTCTAGTCTTTTGTAGTACACGTTTTTTGTCGAGGTTGATATTGGCCATGTCCAGTTAGGTATCTATGTGATCTGTTAATCATATCAAATTAACTGAAATTAATTCAGTAAAATTCCGTACCTGCTTAATAAATCTGTGTAGCATGAATCTGTGTTTAGTGACTAGTAAACCAAATCTTCCGGGATAATCTGTGTTATTTAATGTTGTCAATACGACGTCACCATACTGACGATGCATGTAAGTCAACAAGCCATTGTCACCCAATTAAGGGGGATAATTCCGCTGTTGGAATTTAGGGCGGCATGTCCTGATTATGCACTCAGAATTTGTGTTTTACTAGTGACGTGGAGGCAGTAAAACGGATATTTGTGACGGTATAATTATAATATACCGACGCAACTTTCACAGTACAGTAGCGAAACCACTATAATTCTGTTATTGACGTCATTAACAGTCGTCATCCGAACTAGATATGCGAATAAGAAATAAGGGGTCTATATGTCGTGGTTATACTGTACAAACTTATTTTCATTGACCAATCAAAAGTATTACATTTCAAAATATTAAGAAGGACGTAAGGACATGATATCAGTAAGGCAATACCGCTTCATGGCCACATCATGGCCACTCCAACGCATGGCTACACCACTGCATGGTCACACCACCGCATGGACACACCACTGCAAAAATAATTGTCTATGATATTAACGATTCCCAAAAATTGTAGAAAACTAATCAATTGTACCAATCATAAGTGAGCAAATGATAATTTCTTTTCTCTAAATTATTGTATAATTATAACAAGTAGATGGGATTATCTTCTCAAACATTAAAGGTCTTTACATTATCGATGACTTTGCTATTCTGTATTGTCTATGAGCGGTATGGTTACATCATCAGCCATCTTGTTTCTGTTTATGTCACTTCGTTCTCCAACAAAATTGAGTCAGAGACAATAAGACCAGATAGGGTTTGGTGTCATCTGTGGTTGCTGAAGACTTCCTTTGAAAACTTTGAGTCTTATCAACCCAGTCTTCAGATAACCTGGGGTTATCTAATATCACATGACAGTTCCTATGCGATATTAAAACACGGTGTATTTTTAGACACGATATGTCACATGACCCGACATGACACCGTGATGTCATATTATTGTATCTGATGATGACAAAAATGGTGTATTTTAAGACTCACGATGCCACATGACCTGGCATGTCACCCTGATTTATTATTAAATCTGATGCTGACAAACATGGTGTATTTTTAGACACATGTCACATGACCTGGCATGTCACCGTGATCGAAACTCGTCACGTCACTCTTATGATCATATTCACTTGACCTAAATAACTCCGGTACTACAACATCACTATACTTCCTGTCAGAGAGTAAAAAAATATCTGTCAGATAAATCTCACGTCAGCTTTGTTGATAAAATTGGTCTCATTGATCCTAAATTGGCTCCAACTCTGACACAGTGTTTACGGTCCCCAATCGATAGTTACTCTCACACATGGCACGGAGTATCAATGTTTGTCTTTCTGGGGATCGCTTTCGGCACGATACATTTCAATATGTTAATCTTTTTTGTTCTCTTGAACGTTGAATTATTAGAAAAATAATAAAATGGATATATCGATCGTGTAAAGAATTGTTTCTGATCGAAATAATCAAGCTACCGAATTGAAACACTAAATGACATCTTTTAATTAGCACGATGAAGCAGCGCTGTTTCTTCAGCTCTCCACAAGCATACGCTGCTGGGCTTGTTGTGTGACACTGATGAACTTCGTTAATGGAAAGCCTTCCCTAACTAAACACAAGAAGTAAACCGCGAGGAATCGATGAAACATTACATTCTCTTGTAAACATTCGCCTGATACCTGCGCTGATCAACTAATTGAAATCAATAGACGTACGATTTTGATCAAATGCAATCAATTATTTCCCCGATATGCTGTAAGTTAGGCAGGTTATCAGAGCTGACGCGTACTCCTCCGATAGATCCAGAGTCCATCGTAAAATCATTTGGCATCTTTCTGATCCGTGTCATTCTAATTAAAACATTGCATCAACTTCTTTCATATTTGTACTGATGATATAAATTATACAATTAGTGGTTTACATCGCATGTAGTCTTCCTGTGATGACTCACCAAATCTAATCATGACTCGTCAAACCTAGTGATGAGTCACCAACCTCGTGATGACTAATCAAACCTAGTGATGACTCACCAAACTTCGTTCTGACTCGCCAAACCTAGTGATGGCTCACCAACCTCGTGAAGACTCGCCAAACCTAGTGATGACTCACCAAACCTAGTTATGACTCGCCAAACCTAGTGATGACTCACCAACCTCGTGATGACTCACCAAACCTAGAGATGACTCACCAAACTTCGTTCCGACTCGCCAAACCTAGTGATGGCTCACCAACTTCGTGATGACTCACCAAACCTAGTGATGACTTACCAAACCTAGTTGTGACACGCCAAACGTAGTAATGGCTCACCAACCTCGTGATGACTTGCCAAACCTAGTGATGCCTTACCAAACCTAATGATGACTCACCAAACCCAATTATGACACGCCAAACGGAGTGTTGACTCACCAAAACTAGTGATGGTTCAATAAACCTAGTGATGGCTCACCAAACCTAGTGATGACTCACCAAACCTAGTGATGCCTTACCAAACCTAGTTATGACTTACCAAACCTAGTGATGACTCACCAAATCTAGTGATGCTTCACTAAACCTTATGAAGGACGCCAAACCTAGTGATGGCTCACCAACCTCGTGATGACTCACCAAAAACAGTGATGACTCACCAAACCTAGTGATGCCTTACCAAACCTAGTTATGACTTACCAAACCTAGTGATAACTTACCAAAACTAGTGATGCTTCACTAAACCTTATGAAGGACGCCAAACGTAGTGATAGCTCACCAAAGCTAGCGATAGCACATCAAACCTAATGAAGGACATCAAACATTGTGATTGTTCGCTTAACCTAGCGATAACTCACCAAACCTAATGAAGGACACCAAACGTTGTGATGGTTCGCTAAACTTAGTGATAGCTCACCAAACCTAATGAATGACATCAAACCTAGTGATGATTCGCTAATCCTAGTCAAGGACACGAAATCAGTAACAGTAATACAGGGCGGTAGTCGGGTAGACGTATATTTTTTCATCTTATTCTTGTTCCGTAAAGTGCTAAGTTTTGCCTGATTGCTAAAAATGGTAGATATAACTTAATCGACCGTATCCTCCTTAGTTTATTCAATAGGTATGTTAAGCTGCCACCTTCTGTTTGTAGGCTCAGGATGGTTGATGAATTGCAGCGTTATTCCTCGTGGTTCAAATTGGTATTTTTGTTCTTCATAAGATGTGTATCGTTGACATATTCTGACTAGCTGTTCGGAGGTTATGTACTGTTAGCAGTGTCATCTGCACTTTTCACCGACAGAATATGAGCTGAGTTTAGGTAAGCTTTCTGAAGATGAAGAGTCACTAAACGAGATCGATACTATATCAGTAGTCATGCGGCAGGCAGTGAGTCGTGGTACACGGTGATACGTATTAATACATCATGTAGTACGTGCCGGTAATTGTCATGCGATGAGAACAAATTAAAATTAAATTGAAAACGCTTAATACCGTGCACTTTGCGTAGAATCCATCCCGATATACTAAGAAAACCAGCGAAACTACACACAATACTTCTTAAGATATTCACACATTTTCAGTGTTTATTTCATCAGGAAATATGATATTGAATTCCATTATAAAAATGTAGATAAAGTCAGTTAGGTATTTCTATAAGGACTTGTTGCAGAGTTCTACATTTTCCGAATTTTAGTGGTTTATAATATGAAGAATGAAACTTCGGCAAAATAAGCTCAGTGTTGTCTCCATGTCCTTAAACACTCACTGACCCATTAGCATCCATATTTAAAAGATACTGCAGATGAGACGGTTGTATTCTCGGGGGTAAGGAACATGGAAATCTGTGATCCAGTCGCGTCCATACTTACATGGTGTTGCAGCAAAGACTTATATTTCCTTAATAGAGACAGTCAGATTCCACGCCCTGTCCACTCTAGCTGTCTACTGATGTATCGTCCTTGATGGAATTAGGAACTCCCGGGGGCGTGACTACATTTTCTTGTCTATGTTTCTTGTCAAAGAAGTGTTGGTGAAATATGTTTGTTTTACATTATTGCAACGCTAGTTATTCCTTGGGAAGTCTGACCCATCTTCGACCACTAAGACTTCTAGTTACAAGTAGTTGGTTGGATACAGGTTTGCCATTCAGGCGACACGAGGGTAAACCAGATAACTTATCATATATATTGTGTCATTACCATCATGTCACTGTAGGTAGAATATAAGTACTGTACCTGCTACCTTAGTTAAATGGTCTAACGTGGCAACTAGATATTATTTTTATCTCCTCAGTCATTCTGAACACTTTGGTTTTAACTAATGCCCCACTTGGCAAAACCTCTTTATTAGCTTCAGTGTTGAGCAGCCGCCAAAGTGAGACAAGTTATGGAGTCTGCCCCCAGAACAAGACATGTTGCTCTCCTCTTGGCGTTAAATTGCTGTCAGTATAATGAAACCGGGTAAAATGAAGAGATACCGTAACTAGTTTATGAAATTCCTGTGTGACGGCACTATAAGCATTCTGAAATGGCCCCATCATCTGTGACACCATTAAAAAAAAAAAAAAAAAACATTAGCTGCTGTAGGAACGTAAAAAAGATAAGACATACTTAGACAAGCAAATAGCTTAGCCTCAATTATAAACTACATTTCTTTTGGGTACACTGACATCCGTGTATACTATGCAATAATTTGTATGTACCGACTAAGTGTCTTGCTGACTACTTGAACAACCAGCATCGTGTTGTGTCCAGACCATGTTTATCACTATGTATACATCGCCTGTATGGGTAATTAGTTGCTACACCATAAATGTGTTGGTTTTAGTTTGTAGATAATGTATTCGGCACTTGCATCATGAAATACGTACATATATATGTAATTAACCAAAGCGCTCTACAACCCAACATAATGAGTGGAATTGTGCTTGCTCCGTCTGTCAAGGGAAGAGGAAGCAGTATGGGATTAATTTCTACAACCCCTACTGATGCGGGATAGGTTTTTTAATGCCACGTAAGCTGTATTTTACACATGGGAACCATCAACCTCCACATATTTACCAGTTTTTTTATCTAATAATTTCCTCGTTTTAATCACACTGGCTTTTTGTTTCCGTCATTTCAACAAATGTATGCGCTAGTCGAGGGGCAATTTTAGACACTCAGGGAAAAAAACGGAATTGGGATATCTTCCATTTCATCAATACAACATGCTGCAATGGGTATATAACATTAATTCTACCATTCATCTGTCAGATTCACACTCTAGGTCATGCTGGTGTTGTCACGGAGCAGGCATCCAAGTCTCGCTTGGGTTGTCATGGAGGCGGGTAGCGTGGTATGATAACAGATATACAATTAGTCACGCCATAATGACATGTCTTTTTGGTGCCCGGTAACTATACTAACACAGATTATAGTGCCATCACACTGAATCTTGACACATATTTGGGAGGGTTAATACCTTCTTTATCTCTTAGTTTTGTTTTGGAAGGGACGATAGTTTCTTTGGATGACGTTTTGTTTGGGAAGGGATGAAACTTTCTTTTTAAGTTTTGTTTGGGAAGGCACGATACTTTCTTTTTCTCTAAGTTTTGTTTGAGAAGGGACGATCCTTTCTTTGTCTGTGAGTGTTGTTTGAGAAGGGACGATGCTTTCTTTGTCTGTGAGTGTTTTTTGAGAAGGGACGATGCTTTCTTTGTCTGTTAGTGTTGTTTGAGAAGGGACGATGCTTTCTTTGTCTGTGAGTGTTGTTTGAGAAGGGACGATGCTTTCTTTGTCTGTGAGTGTTTTTTGAGAAGGGACGATGCTTTCTTTGGCTGTGAGTGTTGTTTGAGAAGGGACGCGGCTTTCTTTGGCTGTGATGTTTTGTCCGGGAAGGGACGATGATTTATTTGGATGTGAAGTTATGTTTGGGAAGGGACGATAATTAATTTGGCTGTGAGTGTTGTTTGAGAAGGGACGATACTTCCTATGTGAGTGTTGTTTGAGAAGTGACGATACTTTCTTTGGCTGTGACGTTTTGTCCGGGAAGGGACGATACCGTCTAGGACTCTAACGTTTTATTGGCGAAGTGATGATAGTTCATGTGGCTTGGACGTTGTGTTCTAAGAGATACGGTGTATATCCATTCCTTTTGATAGGTTCCATTTTTACAGTATCTGACAGTTACATTAAACAATCATGCAAATGAGAGTTAATGTCAGTCTGCTTAATAATGGTTCCGGTTGTATATATTTTTTTTTTGCGATTTTTTATCACAGAAACCTAGCCGTTTAGATAATGATATAGATTTAAGACTGGACCGTCACACCAGCTAAATTCTCTATACTCTTGGACTATACCAGCGATTTTTTCCACCCCCGGGATTTTTACTCTTGGACTATACCAGCGATTTTTTCCACCCCCGGGATTTTTACTCTTGGACTATACCAGCGATTTTTTCCACCCCCGGGATTTTTACTCTTGGACTATACCAGCGATTTTTTCCACCCCCGGGATTTTTACTCTTGGACTATACCAGCGACCCTTTCCGCCCTCGGCATTTTATTGAAACTTCGTGATTCAGACACGTCAGACAGGATATCGTATTCAATTTGTTAAAGTTGCCCAGCGATATGTAAAAATAAGTAAAAAGCGTGCAGCCATCTGTGTCATGTCATGACTATCTGAGGAGTTAAGCAGACAAGCTTGAGAGATCGATATGTAGTCTATTACGGAAACAGTCCTATCATAACGTACTCGTTCTACATAAATTGAGGACAATTAAGTGGCCGTTTAGCCACATGTTGGTCGTTAGTCTCCACTAAATACCCCGTAGTTGGTAGTTGTTTGTGTGTAGGCCACACATATGTACATTATTGGCAATAGAGACTCAGACACTTGTCGATACTATATTTACAGACACCGATTTCTGACCTTCGTTTACGTTATACAATCTCTTACGTTTTATTGTTGGAAATTTTATGGTTATATTTAAAATTATAATACGTCATTTGTGTGTTGATCGCATCAGCATGAGTTCCTAACGACTGAACAAGCAACACTATAAGTGTAAATGTAATGCGTTGGCATAACAGTATGTAGAATATATGTGTTGAGTAACGACAACATCAGTAAATGTGTATCTTTTTTTTTATTTCATTTCCATTTTGGGAACTTATTGTGATCCAAAGTTTGGATAAAAAAACGTGTAACTAGGGTTGATATGCCCGTTGTTTGACCTCATTAAACGTCTATTATATTACGACTTCCGAACTCTGGGCCCCAAAGTCTGGTAATGATTTATAATGATGTTGAAAACAAAGATTTCGAAATAGACGTGGCATCACATCCCTTCATTTTGTTAGAAACATCATATGGGGACTTTCTAATGTGATATAAAATTGGATTAACACTGCACATCATGAGATAAAAATAGCTGTATGTGGTTTATAGACTAATATAACACAAGTGTGCCGATGCTTTTCCGCCTACCAAAGACACGGGCACCTGTTTATATCCGGCTGATGTATCTCGGCTAGATCTCGTGCTCTGATCTGGAGAAACGCTATTTGTATATATTTACAGTAGTGCCGAGGTCATCACAATTCTGTCATCGGTCTTGGATAATTCCTTCGTGAAATTTACCAGCAACAGCACCTAAAAAAAATACCAGTGACGTCAGAAAGACCACGCGCGCGCTTGAATTCCATTTATCACAAAACTGGTTCATTAAATTCAGTGAAACGGTCACACTAATATTGGTGTACTTTTGCTCTAGTCCCTTCTATTTAAGACGTATTTAAGACGTTCTTGCAAGTGGTTAATGTAATACTATTATCATAACTCTAAGAATCTCCTCGACATCATTGTCATATGGGATTTATGAAATATTGATGTCAGTTTGGTGCCCCGGTTGGTTACCAGGTAGTAATCACAGATATTTTCATGAAAGATCTCTTTTATCATAAGGTCAATAACGTTTCAAGTGATTTTCATATCATTCCTGTATACAAAGGCAGTCATTTCCTCCTAATCTATATGTTTTATTTCCAGTGTCATTAGAAGGACGAAGTTTTCGTCCCATCCCCTAATAAATAATGCTACATGGTTTCAGTGTTAAAGCATTATTATATATTGAGTAAATGGCATGACAAACGCACTATAATCATAAACGTCAGCTGTAACAATAATGAAGTATCTTTGTTTTAACCAGTATGGACTGAAATGTTTTAGACAAAATAAAAGTTTCCATACAGCCACACAACATAGCAAAATACATCCATCTAGCCACATTAATTGTCTGTATCTAATTTGGTACTTTTTTAAAATAAACTAGTATCACTTGTTATGTGGAAAGGAACGCGTCACTTTGTGTTCAGTTTTAACCATAGTATACTTTTTCACCTTTCTTTGGTAACTTTTAATGGTGAGTATGGTACAAAATTACTATCGATTACACGCTAATAAAGCAGGTTATTGAAGTATAAAACATAATGCTCGCTAATCTCAAACTCTGGCTTTTCTGTTTGAAATATGGTAACATTTGATGCTGTGCTAAGCTAACCTATCTACAATGGGTGTAGGGATGACAGCTTCCCCTTGGCATGGTTGGGGGTAGGACGGTCAGCGCGCCAATACTAGCGATTGGCATTCTGTGAACACAGTTTAGAAATGAAAACTGCAGGGTGCACGTACATCTCTAAAATCGAGGTCAGCTAGGGGCACTCGGACCGATAAGAAGATACGCTAATCTCTCTTCAACTCATTTCGTTCTGTAAAGCGGGGAGTATCTCGCGGTTCTAATTCCTTGAAATATGAGAGAGCGGGACTTGTGCTGGCGAGAGCTGACTGAGTAGGGATATAACTCGGAACGGTAAGAGCATCAAGATGGAGGCCGAGCCAGGAGTCCTGGAAGGCACAGAGACAGTAGTCGAGGTGGCACCACAGGAGGAACTTCACGAACCAGAGCCAGAACCTGTACAGGAACCTGTACCTGAACCTCAGCTAGAACCTCTACCTGAACCTATTCCAGAACCGGTACCAGAACCGGTACCAGAATGTGTACAAGAAACTGAACCCGAGTGTGTACCAGAACCTATTCAGGAGCCCATACCGGAACCTTGTGTGCAACAACAGACAGAGGAACAGGTTACAGAGGAACCTGTCCCTGTCAAGGCGGGAAATGGTGATGCCGCAAACATTGTTAGTAATGATATAAGCGAGCAAAATCAATTGGAAATAGAGAAAGTGGAATTGGTGGAGAGTGAAGTTGTAGACTTGGAAACAGTTGAAGAAGATGATAAGACTTCGGGGCTTTGTGTCGCTTCTCAATGTGGTAAGTATTGATTAACGGGGCATCGTGTTCGTCTGGGCATGGTGTACTTTACTCCTTAAACTATGGCCAGTAGCCATCACCTCGTTCCTAATTCCACAGTAAGTGTTATATATATATGACCTAAGTATGCCAGCAGACGATCTTAAGGATAAGATTTTCCCATAACCTTCCACACATTAATTACATTAGCCGACTGACTTAGTGTTCCAGCGCCATAGCTCGAAATGCTGTGATTTCAATTTACGGTTTTTTTTTATTTCATTTGTTCTTTATTCGTTCATTTTGAGGGATTTTATATGCTTTGTTTGGGGTCGTGTGAATCAGACTGCACATTTCACGTAACACGTGCAAAATGGGGATAAAGAATAACTGTTTTTCTTTTTTTTAATCATTGCAATGTTGCTGTCAGACGCTTTCGTAAAAACAGTAAGTTGTATGGGAAGTAGACACGCTGATATAGACTACTGAAGGCCATCACTATTGGTAATTACTTGCATTGGTGTGCGCTTTGCTACCTCGTAATGACTTAGACAGCGTTTCGCCGTCCTGACGGTAATCAATCTCCCCTTAGGGGCTGTACGGGCCCTGTCAGACCGTTTACAACCCCCTCCCCGGTACCCACGCTCACGTTCAGTGGCATGTTTTGTTTTTAAATGTACTACAGGCTAGTCTGTGTCGTGAGACAAGAAATATGCTACAAAAGCTACAGCATTATACGGACCGGTTATTTATATAGAGATACAAACAAGCTACATTGTAAAGACGCCAACTCGAGCCAGATTTCAAGCATTGGTATTTTAGAGATTTTGTTGAGAGACCCCGCGGGGATATTGACGATAGGAAATGTATTCCAGTGTGTAGGGCTAAGATAAAAGTATTAAAACGATGGCGATCAGTATCACAACCCGGCACATGAGGCACCTGCTACATGAGCGCGTGCTTCACTCCCGGGAGTACGCCAACATCGGTCGACTTACTCTCTGGCAAGCTGTGTCAGTGGGATTACATTTTTATGGCGTTATCTCATTTTTCGTCAATCAGAGTTTCCCTCAAAACATCGCTAGCTCATCATACCTTTTATATAGTTCAGCGAAAATTTTGACTAATATTGGTATTTAATATGGAAAATAATCTTTGCTTCCAAAAGTACATAAAAAAAACCTGAATCTTTTTCCATAATGATTAAGTATGACTGACCTTGATTACAGGAAGAGATGTCTGTTGTCTTTTCTACATGTGTACGACGTCATAGCTAATAATGTACTATCGAATACCTTGTGGATTTCCAGGTGACAACGAGGACTTCTCAGAAAAAAATTATTAATTAATTCTAGAACAAGAGTGCCTGACTGTTAATTAAGGATGAGCAATAATACCGCTATATTTCTCCAGTTTCAATTTAATGCGATATAATTTTCTGGTATCCCATCATATTGCAGCAAATTTCTACAATTGTTCGAGGGATTTAACCACAGGACTTTGGATAAATTTGCAGATTTTAAAGAATTAAAATCCTAGTTATGTTTGTTTTATGTGTCCTTAACCTTGTTTGGAGTTATATAACGTCAAAATTATGTAGTTTGTAGAACATCACTGGATCAAGATATTGCTCTCTTAAGTGTACGTTTGTTCTGCCAAAACATCATTAAATTTATTTAAATGAAATATATTGTGATATTTCGCAACACATTAATACTGGTAATCGGTTAGGTTAGTCTGTTTAGCTAGTAGTCTCTTAGTCTGGAGCTCAGCTTGTTATCTGTAACTAGTGATTTATTATTTTATAACTAATGGTCTATTAGTCAGTAACTTGTCTGTTAGTCTGTAACTTGTAGTCTATTAGTCAGTAACTTGTCTGTTAGTCTGTAACTTGTCTGTTAGTTTGTGACTGGTAGTCTGTTAGTCTGTAACTGGTAGTCTGTTAGTCTGTAACTTGTCTGTTAGTTTGTGACTAATGGTCTATTAGTCAGTAACTTGTCTGTTAGTCTGTAACTAATGGTCTATTAGTCAGTAACTTGTCTGTTAGTCTGTAACTGGTAGTCTGTTAGTCTGTAACTGGTAGTCTGTTAGTCTGTAACTTGTCTGTTAGTTTGTAACTAATGGTCTATTAGTCAGTAACTTGTCTGTTAGTCTGTAACTGGTAGTCTGTTAGTCTGTAACTGGTAGTCTGTTAGTCTGTAACTAATGGTCTATTAGTCAATAACTTGTCTGTTAGTCTGTAACTGGTAGTTTGTTAGTCTGTAACTGGTAGTCTGTTAGTCTGTAACTGGTAGTCTGTTAGTCTGTAACTTGTCTGTTACTTTGTGACTAATGGTCTATTAGTCAGTAACTTGTCTGTTAGTCTGTAACTGGTAGTCTGTTAGTCTGTAACTGGTTGGTCTGTTAGTCTGTAACTAATGGTCTATTAGTCAGTAACTGGTAGTCTGTTAGTCAGTAACTAGTAGTCTGTTAGTTTGTAACTAATGGTTTGTTAGTCTGTAACTGGTTTTCTGTTAGTCTGTAACTAATGGTCTATTAGTCAGTAACTTGTCTGTTAGTCTGTAACTGGTAGTCTGTTAGTCTGTAACTGGTAGTCTGTTAGTCTGTAACTTGTCTGTTAGTTTGTGACTAATGGTCTATTAGTCAGTAACTTGTCTGTCTATTAGTCAGTAATTTGTCTGTTAGTCTGTAACTGGTAGTCTGTTAGTCTGTAACTGGTAGTCTGTTAGTCTGTAACTTGTCTGTTAGTTTGTGACTAATGGTCTATTAGTCAGTAACTTGTCTGTCTATTAGTCAGTAACTTGTCTGTTAGTCTGTAACTGGTAGTCTGTTAGTCTGTAACTGGTAGTCTGTTAGTCAGTAACTTGTCTGTTAGTCTGTACCTGTGAGCCGCATCATTATGCTCTTCAGTTAACATTATAGATAACTTGTTTGCTTCTGAAGGCATTAGTTAAAACAGGAATTTCATTGAAGGTTTCCATGGGAGCAAATTCCCTTTTCTATATTCAGTTGTAATATGTTGAAACTGCTACCTGACGTTGCTAGATTTGAAGTGTTCTCTGTTCTGATCGTGGCTTGATAAGGGAGTTGGTCGATATCACTTGCGAGTTCCAGCGCGTAAGATAGAATTGAGATTTGTTTTGAAATCATTATAACACGTCAGATGTCAATGTATTATTAGTGAAATTTCCCATTCGCTGTGTAGCTGGCACATTCCCATTTAAATTTATACCACACGTAGACTCCAACGTCTGAAAACGATATTGCTAACTCCTCATACTCTGTGTTTGGTGGTGTTATACTCATACATGCTGTAGCAGTTGTATACTCGCTTCTCTACAGTGGAGTTGCCGAACATGCAAACCTGTGTCATTCATCACGACCATAAATTCCATCACAGTATACGTAAAATGTTGATGTTTTTACCTCTTACTCGTGTTGTTTTCTTACGCAGTTGATTTAAACTTGATATAATTTATAAACGACAGTGCAATTCGCACAGTGAAAGAGTCATTTTGACGATGACGTCATAATGGTCACTTACTCTATGTTATTGATGGTGCCCTAAATCACACATTTTTCTGGTTAGTTTATATAGTCGTATTGTCGTGCAAATGCAAACTATAATCCTGTACTTTAGTTCACTAGAGCTGCTGCAGTGTAAAAGAGCTAATCGGAATAAGTTTTCCAACATTGAATTTGACATCAGAGAACAAAGCTACAGAAAGAAACGTAGATAGAAAATATTGAAACAAAACAGGAAATTCTAGGTTTCGTTTGGAAAATAATCGACCAATTCTAATTGTTTGCGCATGCGTAGAATTCACACTTGATTGAGGTGATAATAAGAGTCGTATGGTATAAGGCATAAACATGTATAACAAAACAGCCAACAGCTTATTTGTCGTAAGCCAATGTTTTTCTTCAGTTTGGTACAAACATTGTTACAAATATAAGGTTGACTAGTCTCTCATCAGTAGTAGTTTAAGTATCCACTGATGTACCACGATGAGGAGTGGTTGTTCGTTAGAGTTAGGGTATCAACCTCAGTCGTACCTTAAGCGAACAAGTATTAGAAGAGGATTGATATCTGGAAGCGGAGTGGTTCGTGAAATGAACAAAGTTAAACGTAACCATCGTTTTGGTAAGTTCCTAATGTCACGAGATTGACCAATGCCTTTAATATTCCGTGCCAACGATCACAATTTCGTTTATTTTCTCGGTTTTGCATTTGAGGTTTTACGATTGCTTCGATCCTTTTAGAAAAATCTTCGACACACATGTATCGCTCTCTCATGCTTTGATGTAGATAGGTTCTGGTTACCAACCCCTATGCTTTTGTAAAAAAAAAATGCTAGATACATTTTTAGGCTTGCTTATCTTCCTCCAGTTTGTAACTGAAGATCTAGAATCAGACATTTCCAAAAGACCTGAATTATAAAGCTTGATTTTAGTTATAATTTTAATATTCTAGAGACAGTGGCCTGTCTCCTTCCTGTTGTCACTGCGCTATTCTAGAGACAGTGGCCTGTCTCCTTCCTGTTGTCACTGCACTATTCTAGAGACAGTGGCCTGTCTCCTTCCTGTTGTCACTGCGCTATTCTAGAGACAGTGGCCTGTCTCCTTCCTGTTGTCACTGCTTTATTCTAGAGACAGTGGCCTGTCTCCTTCCTGTTGTCACTGCTTTATTCTAGAGACAGTGGCCTGTCTCCTTCCTGTTGTCACTGCTTTATTCTAGAGACAGTGGCCTGTCTCCTTCCTGTTGTCACTGCGCTATTCTAGAGACAGTGGCCTGTCTCCTTCCTGTTGTACGCTGCGCTATTGCGCGCAAGTCTCAAGGGCTGCTTAGCAGATATGGGTATCAATGTAGAATCATTTAGTCATTACAAAATGATAAAACATTGGAGGAATTTTCATTAAGAGATTGAAATATATGTCTTACCGATTCTCGATAGAAGTTTCTGTTTTGTCCTTACAAATAATGATGTTGGCTATTATTTATCATTTCGCTTTTGTCATGCTGTTGTATTACTTAAATCGTCTGTTTACGTGGTTTTATTTATTTACTTATCTGTCTATTCACTGATCTATCTATCTTATATACTCTATCTGAGTGTTTTATAATGCTTATAGCGCATAGTTTAGGTTTAATTTCATACCATTACCTGCCAGTGTTTCTATGATGAGGCAGCATCTGGAGCATTACTTTAAAGATTGATTGACTGCTAGCTACACACACAACCATTGTAGCAATATGGTTGTTTCAAATGTAAATCTGCTTTTGGTTCTCTTGTTTTGTGTGTTTCAGTCGGTTTCTTTCAGATTCGTAATGTTTGCACGTTGTTTGCTACAGACAATATTTCCTTATTGTAACAATTAATGCACACGATAGTCAATCATTTCCATTTATTACAATAAAACATGATCCACTTCAATGGAAAATGTTTTGCTTAATGCAAGCGGTCTAACCTCGTGTTGATTTACAGATAAAGCACGTAATATTTACGAATAAAGCAATACTGATTCATGTGGTGGTTGTAGGTTGCAAATTTTCACTGAATTCCGATGTAGTGAAAATATATATCATATATGGATATGAAGATATGCAGTACTATAAATTAAGATACGTCTTACTTTAATTGAAACAAAGAAAATACCTTTTTTTTACCGCAAATCTATGTTGTTGTTTCTTTTGCTATTACTTATGTTGTGCTTTACAAAAATTTTGTCTTCAATAAATTGGTAAAAACCTGCACCAAATACTCTGACTGCATTTCAGTTGTTTGTCGACTAAATTGCCGTAAGATACATTTTTTCAATATTTCATTTTGACTGAACAAGTCACAAGATATTCGGTAACATACTCACAACACAAGAGCATGTATATATATAAACATATATATGAGTGTGGCCGAGATGTATTGTTTAACTCCATTCCTCGGAATGCGACGAGATCTATGTTTTTGCGATCACACAAACGTACCGAGATTGACATCAAACATTTTAAGTATTTGATTTATCATCTTTCATTCCACAACTTAGGATGTTTTTTGTCTTTTACAAAGGGCCTATAATGTCCATCGGCCGAAGGAATTATCGAGATACCTAAATTTACACCACCTCTCTTGATTTAGATTTATAACTTTGTATTTGTTTTATGTGTTATGTATGTGATGTATTTTTTGTAATATTGGTGTCTTGATAAAGTGGCAGGTTGCCTCAAAAATGTAATAATTCACTTATCCCTACTGTCGTTATTACAATACACATCCAAAGATGTGGTTAGGATCCAGTACCAATATGGGACCATACCGTCGATATTACTTACCAGATTCTATATACAGAAGATCCAGTACCAATATTGGACCATACCGTCGATATTACTTACTAGATTATATATATAGAAGATCCAGTACCAATATTTGACCATACCGTCGATATTACTTACTAGTTCTATATATAGAAGATCCAGTGCCAATATTGGACCATACCGTCGATATTACTAGATTCTATGTATATATACACATATTTGTATAGCATATATACACGTATATATAGAACCTGAAATGAGATTTTATGAAAAAAATATTAGAAAATTTTATTTTTGCTAGTCATGAGCAAATCTTTTTTTTTAAATTCCACGTGAAATGTAAAAAAAAAAGTTAAAATAATTTTTATCACATAGCTCAGAAAAGTTACATTTTGACAGGTTTTAAAGTAAAACTATGGAGCCAAAAAATCAACCAGAGGAAGTCATTTTGTCACTTATGTTTTTAATTCATGACGTAGCGTCACTGTATTACGTTACAATAGACTTTGACGAGCGCAGCCAATAAAAAACGCTCTAGGTTATATGATACTAGTTACACATTCACAGAAATAAGCTTGAGCATTGCATTTTTGCGAAATTATAATAAGACTTATTCGTTTAGTAATAGCCGAGTTGCTAATGATTGTTTTTTTATTGTTATTTCCAGCCCGGAATGACAAATGCAGTGACCGCCTGTTGCACTGTCTGTCCCAGGTCCCATGTGCAAGTCTTATAGCATGGATCATTCTCCTGATGGGCCTAGGAGGTCTCACAGGAAGCCTCCTTATTGGTGTACAGAAAACACGTGACCTGTTTGATTCTGACCAATGGTTAGTGGATGTCGAGTCCTATAACAAGTTTTAATCTCAATCAGTTCTTTCAAATGTCAAGGCTACCATCACTATGAAGGTATTTGTCATGCCTCTAGAGGGATTATTGATGCTCAAAGTCAATTAAACTTAAAGTGCATGCAACAATACAAACCAAGGCTGACATGTAATTCATGGAAGACATGATTTTTTCAGTCGTACCATTTGTTGCCAGCACGGATAACAAAAAATCCAAAGCAAGCTAATTGATTACTCTAATTGCGTTTAAGATAGGCTTTATTCATTTCCGCTGTTTTACGCAATATAGAGAATTTTCCAATTTGACGACCCGGGATTATATGTACTGTAGATCAGATTCTAAATATAACTTAAAATTCAATCTTCAAGCAAACATATTACGGTAGGTCTAGGACTTTTTGAAATGATAGAGTAATTTTAAACTATAGTTTTTTATGTGTAAAACGTGCTGAAAATTTCATTGAGCAATATTTTGACCATCCTTTGTGTTGTAGGTTCTGGTTTATCGAGTACACACTGACCGGAGTGGTAGTGGGTATGTTCCTGATCGGCACGGCACTGCTGTGTGTGGGCCACATCTCCACCGACCCTACCAGTCGACACCTGTTCCACACCACTAAGCGAAACACGTGCGGCCAGGGACTCAACATGTTTGTAAGTACATGTCTATACTTCTCTGATTCACGTATATCGTTTGATCTCGTCTCATTAAAGTGACGCCTACTACTTACATACATACGTAGTCTACATGTGTTCCATTCAAACCTGCCAGGTTTGTTTTCCATCAGACGGACAGGGCTATAGTGCAGAAAATCGTCTTCATAGACATGAAGAAGAGCCCGATACATTTAATGTTGATTCCATTCATACCAGTTAGGACAAGGATCGATTAACATTCTACAATTCCAATGGTCTTTCCATGTAAATCTCAGAACATCTCGTTCCAGAAGGGACCCTGTTGACGACTAGAGACAATGAAGAAAAAACCTACATGTGAATATAATCTAACTTAAAACTCTAACAGCATCCATTTGTCCTGCAGTTGAGCAAATGCAAAACAAAAAACAGAGCGTTTTCATTGGACGGCAAGAGACTATAACCTGACTGGTTTTTCATACTACTAAGCCGTAAAACCTGCATGGTTGTTTCTTTAAAACAATCAGTGACCTTAACCTGATTTGCTGTTTCCACAGACGACAAGAGACCGGAGAAGTGTTTGATTGCTTCCTCTGACGATCAGAGGCCTAAAACTTTATTGATTGTTTCCTTCGGACCGACAGAGACCTAAAACCTGATTGCTAAAATATAATTGGATGTTTCCTCCAGACCGACAGAGACCTTAAACCTAATTTGATGTTTCCTCCAGACCGACAGAGACCTAAAATCTGATTGGTTGTTTCCTTCAGACAATCATATACCTAAACCCTGATTGGGTGTTTACTCGGACGAACAGAGACCTAAAACCTGATTTGTTGTTTCCTTCGGACGATCAGAGATCTGAAACCTGATCTGTTGTATCTTCGGATATCAGTGGCCTAAAACCCGACGAACAACGACAAAACATGACTCGTTGTCAGAGACCTAAAACCTGATTTGTTGTTTCTCAGACGATCAAAGACCTGAAAGCCTGATTGGATGTTTCCTTCAGGCGATCAGAGACCTAAACACCTGATTGGTTGTCAGAGACCTAAAACCTTATTTGTTGTTTCTCAGACGATCAAAGACCTGAAAGACTGTATTTTCATTTTTTCCTTCAGGCAATCAGATACTGGTTAAACCTGATTGGTTGTCAGAGACCTAAAACCTTATTTGTTGTTTCTCAGACGATCAAAGACCTGAAAGATATATAAATGTTTCCTTCAGACGATGCATACTGGATATTCACTTTTTTCCACGGACGATCATATATCTGTTCTAAGAGATCATTTATCCTAAAACATTGTATTTTCAATTTTTTCTTTACAAAATACTGGTTAAATTGTCTTCATTTTACCTATAGTGTTATAGTATCACCCAAGGATATATAAAGTACAATATTCACTTTTTCGGTACTCATACTCCATCTCTCGCTCTGTTTTAGCTGCTGGTGATAAGCTACATCCTTGGCTTTGCTTGGACAGTGGTCACCTCCATACTGGCCATCCCTCTTTTTCTCCTCTTAGTCCTCATCCTCATCAAGAACAAGGTCAATTGTATCGATCTCATCAACTACGGTAAGTTTATTTCGGGGGTATCGTTTTATCACTAAAATGATCAGAGGAAACTGTTGTTGGATGCTTATTTAGAACTCATTAATACCAAGTAAGAGAAAGATTCGCGCGACAGCAATAACATCTTATCTAATACCAATCCTGTAATCAGGGAAGTAAGACCCACTACCTATTTCTTTAATATTACACGTGTAATATGACCTAGCGATGTTGTGATTGTCTGAAGAGTCTAATTGTTTACATGAATGTATATTGTCATAGGCATTGCTACTAAACCACAAGAAAAGAAAAGGTAAAAAGTGAGATTATCGCCAATATCTTATAAGTCCATCGACGTAACTTTTTTTCATAGATAATTGAAACAGCATCTTAGTTATCTAATAAACAGAGTCTTGCATTTGTTTTTATTTTCGTGTGACATTTATGAAACTCCTCCAGAATTTTTCATTTTAAGCCGCCAAAAACCTCGGTAAATTAAAACATAAATCCAGATTCATTTTATGTGTCTCGTTTAATTGGAAATTCATCGAATGTCATCTAAATAAGCGTTACAAATAGGATTGGTTTATGTTTATAGGTTTGAGTGAAATGGAACTCTGTGGTGAGGATCTGGATGATTTTGCAAGAAAAGTATGTATATTTGAAGTAAAATATTATTTAGTTGTTTTGACTTTATTTTGAAACAATAACTTCAATATACATGAGACATAATGTCAGATACCTACCGCTGACATACATAGTGCTTTCCAAACCAACTGACTTTACAATGATTGACGGCTATTGTCACCTGGTTGTAATCAGGTGTCACATGATGTATTCACAGTGACACAGTAACAATATCAGGTTAATCACCTATTTGATAAGATGGTAATGGATGTCCCCGCCCCTTTCTCGGTCCCTATACATAAAAGAAAACATTGTAATGGCCTGGACAATGTGTTGAGCATTTGCTGATGAAAGAATTTGTATAAAATGTATCTAGATGATGCTGATGATGTACAGTGTTTAGATATATCTAATGACAGGAACCGTAATGTGAACATCCATCAACTGGTGGAGTACAAAACTACATCCATCAGTTGATGGAATAAGATGTGAATAAGTACACAGTAAGTACGTGACTGAAAATTAACTATCGTATTTACTGAACACCAATAAAAACCTCAACTTTTTAAAAAAAATCACTTTATTTAAAACAAACGCTATCCATTCACGATATCGACACCATAAAAGTGTCAAAGTATTGCACATGGAATGGGGGAAATGAGAAAATGGTATTGATTTCCATTATGTCAGTATCAGATATTAACTATAACGATATAAGACTTCCAGTTTCAAATTCACAACCGTCCTGAAACTTTACATTTCATTTACTAAAATTTTAAAGGTGTATGCCATTGTGTTTCCATTGGTTCTATGTAGTATTATCGTAGATAGAAAATTACACGTGTTATTTATTTTACTGCCAGGGACAGGACTTGTTGATCAGCTACATAGTGGCTTACGTGTCCTCCGTTCTAATAGTCATCAGTCTGGTAAGTATAATAAACCATCTCGGTTTGGTACAAAGCCTTTATACTCACCATTGTATTTATTATGCCTGAAACATTACCTCTAAGTTCTAGCACTCACTTAGTATTACATCTTTCTTTGTGTTTTTTTAACAAATATCCACACAGTAGTTTGTAGTTCACAATACTGGTTAACGTTTAACACAGTGATACCTTTGATGCATGCTTAGTAAACTTCTATCTAGATTTATACATTTTTGTCAATGCTTCCCTTTTTATTTACACGGAGCCATAAACACTACTATAGCTATAATCTATACTTAGGCTATTTATAAATATACTTACAAAAACATACTTAAATGTAATATATGAAGTTCCGAATTAAAACTGGTGTCCTGGAATCGCTGTAAAGATTGTCTATGAGCAATATCATTTCCTGAATAATTGAAAAATCTGTAAAGCATTACACGTCTCATAAAGAGAACCAAATTTGTGATTATAAACACTTGTGGGTTTATGGATATCTTAGAAAGTCTAGTACTTGTGTTTATCATGATATTTTTGTCGGAGTATTTACGACTTTCAAGATTTTTTACAGCAAAGATTATTGGAGTGTAAGAGAACGTTAATTTGAGGAGTGACCTGAAATTAAAAACTATCTTGAAATGTTAGTTTGACATAATCGTAATATAAATATGACATATGACAGATACAAAAGTTCACTTTTATCAATCTTTAAAATAATTCATCTACCTACCATTCATTTCATCTTTTGTAACATTTTCTTCATGTTGGTAATGTCAATAGTCTATGACCAAGTGTTAAACAAAGCGTAGCCGAATTGACTACAGTACACTTTTACCATATATTGTATTTTTTTATCTATAATTTGTTCACCATCTCGTCACACTATTTTCGAACTTGGTGTACAAACAACTGAAAATGTTGGTCGATTCCGTAACATCTCGATCAAAATGTATGTCAGTGCTAGTACGCTCTACACTGATCATTTGTCTGATGAAGGTGACGTCACATTCAAATCTTCTACTAGTTGTGTTATAAGGACTCTTATTCTACATTCATTACTTGTATAGAGAAGATGGTACTGATGATATATGTAAATATAACAGTGTACAACATCTTGACTACTATCTCTTCATTTATAGTTTAGACTATGTAGTTCTTCAAAGTCTATTATAGTTTTACGAACCATTCCATATTTATCACGTGACCAAGTTTGTTATATTCGGTTGATTAAAATGCTTCCATGGCGCAATATCACGGTATCTATGTCGACATGCGAGGACTAAGTTTACAGTGCATGGCTAGAGAGTCAAAATGAAGACAAACAAAGCGAAACTAATATGTACATTTTATTCATGCAATTGGTTGTTTTCCGAAATCAATGCGATTCGATTTTTTAAAGGAAAAAAACTCTTAATGAATAGATTTAGTCTATTTTCGAACAGATTTGTATGTTTTAAGAGCTGTTTTCTTTGGAACTTAATGTTTATGTCGTGTTAAATTTACTATTTAAGAGTTCTAGGTATATGAAGTTTTGCGAATTCTTCCTGTTATAATCTCTGTGAAATTGAATGTGTCAAAGGAAGTCGAAAGGAAAGACAACTCACCTTGTCACGTGATAAAATTGGTTTTAATTTTCCGTTTTTACTTTGCCACTTTTCATTACTTTTCAAATATATATTCTTTCTTTTTTATCAACAATATTTTCACGTAGCTTTATGTGCATGTATCTTCAACTCTGCCAGTTTTCTTTCACTAACAGTATGTACTATGCCGGAGGTGAAGAACTATATATATTTATAGTAACAATATAGCATTCGGTGAGTTCTACTAACATTGTCATCTGTCGTCGCCATCGATGTAAGGCCATCATGTCGTTGGAATTCGTCTGCACAGCCAATCCGCACCAACTCTCTTGCACTGCGAATACCAGTATTATGTCGTTAAATGTTTTGAAAAAAAAAAAGAAATATGATATTTCGAAATAAGATTTATATCTTGTTTTCAGATTTGCATCATTTCAGTATAAGTGCAAGTGTTACAAGTGTTGTTTTAAGTAATATGCCTCCTCCAAACTCCCGTTTATATTGTGTTGAGGTACAAAAATATATATTACTAATAATGTGACAACTGCGAAATCAATTGTTTTCCTTTCACACAGTAAGTACATGTACTTAAAAAGTTTGTGTCATGAAAAACAAACAGAAGCATGAGTGTTGAAAATGTAATAGAAAAGTTCAAACACCTGTCCATAAATGGGTTGAAATACATGATAGATTACGAAAAGTGAAAGTCATCATTTTAGCAATGTAAATTGGTTTTTAAAAAGAAAAGTCTCTCTCCAGAAAGATTTGTTCCAAAGAATAAACAAATGGTCCGTTATTATTTTGTGTATGTAGCATTATGGTATCAGGTATTCCGGGGTATATACAGTATGTTAAAATAAAATAAGTCAGACAGAAATATGTCATTTAAACTCAGGAAAATTCCCGAATCTCTTATTTGGAAGAGGGTTATTATCTCCCTTTTTTCGCCTCTTTCACAAACAGTTGTACATTTGTCTCCCGCATGTCGTAACGTTGTGACATCGTGGTGAGATGTGCTAGTACGTGACATTGTATGATCAGGTATACATCCTTTTAAAATCTGCAATTGTAAGTACAAGAAAAAATTGACAGAAGTAAATGTCAGATCGCTGGTAACATGAGGAATTTGACATCATTATCCATGTGTAATGCTAATGTTAATATTATCATGAAATTAACAATTTGTTGACTTACATGTTACATGTAATGCAGTATTATTGTCTGGTGATAATCATAGAGTGACCAGTGGCCACGTGTATTCTTTACCAACAATCACAGTTTCAACAATGATTAAGATAAATGATTGCATTAACTTGATTTTATATTGTAATATCTTTATCTTTTACTGTGTGATATTGTCATTACAATACCAATACTCATATTTGATATTACTCATTTATATTTGTATTGTATAACATCTAAATATATTCTTAACAACATCTTATACTACTGATCTCTTATTTCAGCATCTCTGTTAATATTATTCTTGAATAGCATTAATGTCATTTGAAAATCACTGACAAAATACATCCGAAATATTACCTTCGCCCATGAACGTCAAAAAACCCCACAGATTTTTCATCTTTGTACTGGTACATCAATATTATCCCATCTGATTTTTGCAGATTCATTTCATGATCGTCATCAGTGCGAACATTTCACATCTGAAAGATCATCGCCTGGCAACGCTGAACGCGTATTCCGAGACTACTGAAGAAGTCCGTAATTCTAAGCACTCCATCGTGGATACAACTATGTGAGTCACATGACCACGAGACATGAGGACGAGGCAGCACCATGCAAGAGCATGTGTCACATGATTAAAGATGTACAGGCTGTAGACAGCTAATAAAAACGTGGGTTTGGATCAAGGTGGCTACAGTATCGTCAACTGAGGTCAAAGACAGAAGGACCTGGACACATTCAGAAGTTCACTTGTGTTGTCATACTTCCTAGACAATGGATACGTTTCGATGAAAATATACTTAAACAGGACGGTGCTGTGTAGATGGAACTTCGAGAAACAGAATCAGTAATAACAAAGAGCCTAAATGCGAGAAAAATACATTTCATTTTTAATGATATCGACTAAACCGAAATGGTATGTATGTATGTGAATCTTACATTGTATGTTCTGTTATATCAAAAATATCATCCTTCATTTTGAGTATCACACGAACAGACATATACAAGTTAATCGCTGGTGTTCTAGTATCATACTAGGATTGTACTGATATCTTATTCAGCATTGTATTGATATCATACTAAATACTTTAATGGTATCATACTAGACTTTGTAAATGTATTACATTGTACATTTTTCAGATGTCCTAATATATATACATTGTACTAGTATCATATTATACATTGTACTAGTATGTTATACAGTGTATCATAATAGACATAATAGAAGTAGTATCAGACGTTTTACTGGTATTTTACTAGACAATTAACTTGTATCATAATAGACATTGTACGTTATAGTATTCCATTAGATACATAATATCACTAACATATTTGAATACATGTCTTTATACTTTAACAACTGTAACGTAAAAGAAAGCTGCCCACATTATGTAAATGACTATACTACAGTAACATAGGTAACCACAACGTGTATGTGGGGGTTGGAGTGCCTCTTTTTGGCTGATCTTCAGCGTGTACGTCTTTAATTGTCGTTTAGTCGTACAATGTTCTATCTGCTTTGTGTTCAGGATGTGAGCAGCATTATGTAAGGTCACCTGTATTGTGAAGCCATTCAACTTCTTTACGAGGAGATCGTATTGACAAATGTCCTCTAGATGAAATTAGCATAGCCTGTAGGACCAGTCCAGTGCTAGCCCTGAGCATTTCCCCGGATATAGTCAATACTCACACTGTTAATGGGTACATAAGTTTAACACGATAAATATTAAAGTGGAAAGGTAGTTAATTCAAGGTTGAGGATAGCGGTATTAGATAACATTACTGGAACGGTTACAAATTAACGAAATGCAATTTAGGTAACTGAACAGGCTTGTAAGTATTGTATTAAGTATTAATGATATTTTCTTATCCGAGAGATATATTTTAGGTAAATCCTTTCAGGTGATCGCGACAGATGTTGGTGATCTTGTAAATTTGACAATCGTGAAAGGGGTAACAGTGATATTGATAAAGAAATTGTTATGTAAAGAAGTTGGACAGTTTCAATAAGGAATGCTGAAGTGCGCATGCTGTCACTTTTCACGTGATGTAGTCAGGGTCAGCCCATCGGTTGTATTGTGGCGTATGTTAGCAAGTTTATTTCGCACTGCTTAATGTGACTAGCCAGAGTTTGATGAGATGGTTTACGACAGTGATGTTGTGTTTTCATCTGAGGGACTCGTGCTCTATAATACTCAATTTACTGCGTCGTTAAAACGGTGTTATATGTGTGGTGTAACTTTTGGTGGGTATTGTTTATATAAACATGTAATCTATTATGAAGGAACTATTCTTTTAAAGCATATGTTAGTTATAATATCATACCAAATAAACAATATGAAATTTATATTAGAGCGATTTTAAGTTATGAAAATGTTTATTTAAAAATCGCTTTTTTGTATGTCCATACGCTATAATATTTTTCACTTATATAACAATATTTTGCTTGGAGCCCCAATATTCCATTTTTATTTAGAGTTCAATGGCAGATTTTATCTTACAAGAACAATAGAGAAATACACCGTGTACCCTGGAATAAAAACGTACCATTTTATGTCTGGTTTAGGTTTGTTTAACATATAAAGCTTCAATTAAAGTTTTTTTTTCTATTCATAAATGAAATTCTTTTCCGATACTTACACAAAAGGTCAAAGGTCGATAAAATTTACTTTGTCATATTAACAGGTAAGTTGTCTGTTAGCTTTTGATAAAGAATACGTACCACACGGGCTTCAACATCTTTCCTTTTGGAATGCTTTCCTGATTTTTAGAGGGTAGTCACATTGATTGTGCCTTATCAAGATATTATCAGTATAATATAGAATTTGAAATTCAATTATTAGTGTTCTCCTCAATAGTCAGGTTATTCCCCTTGGGCGATTGATTAAGGGCAAGTTCACAGTTATTCAAAGCAGCACCGAAATCAATGATATCAGTCACCCGCTTGTGTTCCTCTTGAAAGGAACAGTGTGAACGGTGGTAATAGTGGGGAGTCATACAACGCTTTGGTTAAGTATACATTTGTACACGGTGTATATAATCACACGGATCATATTGAAGTTTTGTTTTGCAAGATTTGATAAATATATAAACATAAATGCTTTTAACATATTCTTCATGCACTCTGGAAATATATTTTTATCGGAAGTCTCAGGTAGCTCTTGAGTAATTCATTACAGGTCGCCTAAATTTTGTACCATACACCCTTAATTATTCTTTTTGATAAAGATGGTTTTATATTTGCATGGGCCCTACGATCAGTTTGAATTGACGCCTTTGGATGGTCGAAGTTCTATTCGAGTGCATTGTTAAAGACATCATCTCATAGAATACACCTATTAATTAGCTCTGTCATTTTTGGAATTCTAAGAAAGACTTTACTAAGTGGACGCTTTGATTAACCAGGCATATTTATTTGTGACATTAAGAATATGTCACACAGTTATTATATGTATTCGTTGTTTTCCGATCGTTTTCATGCTTGCATACTTTTTTACATTAATCAGAATATACCATTGAAGAGTCATTGACTAACAACACCACACAACATAGTTGTGACTGTGTTTCATAAAACGTTTCCATTTTAGCATACTGCATGTAATATTATATCCTTATTGTGAAATCACACATGTTTACATTTACATTATTAGGCAATCCGAGAAGGAAAGAGAAAATATCTGGAAACAGAACATGACAACATTAGTTTTGCAAATGACGTCATGTATGACTGAAATACTATTTTTGAACATGATTATGTGCAATATTTTCACGTATGTTTTTAAATAGTAGAAGTAGCACCACCATAATTTTGACATGTGTAATATATAGTGCTACACTTGGAAGTATTCAGCCAATGTCTCATTCAACCATTTTAAAATTAAATGTTTAAAGTTTGTACAGATTTTTTTGTGCAGGCATATTGTTACGTTTGAGTGGAATCGTGAATTGTTCGCATTATGAAGAGACCAAGAAAGACAGTTATCACAAAATTTGTTATTTTCGAAGAAATGTTTTATACCTATTAATAAATAATGATATGATGCTTAAGGAAGAACATTAAATGTCTTAATTTCATACAATAGAGAATAATAATGGTTAATGTTTACCAATGAAATTGTTCGTGTTCAGTTTAGGTAATGATGTAAAATCACCACATTTCAAAATAAACTTACTGTCATACAACAAAAAATAATGACAACTGATACTTTTTTGACAAATTAGGTTTAAAATATACACTACTGGTGTTGTGGTCTCTTTGTATATATGTTATATAATCATAAGATATTAAAACTAGTAATGCTTCCTGTTCCCCGTTATACACTGCCAGCACATCAAACTTAGTATCATAGTGTTCGTTTATAAAACACCCCAGTGTGGTTTTATTTTCAAACACATGTTTTCCCCCATATTGTTAGATTTAACGATGATCGGTTTGATATTATTGAGTTGATTTGATCTATGACTTTGAAATAAGATACTTATGTGTATTGAATTCTTGTCGTAGCATGGTTCAATTAATATGAAGTACTATAACAAAGTTCCCCGAAATTTGGCATTTGATTATCATGAATACTGTTAGTACTAGGATAAGGTATGAATTAAAGCTAGACATTGTCAATTCAGATGTTTGACAGAAGAATGCGATATAAGGATTATCTGCAGAGATACCTTCCTTAAGGTTTTTAATTGTTAGCAATGTAGCTGAAGAAATATTTAAACTTTAGGCAATACCATATTTGATATATGTTTTAATTTCCCTATACATGTTTTATAAAATAACCTAACATTCAACTTCAAAATTGTCTCTAACATCTAGTCTTGTTTATTGTCTTCACTTCTCACATACTGGACGCATTTCGTATTTCAGTCATTTCGAAACATAATGACATTGTAATTTCCAATTTTATCATTTGTCGTTGTTGATGCCTTTTTTACTTGTCAGTATAGTCTATTTCATTATTTGATAGTACTATTTTTCTATCAGTATTCATGGTGTGATATGTACGTGTACCCTGTACCGTGCAGTGGTCACATGTCCACTGTTGTCCTGTAGATATTATTTATTGAGTTGTTAATGTTCAGAATAATTCAGGAAATCTACGCTCGGTCTCGTTGTAGAAAAATTCAATTTTAAGATTTTAATAAATTTCTTATGTATAATAATATGTTGTTGCTTTGTTTTTGATAAATTTTGGGTATTCAGTATTCTTGAAACATAACATTGAAGACACAAGATAGAAATATGTGAAATTCTATATACTTCATTCTTACAAAAAACAAGAAAATATCAACATGTCAACACAATCATAATCAAAACTCAAATTCAGTAAAACTTAGTTGAAATATTAACGAAAGAAAGCTTTACAGAAGTGTTCCAGAAGAGTAAGCGTTTTCTGCTTCATCTACGACATTCATCATGTGAATTTTGGTCAATCCAAGTAAGCAATGTCACGTTTTCAAATGAGAACATGGTATTTGACAGAAGAAGCAACATGCCAAACTTCCAACACGTTCATATCGCACAAAGAAATATGATATTTCTCAGTATATATTTCTCAATATGACGACCATAAAACTGTCACATAGTTTTCATCAGCCTGCATCTTTTAAAACTCTCCTATACGAGTTGTCTGTCAGTTGACAGCTACTTGCTCGCAAATTGTGATAATGGGAACAGGTCCTTGAATATTGAATTAATGCAACATGTAACACCATAGATAGAAAGACAAGAGAACATCAACATATCTGAAAGTGAAATTAAACGACGTTGCATGGTCTTTGTGACTTGTTTGATAAGCTCTTCGATAAATTCAGCATCGTATAAAAACAAAAACAAGTCAGTCAACAGAAGGGCACAGTTGGTTCCCCTAGGTATACTTATAAGTCTGCTGGAAGATCTTACCACCAAACTCGAAGACGATGATTTCAACCAACTTAATCATTTTAATGATGTCCTTGTACATTTTTTCTTCGATTTTAACGTATTTTGCACGAAATACGCTTCAATATAGTTCACAACCATGTATTTTCCCGCCGTTCCCCTTGCTTTGAAAAGAAAACTCTCGTAACAAGATAAAGAAGGTATTCTGTTAGTTTATAATTAATTAAGGTGGTGTACAGAGTGAATAGTCCAATGTTCTTATAGAAGAATTTTTTTAAGAAGGTGGTGAAAATTGATCAAAAGCTCTTTGGAATTATTTAAAATCCACATTCTATTAATTCTACATATTGAGTTAACAGTATCACATTAAAACTGTATCCCATATTTATAGTGCTAAGAATAATAGTTAGTAGTTTTGACAAAGTTTCGTTGACCAGCTAGAGGAGTCAGCAATAGATTACATAAATTAGTGTAGTAAGTACATAGAACAGCAGAATGGTATTGACGGTCCTGGAAACCTATCCATACAATAGTTTTGTCTAATCCACGTTAATATACTCGGATGCAATAAACAATGTATGGTGACAAACACGACCTCGGCTGTTTGAGGAGAGCTTCCAAGCATGCTTTCTTAGTGCGTTTATCACAATAACAAGATCCAGTTACGTCAGAGTTCTCTCTCGTTTACACCATGCGCGAATATTAACAACATATGATTAAGGTCATACTCTTTCATTTTCATCTTTGAAAACGTAAATACAGAACGCAATATGACACCGTTTCCCATTCGTTTAGACCCCGCTTACCAGTGCTGAATACAGGTTTTTCTGCAAAATGTCTTAATGCGCAGTAGTGAAACACGACCTTAATTATGTCAGCCTACACACACATTCTCATCAGTTCCCTTCAAAGATTTGTAACAACTGTCAATGTTGCTGCTGTGGAGGGATGACGTTATCAGCGGTAGAATTACAATACATCTATTAGCGATGCAGTTTAATTTTCGAGTTTACGAAAAACATCGAATGTCTGTCACGGTGTTTTAACAGAAAGAGAATTAGACTTGGGAGATATTTGACGTGTAAAATTAAGCAGAAAGTTGTAATCAATTTATGCGTTCACTCTCCAACTGATCGATTTAGTCAACTTCAGTGCAAAATGGTCACCGCAGAAAGTATTGAAACAATCTGTATGATCACCAGTATATGAAAAACTTCCATTCCCAAACAAAGAAAACAACAGACAGAATATCCAGAAATACCAAATTTAACTTTGATGATTCCTTGTAATTCCAGTCTTCACAACTAATTATAAGCAATTGTGTTCGTCACTGACAATTCCCGGTTATTGTGGTCGTTACTGACAGTTCCAAGTTATTGTGGTCGTCACTGACAATTCCCGGTTATTGTGGTCGTCACTGACAATTCCCAGTTATTGTGTTCGTTACTGACAATTCCCGGTTATTGTGGTCGTCACTGACAATTCCCGGTTATTGTGGTCGTCACTGACAATTCCCCGTTATTGTGGTCGTTACTGACAGTTCCAAGTTATTGTGGTCGTCACTGACAGTTCCAAGTTATTGTGGTCGTCACTGACAATTCCGAGTTATTGTGGTCGTTACTGACAATTCCCAGTTATTGTGTTCGTCACTGACAATTCCCGGTTATTGTGGTCGTCACTGACAATTCCCGGTTATTGTGGTCGTCACTGACAGTTCCATTGTTATTGTGGTTATTCCCAGTGTGTCGTCACTGACAATTCCGAGTTATTGTGGTCGTTACTGACAATTCCCAGTTATTGTGTTCGTCACTCACAATTTCCGGTTATTGTGGTCGTCACTGACAATTCCCGGTTATTGTGGTCGTCACTGACAGTTCCAAGTTATTCTGGTCGTCACAGACAATTTCCAGTCATTTTGTCGTTACTGACAATTCCCAGTTCTTGTGGTCGTCACTGACAATTCCCGGTTATTGTGGTCGTCACTGACAATTCCCGGTTATTGTGATCGTTACTGACAATTCCCAGTTATTGTGGTCGTCACTGACAGTTCCAAGTTATTGTGGTCGTCACTGACAATTCCCAGTTATTGTGTTCGTCACTGACAATTCCCAGTTATTGTGTTCGTCACTGACAATTCCCGGTTATTGTGGTCGTCACTGACAATTCCCAGTTATTGTGGTCGTCACTGACAATTCCCAGTTATTGTGGTCGTCACTGACAATTCCCAGTTATTGTGGTCGTCACTGACAGTTCCAAGTTATTCTGGTCGTCACTGACAATTTCCAGTCATTTTGTCGTTACTGACAATTCCCAGTTATTGTGGTCGTCACTGACAATTCCCGGTTATTGTGGTCGTCACTGACAATTCCCAGTTATTGTGGTCGTCACTGACAATTCCCAGTTATTGTGGTCGTCACTGACAGTTCCCAATCATTGTGGTCGTCACTGACAATTTCCAGTCATTTTGTCGTTACTGACAATTCCCGGTTATTGTGGTCGTCACTGACAATTCCCAGTTATTGTGGTCGTCACTGACAGTTCCCAATCATTGTGGTCGTCACTGACAATTCCCAGTTATTGTGGTCGTCACTGACAATTCCCGGTTATTGTGGTCGTCACTGACAATTCCCAGTTATTGTGGTCGTCACTGACAATTCCCGGTTATTGTGGTCGTCACTGACAATTCCCAGTTATTGTGTTCGTCACTGACAATTCCCGGTTATTGTGGTCGTCACTGACAGTGACAATTCCCAGTTATTGTGGTCGTCACTGACAATTCCCAGTTATTGTGGTCGTCTCTGACAATTCAAAGTTATTGTGTTCGTCACTGACAGTTCCGAGTTATTGTGGTCGTCACTGACAATTCCCAGTTATTGTGGTCGTCACTGACAATTCCCGGTTATTGTGTTCGTCACTGACAATTCCCGGTTATTGTGTTCGTCACTGACAATTCCCGGTTATTGTGGTCGTCACTGACAATTCCCAGTTATTGTGGTCGTCACTGACAGTTCCCAATCATTGTGGTCGTCATTGACAATTCCCAGTCATTTTGGTCGTCACTGACAATTCCCAGTTATTGTGGTCGTCACTGACAAATACTTACAATTCCCAGTCATTGTGGTCGTGACTGACAATTCCCAGTTATTGTGTTCGTCACTGACAATTCCCGGTTATTGTGGTCGTCACTGACAATTCCCGGTTATTGTGGTCGTCACTGACAATTCCCGGTTATTGTGGTCGTCACTGACAGTTCCAAGTTATTCTGGTCGTCACTGACAATTCCGAGTTATTGTGGTCGTTACTGACAATTCCCAGTTATTGTGTTCGTCACTGACAATTCCCGGTTATTGTGGTCGTCACTGACAATTCCCAGTTATTGTGGTCGTCACTGACAATTCCCGGTTATTGTGGTCGTCACTGACAATTTCCAGTCATTTTGTCGTTACTGACAATTCCCAGTTATTGTGGTCGTCACTGACAATTCCCAGTTATTGTGGTCGTCACTGACAATTCCCAGTTATTGTGGTCGTCACTGACAATTCCCAGTTATTGTGTTCGTCACTGACAATTCCCGGTTATTGTGATCGTCACTGACAATTCCCGGTTATTGTGGTCGTCACTGACAGTTCCCAGTCATTGTGGTCGTCACTGACAATTCCCAGTTATTGTGGTCGTCACTGACAATTCCCGGTTATTGTGGTCGTCACTGACAATTCCCGGTTATTGTGTTCGTCACTGACAATTCCCGGTTATTGTGTTCGTCACTGACAATTCCCGGTTATTGTGGTCGTCACTGACAATTCCCAGTCATTTTTTGTCGTTACTAACAAATACTTACAATTCGCAGCAATTATGGATGTCACTGACAATTCCCAGTTATTGTGGTCGTCACTATAACATACTAATCCACAGCCATTCTGTCGTTAGAGATAACCAGCAGCTAGTGAAAATGTTTAACATTAATTAAACAAAATCGGGAACACTATTTTTTATTTCACAGCTGCATATTTGTTGTGACAGGTCAAATTGATATATCTTAAAGTTTGTTTTTACTTTAGAGGGACTTTTTAGTCAAGTTTGTTGATTTTTTTCTAGTTACAAATTCATCCGTAAAAAAAGTAGTTCTATAATCCTTATGAACTGTCCTCGCCGACATATTGATACAATCACTTGTTTTCCATCGGTTTAACTGACCGTTGGTGACGATTCCCTGTAACTGACCGTCACTGTCAATTCCCTTTAACTGACCGTCACTGACGATTGTTAATTTAATATCAACCTGTATTGTTGGTAAATATTGTAAATAAATACAAAAAAATAAGATATTAGAAATACCCGAAGACTATAAGTAGCCTTTGCCGATGATTATTTTGTTTTTCATCTATCGTTATTTCAAGATCTCTTTTATCACCGTTATCTTTCTCATGAAAATAAAATGATATATTTCTGGTAAAACTACCGTTTACATAGCGTATAATAAAAACGACGGAAAGTTGCACAATGATCGTAATCGCACAGGTGCTTGCTCCGACACACGACGTCAACTTACTGTGATGTTTGTTCACGTACAATGGATTGTTTCTGAAAACACGTGAATTCTTTGTTTGGGTATTTTCTGGATGGAAAAAGATGTATTTTGACTCATTTTCAGTCAGTCTTCAAATGACAATATAATTCAGTACGTATTTTAATGCAACGCCATTCGAATCGGACAACAGTGTGTAGTGTGGGCTGACACGTGCACGAGGCTGTTTGAATAGTTTCGGATGCACTTTATTACTCAAATCAAAATATTTGCAGCGAATTATGTGAAAGTGATGGAACATGCATAATATTTGTCGACACTGACGTTTCCTAGTTGTGCTGTTGTCGACGCTGACGTTTCCTAATTTTACTGGTGTCAACACTGATGTTTCCTAGTTTTACTGTTGTCGACACTGACGTTTCCTAGTTTTACTGTTGTCGACACACCGACGTTTCCTAGTTTTACTGTTGTCGACGCTGACGTTTCCTAGTTTTATTGTTGTCGACACCGACGTTTCCTAGTTTTACTGTCGTCGACGCTGACGTTTCCTAGTTTTACTGTCGTCGACACTGACGTTTCCTAGTTTTACTGTTGTCGACGCTGACGTTTCCTAGTTTTACTGTCGTCGACGCTGACGTTTCCTAGTTTTACTGTCGTTGACGCTGACGTTTCCTAATTTTACTGGTGTCGACACTAGCGTTTCCTAGTTTTATTGTTGTCGACACACCGACGTTTCCTAGTTTTACTGTCGTCGACGCTGACGTTTCCTAATTTTACTGTCGTCGACACTGACGTTTCCTAGTTTTACTGTCGTTGACGCTGACGTTTCCTAATTTTACCGGTGTCGACACTGACGTTTCCTAGTTTTACTGTTGTCGACACTGACGTTTCCTAGTTTTACTGTTGTCGACGCTGACGTTTCCTAGTTTTACTGTCGTCGACACTGACGTTTCCTAGTTTTACTGTCGTTGACGCTGACGTTTCCTAGTTTTACTGGTGTCGACACTGACGTTTCCTAGTTTTACTGTTGTCGACACTGACGTTTCCTAGTTTTACTGTTGTCGACGCTGACGTTTCCTAGTTTTACTGGTGTCGACACTGACGTTTCCTAGTTTTACTGTGGTCGACACTGACGTTTTACCAGTTTTACTGGTGTCGACACTGACGTATCCTAGTTTTACTGTCTAGGATTGACGCTGACGTATCCTAGTTTTACTGTCTAGGATTGACGCTGACGTATCCTAGTTTTACTGTCTAGAATTGACGCTGACGTATCCTACTTTTACTGTCTAGGATTGATGCTGACGTATCCTACTTTTACTGTCTAGGATTGACGCTGACGTATCCTAGTTTTACTGTTGTTGACGCTGACGTTTCCTAGTTTTACTGGTGTCGACACTGCCGTTTCCTAGTTTTACTGTGGTCGACACTGACTTTTTACCAGTTTTACTGGTGTCGACACTGACGTATCCCAGTTTTACTGTCTAGGATTGACGCTGACGTATCCTAGTTTTACTGTCTATGATTGACGCTGACGTATCCTAGTTTTACTGTCTAGGATTGACGCTGACGTATCCTAGTTTTACTGTCTAGGATTGACGCTGACGTATCCTAGTTTTACTGTCTAGGATTGACGCTGACGTATCCTAGTTTTACTGTCTAGGATTGACGCTGACGTATCCTAGTTTTACTGTCTAGGTTTGACGCTGACGTATCCTACTTTTACTGTCTAGGATTGACGCTTACGTATCCTAGTTTTACTGTCTAGGATTGACGCTGACGTATCCTAGTTTTACTGTTGTTGACACTGACATATCCTAGTTTTACTGTCTAGGTTTGACGCTGACGTATCCTAGTTTTACTGTCTAGGATTGACGCTGACGTATCCTAGTAACCGTTGCCGACATAGCATGATGCTATTGCTGAATATATGAATGAAGTAATTATCAAAATAGGACAGAATCAATGGGTTTTACAGATGGTGATCGTATGTGTTTTGGCCTGCTACAGAGACATGTAATTACCCCAGCATCCCATGGGAACAGGTGCAAGAGAGTGCTGATCCTGGCAATCGGGTTACGGTCATCATTATCGACGCTCTATCAGCAGCAGTAACTGATGTCGGAGGTCACAATAAATTCACCATTAGGTTCTGATTGAGAAGAAGACAACTCTTTTACGAGGATTTATCGCATGGCAAAGAAAACTAAAACTCCAATTGCAACAGCCAGAAATAACTCTGCCGTCAAAGTGCCAGGAGAATTAAATGTCATAGTACCTGAACTTTCGGACGAGGTTTTATTGATTGAAGTCTCGTGAATTAAGGAGAACAACTGAGGACGAGACACCTTAGTTTATCACACTGTCAGCCAGTGTTCTGGCAGCCTAGCCAGTGTCTACCCCTAGGGCATTACCGTATCACGCCTGTCAACATCTACACCAGTCTGCAGTTAGGTACAGTGTTGTTACACTGACGTTAATGTAATGTGTTTTTTTCGCATTTGGAAGTAATAAATAAATGGACGATATAGATGATTGTACAAGAGACACACAAATGAAAAGCACCAAATGTAGACACGAAAGCCAAGATATACAATAATACACACAACTACTCTTATATGATGACTACGTATATCTATAAAAAGGAATTCTTTCAAAGAACGTCTCTGTAATCAAAACATTGATTCATACATATATAAGCATTACCATAGTAATCACTGATGTAATGGAATACACACTGATGTAATGGAATACACACTGATGTAATGGAATAGACACTGATGTCATGGAATACACACTGATGTAATGGAATAGACACTGATGTAATGGAATACACACTGATGCAATGGAATAGACACTGATGTCATGGAATAGACACCGATATAATGGAATACACACTGATGTCATGGAATAGACACTGATGTCATGGAATAGACACCGATGTAATGGAATAGACACTGACGTAATGGAATAGACACTGACGTAATGGAATAGACACTGATGTAATGGAATATACACTGATGTAATGGAATAGACACCGATGTAATGGAATAGACACCGATGTAATGGAATAGACATTGACGTAATGGAATAGACACTGACGTAATGGAATAGATACCGATGTAATGGAATAGACACCGATGTAATGAATAGACACCGATGTTATGGAATAGACACTGGCGTAATGGAATAGACACCGATGTAATGGAATAGACACCGATGTAATGGAATAGACACCGATGTAATGGAATAGACACTGATGTAATGAATAGACACCGATGTTATGGAATAGACACTGACGTAATGGAATAGACACCGATGTAATGGAATAGACACCGATGTAATGGAATAGACACTGATGTAATGAATAGACACCGATGTAATGGAATAGACACTGATGTAATGGAATAGACACTACCGAAGCGTTACTATAGTAACCACTGATGTAATGGAATAGACACTACTGAAGCGTTACTATAGTAACCACTGATGTAATGGAATAGGCACTACTGAAGCGTTACTATAGTAACCACTGATGTAATGGAATAGACACTACTGAAGCGTTACTATAGTAACCACTGATGTAATGGAATAGACACTGATGTAATGGAATAGACACTGATGGAATGGAATAGACACTGATGGAATGGAAAAGACACTACTGAAGCGTTACTATAGTAACCACTGATGTAATGGAATAGACACTGATGTAATGGAATAGACACTGATGAAATGGAATAGACACTGATGTAATGGAAAAGACACTACTGAAGCGTTACTATAGTAACCACTGATGTAATGCTAAGAGTCATGGTACTAATTAAGGTTTTATTTTAACAAGTGATGGAGGCAGCTTCATCTACATAATCAAGAATGTATTGCTAGATAAAGTAAATGATGAATAACATCCTAACCATGATTCTTCCTTCACTCTACACTGATGCTAGGGTGGAAGCACGTTTACACAACATGTTCTGCTTTTAATTGCTATGTGTTTTTTAAAACGCTCTACGTTCAACGCTTTCGATCAATATTTGATTGTTCCGTCATTCTACTTCAATACAGCCTCATTAAAGTCGACTTAATGTATGTCATTATTTGGTTCCACAAAGATATCTTAATACGATGTATTGTGACATGTTGAGAGTACAATATCAGTTCAACAATGATAAAAATCTGCCGGATACAGAACAGAGAAATGTTTACAACGTGATCGCAACAATCAAGGACTGGGTCCTACAAAATGCTGTTCAGTAAGTTTAGTATAAAAATTAATTATAAAACACATACCAATAACATTAGAAGCTACTTTACTGCAAGATCTTCAATTTTCTTGTAATTAGTAGAAAGACAGCTGAAGACTGTTGTGATAGTTCTCTCATGGAAGATCACAATGGGAGAGGACTATATTTACAGTATAACTCGTTAACAAATGCTTGTTTTTCAGAGTTTCAAACTGTTATGTTGTAAATATGTAAAATAGATTTCGTCTTTTCATCTCTTTTTACCGTTACATAAGGTTATTGTACATTAACTGATGCCCTAGTCCTTTGCCTTTTTCTTCAGTGACTGGCAGCTTCAAATTCAAATTAAGAAACTGATACAATATAGCTAAACAATGAATCAAACTTCATCCTACAGCTACTTCGTCCTTCTAGGACTCATCAGTGGTGCTACATCATACAGTTTTTTCGTCCTTCTAGGACTCGACAATGATGCTACATCATACAGCTGTTTCGACCTTCTAGGACTCGTCAGTGGTGCTACATCATACAACTGTTTCGTCCTTCTAGTACTCGTCAGTGATGCTACATCATACAGCTGTTTCGTCCTTCTAGGACACGTCAGTGGTGCTACATCATACAGCTGTTTCGACCTTCTAGGACTCGTCAGTGGTGCTACATCATACAACTGTTTCGTCCTAGGACTCGTCAGTGGTGCTACATCATACAACTGTTTCGTCCTTCTAGGACTCGTCAGTGGTGCTACATCATTCAGCTATTTCGTCCTTCTAGGACTCGTCAGTGGTGCTACATCATACAGCTATTTCGTCCTTCTAGGACTCGACAATGATGCTACATCACACGGCTGTTTCATCCTTCTAGGACTCGTCAGTGGTGCTACATCATACAACTGTTTCGTCCTTCTAGGACTCGTCAGTGATGCTACATCATACAGCTATTTCGTCCTTCTAGGACTTGTCAGTGGTGCTACATCATACAACTGTTTCGTCCTACTAGGGCTCGTCAGTGACGCAACACTGTGCAGCTATTTCGTCCTTCAAGAACTCGTCAGTGATAAAAAGGTCATGAAGACTATGAAGCGGTTGAGGAAAACCAATACCAGTTGAAAGAATTATAACATGTTTTAATGTGTTTGCTCTTTTCCCGACTTAAAAATAAAGGTATTCGTTACTAACACTCCAGTAATTAGTTCAAAGGAATTTTCTTGAATTTTTCTTCAATATTGTTCTAATTTAACTTCCCTTTCAGGTTTAACAGATTTTGTTCTTCGCCTCAGTATCCTAGTACAGTGTCTGTTGATGTTAGCTCTCCTCTGAGGTTGATTGAGAGTTGTAGCGTTGTTTGAGATTTGTAGTGTGGGTCTCGGCACGAACGAGTTTATAACGAGAGACTTGTTGGCCGTGACTTCCTCTTCTTTGTTTGTCCTTCAGTTGACTTTAGGGTGAGCATATAAACATTCAGTGTAATTTACACTTAACCAAGCCCACATACGGACGGATTTGAAGGTTATTTGTTTGATGGCAGATTCCATCTACTGCTTCCTGCATTAATTAAGTTTTTCACATCATACCATTTTTTATTATCAAAATACTTCAATGACTAAGGCTGTTGATAGGAAGCTACATGCTATTAAACCGGTGTCATTTACCGGACGAAAAGAACAATTGCGCGAGAAAGGAACCGAGGCAACACCGAAACATCAAACTACGGTTCCGAATATAGATATGGGAATATTTCAATATCTGCTCAAGTTGGATTTAATGAAACTACCAATTAAGCCTGTTTCATTTGTCGATGAATGTGACCAGATTATCATTGATCTGGACGTATGAATACATCCCTTACAGATTCTGTAAGGGGAAAGAACTCTTACATATGTGTCATTCTAATCTTTAAATAAAAGCAATCAAATTTCCTCCAGATTTGCAGAATATTAAGTGATAAAACAAGTTATTTGTAGAACAGTTATTATATAAATAAAAATGTAACATTATGGTAACTTTTAGTAGATTTAGTTTCATATCGCAAATGTTGTCGTTTGCTACAATTTTTCTAACCTTCCATTGCCTGAAAATGAAAATCTCCAACAAAACCGAGACTGTCCACCGAGTGATTTTGATACAGAACTGACTCTTGACTAAGTTCTTCGTGCCATGAATAAAAGTATAGGCTATTTAGAAAGGTCACAAAATACACTCATGGCAATTTAAAATGACTGCCGTCCAGTTCGAAGGGAAACAGGAAACGACCGTAGAACTAGACTAGAATTTCTAAAATACATTGACAGCTTCAATCATAACAGTTAACTATGTTGTGTTAAATTTTTAAATGTGTCGTATTTTGCCTGAGTATTACTGTTTGACCATCCTCCAATTTAAAATGTCGGACTATTTTAACGTAACCCATTAGACTTGCACAGGTTCTGGTAACTGTAGATTTCGTTTTCTCAAAATATTAGAAACAAATCGTCTCAACTGAAAGATAAGTCCTGAATCTTGTTTTTGTCGATTTCATGGAATGATGAATTCCACAAGAAAACAATGTTAACGTAGCCGAATTGACTATTATCTGTTTACCATCTCGTCACAATATTTTCGACCCCAGTGTACATAAGACTGTAGTTGGTCGATACCATCTCGTACACTACACCGTCAGTGCTAGTACGCTCCACATTGATCATTTGTCTAATGAGAGAGACTGTGTAGTCATCGAAACGTCACACTCTAATCTTCTACTGGTTGTTTTATAAAAAAAATCTATTCTATAGTCAACTGTAAGGCCAAATTCTGCTTGATAACATGTGGCGAAGATTGTTTAGCATCATAAGGATGCTGTAATGTTTATCCATGATCGCTCTCAAATTAAAAAAATATATATATTGTCATTATTAGCACGCATGTTCCGTAACTGCACGGAAACATGGAATAATAATGGATCTTGACGAACAGAACCACATGCTGACAGCTGAAGTATCGTGAAATGCTTAGAGAGTAAAATGGTCTCCGCGGTGAGAATATTTAATCACTGGAATGGTGAATTATTCGTGTCGCCATAGAGATGGTGACAACATGTTTCCTCTCAGTCTACCAAACAGCGGTCGCGTTGTTTGAAATGTTGACATCGTAAGCAGACGTCCAAAAGGTTACTTCTTTGGGCATTGTCGCAGCTATTCGAGTGATACGGATGCGGACAAACAGATCCGGAAATTTACTCGGATACCGTTTGAATATGAACTTGATTGATTAACTTGAAAACAAACGAGATCAATACCGATGTAGCTCTATGTTGTGGTTTGAGGGGAGGATTTGTAAAACGTTTCGCTGTTATTGACGTACTTGTCATGTTTAATGCACGACTACTTAATTAATTGATCTCACGTGCTCAGAAGCTAACCTTTTTCATGAATATTTCAATTGAAGGAGATGTGGTTGCTCGGTCATCTCGTCCACTTTCCGGAAACCCTGTGAGGGTTGGTTCTACTTTTAGCTCACCTGTGAGCAAATGCCGGGGTGCATCTCCGTCCCTCTATTCGTCGACCAATATTCAAGGCCACAGGGCCAAATAAAAAGAAATAAATAAATAAACGATTTGAGATTATGCTACAAAATTCCTAGAATCATGATATTTGTCTGGTAGGTCTACTACTTTGTCAAATGCTCTGCTGTCTAGTTATAAAACCGGATCATCGCGTCTACTACTTTGTCATATCTTCTCTGTGTAGTTATAAAACCGGATAATCGCGTCTACTACTTTGTCATATCTTCCCTGTCTAGTTATAAAACCTGATAATCGTGTCTACTACTTTGTCATATCTTCCCTGCCTAGTTATAAAACCGGATCATGTCCTCAGCTATCTACTGATTAAACCGGATAATCGTGTCTACTACTTTGTCATATCTTCCGTTGTCTAGTTATAAAACCGAATAATCGCGTCTACTACGTTGTCATGTCCTCAGCTATCTACTGATTAAACCGGATAATCGTGTCTACTACTTTGTCATATCTTCCGTTGTCTAGTTATAAAACCGAATAATCGCGTCTACTACGTTGTCATGTCCTCAGCTATCTACTGATTAAACCGGATAATCGTGTCTACTACTTTGTCATATCTTCCGTTGTCTAGTTATAAAACCGAATAATCGCGTCTACTACGTTGTCATGTCCTCAGCTATCTACTGATTAAACCGGATAATCGCGTCTACTACTTTGTCATATCTTCCGTTGTCTAGTTATAAAACCGAATAATCGCGTATACTACGTTGTCATGTCCTCAGCTATCTACTGATTAAACCGGATAATCGCGTCTACTACTTTGTCATATCTTCTGCTGTCTAGTTATAAAACCGAATAATCGCGTCTACTACGTTGTCATGTCCTCAGCTATCTACTGATTAAACCGGATAATCGCGTCTACTACTTTGTCATATCTTCTGCTGTCTAGTTATAAACCTGATAATCGCGTCTTCTACTTTGTCATGCCCTCCGCCATCAAGTTGAAAAAACGGATAACCATGTCTATTACTTCGAAGTTTAGTTTTATTACTTCTGGTGTTATTTTCAATGAACACAGTAATTTTAAAGACGGATAATGTGTAAAATTCCGGATGAACACAACATACTCTAACGTTGTAAACATGTCCAGAAAGCAATTGTTATGACGTCATGGACGTTAAGATAGTCCGTATAATTAAGTTGCAATTTTTATTTTGCAGCTTAATTCCTACAATGTGAAAATACAATTTGGTAACAAAATGAAAGAACTCCAAGCATACATGCTGTCCCAATAGCTTGTTGATTAGAATACTCTGCAGGGTCATGCGTTTTCTTTATCACCACTGATAATGGAAAGTATTCACCATTTGTTTCGTGTTTTTTACGATGGAAATTTCCGTTGCCAAGCAAGAATTCTTTCATTTGTTTACTTTTACCAAAACTCAAAGGCATACAACTTTGTGGTAGATGTAGTTTTAAGGCAACTTTGATTTTTAGGAAATATTAATTCTTTAAGTTTATTTCTTTCTATTACCAGCTCAGGAAGACCAATATATATATCTTATGTAAAGCTGAACCCTGAGAGGAAGCCAAAGCAGGTATGCAAGTTTAAAAAAATATTCACCAATGTAATAATTGTAATGTATTAAATTCAAAAGTAACAAGTCAAGTTATTCACACAAAACTTTTTACGTCGCCAGATATATGACGAAATATGAAACAAGCCACGCTGTTTAACAGTATAACGAGGACTCGTCACAATGATCTTCATTGTATTTCATACATTTAAACAAAAACGTGAATTACATGTTGAGAATTCCGGAACATATTTATGAAAAAAGCGGTATATCTACAAACTTCAAGCTGAATATGGGAGGGGCATTGAGAAGGCTTAAAGTCCCTTGATTTATTACATTCAAGTGACCTTGATCATATCGCTGTTATTCGACTGTAGAACAAACTATACCAAATCTAAGCCATTATCAATTTGTAGACAAACATACTTATGACAGGAGTGTATGTGTTTAACAGAGATACACCCGTTGTACGTGTGACTACTTGTGTGATCGACTTCCTCTTCGGTAAGTTTGGCGGAAAGAAAATCGATTGTGCTGCACTGAAGGTATCTGTCTTCAGTTGCCATAAGCAACGGGTTTCTGGGGAGTTCAACGTTCAAACGTAGTCAGTGTAGACATGATAGATAACTCAGTTTTACTTATTAATTTCGCCTTTAGAGCATTAAGACAAAGGTCGATCGTCTTCTGAAATGCCGTACTAGGACATAATATAAAATGTATAGTGATCCCCGATTGAGCACGAGCACAAAACTTAAAAACACAGACAGTGCTGGTTTTTGTTCAGACGAAGAAGAAAAAAATATAGCATACAATTATACAAAGCATTCAATGGTATTTAAACACATGGTTCGGGCCTGCGTTTTAAACTAAAGCGTCCCTTGGTATTTAAAAACATGATTCGGATATGCGTTGTTTGCTAAAGACTTCCTTGGTATTCAAACACATGATACGGATATGCGTTGTATACTAAAGCCTTCCTTGGTATTTAAACACGTGTATAGGGCCAGCGTTGTATGCTAAAGCCTCCCTTGGTATTTAAACACATGGTTCGAACCTGCGTTGTACACTTAAGCCTCCCTTGGTATTTAAACACATGGTTCGGACCTGCGTTGTACACTTAAGCCTCCCTTAGTATTTAAACACATGATTCGGACCTGCGTTATATGCTAAAGCCTCTCTTGGTATTTAAACACATGGTTCGGACCTGCGTTGTACACTTGAGCCTCCCTTGGTATTTAAACACATGGTTCGGTCCTGCGTTGTATGCTAAAGCCTCTCTTGGTATTCAAACACATGCTTAGGACGTGCGTTGTTTGCTAAAGTCTCTCTTGGTATTTAAACACATGGTTCGGGCCTGCGTTATACACTAAAGCCTCCCTTGGTATTTAAACACATGTATAGGGCCTACATTGTATGCAAAAGCCTCCCTTGGTATTTAAACACATGTATAGGGTCTGCATTGTATGCTAAAGCCTTCCTTGGTATTTAAACACATGTATAGGGCCTACATTGTATGCTAAAGCCTTCCTTGGTATTTAAACACATGGTTCGGACATGCGTTGTACACTGAAGCCTCCTTGGTATTTAAACACATGTATAGGGCCTGCATTGTATGCTAAAACCTTCCTTGGTATTTAAACACATGTATAGGGCCTGCATTGTATGCTAAAGCCTTCCTTGGTATTTAAACACATGGTTCGGAACTGCGTTGTATGCTAAAACCTTCCTTGGTATTTAAACACATGTATAGGGCCTGCATTGTATGCTAAAGCCTTCCTTGGTATTTAAACACATGTATAGGGCCTGCATTGTATGCTAAAGCCTTCCTTGGTATTTAAACACATGTTTCGGACATGCGTTGTACACTGAAGCCTCCCTTGGTATTTAAACACATGTATAGGGCCTGCATTGTATGCTAAAACCTTCCTTGGTATTTAAACACATGTATAGGGCCTGCATTGTATGCTAAAGCCTTCCTTGGTATTTAAACACATGGTTCGGAACTGCAGTTGTATGCTAAAACCTTCCTTGGTATTTAAACACATGAACATTATAACAGCCTGCATTGTATGAACTATAACAGCCTTCATTATAACAGTTCCCCATTATAACAGTTCCTCCTACCTAATGAACATTATTTAAACCCCCTACCTAATGAACATTATAACAGTTCCCAACAGTTCCCCCTACCTAATGAACATTATAACAGTTCCCCCCTATGAACATTATAACAGTTCCCCCTACCTAATGAACATTATAACAGTTCCCCCTAATGAACATTATAACAGTTCACCCTACCTAATGAACATTATAACAGTTCCTTCTACCTAATGAACATTATAACAGTTCCCCCTACCTAATGAACATTATAACAGTTCCCCCTACCTAATGAACATTATAACACTTCCTTCTACCTAATGAACATTATAACAGTTCCCCCTACCTAATGAACATTATAACAGTTCCCCCTACCTAATGAACATTATAACAGTTCCCCCTACCTAATGAACATTATACATTCCCCCTACCTAATATTATAACAGTACCTAATGAACATTATAACAGTTCCCCCTACCTAATGAACATTATAACAGTTACCTAATGAACATTATAACAGTTCCCCCTACCTAATGAACATTATAACAGTTCCCCCTACCTAATGAACATTATAACAACCTAATGAACATTATAGTTCCCCCTGCCTAATGAACATTATAACAGCCCCCTCCTAACTAATGTTCCCCTACCTAATGATTATAACAGTTCCCCCCACCTACATTATAACAGTTCCTTCTACCTAATGAACATTATAACAGTTCCTCCTACCTAATGAACATTATAACAGTTCCCCCTACCTAATGAACATTATAACAGTTCCCCCTACCTAATGAACATTATAACAGTTCCCCCTACCTAATGAACATTATAACAGTTCCTCCTACCTAATGAACATTATAACAGTTCCCCCTACCTAATGAACATTATAACAGTTCCCCCTACCTAATGAACATTATAACAGTTCACCCTACCTAATGAACATTATAACAGTTCCCCCTACCTAATGAACATTATAACAGTTCCTTCTACTTAATGAACATTATAACAGTTCCCCCTACCTAATGAACATTATAACAGTTCCCCCTACCTATCTATCTCGTTACTGCTCTTGGATTTTTATAATATAGTTCCAAACACAACATTATATATTTGTTTATAGTTCCTATACCTATACAAAGCACATGACCACGTGACTAAGATATGGAAGAGGCTCGTGAGTTCCTACTCAAACCTTTTATGTTGGTTAACCGTCTGCTAAATCCTCTGTACACCGAAAACTAATCACTTCTCACGAAGACTTTCCTATTTCGGGAAACTTTCCCTTGTATAGTAGCACTAACAGTATCGAGCGTTAGTGTATTGCAGTAGTAAGTTCAGTTTCAGACAGAATTTCCATTACCTCCGTAAATCTTACAAATTATTCTAGCTTTACGAACTCAGATTTTTTTTCTTATAGTTCCCTGAAATACATGTACATGAAAAAAAATGAAATATGAAAACAAACAGACAACTGATTTAACCATTTGTAAAACGGTTGGAAGTATACAACGAAATCGAGCTGGTGGATCGGAAGTCATTCAGCTCGTAGGATGTTGTATTTTGCAAGCATCTTTTCATTTATCTAGTTAAATTTTATAAGAATAAAACAAAATTACAACACATCATTTACCGTCAAACCAAATTTTCAAATAAACCGGTTCACTGAAAATAATCTAGTGGTTAAGATAGACTGGTTCACATACAGTAAAACTAACGGTTAATATAAACTGGTTCAGACACGCTTAAACTAGCGATGAAGATAAACTTGCTCACACTTAAGATAAACCGGTAAAATCTTATGGTTAAGACAAGCCATTATTGACTGTAAAACTAGAGATTCAAATAAACTAGCGGTTAAGATAAACCATCGGTGACGGTTAAATGGTAAATGACAGTAAATGTAGCAGTTCAGATAAAACATTATTACAGACGTTCAATTAAAACTAAGAACCGACAAAGAGTAGACTTAGGAATGAGGTGATGGATTTACGTACACACCACAAATTCCACGGGTAATTTGTTACTGCTGGGTGTTTCGGTATAATTCTTTTTTCTTCAATTGTATCTTATTCTAAATTTCCATTTAAAGGTTTTATTCACGTGTATCAACGATACTCAGGAATGCATGTGGTAGTCACTGCTGGTGGACTTTATACAATCCTCGAGATTGCAGGTGGTAGTCACTGCTGGTGAACATTATACAATCCTGGACACCTCAACTGGTAGTCACTGCTGGTGGACTTTATACAATCCTCGTGACTGCAGGTATTAGTCACTGCTGGTGGACTTTATACAATCCTCGTGACTGCAGGTGGTAGTCACTGCTGGTGGACTTTATACAATCCTCGTGACTGCAGGTGGTAGTCACTGCTGGTGGACATTATACAATCCTCGAGACTGCAGGTGGTAGTCACTGCTGGTGGACATTATACAATCCTCGAGACGTCAGGTATTAGTCACTGCTGGTGGACATTATATAATGCTCGCGACTGCATGTGGTAGTCACTGCTGGTGGACATTATACAATGCTCGAGACTGCAGGTATTAGTCACTGCTGGTGGACATTATACAATGCTCGAGACTGCAGGTGGTAGTCACTGCTGGTGGACATTATACAATGCTCGAGACTGCAGGTATTAGTCACTGCTGGTGGACATTATACAATGATCGAGACTGCAGGTGGTAGTCACTGTTGGTGGACATTATACAATGCTCGAGACTGCAGGTGGTAGTCACTGCTGGTGGACATTATACAATGCTCGCGACAGCAGGTGGTAGTCACTGTTGGTGGACATTATACAATCCTCGAGACGTCAGGTGGTAGTCACTGCTGGTGGACATTATACAATGCTCGAGACTGCAGGTATTAGTCACTGCTGGTGGACATTATACAATCCTCGAGACGTCAGGTATTAGTCACTGCTGGTGGACATTATACAATGCTCGAGACTGCAGGTGGTAGTCACTGCTGGTGGACATTATACAATGCTCGAGACTGCAGGTATTAGTCACTGCTGGTGGACATTATACAATCCTCGAGAATGCAGGTGTTAGTCACTGTTGGTGGACATTATACAATGATCGAGACTTCAGGTGGTAGTCACTGTTGGTGGACATTATACAATGCTCGAGACTGCAGGTGGTAGTCACGGCTGGTGGACATTATACAATCCTCGAGAATGCAGGTGTTAGTCACTGTTGGTGGACATTATACCATCATCGAGAATGCATGTGGTAGTCACTGTTGGTGGACATTATACAATGCTCGCGACTGCAGGTGTTAGTCACTGTTGGTGGACATTATACAATCCTCGAGAATGCATGTGTTAGTCACTGTTGGTGGACATTATACCATCATCGAGAATGCATGTGTTAGTCACTGTTGGTGGACATTATACCATCATCGAGAATGCATGTGGTAGTCACTGTTGGTGGACATTATACCATCATCGAGAATGCATGTGGTAGTCACTGTTGGTGGACATTATACAGTGCTCGCGACTGCAGGTGTTAGTCACTGTTGGTGGACATTATACCATCATCGAGAATGCATGTGTTAGTCACTGTTGGTGGACATTATACCATCATCGAGAATGCATGTGGTAGTCACTGTTGGTGGACATTATACCATCATCGAGAATGCATGTGGTAGTCACTGTTGGTGGACATTATACAGTGCTCGCGACTGCAGGTGTTAGTCACTGTTGGTGGACATTATACAATCCTCGAGAATGCATGTGGTAGTCACTGTTGGTGGACATTATACAGTGCTCGCGACTGCAGGTATTAGTCACTGTTGGTGGACATTATACAATGCTCGAGACTGCAGGTATTAGTCACTGCTGGTGGACATTATACAATGCTCGCGACTGCAGGTGGTAGTCACTGCTGGTGGACATTATACCATCATCGAGAATGCATGTGGTAGTCACTGTTGGTGGACATTATACAGTGCTCGCGACTGCAGGTGGTAGTCACTGCTGGTGGACATTATACAATCCTCGAGAAGGCATGTGGTAGTCACTGCTGGTGGACATTATACAATGCTCGAGACTGCATGTGGTAGTCACTGCTGGTGGACATTATACAATTCTGGAGATTGCAGGTGGTAGTCACTGTTGGTGGACATTATACAATCATCGAGAATGCATGTGGTAGTCACTACTGGTGGACATTATACAATGCTCGCGACTGCATGTGGTAGTCACTGCTGGTGGACATTATACAATGCTCGCGACTGCAGGTGGTAGTCACTGTTGGTGGACATTATACAATGCTCGAGACTGCAGGTGGTAGTCACTGTTGGTGGACATTATACAATGCTCGAGACTGCAGGTGGTAGTCACTGTTGGTGGACATTATACAATCCTCGAGACTTCAAATGGTAGTCACTGCTGATGGACATTATACAATGCTCGAGATTGCAGGTGGTAGTCACTGCTGATGGACTTTATACAATCCTCGAGATTGCAGGTGGTAGTCACTGCTGATGGACTTTATACAATCCTCGAGATTGCAGGTGGTAACCACTGCTGGTGAACATTTGATCTCCGAGGTCTGATGAAACGTGTAAACAACATTTTAATTTCTACCAAAACTTGTATTTGGACTCAGAGTGAGTCCATCTGTGTCTATTTCAAACAATTCTATTTTCATCTGAAACTTCATATATTCATCAATTCCACAGGCCTTTAACATCACTGTTTAGTTCTTGAAGAGCAACACATCTACATGGTTTGATTCACAGGTTTCCTCTACTATGTCTAATTCTATATTTACAGGTGGTATATGGTTGTTGTTGACGCGGTCGGATTAACCATGGTGATTCGTCGCGTTTCCTGTTGTTTGGAGTTGTTTTTATTAGAAATTCGAACTTCTGCATTTGTTATCGTGTTTTTCAACTAATGGTGCTTCTAAAGGTCATTGCATTTGTTTATCACAAATTGTATTAGTCTGTTGATTCCGTTCATGTTAAAGTTTGCTTCCATCTTGAAAACATTTAAAAGTCAATTAGAATATCTCAAGGTTTTCAGCCAAATTGACTTGTACATATAAATATTCTGATGTTTCAAATACATGTGTATATATATCAAACACAGTGGTCAATATTCTGAACGTTTAATCAATCAATGATATGACAGTGCAGGACTTGTTATTAATTCATGCGAATTATTAAAAATGTCAGCTTTTTATCATCAGTAAATACTACCTTTCTTTATTTTCCGACCCCTTCAGATAACTCAGGGGAGAGGGGGGGGGGGGGGGGGGGGGGGGGGGGTGGTGGTTAACGGTCCTCTGACTATAAAGACCTATATATGAAAGAGGCAAAATATGCCTAAAATAGATTGTTCAACTACTCTACAGCTTACATAGAAGACATTGTTGGTTCATCAAGACATTTTCTGCAAACTTGAAATCATATTCTTTAAACATGCACTACATAAATGCCATTAAACCGAACATATTTCTTGTTGAAAAGGCCTGTTACAGGCTCAGTATCAAGACACCTGGCCTTTTGGTTATTGTGAAGAAGTTGCTTAAGCATTTCAACACATTAAACCCCTATAATCTTGATATTTGGTCCAATATCAGCACCCTGGGCCTTTTGGTTATTGAGAAGTCATTTAAATATGTTAACACATTTGATACCTGTGACCTTGAAAGTGGGTGTATATCATTCATATTAACAAAGTTGGTAGCCCTTCATCCTAGCTGGTTACATGGCCTTTGAAGATTTTAACATGTTTGATCCCTGTGACTTTTCATGCAGATTAAAGTCATACCTATTAACTAGGGGTCCATCAACTTTCTGAATTTCAGAAATGATTCTCCATCCCAATAATGTTTTATACCAAATTTGGTTGAAATCCAATCAAGTATTAAGAGTAGTATGCTGAAGCAAACTAAGAAACCAAAAAGAATATGCACGACACATGGCACATGAAGACAGACGAAGCATGATGGCTATAGGTCATTTTGACCCTTCGGGTCAACCTAATGACCTAATAATATATTGAAATCTAAAAAAGACAGATCTCCAGACAGGACTGAGTAGAGAGGAATGAAACTGTCGCATGAGAAAACAGAACTATAAAATATGTTTGGTTTTAGTTAAACCTTTCAGGTTTCAATCAAATGTTGAAAAGGGTAATAACTCAATATAAAACTATCTAATAACTGCTGTAGAACCGTCTAGGTTTCTGAGCCGAACATAGGGCAATAATTCTCTCAAAACATGATTCAAAACCTAGTTCAAAACTTCATAACACAAACTACAATAAAGTCCAATCTACTTCAAAAATGAAATTCCTAAAAAAGTTTCAAAGAGAAACATGCGTATAAAAATTTGACAAAGATCTCTGTAGTATTTCTCAACAAATAACGATAACAAACTTTCATAGTCAAAATCTAAGATGGCTACCAGTCAACCATTTTTTTCCCTGTGCAGTCCAAAAATCCAATGGCACAACGACAAGGCAAAGGCAAACCTTAAGTCAAGTTTCAGCAATATCCTCCTAGTACTTCTCAATAAATACTAAAACTATCTTCAATTGTTAAGTCCATGAAGGCTGTCCTTCAGCCATTTAGTTTTTCTTGACTAAACTCAAAATTGGACAGGCAAAACAAGGGATCAACAGTAACCTATATATAGCTACCCATCAAGATTAAAAATATCAATCAAATACTCCTCAAGAAAAAGTGACCTCAATCTTCAACAGGGAAAACAAAGATGGCTGCCTGTCATCCATTTTGTTCTCCTAATCAGTAAGGGAACCTGCATATGAAATTTTCTTCCTGAAAAATTGTTATAACAAACTTTCACTGTCGAAATACAAAAGAGGGTCGCCTGTCCACTGTTTTATTTTTCTGGTTAGACACAAAATCTAACGGGTACAACTAGGGACATGGGGGAACCTTCAAAGGAAATCTGAGAGATCCTATCATTACTTCTCAAGAAATATTGATAAGAACATGTCTACAGATAAATGAATCATGGATATATAGGATGATCTCAATAGCCTACCATCTGATGATAGTGGACCAAGAAATGGAGGAGCGTTGAAAAACATTGGATGTTATAGTAAGTCATTTCAGAAAAACAAAAACAACAACAAAACAAAATTAGTTTGACAAGTATTTTATTACACTTCATCTGTAATATCTAATGTTACTCAGACAGGAAGGTATTATAATGTCTTCAGGTCAACACATAAGATTTGTTTAAGACCATGACAAACTTCATGTTAATATCATGAATTTTATGCCTTGTTTCCTGAAGTAAATATGCATTGCGTACACATCATCACCACAAGAAGCAAACTATTTGGGGAAAAAAAATAAAAAACTTATTTCAGCACAGCTTAAAGGGGCCTTTGCCTCCTCTCCCTCTCCCCTTCTTATCCCCTATTGGGGCTTTGTCCCTGGACTCTGAGAAGGGGGCTTCTACCATCTGCATCCCCAATTAATTTCTGTCGGTGTACACATCAAAATTGCCTGACATAAGAATGCATAAGAATTATGACTCTGAATTACTCTGCTAGTCTGACAGCATTTCAAGGTATTTAATAATCTGAGCACCACAAGTGAAATAAAAGTGTTCTATCAAACAACTTACATACTGGAAATTTTGTCAATTTGAAAGCAGGAAATTTTCTCATGCAGGGTTCAACACTAACCAGAGGTACATTATATTGTTTATGTGCTTGCTTGCCCAGTAGTAGGTAATCACTCAAATTTATCTACCAAAATGATACTTTAACTTTGACTTATGTAAAACATTTTCTTCAGTTGGTGTGTTCTTCTCATGTTAATGTCTGGTGTCTACGCAATGTCCTTCCCTATTTAGACGCTGTCCTCCTCTCATTTCCATGTCTAGTGTTGTCTAAAATGTCATCCCCTATTTAGACGCTGTCCTCCTCTCATTTCTATGTCTGGTGTTGTCTACAAATGTCATCCCCTATTTAGACGCTGTCCTCCTCTCATGTTGATGTCTAGTGTTGTCTACAATGTCATCCCCTATTTAGACGCTGTCCTCCTCTCATGTTGATGTCTAGTGTTGTCTACAATGTCCTCCCCTATTTAGACGCTGTCCTCCTCTCATTTCTATGTCTGGTGTTGTCTACAAATGTCCTCCCCTATTTAGACGCTGTCCTCCTCTCACTTCCATGTCTGGTAATGTCTATAATGTCCTCCCCTATTTAGACGCTGTCCTCCTCTCATTTCTATGTCTGGTAATGTCTATAATGTCCTCCCCTATTTAGATGCTGTCCTCCTCTCATTTTCATGTCTGGTAATGTCTATAATGTCCTCCCCTATTTAGACGCTGTCCTCCTCTCACTTCCATGTCTGATAATGTCTATAATGTCCTCCCCTATTTAGACGCTGTCCTCCTCTCACTTCCATGTCTGATAATGTCTATAATGTCCTCCCCTATTTAGACGCTGTCCTCCTCTCACTTCCATGTCTGATAATGTCTATAATGTCCTCCCCTATTTAGACGCTGTCCTCCTCTCACTTCCATGTCTGGTAATGTCTATAATGTCCTCCCCTATGCAGATGCTGCTCTACTCTAACTTTAATGTCTGGTGTTGTCTCTAATGTCCTCCCCCATTCAATCGCTGTCCTCCTCCGAAGATTCTTCTTCTGCCTCCAGTAACCACTTTATAAACGGTTGCATCTGTAACATAAACATCAGATATACAAGGTCTTCTCCTGCAGATCACTGTTACCATAGCATAAATACACTGTGGAAAAAATGTGAATTACTTTCTTCTAGTCTAGTCTAGCTTGTGACCCACCCAGTAAATAGAAGATCTGAGACACCCTTCTCTAACCTGCAACAAAACCAATAGACATTGCTTTCAGACAATCTATTATAATATTTTAAGATTTGCTTCAAATACATTTTGAAAATGTTTCATTTGAAAATATCCTTTATTAATCCTAAGATTACTCCAAAATAAAAGCACCATCTCACCTGTTGTTTGACCTCCACATGACCTTCCTCGTCTGGTATGGACTGGTGCCAGCGGAGGATCACCTGTTCTGACAGTAGGTCCACATCTTCATACATATAATGTATAAGCTTTACCAACACTCCGCTCATCCTCTCCTCCATTATACTGAACTCCTGACAAACAGTTTAACACATCTGTTTGAGTTCATCTTTTTAAGCAAGTGGAAATATTAATATACAAAGTATTGCAAGGGAAATAACTGTGAATTGACTCGTTATGATATTAATGTCTTGGATATGATGTCTCCTTGTTTATATAACTGCCTTTTTGTAATTTTTGTTGTTTTTCCTCTCAATAAATTTTCTCTGAAGGAGAGAAATCTTGGTCTGTTCAAGAAAATTCCAGTCTTATTTCATTTCCATTCTGAATTTCATAATTTTGAATAATTCCTTTCTATATTTGTACACCCTGTATTCATACGCAAATAAAATGATTCACACAAAATTAAAATGGATAATGGGACTTTCCTTCAGATTACGGGAAATTTTGCTTCATATGTGACTTTTTGATATCTTAAAAATAAATTATTAGTCAATGAAGAAAAATAAGAATGGATAATATATGAAAATGAGTCAGTAACAAGGAGCTGGAGAGTTATCTTCTCTGACAGAACCAAGAAAATCTACTGACAGAGCTGGAGAGAAACCCTCTCTGTGTCAGTAACAAGTATCTGGAGAGTTATCTTCTCTGACAGAACCAAGGAACTCTACTGACAGAGCTGGAGAGAAACCCTCTCTGAGTCAGTAACAAGGAGCTGGAGAGAAACCCTCCCTGTATCAGTAACAAGTAGCTGGAGAGAAACCCTCTCTGTGTCAGTAACAAGGAGCTGGAGAGTCAACTTCTGTGACAGAACCAAGAAAATCTACTGACAGAGATGGAGAGAAACCCTCTCTGAGTCAGTAACAAGTAGCTGGAGAGTTATCTTCTCTGACAGAACCAAGGAACTCTACTGACAGAGCTGGAGAGAAACCCTCTCTGTGTCAGTAACAAGTAGCTGGAGAGAAACTCTCTCTGAGTCAGTAACAAGGAGCTGGATAGAAACCTTCTTCTCTCTGTGTCAGTAACAAGTAGCTGGAGAGTTGACTTCTCTGACAGAACCAAGAAAATCTACTGACAGAGCTGGAGAGAAACCTTGTGTCAGTGACAAGTAGCTGGAGATTTATATTCTCTGACAGAACCAAGGAACTCTACAGACAGAGCTGGAGAGAAACCCTCTCTGAGTCAGTAACAAGTATCTGGAGATAAACCCTCCCTGAGTCAGTAACAAGGAGCTGGAGAGTTGACTTCTCTGATAGAACCAAGGAACTCTACTGACAGAGCTGGAGAGTTATCCTCTTTATGTCTCTATGTCAGTAAAATGAGGCTCAATAAACCCAAGAAACATAAACGTCAGAGCTGATGGGAAACCTAGATCTAGTACAGTCAGTAACAAATGGTTAGACAGTTGCCTTCTCTGACAGACATTTACCTCTAGTGTGTGTAAACAATCCATTTGTGAATCAGCACCCTTGATGTAGTTCTTTATCAAAGCCATATGTTTCTTCATAACCTGAAAATTAAATCATGTCCAATTCATTTAAGTTGAAGCAATTGAACCTTTTCTCTTTTACTTTTAAGATGAAGTAATTGAATCACTGATGATTATACACAAATCAATCTAATAAGGACAACTGAAACAAAGACACTTATGAATGAAAAGTTGTATATTGATAAAGAGATGAAGGTCAGTTGATAACAAAACCAACTGTGGACAAATAATTATACTTACCGCCTTTATATTGATGAGAAGTTGGCCACCATTGTGGTCAGGATTGTCTTTCATAGCAAGGTCTATTACTGCCTTTACCACCATACCATGTAGGTCATGGATATCTATGTTGTATGCATGTCTGGATAAAGTATAAGTAAAACAAAAGTCACAATGTTTATCAACATAGGTATATCTCTCCGAACAACACTTCCTGTTTTCAATAGAAAAGAAGAATTACATGCTGATTACCATCCACATAGAAATTACAGGTTGTCAAAAACATTGTTTGATGATTCTAGCTTGTTCAACACTTGTCACCTTGGATCGGGACATCTGAAATAGACCACTTAAATAAAAAATGTGACTTTCAACTCAATATGATTACAAAGGTTGAAAGATAGATTCAAATTCCTGACATGTTTAATCTAATTAATGAAATATTTTATCTAGCAGCCATCAGATAAAATGATGACTACAAGAACATACTTCAGTTATAGAGATGATATAAAATATTCTTCCATTAAAAAAATATGGTATGTGAGCCTTATATGTTCCCGTAGGCTCAGGGTGGTCCATCTAAAGTCAGTTAAAAGAAATTCATCCCCTCAAATAACATGCTAAATTTTGTGACCCCAGGCCTAAAGAAGTAAAATTAGTACCAAATATGGTGAACGTATAGATGATGATGCCATCAGGTCACAAAGACATTTGGTCAGACACAAAGGCCTTTGGTCAGGTCACAAAGATGTTTGGTCAGGTCACAAAGACCTTTGGTCAGGTCACAAAGACCTTTGGTCATTCACAAAGACCTTTGGTCAGTCACAAAGGCCTTTGATCAGGCACAAAGGCCTTTGGTTAGGTCACAAAGGCCTTTGATCAGGCACAAAGGCCTTTGGTTAGGTCACAAAGGCCTTTGGTCAGGCACAAAGACCCTTGGTTAGGTCACAAAGGCCTTTGGTCAGGTCACAAAGACTTTGGTCAGACACAAAGACCTTTGGTCAGGTCACAAAGACTTTGGTCAAACACAAAGACTTTGGTCAGGGCACAAAGACCTTTGGTCAGGTCACAAAGACATTTGGTCAGGTCACAAAGACATTTGGTCAGACACAAAGACCTTTGGTCAGGTCACAAAGATGTTTGGTCAGGTCACAAAGACCTTTGGTCATTCACAAAGACCTTTGGTCAGTCACAAAGGCCTTTGATCAGGCACAAAGGCCTTTGGTTAGGTCACAAAGGCCTTTGGTCAGGCACAAAGACCCTTGGTCAGGCACAAAGACCTTTGGTCAGGTCACAAAGACTTTGGTCAGACACAAAGATCTTTGGTCAGGTCACAAAGACTTTGGTCAAACACAAAGACTTTGGTCAGGGCACAAAGACGTTTGGTCATTCACAAAGACGTTTGGTCATTCACAAAGACCTTTGGTCAGGTCACAAAGACATTTGGTCAGACACAAAGACATTTGGTCAGGTCACAAAGACGTTTGGTCAGGTCACAAAGACCTTTGGTCAGGTCACAAAGACCTTAGGTCAGGTCACAAAGACGTTTGGTCATTCACAAAGACCTTTGGTCAGGCACAAATGCCTTTGGTCAGGTCACAAAGACCTTTGGTCAGGTCACAAAGACGTTTGGTCATTCACAAAGACCTTTGGTCAGGCACAAACGCCTTTGGTCAGATCACAAAGACCTTTGGTCAGGACACAAAGACCTTTGGTCAGGCACAAAGACCTTTGGTCAGGCCAATGTTTCACTAAGAAATTACATCCTGCTTGTGAAACAGTTGCCAGCTGAGAGAAGTACTGTAAATTACATTGTACAATAACTTATCTTTCCTCCTTATTTTTGCATAAAACAATACCAGTACTTACTTTAATGAATTAATCTCTAAAATTAAATTTTCTGTGCGGATGTTTTCTTCTTTAGCTCTAACCAAGGTGTCAAGCACTTCTCTGTAGAACACTGAAATGACAGTAACACCACAAGTTTTATTACATCCAGAATGTGTTTTAGGGGTGTAATGATATCTCAGGAGTGTTTCTTGATATATTGCACATGCATTAAAGATGGATGTCCAAAATAAATCAAAATCTGCAGAAGAATTGAAATATTTTAACAATAATAACAAGGAAACCTCAGTTAAAACAAAACCTTGATCAACTGTAAAAAAATAAAATTATGATTCTCAACTCATTGTAGCAAAGTTTAATAAAAATTAACTTGTATTGTCGTGTTTGTAGACATATGTCAATCAAGGTTACATGAATGTACATCCAGTGTTTGGAGGTTGAAAATTTAATAAATTTATGGTATAACTTATTCACTGACTGATTCGCCAGTTAATTGTTATGAACATTTTCCTATCATTCAATAAGTAACATTACATTTTTAGAGTCCTTACTTTTTTCATCATCTGGGAGTGATCCTTCAGATGACAGATCTGACTGGTCATCTGTAGCGATACTGCTGAGTTCATCCTCATCATCAGTTTTGTTGTCGAGACCCCAAACATCTTGAACTTGAGCCTCATCCTCTTCATCATCACTCTCCGTAGGAGGGTTGTACACATATGCTTGTCCACGAGATCCAAAGTCTGGACAACTCTCCACTAAAATACAAACCCTGTATATGTTTACAGCCTACCTAGGTAACAAACATCCTACACACAAACAGCCCACACGTTATCATTGTGGCAAAATTTCATTAAGATTAAGAAATGCTGAGTAAGTTTGTCAAGTATTTGGTCAAATCTTTACAAGGTGACTTTTTTCAACATATAAATTTTTACTCTATAATAAAACACACCTTGACAAGCTACAGCATCTGTTTTATCACATGTTGCGTCTATTTCATCACCAAAATCATCGATGTCCTCCACTGGTGAAGACTGTAGTACTGTTGCCTTGGGGATGGTCACATTTGGTCCTACTTTGACCTAAATCAGTAAAATATTATACACAATATCAGAAATTTTCAACTTCTTTTTTAAACTTCATTACTTAACTAATCAATCTTCCAGACAAACTTCAATTATATTCAATATCATAGTAAAATTTGATGAGTAAACGTCATTAATATTTACATAAATACAATTACAATGTACCAGCAAAACTGGAGTGTCTTTGTGACTTAGTTCAGATAATGACCTGCACATGTACTAACAATAAGTGAACAGAAAAAAAGAAAATTTGAGGAATTACAGTCCCCTACTGAATCTGGAATTATATGCCAAGAATGTACAGATGATGAATTTGTAGGAATTAATTCTAGACACTGAATGTTTGATGGACCGAACCTATTCAATAATGTGTGTTATTATTGCAAATGAATTAGCTGATGTACAATGGTAAGATGTGTCATTTTACTATTAAACTGTATCTGGCAAAACCATGTAATTCATGGTGTTTATGTTGCTGTGATATGTTAACATGAGTCTATTCTGATGTTGACAATGTTGCTGTGATATGTTAACATGAGTCTATTCTGATGTTGACAATGTTGCTGTGATATGTTAACATGAGTCTATTCTGATGTTGACAATGTTGCTGTGATATGTTAACATGAGTCTATTATGATGTTGACAATGTTGCTGTGATATGTTAACATGAGTCTATTCTGATGTTGACAATGTTGCTGTGATATGTTAACATGAGTCTATTCTGATGTTGACAATGTTGCCATGAAATGTTAACATGAGTCTATTCTGATGTTGACAATGTTGCTGTGATATGTTAACATGAGTCTATTCTGATGTTGACAATGTTGCTGTGATATGTTAACATGAGTCTATTCTGATGTTGACAATGTTGCTGTGATATGTTAACATGAGTCTATTCTGATGTTGACAATGTTGCTGTGATATGTTAACATGAGTCTATTCTGATGTTGACAATGTTGCTGTGATATGTTAACATGAGTCTATTCTGATGTTGACAATGTTGCTGTGATATGTTAGCATTTGTCTAGTTTTACATAGACAAGCCTTACCCCCCATGACAGGACGTTTCCTGCCTGAAGGTTGACTCCACTGTACACTAGTACATCGTCACAAAGTATAGAACTTTCAATATCACAGCCATCCTCTATCACTACATTGTCCCACAGGTAGGCGCCTTGTATCTTCACATTTTCACCTATAACCAGACACTGTCATTTAAACATTATCTGAAACTAGACGTGTCTTTGTGACACTATAGCTCTTGCTGACAACCAAGGAGAAAAGTAGAGATTTTTAATCCTATTGTTTTTTTTCATTAGGTGTACTGATAATATTTAAAACTGTGTCAAGTCCAGGTAATGGCTGCCAAATGTTGATGGTCAAAATAATTAATGACTCACTAAGTGAACCACAGTCAGATATTTACTCGCCCTGCATCATAATAAACCTATATTTTCTCTTTATACCCTATTCATCAAAGACTGAGAACCGTATTAAGACAGAATGGACTAAGGAATAAATAACAGAGTAATGGCTATGGGCAACTTCAAATGTCTGGGCCATTTTAGGGTAAAAGCATATTCAGAAAAGACATGATCAGTCAAAACCTGATCAATCATAACATGGTCAGTTAAAACTTGATCAATAACATGATCAGTAAAAACATGATCAGTAAAAACATGATCAGTTAAATCATGATCAGTTGAAACATGATCAGTTAAAACATGATCAGTTAAAACATGATCAGTAAAAACATGATCAGTAAAAACATGATCAGTTAAAACATAATCAGTAAAAACATGATCAGTAAAAACATGATCAGTAAAAACATCATCAGTTAAATCATAATCACTTAAAACATAATCAGTTAAAACATGATCAGTTAAATCATGATCAGTTAAAACATGATCAGTTAAATCATGATCAGTTAAAACATAATCAGTTAAAACATGATCAGTTAAAACATAATCAGTTAAATCATGATCAGTTAAAACATGATCAGTTAAAACATGATCAGTTAAAACATGATCAGTTAAATCATAATCAGTTAAAACATAATCAGTTAAAACATGATCAGTTAAAACATAATCAGTAAAAACATGATCAGTAAAAACATAATCAGTTAAAACATGATCAGTTAAATCATGATCAGTTAAAACATAATCAGTTAATCATAATCATGATCAGTTAAAACATAATCAGTTAAATCATAATCAGTTAAAACATAATCAGTTAAAACATGATCAGTTAAAACATGATCAGTTAAATCATGATCAGTTAAAACATGATCAGTTAAAACATAATCAGTTAAATCATGATCAGTTAAAACATAATCAGTTAAATCATGATCAGTTAAAACATGATCAGTTAAATCATGATCAGTTAAATCATGATCAGTTAAAACATCATAATCATAATCAGTTAAATCATAAAAAAACATAATCAGTTATCATGATCAGTTAAAACATAATCAGTTAAATCATAATCAGTTAAAAACATGATCAGTTAAAACATAATCAAAAACATGATCATTAAAACATGATCAGTTAAATCATGATCAGTTAAAACATGATCAGTTAAAACATGATCAATAAAATCATAATCAGTAAAAACATGATCAGTTAAAACATGATCAGTTAAATCATAATCAGTTAAAACATAATCAGTTAAAACATGATCAGTTAAAACATGATCAGTTAAAACATGATCAGTTAAATCATGATCAGTTAAAACATGATCAGTTAAAACATGATCAGTTAAATCATGATCAGTTAAAACATAATCAGTTAAATCATGATCAGTTAAAACATAATCAGTTAAATCATAATCAGTTAAATCATGATCAGTTAAAACATGATCAGTTAAAACATGATCAATAAAAGCTGGACAAATAAAAATGTCATCAGTCAAAATGTAATCAAAACATAATCAGCCATGTAATCAGTCCATGCAGTACACATTAAGTATACAGTATAATCTAGGGTACTCACCTATCCTACAGTTCTTTCCTATGACAGAGTGTGATATAATTGTATTACTGCCTACTGATGTCCCCCGACCAACCATAACATTCTCCTCCAACTTACAGCCCCTACAATCAGATACCCGCAAGAGTATTCAACACATTCTGTACAATTTTACAGCCCCTACAATCAAATACACACATGAGTATTCAACACATTCTGTATAATTTACAGTCCCTACAATCAAATACACACATGAGTATTCAACACATTCTGTATAATTTTACAGCCCCTACAATCAAATACACACATGAGTATTCAACACATTCTGTATAATTGACAGTCCCGACAATCAAATACACACATGAGTATTCGAAACCATCTGCATAATTTTACAGCCCCTACAATCAATAAAAAAAAAGAGACCAAGGGCTTACACAGACAAACCATACATTCAGTATCTTATACACGAAGTGGTCAAAAGTTTCATTTGAACTTTAAGCTGACCAATGACTACCAAAGTACAATCAGGTGTAGACCTTGGCAGTATAATGTTACGGTGTGTACCATGTTTGTTTCATAGTACATGAGATTACTTGTAAACAAGGTTATTGTGGACTTGTGGACAGACAGAGAGATGCACTCACAAAGACGTCTACTAAATGGGATTTAACATGTTGACAACACATCATACAAATTCATACTGTAATATAAGAAACAGGTTTCAAGTTAACACATCACAGTACTTTATATCAGTTGTTAATGGACTGTAACACATCTTCTATTGGTGATAAAGACCTGTGGTCCTATCAAAATGTTGACTCCTGTCTATATGTTAAACAAAAACACTTTCAGCTTTAATTAGGATGTAATTTACGCTGAGAAACAGTTATATGTGAATATCCGTTTCAAGAGGCCAACAAACAGAAGATTTGAAAATGGTTGTTTTAAAGAATAAAATTATGCCAGATATATGAACAATAACATATATTTTATTGCCTATGGGTACGTTTTGACTGTACACAAGTGTATCATCTGTATCAGAAACAAAATCAGTAGAGTTTTTGTTGTATTCATTTATCAATACCAAGCTTTATTACATTTGTATACACCAATGCTGCCCTGGAGAAGACTGACCTTGCTAATGTGATGTCCTTACTAAGGTAGATATTATGTCGGCCGTATGACACTGTCGACTCACTACTGTTAGTATTATCAGGAACTAGCGGGTACGTCCATCTACTCATAATGTCCTGACTGAAAAATAGAACAATCATGCATCATTGTCAGGATAAATTTACATAGCTTTGACTCATACAAAAAAAAATACACTGATAAATATTTCTGTTTAAGGGGGATACATGAACCGCATACTGTTTAATCTTTATTTCATATTTTAACTTCCTTTTTTAATTTATAGCATGCTTTTGAGCAGAACCAATATGTTAACTTAAACATAAACATATTGGGAGGTACACAAGAGCACAATTTAATAAATGTAAATTATAGTGAATATTTATATCGTTGTAGACCTTACCTAACAGCATCATACATTATTAGGTTGGATATTCGTGCTGCATACTCTTCATTAACTACATTCACATAAATACTATTTCCCATGATCTGTAGAAGAAAACAAAATTTCTTTGATTTTGATCAATTTTACCAAATGTATTTATACCATCTCTGCTTCACTAATAATAAATCTTTGAAATTACTTTAATTTGTATAGCTGAAATATAGTATAAAATACAGTGTATGGCTTTTTTTTTGTTCATGAGCAGTGAAATTCAGCAAAGTCAATGTTCTAAATGCAGTTTTCAGGAAGTAGTAATTACCTCCTCGTTGATGAGGATACCCTTAACAAAGTCATCACGTGTCTGATAGTCAAAGTTGTCTGTGAAGAGTTGAGGCACCTGTGGGGAGCAGATACTGATGTGACAGTCCAGGAGGTCATATCGTAAACTGACATCGCTGTGTTCGGTTATCACTTCCTGTTAAAAGAAGACAATTAAAAAAATATGGGTGTAAATTTGAACATATCAAGTATAAAGGAAAATGATGTGTGTGATTTTTAAGTTATATAAGGAGCAAAACAATAAGAGGCCCCATGAGCCCGAGTCGCTCACTTGTTCTGAAGATTAATTATACAGAAGACTTGGCCAGTTTGTCAAGTTTAATTTTTGCAAACTTGAAAGCCTATTCCTCCAGCATGACACTACACATACAAACACTATATACCAGGACCTACTGCTTGTCGACAAGAAGAAATGCGGAGTCCTCAACAAAATCATTTCAACAAACTTAGTAGTCCTTCATACAAACAGGTTAACAGCCCAATATCAATACAGTGGGCATTTTGGTTGTTGGAAAAAAATGTTTTAAAGATTTCAACACATTTAACCCCTGTGCCTTCAAAATTGGGTCAAGGTAATTCATAAACTATCTTAATAGCTCTTTACAAATCTTATTACAAGTCCAATATCAGTACCCTAGGCTTTTGTTTGTTGACAAAAATTGATAAAAGATTTTAACAAATGTTAGCCCCCGTGACCTTTCAAAACTGGGTCAAGGCCATTCATTTAACATTCTTGGTAGCTGTTCATCTCTTCATGCTACAGGCCCAATATCAGTATATTGCACATTTTGGTTGTTGAGAAAGGTTGTTTTAAAATTTTAACATACTTGACCCCTGTTACCTTGAAAACGGATCAAGCTCATTCATTTGAAAAACTTGGTAGCCCTTTCATCCCACCATGCCTTTTGGTTACTGAGAAAAAATTGTTTGGGTAAGTGAGCTCAAAACAATTTTGATAAAGTATAATAGTCAAATTTTCCTAGAATCAGCATTCATATTACACTATATTACCTACCACTGGTGTGTGAACTTTTGATTCCCCGGTTTCTTTACACTAGTTTGTCAAAATTTGTTTGACAGGCCAATTTCTCTATTTCCCACCAGTATGTCAACATTTGTCTGATTGCCAGTGTCTATTTTTACCACTGTTATGTCAACTCTGTCTGATTGGCCAGTGTCTCTACTTACCACTGGTATGTCAACTTTTTTCTGATAGGCCAGTTTCTGATAATGAAGGACACGGCTAGATGGCTGTTCTATAGCAAGGACAAGGTCATCTTCACGACAGCGTGTACAGTGAGTGGGTGGTGTCTTCTTCATCACCATCGTCATCACAGTGTTTTTATCTTTTTCGCGACGCTTTCTGTAAGACAGTCAATGATAAGTAATATGTAAACCAGCTGACCATCCAATTTATAACAAGATGGGAATACTATTCTCATAATTTTGAAACACAACTAAAATTTTCTAACCTATCTTATAATAAATCATGGTTCAATATACAGGCATTTCATTTTATAAAGCACATGAATTAAAAAAACAAAAAAAAAAAAAAACAGGTCTAAAATATTTATCAATACACTGGCTTTTCGTTAAAGTTAGTTAAGATCAAAGTATCATGACAGTGTTTCAAAATGGTAAAGAGACATTATTTGCAGGCGGACTCCAAAGTAGTAGAACCTAAAAATCTGATGCACACAGAACAAGCTGTGATTTTGATATAATGTTTGTGCACTTTTCCAATGGGAGCACTTTTATACAGGTTTTCAAGTTATCCAAATTTAAACACATCATCATCTCACTTGTGCTGCTCTACAATGTCCTGTAGTTTGACATTAGACACCACATCCCCAAACACGAGTATAAAGTCACTGCGGATAATAGACTTGGCATCAATTTCTCTGAGTGCTTCTCCCATGGATAAACATCCCTCAGATAGCACTGTCGATACGGAGCAGGGAGAGGTACTATCACTCCACTTTGAGTTCCTGAAAGGAGTTAAAACTAAAATTACTTGAGGTATTAAAATTGCAGCAAATTTCTCTAAAGGAAACAAATCCAAGAGATTGATGAGCAGATAATAATTATATGTGTTATTGGTATAAAACTATTTGTAATATTTCAAAATTATTCACAATAGCAGTAATTTACTTGGATAAGTCTACTGTACTAAATCTTATATTGTCATCAAATTGGATTATGGGAACTTTTTAATTAGATATACAACCATTTTTAAAAGTTATAAAAATTAATCAGGTAACAGTAAAAAATGGAACAAAGCAAAATAAGCGAAATTTTTTTTACCGAATATGAGAGCGGATTTGTTCACCAAGATGACAACAGAATATAAATATGTCTTGAACTCCAGCTGCACACAGACACTCCAGGGTATACTCCAGCATGGGTACATTGGCTACAGGCAAAAGTGTCTACAACAGATATATAATTATAATACAGTCTAAATGAAGGTCTTTGCCTGAGTTTTGATCACCTTCTGATGTTCAACCGACAGTATTTGTAAAACCTCTCACATCATGTAGGGACATATTATATATATATCATTATAAGAGTGTAGAAAGATGCCAAATTAGAGTCTGGAATGGTGTGTTAATTGGACAGAGACACTTCCCTTCCCATATGTGCTGCCATTTTTTTACAATGGTTAAAAAAACAAAACAAAACAAAAAACCCAAAACAAAAACAACTATTGCCTTGGACTGCAATGAAGAAATCTGGTCTTAGAATGTACTGATACATATTATAAGTTAAACTTGAAGAGTACGTGCTTAAATAAACAGAATGAGTTTATTTCAAACCAAAATGAAAGAAGTATCTGTTTTCCTAATGGCATAAAGGTGCGTCATCTGCTCTTTGGTTTATCTCCCTTTAATTGATGTTCAATATAAATTGATTGGTGCTACATGTATCCAGGGATGTATAATTGATGTATCCCACTTTTATGTGATAAATAAAACAAGGGACACTAGAGAGATCTTGGTACCCATTATTGTTTCATCTTTGTTTATTCTTTGAAAGTTCTTTCTCTTTTTCCCCTGTTTTAGCTCTTAATTATATGAAATTTGAAATATTATTAATAGTCTTTAACTGTCAAATCCAAGACGTTTGCCTGTTGGGTTCTTTTTTTCTGGTCAGTTCCAAACTTAACAGGGCACAAATAGGGTTATCAGTCCCAAAAGGACACAATGAAGAACCAAGGGGAACACCCATATCAAATCTGAGAAAGATCCATCCAGTACTTTTCAAAACATAGTTGTGAAAATCTTTCATAATGAAATCCAAGATGGTTGTCTATCAACTATTTTGTTTTTCTAATCAGTCTAAAGATTAAAAGGCACAACTAAGGAGTGAGCTTAGAATTATATTTTTTCACCTAATAGCAATAACAAAATAAGGAGCCTTTCGAGCTGACCAGTTTATAAGTCAGTTTTGAGATTAGTTTCAACCTTTGGAAATTATGCTTGTCCTACCTTCTTCTGGTTTACAGTGAGCATGTGTATAGTCCATAAATCTTGCTTAATTGAAGATTTTTAAAGTATTTTACATCCCAATGAGAGTTTCAGCAAATCTGTAGATCTTACATATAAAAGCATGTCACAGATTATGGGTAAATCTCCAAGGTAACAACAGACTATGCAGTATCACTACCAAAAGATCTAAGATTTATGAATGAATTGACTAAATAATTAGGAAACTAATTAGGAAACTACGGCTTTTGATCCAACTCGAGATTCTGATATTTCTTCAGATGACAGACAGATGGGCAGACAATGGAAACTAACTGTGCATGAAAGGTGACTAACAGTGGAATTAAAATGTGTCTTGTTTCAACTATGGTGAAAAAATTTTAACGTTCAATGTAGATACGATAGGTTAACGTAATTTACACTCTATTCAGGCTTTGCTTCTTAATCATCATAGTATATGGGAGATAACTCTTCCCATTAAGTCATGCAGGCTGTCAATTAAACTTATTGAAATTGCATCAGCTTTATACATAAGATGTGTTAAAATAGTTGGCATATCATTTACCCTTGGTTTCTTTTTTGAAATTGGTGAAAATCTCAAATCGAAGCTGTCTGCTATTACTACAGCTTGTAAGACATCTTCTTGCTTGAGATCCTCACGTTGTCCCTTCGACTTCGGAGCCATTTTCGCAATTTAGTAAACTTCCGGTTTGACGATTTCCGGAAAAATCCAATGGAAAAACAAAAGGGGTGTGGGATTACCCTGTGAATCGTTCCTGGTATCCATTCTAGAGGGAAATTTTATCTTCGATCCACTTCATTATGCTATAGAAAGGTAACGAAAATCAGGATTTGTTATCCGTTAACTTAGAAAGTAGATAAAAAGTGACGCCGATTTGGAATCGCCCTCAAGGGGATTCAGAAGAGGAAGAGACGGTGGCCAACAACAAGGGAAACTAATAATTGTAAGTACACTCACTTTTTGTTTTGTTGGAACGTTTTGTACTAAAACTATGTAGTGTCATATGACTTTCGGACGCGTTTTCTTCTTGATATTCATCTATATATTTGAAAGCCGAGTATTTCTTTTGTGTAATTGAGCCTCTCATGTCACCAGTTTTGACGGATACGGAGCCAGGAGTGTCGTTACGATGATACCAGAATTTTTTACAGTCTGTGTCATATGGATACATATCGTTTTTAGAATTTTAGAAATCGTTAAATATTATCCACTTTCTGCACAAATAGAAAACATGTGTATGTCCAAGACAAATTTCACTAACTGTTAACAAATAAAGAATTTCCAGAAAAGACTTCGCATTCAATGGTGAGATGGTCATGATATTCTGTTATTTTTTTTCAAAAACATTAGGTCTATGTATAACATATTCTTTTTAAGCAAAGATGATTTATTTATATAATATTAATATTATTAAATTATTTGTATTAACTGACGCTCACGCTTCACTAGTAAAGCATAATATATTTTTTGATAAAGAGAAAAGTCTTAGTCATCTGAACATTTTAGTCATATAACATACAACTTTTTCAGTTTTGCATTTAGTTGTATTTACATATCAAAGATAAGAGACCTATAAAACATTATATGCAGTAATAAAATTACCAATGAGTTCAGAGACAATTGACTGTAAATGTACTTTTCTAAATTGTCACATTAAAATTGGTAATGTGACAATGTTTTAAAATGTAGATCACTCAATACATTTTAATATGCCGCCGGAGGCGGTCGTATATTGGCGTCATCTTCTCTGTCTATCCGTCAGTCCGTACGTCCATTTCTTGTGAACGCAACTCCTCCAAAACTAATCATCAGATTTTCATGAAACTTGCTCAATGTCACTACTACAATGAGTAGATGTGCATGAAGGAGCAATTTTTTGGTTCGTTGAGTTTTGTAAGATTTATGCCATTTTCAACTTTGCATCTGTAGTTTGCTCATAGAGGAGCCTTGTGAACACAACACCTCCTAAAATAATCATCAGATTTTCACAAAACTTACTCAATGTCACTACTACAATGAGTAGATGTGCATGAAGGAGCATTTTCATTTTTGTACTTTGTATCTGTAGCTTGCTTTTAGTGGAGCTTTGTGAACGCAACTCCTCCTAAATTAATGATAAGATTTTCATAAAACTTGCTCAATGTCACTAGTACAATGGTTTGATGTGCATGGGCGATTTTACGGTTCATTGATTTTTGTAAGATTTATGCCATTTTATCTTTATCTTTTTATTTTGTGGCAGCATATATTGTGTCCACAGCACTCTTGTTATATTTTAACACATCTCAAATGAAAATAGATTAATCAGTTAGCATAATTCTGAGTATTCAAGTGAAACAGGGATACTTCGGTCAGTTTTCAGCCCTGTTGATATTTTTCAGATGTTAGTAGCATATTGCCTTACACATATGGTTAGCAATCCTAATTATACCTACTGATTAATGATATATAAATGTATGGACAAAAGAATTAAGATTCAGTGAAAGTACAGCAAATGTTCTTGCTATATTATTCAGTATTAGGAAACATTTCAGATTGGTAATCTTCAGAAAGAAACCTATGTTCCACATTTCTGTTACAACTTTGTTCTTTTGTTAGGTCACTTTTATCAAATAAATTGTGATGGCCAGTGACAGGTATATATATTCATAGAAGTGACATGTACAACTAGGGTGAAGCCTCGTGAAGGAGGAGTAGTGCAGGAGTCTAAAGTGCAGGTTACCTTATACTAGTCTCAATTAGTAGGAATTACCCAAAGGTCAAGAGGCAGATTGTCTGCCTTGAGAGCAAGACATCCCTAGTCTGAGTCCTAGTGGTGGCAGAACGTGTTTTTTTCCTTCTTGCTATTATGCACCAAGCTGTGAAGTGTACCAGTAGATGACCATCAAATTGACAGTGGGATAACGATATTCATCACTTATCACTGTGACTAAATTCATCATCTTTCCATTATTTTTTTGCCCACCATTATGAGATCATCTATGGTTCGCCCAGAGCAGTAAACTGCATATAAAGTCCAGAAGTGGCAGCCATCTTGAAAGTCCTGTCAAATTAAAATGTAGCAATTAAAAACTATATATACACAGGACATGGACTGTTAATGTTGATAAATAAAAATTTCAATAGGATGCCTTGTGAAATTGTTTAGTTTCTTGTATATAACAATCTTCAATGGTCCTAATTCAAAAAGCTCAGTATCAGTTATCTTGAATAAACCAATCAAACCCATACCATAGCTGCCTTTTGATTTAGTCATTTCCAGAGTTGGTTTGGTGATTATAAGTTTTAACATTTGGAAATTTTGTTAGCCTACCTAAATCCAATCTGTAGTCAACATGTTTTTATTCAATGAAACTAATTTCATTCAAGGTTACTAGCATTTTCTGGACAGCCATCTTAAAACAGTTTTTATGTATGAAAAGAATGTCACCCATTTCTGACTGAATCTTTAAAGGTAGCTACTATAATAAGAATGGTAAACACAGGTGGAAGTAATGACCAATACTGTGAATAATTTGTAAATATACTGTACATTTCCCTTCAAAATCCCAGGAAGGGATCAAATCCTCTAATTAGGTCTATATATACAGCATATGATACAGCATACCTAGTGAGACAAAGACAATTTGGCGAATTAGTCTCTCACTGAATATGAAATACAATACAACCTTTATCCTAGATGTAGGTCAAAGGTCAAGTGTAGGTCAGACACACCGCCTCAACAATGTGAAACCATCCCTTAGTGAGAAATCCTAGTGACAAGCTGTTTATTGTTGGAGATAGAGCTCAGTCTCAAAACCAAAAGAATGGATAAATGGACCTAGCCAAAACTATAGGACCCCTACCCTGACCCCCAAACTGTTCCAAAATGGGAGATTAATAATCCACTCTTTGATGTGGCTATGTTGTTCTTGCTGATGTTTTCTTCAGCATCTGTCACACTGTTGGAGTCTCACCAAGCTGAAAATCATACCCAAGTATGAAGTTCCAGTGACTAGTATTGTAAGAGATCATGCCCTGGCAAGATAGCAGTAGGATGGATGAATGGACATCATATAACCAAAACTATAAAACTATAGGACCTGTGAGAGGACTGATAATCTATGCTTTGATTTATCTAACCATACTGTGTGTTGTGTTTGCTGTGGTCTTCTTCAGCAAACACCTGTCACATTCAGTGAGTTTGGTGACTTCAAGGTTTGAGTCACAGACCCCAGATTTTCCTGTGGGACTTCCTTAAATTTTGAGGACATACTTTGCCTTTTAGAAGTGGGGACCAACAAAACTTTGGAAACAGTATAGATGTTGTGGAATTGCCTGCAAAAATTACTGCACAATGGACCTTCCCTCTACAACTCCCACCCCTTCCTCCATCAAGTTCCAACTCCTGGTCTACAAGCAAAAGTGTCTACCAGACTATCAAGGGTCATTACTACAACAGTGCTTGTCTAAATTGTATAAACAGTTAACATTTTCCGATGTGAAATACATGTGGAGTAGTTGTATATGGAGACCAGAAATACAATAATCATTATAAAGACCTTATCTGAAACATAACCCATATGTCCCTGCCTAACCTTTATGGCAGTCTTCACCTGTATAAATAGAGAGTCTATGCATTTAGTTTTATAGCAAAGAGTGAAATAAATCTGAAGATTTTATTTTTTCGGTTTGAAAGCTTAAGGAAATTATAAAATAAAATTTAAAAAAACCACTGGATATATATCTGCAATATTATGTAGAGTAAAGGATACAATGTACACATATATATTACACTTGTATGAAATTTCATAAGCTTATCAAGCACGTTCTTATGAAAGCCACATGTTTAAGAGTATATGGCTATAGGCGAGAGTTTGTGATAAGATCACCAAAGATAGTAATAGAAATGGCTTTGATGTATTACCATTTTATTCTAACTTGATGTTGAAGCCCAGGGCTGGTGGTTGTTAAAGTTGATGTAGCTTTACACCAAACTTGTAAATGTAGGAAGTAGTTGGTATGTTTTTATCTTATTAAGGCTAGAATATTTTGATAATTATTGGAAATACATATGCCTACTCATGCGCCAAGGGAAATTAACATTTTTTGTAACTTTTGTAACTTGTGTAGAATCTGATATCAATGCCTGGATTAGTTTAACAGATAGATTACATAGGAATTATCTTTGTTTTTAATGTTGCTATATGTATTAGCTAACGAACATCTAGTCTGAAGAGAGGGTAGTGAAGAAGGTAGTCCTATGTGTGGAGATCATTATATATGTGGATTCTCATGTGATTGGGTTAACATTGTGACCCCTTGACAATTAACATACACTGATTCTACCCATGGCTTTCCATGGCTCCCAGGCTCAGTAGCCACGTATACATATGCTGTGTATAGAAGTACCTATGTCATCGTTGAACACATGGTTTAAAAAAAAGTATATAAAGTTGACAGCTGAAGGTAGGCCGGAGAATTTTCATGTGAATGGATAGATATACTGAGGCACACAAATCTGAGGAGCATCTTACACTCAAATATTTAATTTGTCCACTGATATCCTCCATTTCTGTGACATTCCATTTTTCAGGATTTGATACATACTGTGTTTATTAAAAGACATTAATTGGACAGAGAAACATTGGGATTTCTACTTCAAAAACAGCCTACATATTGGCACAAAATGGATCATTTTCATTTCAGACTGTTTGACATGACTCTTAAAAAGATATGCTGTGTTGGTGCTGGGTATGTAGGTGGCCCTACCTGTTCTGTCATTGCCAGTAAATGTCCCCAGTTAACAGTTACTGTGGTGGACCTGAGTGAGACCCGTATAGCACAGTGGAATTCAGAAAATCTGCCGATATTTGAGGTATGTCTATACTTTAATTAATTGATTAATTAATTGATAAGAAATGCATACATGCATAATCATCATACAGATACAGGTATTCCATTGTTACATATTGTCCATGACAGAGATTGATGTCAGGATGTAGCTCTAGGTCACTATGATCTTGTCTTGAACTGAGAAATCCAAGTACAATTGAAGCTAAATGCTACAGATGTAAAATTATTTATATATATGAACATGACTTTTTACCAGAGATGTTCGTTAGTGTTACAAGTGTATGTACATCACAGAAAACTTAAACAGAGTTACATGTATATCACAGAAAACTTATACAGAGTTACATGTATATCACAGAAAACTTATACAGAGTTACATGTATATCACAGAAAACTTATACAGAGTTACATGTATATCACAGAAAACTTATACAGAGTTACATGTATATCACAGAAAACTTATACAGAGTTACATGTATATCACAGAAAACTTATACAGAGTTACATGTATATCACAGAAAACTTATACAGAGTTACATGTGTATGTATATCACAGAAAACATTATACAGAGTTACATGTGTATGTATATCACAGAAAACATTATACAGAGTTACATGTATATTACAGAAAACTTATACAGAGTTACATGTATATCACAGAAATTTTATACAGAGTTACATGTATATCACAGAAAACTTATACAGAGTTACATGTGTATGTATATCACAGAAAACATTATACAGAGTTACATGTGTATGTATATCACAGAAAACATTATACAGAGTTACATGTGTATGTATATCACAGAAAACATTATACAGAGTTACATGTGTATGTATATCACAGAAAACATTATACAGAGTTACATGTGTATGTTTATCACAGAAAACATTATACAGAGTTACATGTGTATGTATATCACAGAAAACATTATACAGAGTTACATGTGTATGTATATCACAGAAAACTTATACAGAGTTACATGTATATCACAGAAAACATTATACAGAGTTACATGTGTATGTATATCACAGAAAACATTATACAGAGTTACATGTGTATGTATATCACAGAAAACATTATACAGAGTTACATGTGTATGTATATCACAGAAAACATTATACAGAGTTACATGTGTATGTATATCACAGAAAACTTATACAGAGTTACATGTATATCACAGAAAACTTATACAGAGTTACATGTATATCACAGAAAACTTATACAGAGTTACATGTATATCACAGAAAACTTATACAGAGTTACATGTATATCACAGAAAACATTATACAGAGTTACATGTATATCACAGAAAACATTATACAGAGTAACATGTATAAGAAAGAGAACTAAAACAAAGTAACGTGTGTATGTTTATGACAGAAAACATTATACAGAGTTACATGTATATCACAGAAAACATTATACAGAGTTACATGTATATCACAGAAAACATTATACAGAGTTACATGTATATCACAGAAAACATTATACAGAGTTACATGTATATATCACAGAAAACATTATACAGAGTTACATGTATATCACAGAAAACATTATACAGAGTTACATGTATATATCACAGAAAACATTATACAGAGTTACATGTGTATGTATATCACAGAAAACATTATACAGAGTTACATGTATATCACAGAAAACATTATACAGAGTTACATGTATATCACAGAAAACATTATACAGAGTTACATGTGTATGTATATCACAGAAAACATTATACAGAGTTACATGTATATCACAGAAAACATTATACAGAGTTACATGTATATCACAGAAAACATTATACAGAGTTACATGTATATCACAGAAAACGTTATACAGAGTTACATGTATATATCACAGAAAACATTATACAGAGTTACATGTATATCACAGAAAACATTATACAGAGTTACATGTGTATCACAGAAAACATTATACAGAGTTACATGTATATCACAGAAAACATTATACAGAGTTACATGTGTATGTATATCACAGAAAACATTATACAGAGTTACATGTGTATGTATATCACAGAAAACATTATACAGAGTTACATGTGTATGTATATCACAGAAAACATTATACAGAGTTACATGTATATCACAGAAAACATTATACAGAGTTACATGTATATCACAGAAAACATTATACAGAGTTACATGTGTATGTATATCACAGAAAACATTATACAGAGTTACATGTGTATGTATATCACAGAAAACATTATACAGAGTTACATGTGTATGTATATCACAGAAAACATTATACAGAGTTACATGTGTATGTATATCACAGAAAACATTATACAGAGTTACATGTGTATGTATATCACAGAAAACATTATACAGAGTTACATGTGAAAACATTATACAGAGTTACATGTGTATCACAGAAAACTTATACAGAGTTACATGTGTATGTATATCACAGAAAACATTATACAGAGTTACATGTGTATGTATATCACAGAAAACATTATACAGAGTTACATGTATATCACAGAAAACATTATACAGAGTTACATGTGTATGTATATCACAGAAAACATTATACAGAGTTACATGTGTATGTATATCACAGAAAACATTATACAGAGTTACATGTGTATGTATATCACAGAAAACATTATACAGAGTTACATGTGTATCACAGAAAACATTATACAGAGTTACATGTGTATGTATATCACAGAAAACATTATACAGAGTTACATGTGTATGTATATCACAGAAAACATTATACAGAGTTACATGTGTATGTATATCACAGAAAACATTATACAGAGTTACATGTGTATGTATATCACAGAAAACATTATACAGAGTTACATGTGTATGTATATCACAGAAAACATTATACAGAGTTACATGTGTATGTATATCACAGAAAACATTATACAGAGTTACATGTGTATGTATATCACAGAAAACATTATACAGAGTTACATGTGTATGTATATCACAGAAAACATTATACAGAGTTACATGTGTATGTATATCACAGAAAACATTATACAGAGTTACATGTGTATGTATATCACAGAAAACATTATACAGAGTTACATGTATATCACAGAAAACATTATACAGAGTTACATGTGTATGTATATCACAGAAAACATTATACAGAGTTACATGTGTATGTATATCACAGAAAACATTATACAGAGTTACATGTGTATGTATATCACAGAAAACATTATACAGAGTTACATGTGTATGTATATCACAGAAAACATTATACAGAGTTACATGTGTATCACAGAAAACATTATACAGAGTTACATGTGTATCACAGAAAACATTATACAGAGTTACATGTGTATCACAGAAAACATTATACAGAGTTACATGTGTATGTATATCACAGAAAACATTATACAGAGTTACATGTGTATGTATATCACAGAAAACATTATACAGAGTTACATGTGTATGTATATCACAGAAAACATTATACAGAGTTACATGTGTATGTATATCACAGAAAACATTATACAGAGTTACATGTGTATCACAGAAAACATTATACAGAGTTACATGTGTATGTATATCACAGAAAACATTATACAGAGTTACATGTATATCACAGAAAACATTATACAGAGTTACATGTGTATACAGAGTTACATGTGTATGTATATCACAGAAAACATTATACAGAGTTACATGTATATCACAGAAAACGTTATACAGAGTTACATGTGTATCACAGAAAACTTATACAGAGTTACATGTATATCACAGAAAACATTATACAGAGTTACATGTGTATGTATATCACAGAAAACATTATACAGAGTTACATGTGTATGAATATCACAGAAAACATTATACAGAGTTACATGTATATCACAGAAAACATTATACAGAGTTACATGTGTATCACAGAAAACATTATACAGAGTTACATGTATAGTATGTACACAGAGAGTTACATGTGTATTATATCCACAGAGTTACATTATACCACAGAGACATGTATATCACAGAAAACATTATACAGAGTTACATGTATATCACAGAAAGTTTATATACCACAGAGAGTTACATATATACCACAGAGAGATACATATATACCACAGAGAGTTACATATATACCACAGAGAGCTATGTACCACAGAGAGTTACATATATACCACAGAGAGTTACATATATACCACAGAGAGTTACATATATACCACAGAGAGTTACATATATACCACAGAGAGTTACATATATACCACAGAGAGATACATATATACCACAGAGAGTTACATATATACCACAGAGAGTAGAGAGTTACATATATACCACAGAGAGTTACATATATACAATAGAGAGTTATGTACCACAGAGAGATACATATATACCACAGAGAGCTATGTACCACAGAGAGTTACATATATACGACAAAGAGCTATGTACCACTGGGAGTTACATATATACCACAGAGAGCTAAGTACCACAGAGAGTTACATATATACCACAGAGTTACATATATACCACAGAGAGTTACATATATACCACAGAGAGCTATGTACCACAGAGAGTTATATACCACAGAGAGTTACATATATACCACAGAGAGCTATGTACCACAGAGAGTTACATATATACCACAGAGATCTATGTACCACAGAGAGTTACATATATACCACAGAGAGATATGTACCACAGAGAGTTACATATATACCACAGAGAGCTATGTACCACAGAGAGTTACATATATACCACAGACAGCTATGTACCACAGAGAGTTACATATATACCACAGACAGCTATGTACCACAGAGAGTTACATATATACCACAGAGTTACATATATACCACAGAGAGCTATGTACCACAGAGAGAGTTAAGATTACACCAGAGAAAGGTCTACCAAAAAGATTTATAGATGTATCACAGACAGTCACACATCAGAAAGCTATACCGGAAAAAGTCCTACCAAATAAAGTCACATACTCTATAAGATATTGATTCTTCCTGATCTGTCCCCTTACTGGACACCTGTTCATATCACAAAAAGTATACCCAACCTTTCTCACAGGAAAAGTGTATGTTACTGGGAAACGTACTGTTTATTTGATATTTGAATTGTTTGGAAGACTAGATGTCATCTGTATGCAAAAGATCAAAATGTTACTACATGGTGTTTGAAAACACATATTGTTGACAAATGCATTGCTATGAGAAACTGATGCTTATGTCAGCTTATGTTATAAATAATCCTAAAAATAGGGATAAAATTTATCAACATTACAAATAAAATTGTAAAATCATATGTTACCATACATGATTAAGGACATTTCATTATAAACAAACCTGTATTGTTATGGTACAGCCAAAAAAGTTGGTCGATTCCTCACCAACACATACATGTGTCATTGCTAGAACACATCAAACTGGTCATTTATCGACAAAGGTGGCCGTGTAATCTTCAAAACGTCACACTTAAATCTTTTACAGCTGGTAGTTGTGTTACAAGAACTTTTATTCTATTGACATTACCAACATAAAGAAAATGTTCAGAAAAAAACACCTGTATCAATTACACAATTGTATTTGACCACTGTTTCTATATGTTTGTCTAGGACTGACCATAAACTCAGGAACATTTGAAAATTCACTAAATGGCAGATAACATATATCTTTAGGCTACACTGTTCTATTGCTTATGATTGTTGGAAGGCTGGTAATGATATCACGATTTTGAGTTCAAACTCTCAGGGCCTGGGGAATTGTTTTAAAAGATTTATTTTCATATCTGAAGAGTAAATCATATCACAGGTTTTGTCTTCGGGATACTCGTTTTAAAGAGGAAAAAAAATATGAACAGAAGTGAATGGGGCTGTGAATGTGATATTAATTCATATAAATTTCCTGCTTTAGAAGTTGCTGGATTTATGGGAAAAAAAATTGAATTTAAGGTAAACAAGGAAAAGAAGAACAATGTTGGTAATTTCAAGGTGTTTGATTTAAGTATTGAAGGTTTCAGAATAACAATAATTATTATTTAATGTCATAATCATATAACTAAAATTATTGATGAATTTGAAATTTTAACCAGTAATCCAAAAGGTAGATAATAGTTATGTAAGATAATAAAAAATTCTTAGTTTTGTTGATATGTTTTGAGAACACCATGAGCATATCAAAAGATGTACAGTGTACTTAGAGAAAGAGTAAACCAATTAAAGAAATAGGGCTATCAAATCTTTGATTTGAAATAAAATTTAATGAATATTAAGAAAGAAAAGGGCTTATGGAAGTAGAATAGTTCATTACTACATACCGGTACATGTTAAGAATCACTTAATTTTAGAAGTTTTGTTGATGGCGGCATGGGGAAAAACTCGAGTTACTTAAAGGAAACAGCAAAATATTAGAGAGGATGATCCTAGAAAATTGATACAGGAACTAGAGATTAGAAAATTATCGATATAGCGGACTGACAAACAAGGAAAAGCTTGAGGCAGATATAAAATAAAGGGAAACATTGTAAGATCAAGAGCAAAAAGGATAGAGGAAGGAAGAAATTTAAAAGATAAATTTCTTCAGCTTTAACAAAATAGGAATTACACTTAAAAAAAATAATTTCCTGATAATATAGACAGAAAACAATTGAGTAATGCAAGACCAGATCAAAATTTTAAAAGGAAGTAAAAGATTTTTAAGAAAAATTAGATGATGTGTAGGCAAATGTGGTTGCTGTTAATTTTGATAGATTTATCTGAATCAGTGTAATGTTCCAAATCTAGCTGATATAGAATCAAGATTAGACACTAGTATTAAACTGGAAGAAGCAGGTAACACCTGGAGTAAAATGAAAAATAATGAGAGCCCAGGTTTGGCTGGTTTTACTTCGTTGTTACATCCTTGAAATTTGGTTTTGACAAAAACAAACTTTTTATTACAAGAAGACCGGGAATTAATGCATGCATACCACAGGTAGTTAAACCTTGACATTTCATTAAAAACTGGCACCCTATATCACTTTTCAATATCATATGCAAAATAGCATCAAGGTTTATATCAAATAGGTAAAAGTCTGTCTGAGGTAAACATTTAGAAAATGATCAAATAGGATTTTTACCAGGGCATTGACATAGTGAAAGGTACTAGACTCTTCTATAACAAAAAGGTAACAAACTTTACTGAATAAAGCAATATCACATGGGTGCTTCATATGAAAGGGTTTGAAAAAGCTTTTTTGCAACAATCTTGATGGTCTACATTTCCTTTTGAATGCATCATTATAGGAGAATTTGGCTTGGACCATTTGTTTATAAAATTTGGGATTTAGAAAATAGTCAGTGATCAATGGTAAACCAAGAAAAGTAAAATTGGAAAAAGGAAAAATTAAAAAGAATGAAACAATTAAGATTAAATAAGAAAATAAAAGTATTCATACTCAACATTTCTTAGCAGAACACACTACAAAAGTGTCATCCCAGTAGAGAGTCTATTCTCTCTGGAGTTCTCATTTGCTCTCATTTTTCATTACAGCCAGGCCTGTACGATCTCGTGAAGGAATGTCGTGGCCGTAACCTATTTTTCTCCACCAATGTGAAGGAAGCCATTGTGGAAGCTGATCTTATCTTCATTTGTGTTAACACTCCAACAAAAAACTTTGGAAAAGGCAAGGTAGGTGACGTCACCAGAGTTTCTGTTGGAACAGAAAAATTACTGAAGGTTGTCACGTTTCTGTCACATGTAAATAATAGGATACCACAAACTTATTTCTACTGTAGTATTAATTTAGGCTTCTCTGTTAAGTATAAAAGTACATTGTACTTTATTCCAAGATACTTGATTAGATATTTTGCTGATAGAATTTTTATCAGACAATAAAAAGTGTAAATGAAAAAAAAGTAAAATTTACTTTGTTGTCCTATAAACAGTATTAGATATGTTTGTAATATTTTGTATCAGGGGAGAGCAGCAGATCTTGTCCTATAAGCAGTATTAGATATGTTTGTAATATTTTGTATCAACGGCAGGCAGCAGATCTTGTCCTATAAACAGTATTAGATATGTTTGTAATATTTTGTATCAGGGGAGAGCAGCAGATCTTGTCCTATAAGCAGTATTAGATATGTTTGTAATATTTTGTATCAACGGCAGGCAGCAGATCTTGTCCTATAAACAGTATTAGATATGTTTGTAATATTTTGTATCAGGGGAGAGCAGCAGATCTTGTCCTATAAGCAGTATTAGATATGTTTGTAATATTTTGTATCAACGGCAGGCAGCAGATCTTGTCCTATAAACAGTATTAGATATGTTTGTAATATTTTGTATCAGGGGAGAGCAGCAGATCTTGTCCTATAAGCAGTATTAGATATGTTTGTAATATTTTGTATCAACGGCAGGCAGCAGATCTTGTCCTATAAACAGTATTAGATATGTTTGTAATATTTTGTATCAGGGGAGAGCAGCAGATCTTGTCCTATAAACAGTATGAGATATGTTTGTAATATTTTGTATCAGGGGAGAGCAGCAGATCTTGTCCTATAAACAGTATTAGATATGTTTGTAATATTTTGTATCAGGGGAGAGCAGCAGATCTTGTCCTATAAACAGTATGAGATATGTTTGTAATATTTTGTATCAACGGCAGGCAGCAGATCTTGTCCTATAAACAGTATGAGATATGTTTGTAATATTTTGTATCAACGGCAGGCAGCAGATCTTGTCCTATAAACAGTATTAGATATGTTTGTAATATTTTGTATCAGGGGAGAGCAGCAGATCTTGTCCTATAAACAGTATGAGATATGTTTGTAATATTTTGTATCAACGGCAGGCAGCAGATCTTGTCCTATAAACAGTATGAGATATGTTTGTAATATTTTGTATCAGGGGAGAGCAGCAGATCTGAAGTTTATAGAATCTGCAGCACGGATGATAGCAGAGGTATCAAAGAATTCCAAAATCGTAGTGGAGAAAAGTACTGTCCCAGTGAAAGCTGCTGAGAGTATTACAAACATCATGAAGGCAAACATCAAACCTGGTGTACAATATCAGGTAGGAGTCCACAGGACAACATCATACCTTGGTACAATATCAGGTAGGAGTCCACAGGACAACATCATACCTTGGTACAATATCAGGTAGGAGTCCACAGGACAACACCATACCTTGGTACAATATCAGGTAGGAGTCCACAGGACAACATCATACCTTGGTACAATATCAGGTAGGAGTCCACAGGACAACATCATACCTTGGTACAATATCAGGTAGGAGTCCACAGGACAACATCATACCTGGTGTACAATATCAGGTAGGAGTCCACAGGACAACATCATACCTTGGTACAATATCAGGTAGGAGTCCACAGGACAACATCATACCTTGGTACAATATCAGGTAGGAGTCCACAGGACAACACCATACCTTGGTACAATATCAGGTAGGAGTCCACAGGACAACACCATACCTTGGTACAATATCAGGTAGGAGTCCACAGGACAACACCATACCTTGGTACAATATCAGGTAGGAGTCCACAGGACAACATCATACCTGGTGTACAATATCAGGTAGGAGTCCACAGGACAACATCATACCTGGTGTACAATATCAGGTAGGAGTCCACAGGACAACATCATACCTGGTGTACAATATCAGGTAGGAGTCCACAGGACAACATTATACCTTGGTACAATATCAGGTAGGAGTCCACAGGACAACATCATACCTGGTGTACAATATCAGGTAGGAATCCACAGGACAACATTATACCTTGGTACAATATCAGGTAGGAGTCCACAGGACAACATCATACCTGGTGTACAATATCAGGTAGGAGTCCACAGGACAACATCATACCTGGTGTACAATATCAGGTAGGAGTCCACAGGACAACATCATACCTTGGTACAATATCAGGTAGGAGTCCACAGGACAACACCATACCTTGGTACAATATCAGGTAGGAGTCCACAGGACAACACCATACCTGGTGTACAATATCAGGTAGGAGTTCACAGGACAACACCATACCTTGGTACAATATCAGGTAGGAATCCACAGGACAACACCATACCTGGTGTACAATATCAGGTAGGAGTTCACAGGACAACACCATACCTTGGTACAATATCAGGTAGCCCACAGGACAACACCATACCTTGGTACAATATCAGGTAGGAGTCCACAGGACAACACCATACCTTGGTACAATATCAGGTAGCCCACAGGACAACACCATACCTTGGTACAATATCAGGTAGGAATCCACAGGACAACATCATACCTTGGTACAATATCAGGTTAGAATCGATTCTAGTACATTTTGTATCATCAACTGCTACCTAGTTGTCGTGGTTGTTTTACCGTTTTTCAATTTAAAATAAATGTGAGATTTCATCCAATATGGCATACCTACACTATAATAGTATCTGATTGATTATATATCAATTTAGAAGATAAGGAATATTTACAGTACCACATGAATCCTTATACTTATTGCATTATATATCAACTCAGAAGATAAGGAATATTTACAGTACCACATGAATCCTTATACTTATTGCATTATATATCAACTCAGAAGATAAGGAATATTTACAGTACCACATGAATCCTTATACTTATTGTGTTGTATGTTAATTCAGAAGACAAGGAATATTTACAGTACCACATGAATCCTTATACTTATTGTGTTGTATGTTTATTCAGAAGATAAGGAATATTTACAGTACCACATGAATCCTTATACTTATTGTGTTGTATGTTAATTCAGAAGACAAGGAATATTTACAGTACCACACGAATCCTTATACTTATTGTGTTGTATGTTAATTCAGAAGATAAGGAATATTTACAGTACCACATGAAAGCATTTTCCTTATACTTATTGTGTTGTATAACTTCTAGGTACTGTCCAATCCTGAGTTCTTGGCTGAGGGAACTGCTGTTAATGATCTTGTCTTTCCTGATCGAGTCCTGATTGGAGGAGATCCCTCGCCATTGGGTCAGGAAGCGGTCCAATCCCTTTGCTGGATCTATGAACACTGGGTCCCCAAGGACAAGATCATTACCATGAACACCTGGTCGTCAGAACTCTCTAAACTGGTAAGGGTTTGTATTGTGACCTTCAGAAGACCTTGGGGTTTGTATTTTTTACACTTGTACAGATCTTATACCTTTTATAAATTGAGAAATGACTTGACCCATGTTCTAGTTTATTGGGTTATAATGATTACAAAACTTTATATATCTATAAATATTTTCTACATTTAGTGTGCTTGCTATGTAATTAGACATTTTCTCAACTTCAACAAAGCTTTTTCTTTGTATGTATTTGTTGAAGATTAAGTGTTCGTGTAGGACCATAAATGTTGTTATAGTTGATATTCTATAAACAAATATACTGGTAATTATCTCTATCCTACATAGCTTTTAATTTAATGAGAAAAGATACATGTACCACAAAGGAAATATTCAGTTATTATTGTATTACATTTGTTACTCAAATCTAGAGATAGCTGTTATCAATCACTGATACATATGTCAGATATTGGTAAATATGAAAGAAACTACCCCAAAACACAGTACATATTATATACTACAAAAACATTAAATGTAAACATCAGCAGATATAGGCAGCTAACATCACTAACAGTCATGGTTGACTTGGTTCTAGGCAGCGAATGCTTTCCTGGCTCAGAGAATCTCAAGCATTAATGCTATGTCAGCCATCTGTGAAATGACAGGAGCAGATGTGTCAGAGGTGGCCAGTGCTGTAGGCAGGGACACAAGGATAGGAAACAAGTTCCTCAAAGCCAGTGTTGGTCAGTGGTCAGAATTCTTCATCAACTTTATTTTGACATTCTGTTGTATATAAATATATCTTACATTAAAGTGTCACATAGTTCTGATCTTTATATACACTGTTGTCAAGTAAATACAATATTGTATACACCTAGTTCTGCTTGTATATCATTTTGTGTTTCAATTTAGGAGATGGTGACTATCTTTTCAGTTTTACATTTTAACATTGTTTTATGATGCTTATTAATCAATTTCTGTTCAACTGAATTTTAATTTGCTAATTTTCTTACCTGTATCAATGTATGAGTAAGTGAAATGAATACACAGGATTCACATGTAGGGTAGACTTGCTATACATATATGTTTAACCCTACCTAGCTTACAACCAGCAATGTCCCTATGTATTGTGTTCCAGTGTCTTGTAATTCTCATCCACTGTCTCTTGTCCCTGTGTATCATGTTCAAGTGTCTTGTAACCCTATATGTCTCTAGTTTCTATGTGTCATGTTCCAGTGTCCTGTGACTTCATGACAATTGTCCCTGTGTATCATGTTACAGTGTCTTATAACCCTATGTCTCTTGTCCCTGTGTATCATGTTACAGTGTCTTATAACCCTATGTCTTTTGTCCCTGTGTATCATATTCCAATATCTTGTAACTCTCTGTCTCTTGTCCCTGTGTATCATGTTCCAGTGTCCCATGACTTCACGACCCTTGTGCCTGTGTATCATGTTCCAATATCTTGTAACCCTATGTCTCTTCTCCCTGTGTATCATGTTCAAGTATCTTGTAACCCTATGTCTCTTGTCCCTGTGTATCATATTCCAATATCTTGTAACCCTATGTCTCTTCTCCCTGTGTATCATGTTCAAGTATCTTGTAACCCTATGTCTCTTGTACCTGTGTATCATATTCCAATATCTTGTAACCCTATGTCTCTTCTCCCTGTGTATCATGTTCAAGTATCTTGTAACCCTATGTCTCTTGTCCCTGTGTATCATATTCCAATATCTTGTAACCCTATGTCTCTTCTCCCTGTGTATCATGTTCAAGTATCTTGTAACCCTATGTCTCTTCTCCCTGTGTATCATGTTCAAGTATCTTGTAACCCTATCTCTCTTCTCCCTGTGTATCATGTTCAAGTATCTTGTAACCCTATGTCTCTTGTCCCTGTGTATCATATTCCAATATCTTGTAACCCTATGTCTCTTCTCCCTGTGTATCATGTTCTAGTATCTTGTAACCCTCTGTCTCTTGTCCTTGTGTATCATGTTCTAGTATCTTGTAACCCTCTGTCTCTTCTCCCTGTGTATCATGTTCAAGTATCTTGTAACCCTATGTCTCTTCTCCCTGTGTATCATGTTCAAGTATCTTGTAACCCTATCTCTCTTCTCCCTGTGTATCATGTTCAAGTATCTTGTAACCCTATGTCTCTTGTCCCTGTGTATCATATTCCAATATCTTGTAACCCTATGTCTCTTCTCCCTGTGTATCATGTTCTAGTATCTTGTAACCCTCTGTCTCTTCTCCCTGTGTATCATGTTCAAGTATCTTGTAACCCCATGTCTCTTCTCCCTGTGTATCATGTCCCAGTATCTTGTAACCCTATGTCTCTTCTCCCTGTGTATCATGTTCTAGTATCTTGTAACCCTCTGTCTCTTGACCTTGTGTATCATGTTCTAGTATCTTGTAACCCTCTGTCTCTTGTCCTTGTGTATCATGTTCTAGTATCTTGTAACCCTCTGTCTCTTGACCTTGTGGATCATGTTCAAGTATCTTGTAACCCTATGTCTCTTCTCCCTGTGTATCATGTCCCAGTATCTTGTGACCCCATGTTTCTTGCCCTTTTGTATCATGTGCTAGTGTCTCGTAACTCTATGATCTTGTCCTTGTTCCAATGCCTCAATCATATCCCTGTACCTTTTGTCATATCACTGTCTCATGTCACTATCATTTTATACAAATCTTTGAGCTTCACGTCCCTATGAATCATGTCATTTTGTATGAGTGTCATGTCCCTGTTTCATGTCACTGTGTATATGTCCTGTAGTATTATAACACTGTTTCATGTCACTGTGTATAAATCCTGTAGTATTATAACACTGTGTTTCATGTCACTGTGTATAAATCCTGTAGTATTATAACACTGTGTTTCATGTCACTGTGTATAAATCCTGTAGTATTATAACACTGTTTCATGTCACTGTGTATAAATCCTTTAGTATTATAACACTGTTTCATGTCACTGTGTATAAAACCCTGTAGTATTATAACACTGTGTTTCATGTCACTGTGTATAAAACCCTGTAGTATTATAACACTGTGTTTCATGTCACTGTGTATAAAACCCTGTAGTATTATAACACTGTGTTTCATGTCACTGTGTATAAATCCTGTAGTGTTATAACACTGTGTTTCATGTCACTGTGTATAAATCCTGTAGTATTATAACACTGTTTCATGTCACTGTGTATAAAACCCTGTAGTATTATAACACTGTGTTTCATGTCACTGTGTATAAATCCTGTAGTGTTATAACACTGTTTCATGTCACTGTGTATAAAACCCTGTAGTATTATAACACTGTTTCATGTCACTGTGTATAAAACCCTGTAGTATTATAACACTGTGTTTCATGTCACTGTGTATAAAACCCTGTAGTATTATAACACTGTGTTTCATGTCACTTTGTATAAATCCTGTAGTATCATAACACTGTGTTTCATGTCACTGTGTATAAATCCTGTAGTATTATAACACTGTTTCATGTCACTGTGTATAAATCCTGTAGTATTATAACAATGTGTTTCACGTCACTGTGTATAAGTTCTGTAGTATTATAACACTGTGTTTCACGTCACTGTGTATAAGTTCTGTAGTATTATAACACTGTTTCACGTCACTGTGTATACGTCCTGTAGTAGTATGTGTAATGAAGCATGTAATCCAGCACAGTGTGACTGTTGGTGCTAGCACTGGTTTTTTTTCAAGCTTTGGTGGTTTTTCAGGATTTGGTGGTAGCTGTTTTCAAAAGGATGTTCTCAATCTAGTCTACCTTTGTGAGTGTCTCAACCTGCCTGAGGTTGCTGAGTACTGGCAACAGGTATGTTATATAAGTTGTAAAATCAAGGAAGTAAATTGATCAGATAGAACTAATTGATAGTTCATTACAGTGATAGTTACGTATCACCTAAAAAGTTGTTAACACAGCGAAGTAAATTAATTAAATAACACCAATTGATATTTCATTACAGTAATCTATAGAATTACTGATGTATGGACATGAGATAGGATTTTATTATGTTTTGGTTGGATTTATTTGGAGGTAATGTGAACTATATCCAATAACTGAGCATACAATCAGAAAAATAAAATGGCGGAAAGGCAGCCATCTTGGATTTTGATTTTGAAAGTTTGTTATTGCTATTTCTTGAGAAGTATGTATTGGATCTTTCGTAAATTTCATATGTAGGTTCCCCTTGGTACCAAGTTGTGCCAGTTTGATTTGTGGGATTGATCAGAAAAGAAAATGGCTGACAGAGGGACATCTTAGATTTTGACTTTGCAATTTTGTGATCACTATTTCTTGAGAAGTACTGTATAGATCTTTCCAAAATTTCATATACGGGTTCCTTTTGGTCCATTGTTGTGCCCATTTAATTTTGAGTCTGATCAGAAAAACACGATGGATGACAGATGGCCATCTTGGATTTTTAATTTGCAAGTTTGTTATCGCTATTTCTTGAGAACTACTCAATAGACCTTTCTTGAATTTCATGTATAGGTTTCTTTAGGTCCCTAGTTGAGTTTGGGACTGACCAGAAAAACAAAATGGCCAACAGGCAGCCATCTTGGATTTTGCTTAGTAAAGATTGTTATTGATATTTCTTAAGAAGTAACGAGTGGATATCTCTCAAATTTCATATGTATGTTCCCTTTGATTTCTCTTTGTGCTCATTTGATTTTGGGACTGATCAGAAGAAACAAAATGGCTTCCAGGTGGCCATTTTCAATTTGGCAGGTAAAGATTATCATCGCTTTTTCTACAAAAGAATGTTCATAAGTCTTCATATTTATTCATGAAATTTATCATTAGCCACTCAAAAAGTTGGTCTCTGTTATACCATGAAACTGATCTACAGGAATTTTCAGGTGGTTGAAGTCTAGACATTATCATCCTTCTTTATTTAAATTTAAATAAGTTGACCACATACTTGTGAATTTATAAATCTCTGCTTCCTCCTTAAGTATCTCTGGTTTGGAAAAAAGCTTTTTATTTGTTCACAGGTGATCAACATCAATGATTACCAAAGGAGACGATTCGCCAATAAGATCATTGAGAACTTATTCAACACTGTGACCAACAAAAACATTGCTATCTTTGGGTTTGCCTTCAAGAAGGACACGGGTGATACAAGGTTTGTTGAAAATTTTTGTAAAATTTGATTTACTTTTAAATCTGTCTATGATCATCTATATTTTATAATAATAATAACACAGAGCCTTTGCTTGAATCACATGTATCAAAGATAGCTCCAACTGAAGACTTATAATGCTTTGCTTTGTGTACTTCACAGGTAGAATCAATAACAAATTGTACAGGTAAAATCCCACATCTAGAGGCAGAACTGTTAGGCCAAAAAGCAAAGAACCATAATCTATTATCAAATCAGTTAAAGGCTTGCTCATAAACTTCATAACTTTTATCAAATCCTTAAATATTCAACAAATATGGGATTTGTAAAGACCAGATTGAAAATCTACAGGCTCTTTAAAACCAAATAAGTATGTTGATACATCTGTTTATCTGGAAGTCTCACAATTGTCTGTTATGTTTCTACAGAGAATCGGCTGCCATATATGTCAGTAAGTACTTAATGGAGGAGGGGGCACGTCTCAGGATATATGACCCTAAGGTAGAAGAAGCACAACTCATGAGGTAAATAGCACATACAGAAATATACACAAAAAAAAAAATCCAAATGTAAATAAATGAAATCTGTAAAAATATATACAGAATACAAATAATTTATGTCATGAGCTGCAGGATATACAGATAGTGTAATAAGTACATGTGGTAGAGTGTATAGTGTAATAAGTACATGTGGTAGAGTGTATAGTGTAATAAGTACATGTGGTAGAGTGTATAGTGTAATAAGTACATGTGGTAGAGTGTATAGTGTAATAAGTACATGTGGTAGAGTGTATAGTGTAATAAGTACATGTGGTAGAGTGTATAGTGTAATAAGTACATGTGGTAGAGTGTATAGTGTAGTAAGTACATGTGGTAGAGTGTATAGTGTAATAAGTACATGTGGTAGAGTGTATAGTGTAATAAGTACATGTGGTAGAGTGTATACAGATAGTGTATAGTGTAATAAGTACATGTGGTAGAGTGTATAGGTTAATAAGTACATGTGGTAGAGTGTATAGTGTAATAAGTACATGTGGTAGAGTGTATAGTGTAGTAAGTACATGTGGTAGAGTGTATAGTGTAATAAGTACATGTGGTAGAGTGTATAGTGTAATAAGTACATGTGGTAGAGTGTATACAGATAGTGTATAGTGTAATAAGTACATGTGGTAGAGTGTATAGTGTAATAAGTACATGTGGTAGAGTGTACATGTGGTAGAGTGTATAGTGTATTAAGTACATGTGGTAGAGTGTATAGTGTAATAAGTACATGTGGTAGAGTGTATAGGTTAATAAGTACATGTGGTAGAGTGTATAGTGTAATAAGTACATGTGGTAGAGTGTATAGGTTAATAAGTACATGTGGTAGAGTGTATAGTGTAATAAGTACATGTGGTAGTGTGTATAGTGTAATAAGTACATGTGGTAGAGTGTATAGTGTAATAAGTACATGTGGTAGAGTGTATAGTGTAGTAAGTACATGTGGTAGAGTGTATAGTGTAATAATTACATGTGGTAGAGTGTATAGTGTAATAAGTACATGTGGTAGAGTGTATACAGATAGTGTATAGTGTAATAAGTACATGTGGTAGAGTGTATAGTGTAATAAGTACATGTGGTAGAGTGTATAGTGTAATAAGTACATGTGGTAGAGTGTATAGTGTAATAAGTACATGTGGTAGAGTGTATAGTGTAATAAGTACATGTGGTAGAGTGTATAGTGTAATAAGTACATGTGGTAGAGTGTATAGTGTAGTAAGTACATGTGGTAGAGTGTATAGTGTAATAAGTACATGTGGTAGAGTGTATAGTGTAATAATTACATGTGGTAGAGTGTATACAGATAGTGTATAGTGTAATAAGTACATGTGGTAGAGTGTATAGTGTAATAAGTACATGTGGTAGAGTGTATAGTGTAATAAGTACATGTGGTAGAGTGTATAGTGTAATAAGTACATGTGGTAGAGTGTATACAGATAGTGTATAGTGTAATAAGTACATGTGGTAGAGTGTATAGTGTAATAAGTACATGTGGTAGAGTGTATAGTGTAATAAGTACATGTGGTAGAGTGTATAGTGTAATAAGTACATGTGGTAGAGTGTATAGTGTAATAAGTACATGTGGTAGAGTGTATAGTGTAATAAGTACATGTGGTAGAGTGTATAGTGTAATAAGTACATGTGGTAGAGTGTATAGTGTAATAAGTACATGTGGTAGAGTGTATAGTGTAGTAAGTACATGTGGTAGAGTGTATAGTGTAATAAGTACATGTGGTAGAGTGTATAGTGTAATAAGTACATGTGGTAGAGTGTATACAGATAGTGTATAGTGTAATAAGTACATGTGGTAGAGTGTATAGTGTAATAAGTACATGTGGTAGAGTGTATAGTGTAATAAGTACATGTGGTAGAGTGTATACAGATAGTGTATAGTGTAATAAGTACATGTGGTAGAGTGTATAGTGTAATAAGTACATGTGGTAGAGTGTATAGTGTAATAAGTACATGTGGTAGAGTGTATAGTGTAATAAGTACATGTGGTAGAGTGTATAGTGTAATAAGTACATGTGGTAGAGTGTATAGTGTAATAAGTACATGTGGTAGAGTGTATACAGATAGTGTATAGTGTAATAAGTACATGTGGTAGAGTGTATAGTGTAATAAGTACATGTGGTAGAGTGTATACAGATAGTGTATAGTGTAATAAGTACATGTGGTAGAGTGTATAGTGTAATAAGTACATGTGGTAGAGTGTATAGTGTAATAAGTACATGTGGTAGAGTGTATAGTGTAATAAGTACATGTGGTAGAGTGTATAGTGTAATAAGTACATGTGGTAGAGTGTATAGGTTAATAATTACATGTGGTAGAGTGTATACAGATAGTGTATAGTGTAATAAGTACATGTGGTAGAGTGTATAGTGTAATAAGTACATGTGGTAGAGTGTATAGTGTAATAAGTACATGTGGTAGAGTGTATAGTGTAATAAGTACATGTGGTAGAGTGTATAGTGTAGTAAGTACATGTGGTAGAGTGTATAGGTTAATAAGTACATGTGGTAGAGTGTATAGTGTAATAAGTACATGTGGTAGAGTGTATAGTGTAATAAGTACATGTGGTAGAGTGTATAGTGTAATAAGTACATGTGGTAGAGTGTATAGTGTAATAAGTACATGTGGTAGAGTGTATAGTGTAATAAGTACATGTGGTAGAGTGTATAGTGTAATAAGTACATGTACTATAGCATACGAATAGTATATTTACTCTCAGTATAATGTGGTTTTATCTGTTGTAGTGAGTTGACTCAACCAAACATAATGGATGACCCTGATCAAGGTAAATATACAAAGTCATCCTATTAAAATGTAAAATATTCATTAAATATCTCTGTATAACTTATTTATGTTTTTATTTATTTTTACTGATTTTTGAGAGATTGGAGTGTGTTATTAATATGCTGTCCCTGATATTACAGTGAAGGAGCTGGTGACTATTTGTAAGGATCCTTATCAGGCTGCCCAGAATGCTCATGCTGTTGTTATCTGTACAGAGTGGGATGAATTTATTGTAAGTAGCATCTAACATTTCCATTTGAATGAAACTTCTGGATTAGACAAGGAGAATTTAATTGTGATGTGGTGGCATAAAGTTTCTTAAAATCACATAATTGAGTAGAATAAAAAATTCAGACATTATAAAAAAACAACTTTAAAACAACATTATATGATAAGGAATTATATTTTTTCTTTGAACACCATTTTGTTTCACTTACACATAAATGTGCTTTTATTCATGAGCTTTCATGTATTTAATCAAAACTTCATTAGCTGGCAGGAATAAAACCAATTTCTAATTTTGTTTAATCAGGCATTAGATTACAAGCAGATATACCAGAGTATGCTGAAGCCAGCTTTTCTGTTTGATGGTCGTCTGATCCTAAAACACCAAGAACTCCAAGATATTGGATTTCATGTTGTAACTATAGGCAAGAAACTTCAGCGTTCCAATGTACACAGACCTATAGCAGCCAGCTTAGGAGGCGCCACCATACACTAAAGGATTGGACAAACAATTTACCAATAGCACACTGATTCGTTGTAATCCAAATGAAAGAAACTGGGATCAAAAAATCTGTTTCTTCACCAAAATACTGAAATGATGTTTGATTATGTTTTCAGTGAGGGTGATTTTAAGATCAAAATGTTTTTATCATTGTAACTTTTATGTTTTAGGGTCAGGTGTGTTCCTATATTACCTTGATAAATGTATTTTTTACTGATGTCACAATAAGTTCACATTTTACATAAAATAAGGTGCGTATTAAATGAGAAAGCAAACTTAAAACTGTTCATTTTTACATAAAAGGTTCATTCTTTATACTGTAACCCTTATCTGGTTAGAAACAGTCCTATTAATTTTTTATTATGGTTATGTTATTTGGTAAAAACTGAAAGGAGAAATAGAATGCAACTATGAGAGATGAGAAATGAAAGGTTGTATATATATATTTTACATTGTTACCCGGTCGTTTATTTGCAAGCTTGCCTATTATTTGTCTGGCATGTAATATTCACAATTGGTGCTTAAATATGAGATTTTATTTGCATAATGTTACTATTGTGGTATCAGTTGTTGTGTCTCTATGTAATGGAGGATGTCTTTATTGTAAACAAAATATATGCTCTAGTGTTATAAAGATATTACGATATTAGTGCATAATGCTACAGTTACTGAAAAATACCATAAACAGATTTAATTTGAGCAGTTTGTTCCTGTTGTTTCCTCTCTGGAATCTGTGGTTTAATCCTTGTTCTTAACAACTTTGGTATTGTGCAATTTCTTATACGTCTCATTGAAAATTCTATGTGAGAGTTAGTTGTCACTTCTTGGATATGTAGTTTTCGGAGCGCCGTGAAATGTGGTACAACTAGTGCTGGTATGATTAAGTTGGTTGGTGCCAGTTCTTCAGTTCAGTTGGAGGTTATTGAGTATGTACCTTGTGATTTGCTTGTTTTAGCATTTGTTATTTGCATAATCAACATTAATCTTCCTATATTATATCTACATTGTTATGTAGAAGGATTGATAACAAATCGTTGTTTATGGCCATTGTATATGATGTGTTTATTTTAAAACTTTTCTTCAATTTCATTAGTTTTGTATTAAAATCATCTAGATCTAGTATAGTTGAAAAGATAACATTAATTGAATGAGACCCATTAATAGATATGAGGACCAGAATATCTTTTTTAAATGAAGAATTCACTACCCTACGATTTCCACTGTCCACATGCACTGCCTTGTTATGCTAATTCGATCTGTCTTTTTAAACAGATGACTGTATTTGTTTTTTGTACTTTCCCTGTACTGATGACATTTCTCTCTCATTTAATTATTTATCTATCTATCTCTCAACAGAGTTGGTGTGGAATGTTTTACTCTCATTGTGTGTATCTGTCATCTAACTTGTAAAATTTCTTTGCTATTACAAAGAATAAGGAGGTTTTCCAACAACGAAGTCACCTTAAATATAGAACAAAGCAATTCATTTGTCTTTTCACTTCACTGGGGTAATAGTGTTTATCTCATAGCTGTTATTATAGGTCTGTTTTACATGTTTTCACTTTTGTCATTTTAATTTTTATAAAGCCTCATAGTATCAGATTTGTTTTTTAAACTTGCCCATTTCCTGAATATTTCTTTCTCCTTCTCTTCTTGAAACTTGTTTCAAATGTTGAAACTTTGAAGATAAGTTCCATTACATCTTATGACAATTATCAATTTATCAAAAAACTGATAGTTTTGATGTACAGCTGATTTTCTTTGACTTGGTCTTCTAAAAAAAGCAGGAGCAAACCTGGGATGTAGTGTTATAGAACTGACAAGAAATGTTGTACAAGTTAGCGGGACTTGTTCCTTTTGCACTTCTAGATAGATGATGAGAATTAGTGTGCACTCTTCAAACAGTATTTTCTAATTGATATATGGTCTTGTAAACTCCTACCATTGATATTAAAAGGATAGAATTACTTTTTTCACTGATTTAAACACAATATGGTTGTTCTGAATTTGTATTTTGTTCCTTGATTTAGTCATGTTATGGAGTCAAAGGGGGGAAGGGGGTGATATTAGATTTAGTGAATTTTTTGCTGGAGATATGTACTACAACAGATTGCATCATCCTTCAAAAATTGGTTAATTTACAAATAACATACACTCATATACCTGTAAAGATATAAGGAAGATATCTCTATCACAAATCATACTAATTATATAACGATAAGGACTCAAAAGCCATGCGACAAGTGACAAGTAAAGCGACAAGCAAAGCACAGTTCAGAAATGAGACTATGTACACATGCATTGTGAAGGATGCAATCCGAGTCCTGTCAGTCAAAAACTAGCAGACTGTTTATCTCACATAAACAACTGATGCCTCAAATTTGGTCAATGCATGCATTTATTTTTTGGAAATATGATATTCATATTGCAAATGAAAAGAGGAAAAATGTTTGTGTTATTTTCTTATTTTTAGTATGTTACTCCAAAATAAAGCGCTGCCTACTGCTCGCATCCAATACAATGGGGTTATTATTCATGGAATAGTTCTGTGCCTCTGTAAAAGCAGCAAAGCTATTGCTATGACTGGTTGTTTATTGAGGAAGGGAGATAACTCTTCTATTGGCACGCTTTTGTTGTTTCACTCAATAAGGAATATTGATATCAGACCAGAGCTACTGCTCACATTGTTATACTTTTTCTGTGGATATTTTGTGGGTTTTTTTATTTTCACTCAAATTTACCTTTACAGCTATTTTGTTAAAAACTTCCCAAGGTTTGACATTGATTTTTAACATAATTTTTAAATATATATATATATCAAAAGTATATACGTTGTATATATAAGTTTTTGAATAGGATATTGAAGGTAATACACATTTTGTTTTCAAATCCTTGATAATGTATTTATATCCTAACATGCTAGAAGAGAAAATTAGTATATTTAACAGTTTGAAAAGATCTGAATATATTTGTATAGTATAAACAAAATAAAGCACAATTTTTGATAGTTTGAATATATTCATTTAATGAGAAGAGTTGTCCTTTAAGAATGAAGGTTTTGTATAATTGATTCTCCAAAAAAGAGAGTTTTGTATACAATATCAATGTTGTTATACTTACATTGTGTTTCCTCATTATAGCCATCCCAATTTTTTTAGTTGTGCAACTTTATCACAATTCTATACATGTTTGAGTAAATAGTCGCTTCAGATGATGGTACTGTCACGGATTCCTCTATTTTGTATTCTAACTAAGCTTAATGTAGACATAGGCAGTCTATAATCCAGCCATCGGTGATCAGTAAATAATTTACTATGATTTATAAATATATTGTTTTTAACTGTTGCTACATGGTATAACATGCAGACAAATGTTGACAACAAGAGCTTGTTTTTACAGTGTTTATGATCGTAGTACAAGTCGGAAGTATTACCAAAGGGAAAATATTACTGAGGCAAAGTGAGAAGTATTGTGAAAAAGAGTGAAAGTTTTATAGAGATGTTACAATTAGAAAATGGTGACACTACCATTATCTAATCAGTTATTTAAAAAAAAGATGGATAGTGTACTCTGTGTATAGTACATTGGGGGTTGTTTTAATAATTAAGAACTTGTATATATTATAACGACAATATCCATAAGTTGTATACATTTTTTTTCTAAAAGCAGCATTTGATCATTTTATAATCATGATTATTTGTGTATCACATCCTTATGTAAATACAATGTTTCTGTTTTGTGTAATACAGGCTTTACACTTTACCTACGCAAACCGTATTTCTGGTGTGAAAACAAATTAAATTTGTTGTCATGTCATGCCAATCTACAACACTAGTTATGTTCTTTGTACCTTGTAACATTGAAGTTTGATGTGGATAACATTGAACTAGTCACAAAAATGAGGTTGAAAATATATGCCGTTGCTAAAATCAAATAAGTTTAGGTTATGTTCACAATTGTAAAGAAATTTGAATAAGTTGTTTAAAGTGTAAAAATTCTAATACATTACAGTAAATCCATACAAATTGATATGTTTAATTGTTATATTATATCGCATTCATTGATCATTTCTTAATTACTGCAACAGAAGAAATTTGATGAGTAAACTATTGTTAAAGTGTCCAAAATTGTGGTGTAGAGGACACTTAAATAGAAGTTGTGAGTACATGTCATCATATACAGCAATTAATGCAGAGTTGATCAAAATAAAATGGGACGACATTATGGATAATTCTGACAGCATCAATTTAAAATTAGATTAATTACAGACGTATACTAAAAGAAGTGAAAGAAAACTATGTGCTAATAACGGTCATTACAATAGGAAGAAACAATAAGTACAGCTTCCAAAAGAAGCCATGATTATCTAAGAAGGCAAGAAAAAGTAAGGATGTAGCAACAAGGAATGATTATAATATGGTCAGAAATTAAGTAAAGACACTAAACTCGTAAATTCCGGAAACAGTATGAATATTGTATTGCTAGAAAAGTCAAAGCAGACCCAAAAGCAATCTGGACTTATACAAAATCAAAATCCATAATAACAAATATTGGCGATCTCTATTCAAACCCAGAAGATAAGAATTCACCAAAAACTACAGTCGATAAAGATAAAGCAGATATACTTTGTAAATTTTTTCAGTAATGTTTTTGTGAAGGAAAGAGGAGGAAGTCACCAAAAAGCCTCCAAAAAGATCTAGATACAATGTGTAAATGGACACATGGCTCCTCAAAGTGCACCTGGACAAATGCAAACACATTAGATTGTGTAATGAGACAGGACAGGAAACCTTCGCCTCAACATATCACCTCAATGGGACACGCAGACAGTAACCAAGGGAAAGGATATAGGCGTTATAATTGATTTCAATTTATTCTTTGATAATCACATAGGTGAAAAAAAGTAAAAAAAAAAAAAAAGCTCCATGTTTGCTCTTCTCAGGAGAAAATTCCAGTTTAAGGGTCATAGGTCTTTTATTCCTTCATACAAATGCCTCACAAATAGATTACGCGAGCCCCGTATGAGCACCATATAAAAAAGGAACATCGATAAGATAGAGGGAGTAAAGTGAAGGGCAACGAAGAGACTTCCAGACATGAGTAACATCAGCTACAGCCACAGACTGGAGAAACTAAATCGACCCACATTAGCCTTCAGAACAGGAAGAGGAGATATGATAGAAATTATTAACGGAGTATACGACCAGGAATGCTGCAATTCAGTACTGTTATGGGATAACGCTGCTTAATGACATAGCTGTCCAGTAAACCCAAAAACAATATATCCAAAGCGTTCTTCGACCAAATTAAGGAAAAACTTTTTTTCAATTAGATCGGCAACCTTTGGAATAAATTACCTGAATGTGTCATTTCAGCAAGTAATATTAACAAATTCAAAAATGAATTAGACAAACACTGGAAAAACCAAGAACAGTTCTTTTATAACAGAGTCGCAATCATATAATTTCCTAATTGTAAACATGATGTACATTTGCAAGAGGTTTGTGTAAAATAACTGTAATATTTTTAATATTTCAATATTTTGTGTAATGTATTTTTTTGGAGTCTGATATAGAGGATGTGCATATAAGTTCTGAACCGGAAATAAACTTCTCTTATCTTGTACTAGCATTGGCTAGTGGGAATTTCCCTTTAGTGGACCGTCAGAGTGTCTAGCTACAGCCTGAAGTGACTGGGTATTTTTCATCACTCCTTCCTGTTACACTAGGCACTAAATCCTGTACAAGAAATATATCATTTAAAATCATTAATGAATGGATTAGGAAGACACTACGTCATGCCACGACCAACTTAGACCGTGGAGAGGTCAAAGTAAACAGTAGGCTTGTCCATATTGTGTATCCTGTCAACTATTAAAGTTTTGTGCCATTGACAACTACTGTACAGTTCATATTCTCCTCACGGTAACTACCCAAAATATGGGTTCTAGTATGTATCCGTGACAAGAATTTCAAGATTAACTCAGTATACCGCTGACACACGACTGTTCTAAATCTTGTATCATTGACAACTTTCCGATAAATCTGTATCTATAAAAAGTAGCTATGTAGTCAGCTTTTCCTGATTCTGAATTTTTCTCGGTATAATATTGTTATATAATATATGGATACATCTGTCTTGTCTATATGTGCCTTAGGTCCCTGTCGTCAAGGTTCCGTAGTATATTTTATGAAGATAATAAATAAAGACAGAGACGTATATATATGTGTTATATACGTCTCTGATAAAGATAAAGATTTTTCTTATCTTTATTTCTCTCTGTCGAAATTCAGTAATTTATAAATACAAGTTCGCTATAGATAATGGAGGGTATATTTTATCCCGTACACCAAGGAAAGACAGGCTAGTTTTTTCCCTTTACACCGCGTAGGTAAGGATGCGATGACTCGATAAGAACGTTGCATGTACACGCTAACAAAATGATGCAACTAGTGTGTTTTCTCTTGCTTTTTGTACTTTTTGACGTAAGTTACTACGTGCGTCAAATCTTCATCGTCATCACTTCGCTTATCAGACGGAGATCCTCGACGAAGCACCTACTTGAGAGCAGCGAGATTGAAGGTCGGTTTTGTAATGAAGATAGAAATTTAAAGCAAGCTCGTTTTCAATTTATGTCCCATAAGATCTTATATAAAATATGAATTTTCGAACGAATAGCGTGTCTCAAGAAAAGTAGTTTGGTTAGATAGCCAAGTTACTAGGTCTCTGTTCAGCTGCTCATTGATGAAATGGAGGCAAGTCTTGTTAATTGAGAAAATAAATAAAGCATAGTTAGCTTTACCAGCGAGTGGATTTTTAGCCAATTTTCGATATCTTGATTAGAACTATTTTATATAGTAAATATACATACATATCATTTCGTAAGTAAGGTTCATTCAATCAATAATATGTTTTAAGCAATGATACAAATAGTAATTTGATAATCATGCATGGAAATTCAAACTAGCTTAGAGTTACATGACGTTTGAACTCAACTTCTACATCGCTCCCTTCTTCACAAATCTTTGATCCTAAAGACACACACAATTCTTATTCATCCAAAGTAGGAATGAAAACATGGTATGCTCCCGCTGGAGATTGAACTAGCAACCTACTTTTGAGTGACTGTTCAATCTATTGATGCAAGTTCAAGCTGTATGACATCTACATTTGCATAAAACACAAGTATTTTGATTCAACAAACACCTGTTGTTCTGACTCCAATATATGAGTACCAGCATCAGTTGTTTATAGATTTTATCTTTTCCAGGTATTGTCCTTCTGAATGACCTGAATTTCCAATTTCACAAGACAAATGACTTGGTTCGGTGTTTTATATTTTTGTTGTCGTTTCCAGGTATTGTCCTTCTGAATGACCTTGATCTTCAATTTCACATGAACAATGCACGGTATTTGCGTGAATGTGATTTTGGGCGTACAAGGCTGTGGATAGAAAATCAAGTCATTGGGAAGATTGGTGTTGGAAAGATGGTGAAGTTAACCAATGCTGCGGCGAGTGTGCGTTACCGAAAGTCTCTTCAGCTCTTTAACAGATACAGAGTTGTCACCAAGGTTGGTGTGATAGAGGTGTCATTATCTAGACAGTTGTTTATAAAGGTATTGAAAAACATAGTCATGTATTTTTTCTTACTAAAGTTTAAGTTGACTGAACAGTTGAGATTACAGAGATTTTTTATTATGGAACAATACCTATCTAAACTGAAATATTTACTTTAAATCATAGAAGTTTTGTTAAGATAATGTACATCATTAAAACAAGTCCATAAACCAGTTCTTTGATTTTCAGGTTATATTTTGGGATGAAAAGGCATTTTATTTGGAGCAGCAAGTTTTGCGACAACCAGACAATTTTGTCTGTGCTGTAGTTATATGCAAGCAGTCTGTGATAGGATGTTCTCCAGCCAGTGTCATTCAGAAATTACCTGGACATTCCACTATTACATCACCTCCAATAACTCCAGAACTAGAAACTCTCTTTGAGTCTTGGCAACACTCGAGTGATCGCCTAAAGAAACAGTCATAGCAGACTCAATCATGTCCACACAGAACAAAACTTTCACATTTCCATAATGTTAACATATTTTTAAAATTATGATTTATTATATTTTGTACCATATGCAAAATGTTACAGGTATTGCAGATTGCTTGTCAAGTCAATTACAGGAATAACATTATTTTAACAGTGTGTGTCCAGATATGAAAAGAGGGCCAACTGCAAAAAATTCAAATTCACTAACATGTTGCTTATATTTCAGAAGTTACATCTTTGTGACTTTTTATTAGAACAAGCTTTCCTCAGTAGTGGTAACTACGTTTATAGAGCAACAGATAGGTTTGTTTGTTCAACAGTGGAGGAATTGTAGTTCTTTGCATTCAGACAAGGACTCTAACCCAGACCTCTGGGGACCAGGACTCCAAGCCAGGCCTTTTGGGTCAGACCAGGACTCCAACCTAGGCCTCTGGGGTCAGATCAGGACTCCAACTAAGGCCTCTTGGGTCAGACCAGGACTCCATCATAGGCTTCTTGGGTCAGACCAGGACTCCATCATAGGCCTCTTGGGTCAGACCAGGACTCCATCATAGGCCTCTTGGGTCAGACCAGGACTCCATCATAGGCCTCTTGGGTCAGACCAGGACTCCATCATAGGCCTCATGGGTCAGACCAGGACTCCATCATAGGCCTCTTGGGTCAGACCAGGACTCCAATCCAGACCTCTGAACTCTAAAACTGATGATCTTACCAATTGATGAGCTAACTATTGGTATCACCAAGAACAGTTGTTTCATAAATGACTTGATGACAAAAGATTGATGATATATTGAAATGATGTTGACTGAATTCAAGAGTATGAATGGTTTGATTCAGGATGCTTGTATTGAAATATAATATTTATTACTGGTATGACGTACACAGTTGACGTGTCTTGCAGAGAAAGAGTGGGTCTAGTTGTAAGATAAAATATTTCCTTTGTGTTCGATAAAAAATATTTCCTGTGTGTACCTTTAATGGTTGGTTTTATTACTATGAATTTAAGTTGGTTAAAATTTTATTATTTCAATACTTGGTTATATACTTTTGTGTTGATGAAATGTTGATTACTACTAAATAAATAAAAGTTTACAAAATAAATGTTTTAACTTTATCATTCATATAGAATAGTTTTTAGTATCAACAAGAGATACCAGAGGGATCTTGGTGCTAACCATTGTTTGATCTTTATTTGGTCTTTGACAGTTGGATCTTTTCCCTTCTTTTCTCTGTTTTTCCTCTTAATAATAAGAAATTTGAACTTTAATCCTTTGCAGAAATAGTGATAATAATCTTTAACTGTCAAATCCCAAAATCAAATGGGCACAACTAGGGACCAAAAGGAACCTACACATGAAATGTGAAAAAGGTCTATACAGTAGTTCTCAAGAAATAGTAATAAAAGAAACAAACTTTTAAAGTCAAAATCCAAGATGGCTGCCATGTTGGCCATTTTGTTTCTCTTATCAGATCCAAAATCGAATCAACACAACTAGGGACCAAGAAAAACCCCTCCATATGAAATTTTAGAGAGATCCAAAGTGTACTTCTCAAGAAATAGCAAAAACAAACTTTACACAGCAAAATCCAAACTGGCGGTTGCCAGACTTGTTTCTCTGATAAGACCTAAAATCAAATTGTCGCACTTGAGGGAAACTACATATTAAATTTGATAGAGATCCATTGAGTACTTTTCAAGAAAATAGCAATAAAAAAATTGTTCACGGATGGATCAACCATGGATGTTGGGTGAATTGAATGTTGTATTTTAGATAATTTATGTTATTATGTTATTTCAAAAATAAATATTTAGAAGATAAAGAAATCTCAAAAGAAGTGATTCAATGCTCATTAGTATACTTGTAAATCTATTCTGAATTATTTCAACTCTTAATTTTATAGATATTAATGTTGTGATTAATGTTTTGACATATTTGACAATGGCTGTCATAAGTACCAATACTGAGGAAACCTTACACAGGGGCACTCCATGGAGCCACGGACTAAATATCAGGACACAGGTTCTTTCGGTTTTCTAGAAGTTGTTGAAAGTTTGGAGACAGATAAACAGATTCTGCACCATACCAAAATCTCAGTCACTTGGTGACAATAAGCGAATAAAACAGAAGTCAGAATGATTAATAAACCCAAGTTTGGGTTAACCTTTATTACAGCTTCTATATAACTTTATTAACACAGCACCAAAAGAAATCAGCGCACAGTCTAAAACTAGAATTGTGTACCTGTAATAATGAACACTGCTGTAAAATATATACATTTAAAGTAAAATACAAATATTTAAAGTGGCAAGACTTTATGTACAGTTTACAATATGACTAGCCATATCCTCATAACCATAATATGACAGCCCAGTGAACTCAAACCTTGTAACTTTCTCAAAAATGGGCCATTCATTCCCAATGTATAATACTTAAAACTTGATACCCGTGTGACAGGGTGACTTTAATTTCAGAACATCAGTATATAAATACTCATAAAATAGTCACTTGGTCCAAATGTATAATACCGGTACTTGGAACTGTCTTGTATATTTGATACCCGTGTGACAGTGAGTTTGACTTAGAACATCAGTATATAAAGGTATTACATATTTGGCAGTATACATCTTTTTAATAAACTTGTTAGTTGCTTACCCTGCCTATTTTGGAGGGAGACAATTTTTGACCTTATGCAATGAAAGTGTGTCAAAAGTAGGTATATAGATATAATTTTCCAGATCGAGGCTTGACAGTTTTAATTGCACAATTTCTGCATGGAAATTTCCAAAAAAGTTTTCAAGTTTGTCTTAAATGGTTTCATTGCTTTGATTCTATATGGCAGTAGGATTTTTATATGTAATATATTATATTTTATTTACAAAACTAATAGAAAATTATATAATGGTTTTTAAATACAATTATTTATTATTCTATATCAATAAAAATATTAAATGGAATTTTTTTTTATACACTATGATGAATCTCTAGAACAACATTAGGAATAAATTTGAAGGATTTTCAAATAATTAAGTAAACACTTGACCAAAACTAACATACAATATATACTATGCTATTAGGAATTGGATAAAATGTAAATAAAAACAAGAATTTATGAAAAGCTTTAAATACTTTCATTGCATAGTATATATTTTGGATCTATCTATCTTGCCAACTATGTCAGGATTACCAGGTTTCGATACAGACACAAACTCATGAAATAACTATTCTATATTTAAACCAATCTACAATGAAGAGATTCTGATCTGGAAATCTAAACTACAAAATAGTATATATTTGTCTATAGGTACAGATATCTTCAGAACAAGATAAAGTTAACAGTAGCTATAGGTCTAAACTAATTATATAACTACACAAAATCATACCTACTACATGTATATCTTTATGTCAATCACATGAATTCTGTTTGTATATGACACTACAGGTATTTTATGACAGGTATCATATACATATACAAAAGAAAAATGTAGGTGCACATTGTTATATACAAGTAGCATTATCAATGTATAAATTATCAATGATTCCAGGATTCAACACGACACAGGTAAAATTTTCACTGTAACAGTATGTGAAGTGAAGAATTCTAGTGACTGTTGCCACTGATCAAATGTTGTGGGAATACAAATAGTAATTGTATCGTTTTCATTTAAAATACATTTTTTTTCTTTTTTTTTATGAGAGAATTTCTTATACAAAGCAAGGATATCAGTATTTCAAAAATATTATGAAGGAATGCTTCAGTTTAAGAACATGTATATTTGTCAATAACATAAAAGATTTCATGTTACGATCACAATACACAAAAGTTACAAAACATATTTTTAATACCTGACACACAAGGTAAAACTATAGTAATATCATACCAGATATATATATTGTTTTAAGTCTATATAACTTAAATTCATCCTTTATGATGGAAAATACACTAACACCATCTTTGTATAGTTAATTCAGAGATTATTTTGGTACCGACATTACTGATAACCAATCTTGTACATAATTGTAGAATGTGAATGTGAGCTTGTTACCAACAAATAATGGGGAATTCATGATTTCAAATACTGAATATTAAATTTTCAAAACAACTCCAGTTTTGTCAAAATTGATTTGAATACAACAAACTAACAAATTGGTAAATAAGATATCATAAAATGACCAAAGAGACAGGGTCACTCCTGATGAGATCAAACAGTATACAGAATCATTCTAACCTGTGATAAATATAAAAGTAAGTTTAAAATAAAGTTGATTTTTTTTCAAGTTGTATGTTAATGTCAGAAGAAAAGTATCAGGTATGCTATTTTTATTTGCATTTGTACATGTCAAGTTAATCATTCTCCATCATTTACATACAATTTCAGGATTTTCAAACTTTGGTTGTACTGAGATTAAAGCTGAACAGGAATACTGACATCAGAGGTGATTGATTTATAGTCATTTTGCTAAATCCTTCATTACATTGCCGTTATTTTTTATATTTGATTGGCGTTACTTCCCTTCTTCCTGATCTTCATTGCCTTCAATCATTTCGTTATGTATTTTCATGATGTCTTTGAAATACTTGACTGTCTTCACCTTGAGCTCTAGAGTTGCGTCCTCATCACAGAGAAAGATGGTGCGTGGGTGTTGCTGGAATGCGGACACTGTCCACATGTGACTGACACCCTCCTCAATAGCCTTGTGGAGGGCATACGCCTTATGAGCACCCGTGATCAGAATCATCACCTGGACAGAAAAACGAAGTAGACAACATATTACTTAACCATTATAATATTGTCATACACTTACCAATGTATTATCATACTCTACCAATACATTTTGTATGATTATACCATCAAACACTTCCAATATCATCATCTTCTATGCCAGTAAATATTGTAAACATTATTTCATTTGACCAAGGTTAGCCAATTTTGAAGTTTCACAAGCCATATAACAAAAAAATTCAAATACTAAAGTACATTATTTAATGAATTACGAGTCAATCATTGAAGTTGCTACCCATTTTAAAATTCCACAAAATTTCATATATTCATACAAAGTAACATTTACTCAGGGGTTAGGGTTAATACTAGACAGTATGTGGTTTACGATTTTTACTGAATAGCAATATATCTGGATGGATTACCTGGCAAGAGTTTATGGCAGAATTGTACTGATTTTTTCTGAGAGACTTATAACTCTAATGCTGATGTGGATGCTGATACAAAGTAACAAATTTGTTTCACTTCTGCTCAAAAATTAATTTTCAAAAAACTATGTGAGAAAAGAAATACTGATAGGTTTAACATCACATTTAACAAATTTTCACACATCTACAGGTATTCAAAAATTTTGACATTGCACAATAAAATTTTGTCGTTTGGTTATGTATTTATGTCAACCAGAACCTCTTTCTGTTTTTTTTCTCAAAATCTTATCTAATTTATTGATTAAATATCTTATATATGCATTTTTTGAAAAAAAAGAGTAAATACTAATATGATTTTTAAACTTACCTCCCTAGCATCCATGACTGTACCAACCCCAACCGTTAGTGCTTGATGAGGCACCTTAGACAAGTCACCCCCAAAGAAGCGAGCATTAGCTAGAATAGTATCCTGAGCTAAAGATTTGATCCTTGTCCTTGATACTAGACTTGACCCTGGCTCATTAAAAGCGATGTGACCATCAGGTCCAATACCTTAAAGATAGAAATTGGAGAAGCAATTGATTGCAATCAGTGTTAAAATCCATTAACAACAAATAAATACTATTCACAAAAAAGTTATCTTCAATTTCAACACTATATCTATGTGATACTTTAACCGTTTGTTCTGTGCCACTTGTTGTCCAGTATAATCCTGATTTTGTCAGACCAATTTGTTAACAACCACACAAGCTAGAATCACATATTTTCTTATAAGTATTTAAAATTCTAAAATTGGATCTAATATCAAGAGTCAAAATTATGTTTAAATATTGAATATCTTAATATAAAAGTAATGTAATTCACCCCATCACCCTTTATTTTGGAGGGACATGTTCATTAATAATGGTAGACAACACTGAGAATCTGAACCTTAATAACTTTAATTCCATTGAAATTAACTTGAACTTTTCACTGCCATCAACAGATTGAACGAGTAATATCAAATACCAAACATAGAAGCATCCTTTCAGTGTTACTTTAGGGAAGATAAACATGACAATCTACCTCCAATAAATAGTTCTATCCCTCCAGCTTCTGTAATCTTCTTCTCGTAGTCCTCACATTCCTTCTGAACATCTACAGCATTGCCATCGAGGATGTGGGCATTCTCTGGATTAATGTCAATGTGCTTGAAGAAGTTGTTCCACATAAAGGAGTGGTAGCTCTCGGGATGATCACGCGGTATTGCTGAAATGGTACAACTGAAGGATAACAGGACAAAACTGATCTGGACTGGATGTACTAAGGGAATGATTGTTGTGAATTTAAAACGGAGCTAATTGAAATCTTAATTGAATTAAAGACAAGACAAGTATATTACAGGTATGTCAAATGTCTGACACATAATCACCAAGCTGTTTCTTTGCATCACGCATTCACTATCATCTACTTGTAATAAAGATGTCAACATAATCCTACAGTAGAATAAACTACTGAAAATTGTTCTGAGAATCTTACTTACATTGATAATATTCTTCATCAAAAATTCATAATCTGAATTTGTAGTGACTGTATTTCACAGCATTGGATGTCATGGTACCAACATTGTACTAGATAGTTTATATACATACCTACATATTCGTCCATGTTGAATGTTTTGACATACTTGAATGAGAGGTTTCCAGCTTTGTAATACTCTATGAGTTTCCTATATGTTCCCAAAGGTGTGCTACCTACAAACAAAAACATGTCAGGTAAAAGGTTATTCTCTGGTAATGTGAGAGGTTGCTGTAAAGCCGTAATATCATAATTCCAAATGAGATATTGTAGTCGTGTTCCTATAATAAATACACTTTATTTTAATTGCAAAGTGTTCATATCATCTCTCATTCATAGCAAAATAAAAATAAAACTTGAATTTGATTTTGGAGCTGAAAAAGAATGATTCTTTATTAATTCTACAAGTTAAAGCACAAGAAGGCCATTGGAAACAGAAATTATATCTTGGAACCAAAAAAGATGTGTGGTGAAAACTTTTTAAAAGTGGATATGATGATGTTTTGTATAATCCAAATCATATTTAAGTTCCAAAGTGGATGTTTTCTTGCTAATGAACTATTTATGTTTTCATAGATGATGTAAACTTATAACTAATCTTAAATCAATCTTATACAAAGGGAGGAATGAACTATTAAAAGTTAACATGTAAGTCAATTAAATTATTTAAAATGTGTTCAGTTAGACCTATGTCTAACTTACATGTTAACTTTTAATAGTACAGGTGATTTTGTTCAAGGTAAGTGACAAAGCTGATCTATAGGTGAATGATAACAGATAGCCAGGTGAAAGAAGAATTCGCTACATAATAAAGTTACATAGTTTTCAATGGGAAATCCATAAGAGAAACCTAAGAGTAAAGAAATAATGGCTGCTGACAACTGATCCGTAACAGAAGATATTTGATCACAAGGGAGAATCAAGAATATGATATTTAACTGTAGGAGCCCTGGAGCCTTATCTTAACCCATCTCAAAGTACAGACATGTGAGAAACAGGAGAGTAAACTGTTTACCTGTGGGAAACCCCAAAAGCAGAGAAGTCACCTATATGAAGGCTGATAAAAAATATACTGCTTTATTTTCCTGTCAGAAGCTCCGATAATGGAATATTTACCTGTGAAAACCCCAAAAGCAGAGTACTTATCTATAGGAAGGCCAATACTGCAACATTTACCTGTGGGGAGCCCTGACAATGAAATATTTACCTGTGGGGAGCCCTGATAATGAAATATTTACCTTTGAGAAACCCCAAAAGCAGATTACCTGGTACTTACCTATAGGAAGGCCAATACTGAAATATTTACCTGTGGGAAACCCCAAAAGCAGAGTACTCACCTATAGGAAGGCCAATACAAAATGTACTGCAATATTTACCTGTAGGGATCTCTGATAATGAAATATTTACTGTGGGGAGCCCCAGAATGAAGTATTTAAAATGTACCTGTGGGGAGTCCGAGAGTAAAGTATTTGTCCGGTCCAGGTTTAAATGCCAGAATCCTCCTTCTGATGTACTTGGCTGCCCAAACACTGACATCATCATAGTTATCAAGGATTACCAGCCTCATCTGTAATAATAAGTAATTAATAAATATGCTATGATTTCTTTTCTGGTAAAAATTGCTGGGATCCAATGTTACACTGGCTCTTACTAATCAGACATTTTTACTCTATGCACTTCATATTCAACAGATTTACAACTTACATGTGTACACAATATAAAATCTACTGGTTCTCATACCTGTGTTTCTTACTCCAGTTAAAATGTTAACAGACAGATTTAGTGCAGCGTCACTACTGTCCCCTGTATATATATCAGTATATAACTCCTGGTCAACTTCACATCTAACCTGATAAATGAAGCAATGTCACTGATACAGCATTAACATAGGCGATTTTCCCGTCAGTCTATACATGTATATATATACATTGAAACTTATTTACATAGGTTACACTTCATGTGGGAGAAAGTTAACACACCTGTACTAAAGATAATGGTAAAGCTGTCTGTTAACATGTTAAGTATATTTTGACATTGAAAGATAATTCAGCGATAGGTATCACTGGGTCAGACATGATAAACGTATTGACAATTTTAAATCATGAGATAAGAGAATTTTCTTTTTGAATATACATCAAAGTGAATCACCATGCAGTTGATATCCATGTTCATTGAACATATTCCTTATAAGAGTGATACTTTTGATGAATAGTAATTTATAGTATATAAGTTACTGATAAAAGTTCACTGTTAAGTCAACTGACCATTAATACAAGGTCACCTACAGGTCATGAGCAGAGATATACATACCATCAGTGACCTTAGGTGATCCTCACATACAATCTGTTTCTACTTTCTGTTTCCTATATTGGACCTAACAGTGATTCATCATATTGATCTAAACACTGACGTTGTAGGAATCAATATCAGACATGATAACAATGCCTTACATGGTTAATCTCTTTATATGTAAAACCTACACTTGTGTCAACTTAAGTAAATGCTGGTTGCCTGGTATTGTGTACAATCATTTTTTCTTTATTTCTTTTCATGTATAAATAAATCTACAGACAAAATGATACTTTTTCATGCTAGAAATTTAAATCTTTACTCCACAGCTATTCTCATGGGAATGTGGTTCATATCTGCGGCCCCCAATTTCTAATATATTGATCATCAAAGTAGCAGAAGTATAATTTTCTCTTACAAAACAGGAGTGTATTCATTACATATACTGCTTATATATAAATTATTATGTACTCCCTAATATGGGGTATCCATAATCATATGTATGATCTATAAAAAAAAAACATATTTATATACATACGTATATCATAAATCAATAGAAAAAGACAATAGAAAAGGACAATAGAAAATGCAAAGTTATATATAATGTCTACAGCTAACCTTATTGACATTCGATTCTGTAGTGACCGATCACCATTGGAAATACAGTGAAATATGAACAGTATAAGCACTATTGATATCAGTGCATGCAACTGCTTAATCATGGCACGGACATACACTATGTATATTATACTGATACAGATATCTGATTATATTATACGTAGTTGTTCATTTGTTTAAGCTATTTTTTTCAACAAGGCAACACTTTATGAGATTGAAATCAATTCTGCTGACAATGACAACTTTGTACGTGACATCCGTTCATATTCATTACAAAAAAAATATTTCAAAAGAATATGTACACAGTAGTGTGGTTTCCTTTGTCCAGACTCCAGTTGTCTACATCTAATAACTACATCATACATAATAGATATACTGACAGGTATCCTGCCTATTTATATTGTATAAAAGCAAAGACACTGAGTATACTTGGTGAGACAGGTGTACTTGTCAAACCCAGCTCTAGCCTTTATCTCCTATAATGTCAACTGCTTACCTTGAACAGCTGATCAATGTTGTGGGAGGAAGGGATGTGCCACCAATAGGTCGTTATGTTATTTTACGACATATATTAAAATACTTATTATGTAATAATGTTATTTTCATTCATAAAAGGTTACTTCAGCTGCCATGATTTCATATGTGAACATTAAGTAGCGGGAAAGAAACAATAAAAAATAAATATTGCAAATTTGAAAGTTTTGCGACAACTATATCGGATTGCGATGTTGTCAGCATGGCGTCTTGCAGACAGCTTTTTCGAACTTTTTCAGTTCTTAAATTTCGTGCTAATTCAAAAATCAGTAACTGTCGGTTACTTTTAAAGAATAGTTTATATAAAGTGGCACCGGATAAATACACCAGCGTCAATAAGAGCTGGCTACTAGCGACTTGCTTTCCAATAGCATGGTCTCGAGTTGGACTGATGAAATTTGTGTTCGGGTCAGGAATGTCCATATCAACAGTCTCATTTCTATCGGTTGCATTTTGCTCTGACAGCGCTGGTGAGTCCGTGAATCCAATTTGTATCGCATGTTGGTTTCCTTAGAAACGTACCATTAGTATTTATTGATAATTTATTTATCAGAGGGTTCCATATGACCTTCAAGTTTATGCATTTTATGTAATCTGATATTTAATCAATTACTCAAATTATTTAGTATATTTTTTAGTATAATTTTACCAATTTTGGGAGTAATTAATAAAACAAAGGGTTAAAAATGCATGGTTTAAAGAATAAGGAAAAACCCTGATTTTTCAATAACCTATTGAAACTTCCTTACAATATTGCATCATCATTCTTTTTCATCTTTTTCATGCATATGCTGTTGATGTACATACCTGCCAAGTTGTTTATAAGGAATTATTAACTTGTCCCATCTTTTACAATTTAATAACACAATTAATGTAGAAAACCAATGAGGTCAAACTACAGTTAGCTCTCTTTTGGTCTCTAGCTGGACAACTTTATCGTATCATTAAAGAAAACCACTAGCTGTGGTTATATGGTGACCTGTGTACATGAATTCTCATCATCTGCATAACTTCCTCATTCACAAGTCTTTGCTCTGTAGAAAACCCAACAGTCAATGGCATCAGATACAATGTATGTGATAAGAAGGAGAAATAAAAAAAAGTTCTGATCCTGTTGAAGCTTGAACGAAGGTTGACTTTTCAGTCTCTAGCTGGATTCCTTATCACTTCACTATAGTAAAATTCCCACAAGCTGTATAGTTAAAATCTATATAAAACAAGTGTAAGAAGAGAAGGTTGGGATGGTCTCTGTTACATGCAATGATCAGGGTCATCTAATGAAGTGCAGGCTTCTTTACAAATAAAACTTAATTGAACATATGTTGTTTCCATTTAAAACAATGATTTTAATTTCTTTTCCAGAAGGTTTCTTCCAGGCTGTAAAACAAGGAAATGTAAATGAGATTGAAAGGTAACAAATAAGAGTAGTTGAAAGAAAACCTCATGTTTAGAGGTAGACAAAACTCATTGATGTTAGATATTTGTCTGAGGTAAATTTGAGGGTGTAATTTGTAAATTTATCTAAAAAGCATTAATTTCTTTGATTATATATATCTGAATATCTTTGTGAAAATTTAGAAATTAATTGCTGTGACATGGCAAGTGTGAATGTGTTGATAACATATAATTGAAATTTTACTTAGATGTAAGTGATTCTCATTCATTGCACAATTGTTTGAATTCTGCCTTGCATTTGCAGGTTTCTAAAGAGTGGTGTTGATGTGAATCAGAAGCATGAGCTTGGTTGGACAGCTCTTCATGTAGCATCAATAAGTGGAAACCTCAGGTGGGACTTATTTACAGGTCTTCTTTAAGGTGAAGAACCGTTGACCTCACAAGATTGCGAGTAGATCTTCATGTACTTAGTGAGCTAATGCCTTCGCTTCAGTCAAATTCAAACTACACACAGGTTAAATCTTAGTACAAAGTTGTTGCTTTCAAGGTTGTAATTCTTAATAGTATTGTTATAAATTCATGCAGATTTTGCATCCTTATATCCATTATCTCAAATTTCTGTATAATTTCCAAAACATGCTGATTATACACAGGAAATTTTGTCTCCTGACTGATCAGTGAATTTCCCGAAATCCAAATTAATGAAAAAATAAACCTGAATTAATGTATCTGCATGTGATTGATATAGGAATTTTTAGTGACATTTTGAGTACCAAGGTAGCTGTGATCACTATTGCACTGACAGTGTGACTGTCATGATGTAAGCTTCAGACCATTTTCCCCTACAACATGGGTTTGCGATGCACTGATAGCCACAAAATAAGGTCTGTTAGGTTAGTTGTTTGCATAATTCCTTCCAGCATCATACTAAAACCTCTACAGTGCTTATGATGATTATTGACCTCCTAAATGATATGAAATGAAGGTTCTTTTTTATTTCATTTTTGATATAGACATTGCACTTTGGTGAGGGACACTATAATAAAATGTTATGAAATCACAGCATGATACATTTATATTGTTAACTATTTTAATTGGCTTTCTTTTTTTGAAATATAGAGTTGTACAGTTATTATTGAAGGCAGGTGCAGACCCTTGTGCTCGTGATGAATATACAAACCACATCATGATAGCCAGAGAGAGACGCTTCAATGCAATGCATGGTAAGGAGTTGGTTGCATTGTTTTGAACAGTGTTTGAATTTCTTAGCAGGGCTTCAAAACATATACTATAAGTGTTGCCAAAGTAACATTTTAGTACAATGGGTAATTTTGGATATTTGTGTGATTTCTTTGTCAATAGATAAAAATATTAATTATGAAATCCGAGAAAAGTGTTGGACTTCTATCTGGAAAAAAGGGTTTAGAGTAACTGAAGGAATTTCAGTCCAGCAAACATGATTATCAAGCATATTTATGTTTAATATTAAGGAGAAATTTGTTTGTGGATCCTTTTTGGCAAAATTTGAAAGAAAAGTTCAACATGAGTTATAGCGAAATGATTGCTGTGTGACATTTTCTAGTGCTGACAATTAGGGAGCAGGAGTTCAGTGATCGACTCCACCCAAGGGCCTACTTCAAGGACTGTACACCCCTCCACTATGCTGTTCTCATAGATGATGTTGACATTGTCAAGGAACTCTTACAAGCAGGTAGATCTGTAGTCTTAAACCTTCACTACATTGTAGATGTCAAGAAAATCCAACAGGCAGGTAGATCTGTAGTCTTAAAACCTTCACTACATTGTAGATGTCAAGAAAATCCTACAGGCAGGTAGATCTGTAGTCTTAAAACCTTCACTACATTGTAGGTGTCACGAAAATCTACAGGCAGGTAGATCTGTAGTCTTAAAACCTTCACTACATTGTAGGTGTCACGAAAATCTACAGACAGATAGGTCAGTAGTCTTAAAACCTTCACTACATTGTAGATGTCCAGAAAATCCTAATGGCAGGTAGATCTGTAGTTGTCAGGAAAACCATACAGATATGTATACGTTATTATGTGTGTGTATGTAAAATACTATTACCAGGTAATCCTTATTTACTGACTGAGAAGAAGATGCAAGGAAGTGTGACCTTCCTGACAAGTGCTCCACTTATCGCTAAATATTACTAATTTTAAATTTGCACGTACAGCGCACACTTTTTTGGGCAAACACTGTCGTGTAAAAAAGGGGGTGCGTATTATATGCAGGAACATGCCACTTTAGGGGTTATCATTCTCGAGTTCTCTGTCTGCCATATTGGATTACCTCCCTTGACATAATTATATTTAGAGTCATTGGTCATATATGATAGATTGAACATGAAAAAACAAAGAATGAAATAAATTTTGAATGTTTTAATGCAATTCATTATTTTTGTATATATAAAAAACAACTTACAACTGATAAATCCTTAGAGCACTAAGTAGGAATCAGTTCATAGCATTGAAGTTACTTTTCACTAACACGGTCACCGATCACTTTCGTAACTATGTGTGAAACAAACACAGTCACTGAAATCCTTTGAATTCCTCCTCTGACTGGCAGCTTACTACAAGATCAAGAATGCATTCATGATGGGGCAGTGTTTCATATCATCCGAGGTCTACTTGATCAGTGTTGTTATTTTTCAGCTCATTTGCTCAAATAACTCGCCTGAATAGCTATTAGGGTCATGACACTAGGTCAGTACAAACCATGATGGGATGAAGGACTATTTCAATTGATTGACCTAGACCCACATGTCAAACATGTCAAATATGGTAGAATCTTCAAACAACTTTAACAACTTCTCAATAACCAAGAGGCTAAGGGTCCATATATTTAGTCAGTAGTATAATGGGACTAAGGAATGCAAAGTTTGACCTTGATCTTATGAAAATCTTCAAACAACTTCTCATTTACCAGGATGCCAAGGGTAATGATATTATGCCTGCAGCATGCTGTGAAAAGGGCTACCTGGTTTGTTCAAGTGTCACCTGAGTAATATATGGAAACATCATTTATACACAGGGTCATGATATGGAGCTTATAGCATGTATGAATTAACAGTTTCTAACTTCATTCAATTGGATTGCCTTCACTTATGTGCTAAGTTACAGGGGTCAGATGTGTTAAAAACAGGCAGCATTTCATTAAGAAAGAGGTTCCAAGTCATGAAAGGCCTGTAATATGCTGGAATTAAATAATACATTTTGTATTAAATTTGTTCAAATAAATGACCTTTTGATCCACTCTCAAGGTGTCAAGAGTCAAATGTGTTGAACTATTCGAACAACTTCTTCTCAATAACAAAGAGGCCCAGGGTCATGCTAATTGGTCTGTTGAAATGGATGACCTAAACATTCTTTAAAGGTCATGAAGATCAAGAAGCAAAATTCTGAAGGTTATAGCATTTTGACTTCAGTGTGTGAAAAGGAAATGCTGCAAACTCAGGTCAAATGATCTTCAAGGTCAAATGTGCCAAAATCATCATACAATCTCTTTTAACATCCAAGAAATCCCGAGTTTCCTTTTTCTACCTGCAATGTGTAAACTGAAAAGGAGAAGTATGATGTTTGGAATGAAGATGAAGGTAGCTAGAAGGAATGAAGATGAAAGTAGCAAGGATAATATCTTCCAATATGTCTATCTCTTTATAAGCTGCAAAGAATATGAGCAATACAAGCCCATTGGGACTCTTGTATCTTCTCCAAACACGTTTTTTCAGGTGCTAAAAAGAAATGGCTTCCATTTTTCTGAGTACTGATTGTTTATTTTTAATGATTAAAGGTGCTGATCCCACATTGGAAAATGCAAATGGCCATAATCCTGTTGAATATGCCAAGAGCAGTATGATGAAAAAAGTGATCAAGGAGGCTACAGAAAAGGTTTTGTCTCATTAAATCAAATTTCTACCATCTAAGGAAATAGAGAATTCACTGATACTTTCATACCAAAAATGTTTAAATAGAAATTTAATTTCAGTTAAAAAATCAGTCTTATGACTAAAAATGGTAAGATCATGTGACTAATGTCTTAATCACATGATTTATGATTATGTCTAGATCATGTGACTTATCATGAGCAGGACTATATGACTAATTATGATCTTGAAGCAATGTTTTTGTTGTGTGAAGTGGGGATTATTTATATATTTATTGATTTATTTTTCAACAGAGTAAGATGTTTATGCCCCCAAGATAACAATGGCTGATAAAGCTGATATAGATCCCTTGTGTTTATTGATATATTGATAGCAGTGTCTGCTGGCTGTTATATTATTGATAATGATTTTAAAGTGAATATTATATTAAGATATTTCCTGTTGTAAAAGATTAAGATGATTTCTATTTTAAAATGAAGATTGTGATAATTTTGATAGTGTACTTTAGAACAAAAGATTTCAGTCAGTACAGGTTTAAGTTGACTGATAAAGAAAATAATTCTTTCAGTTTCTTGTTGTATGTGGTTTTTTTTGTAAATGATATATTGTTTTTTACAGTATAAAGTGATACAGGAGCAGAAAGCAGCAGAAGAGAGGAGACAATTTCCTTTGGAGCAGCGACTGAGGGAACATATTATTGGACAGGATGGTGCAATCAATACTGTGGCAGCAGGTTGGTATTACATTGTTGGGGTAAAGAACAGTTTTGATTGAATGTTTGTATCCTCTTACTTTTGTAATAAATGTGCCTGGTATACTACCTATTTATATATTAATAGTATGTTTGATGTGCTATATTTAGTGTACAGGTAACAAGCAGTTACCTTTCACTTATATTTTCTGTTGATAATTATATTAGCATCCAAGTTATCCAAGTTATGTTCACACATATATATAAGACCAGTGGTCACTGGCTGAGGGTCTCTTTTTCATTTCGCTACTCTTGGTAGTGGTTGACAAGGTAGTTTACCTATTTTTGAAATTTGGACCTCGCTTCACTTGCTGATACAGAATTGCTGGCGTAACAGGGAACCTGGGATGAGCGTACAGCATGGGTATTGGCACGGTGCAGTGTACACTGAGAAATGCCAGGAGCGCTAGGCAAGAGACGCCGACGTAGTTGCCTACTAGGAGGTTCCCGATAATTCTGTATCAGCAAGGCAGTGGCCACTACACATACCAGATGTGCAGGAGCATACAGTTAATACATATATATATGTGTGGAAATGAATTTGTCTATCGTATAAAATATGTAAATAAATTTCATTCGTCATTGTACTGTTGCAGGTCATTTATACTAATCGTGTCTGTGGGAAAGAACCAGAGAAAAACATTACACTTTGTATGAAGTATAAATGGAACACCTGAAAAACTAGGCTTTGAATTAATTTGAATGGTTACTGGTACTCATTACCAGACAAGTACTGTTATAAATTGTTAGCTTTTTATGTAAACATCTTTCTTTTATACATATTTTTGATCTTGACAGCGATCAGAAGAAAGGAGAATGGCTGGTATGATGAGGATCATCCCTTAGTGTTTCTGTTCATGGGATCATCAGGAATAGGTAGGCTAGAATGAAATGGTTTTCTAAGTTTTACCTTTGTTAACTAGATTAACTCTGAAATTTTTACCAGCATGTTATCACGCCACTGTGTATGTCACTGTTGGATCAAGGGAGCAGGGTTGTTTTCGCAAAACCTCTTTGAAATTGTCCAGTTGGTATGGAATTATTTCACAATAAATGACCCAGTTCTATGCAGAAACACAGAACATTAATGATACTCAGCCAGTTAGTTTTGGACAGGTATGGCATGCCCCCTTAAACTACAGTTATCAAAAATTCTGTAGTCCAGCTTCAGTCCTGATCTGTGCCTGGCAATTCCTTGCAGGTTCAGCTGGTCCAACTATTTCACCTTTTAATCAAAAGCAACCTTGGTTCAGTTGAAGCCATATGTGGCATCAAGACCAAATTCATTTCCATGCTACTGAAAAATTTGGGGGATGGGGGATGGAAATAGAGGTTCGGCTTTGTGAACACGTCCATCTTTCAATCCGTCCTTTTTTGTCCGAAACCATTATTCTGCCAAAAGTTGAGGTTAGCAAGGATTATGAAATTTGGTGTATACATTAATTATAGTAAGAAATGTGCAGATAACCATAGTCAGGGCCCACAACCTCTTAATCATTGAATAACTGCCTAAATTAAAATTTTGTTTTCTTCAAAGTTGTTTTGTGGAAGTGTGCATTTGTTTCACACATACATTCATCTCCTTTTTTAATGGATTACTGTAAACTGTCTATTTTTTGCAGTTACAGACTTTCTTTAATTCTGATTTACAAGAAGTGCATGGTGATTAACTTTTAACAAAAGAAACATTTTTGACCATACTCTTATCATTGTTGTTATTGGAAAGGAACTTGGTTAGAAGCATGATTGTACACACATCAAATATATAGAGGAGATGAGTTATGAGAAATGGTTATTTAGATACTTCCCTATTCTATTTAATCTATACCTATACCCATCATGTGATTTATAAACACTGTTTTCTCATTAATGACTGTTCACATTTTAGCTGTTTCTGGTTAGTACTAAACTGTTAGCTAGAGATGCTATTTACTAAGAGGGCTTATATTACAGGTAAAACAGAGTTAGCCAAACAATGTGCTAGATATCTACATAAGGATGTGAAAAAGGTATGTACAAATATTTTCCTTGATTAACTTTACACAATTGAGACATATACTTTGTAAGGCTTTATGTAAAAGTTTCATGAAGATTCTTCTCTAGAAGAACTGATAGAATAAGTATAAATGACTTGGTCTTTTGACTTTTCCTTATCTATTTTATGGGCCAGCAGTTTTGTACATTTTAAAACTTTGCAACTTTATGTGCCCTATTAAAGAAAATGACATGTATTTTGGAAATTATAGAAATTATATTAATACATGTCACTCCTCTAATTTCATCTAAAAAATTGACCAAATTTGTGTTTAACATTGTCTAGATTAGTTTCTACTTGAATTATGGATAAAAGTTCTACACCCATAGATTACCTCCCCTGTACTAGTGTTAAGCTGCTCAGCATTTTATTTAAATACATTATCTTCTACAGGGTTTTATAAGGATAGACATGTCAGAATACCAGGAGAAACATGAGGTATGTATCTAAACTGTTCTGTTATACAATTAAGGTTTCATTATACTGTTCAAACATCTTGAGGATGACTAAAATTTGTTATACCCTACAGGTAGCTATGTTTATAGATTCCCTGACTGTTATTTGTTATACTCTACAGGTGACTATGTTTATAGATTCCCTGACTGTTATTTGTTATACCCTACAGGTGGCTATGTTTATAGATTCCCTGACTGTTATTTGTTATACCCTACAGGTGGCTATGTTTATAGATTCCCTGACTGTTATTTGTTATACCCTACAGGTGGCTATGTTTATAGATTCCCTGATTGTTATCTGTTATACCCTACAGGTGACTATGTTTATAGATTCCCTTACTGTTATACCCTACAGGTAACTGTGTTTATAGATTCCCTGACTGTTATTTGTTATACCCTACAGGTGGCTATGTTTATAGATTCCTTGACTGTTATTTGTTATACCCTACAGGTGGCCATGTTTATAGATTCCCTGACTGTTATCTGTTATACCCTACAGGTGACTATGTTTATAGATTCCCTGACTGTTATTTGTTATACCCTACAGGTGGCCATGTTTATAGATTCCCTGACTGTTATCTGTTATACTCTACAGGTGGCTATGTTTATAGATTCCCTGACTGTTATCTGTTATACTCTACAGGTTGCTAAATTTATAGGCTCCCCTCCTGGATATGTAGGACATGAAGAAGGTGGACAGCTCACAAAGAAACTAACAGAATGTCCAACAGCTGTTGTATTGTTTGATGAAGTTGACAAGGCACACCCTGATGTACTTACCATTATGCTTCAGTTGTTTGATGAGGTCAGTAAATCAAATCTTTTATTCAGTAAAAGTAATATGCGTAGTTATAGATGTGATTACATGTTGCTTTAAACACATACTTTTTTCAAGAAGGTAAAAAGGAACCATGAGGAATATCATGACCACTTTTTGTAACTTGGTTGAAATGGTTAAAACAGCACAGAAATATTCCATGATGAATGAACGGATGGACTTGTACCAGATGTTTGAAATGGTTCATGTAAAGCTCAAAATGCACATTTCTGGAATTAGTCATCAAAAATAAAGAAGGATTAAAAAAATAAACGCATCAAAAAATATATTGTAACCTTTACTGAATATCATCATTTCAGAAAATATGTGCATGCTACGACCTAGTTTTTTGTAGAAAGGTGTTTTGGACAGGTCTGATTAATATTCCACAGTCCAGTCTTATTCCCAGTCTGTGCCAGAAGTCGCAAATTCAGCCAATTTAACCATTTCAACCACTTATGCAAAAGCAACCATAATGTCTTAAGTGCTTAATAGAGGCTGATGTTAAAAGAGATGGTAGACACAGGGTTGACTCCCACCACCAGCTAAATATGCATGACCTCTTTAGATTTCTATAACCCACCATATGTACCATAAATAAATGAAAAGTTAATTAAAAGCTTAAGAACCCATAGTAGTTATCATTTCTTTAGAAATGAAGGTGATTTCAGGTATGTCATTTGGGCATCTCTGAAACAAGCAAGCATGGCGGCAAAGGCCAAATACAACAACTGGTTGTTACTGTTCATTGATCTCAACCTTGTATCTTCTTCATGTGTGTCTTATTCAGGAATAAACAATGATTGAAGTCGATGGTTCCTTATCAAGCATAACAACAAAGTAACAAATATTTCATCAAGTTTTCCTTTAATTCTATTTGGAATTTGTAGGAGTTGAAATACTGCTACATCGTCATTTACTCCAAAATCATGTGGTATTTTGATGAGAGTTATATCTTTAAGATACAGCGCACAAAGTCAAAGAATGGATTAACTTGACGTCATTTGCAATAACTCCAGCTGTATTTTGTGTTAATTTAAGGGTCGTCTCACAGATGGCAAGGGACAGACAATTGATTGTAAGGATGCTATCTTCATAATGACATCCAACCTTGCCAGCGAAGAAATAGCAAATCATGCCCTACACCTCAGACAGGAAGCAGCTGATTTGTCAAAGCACAAACATGTAGGAAAACTGGGTATCTATCACTCACCTTTGTCCTCTATATTTTCTTAGTAGGAAATGGTAATCTGATTTGTTCTGGTATTGTTGAATCAATTGTGATATCAATTTCAAAACTTAAAGAAATTGACGATTTGGTGGCATGTAATGTCAGCATATTCCAAAGTAAATAAAAACAAACTTGATTCTTCCTTATTCAGAGGATCTAGAGGCCACCGAGAGGATCACCATATCTAGACGTTTTAAAGACCTTGTTGTACGTCCGATTCTTAAGGTAATGTCACCCACGCAGCTTTCCAGTACACCTCCTAAATGTGGTAAAGTATTGATATTCAGTGCCTGTAATGTATATGTTATTGGTCCTAAAATGACATCAACCCTTATTGTTGATGAACCGTAAAAATCATTTGAATTATTAGCCAATCATCAGGGTTCCCCATTGTCTCTTTTTGTGTCGGTTTGATTTTGGGATTGATTAGAAAAACGAAATGGCTGAAAGGCCGCCATCTTGGATTTCAACAAAGAAAATTTGTTATCACTCTTTTTTGAAAAGCATTAGATGGACCCTTCTCAAATTTCATATGAAGGTTCCCTTTGGTCCGTAATTGTGGCCTTTTGATTATGGGACTGATCAGAAAAACAAAGTGGATGTCAGGCAGCTACATATCTTGGATTTAGACAATGGAAGTTTATTATCACTATTTCTTGGGAAGTACCGGATTGTATTTTTTTTTTCAAATTTATTCTGTAGGTTCCTAATGGTGCCTAGTTGTGCCCTTCTGATTTTTAGACTGATTAGAAAAAACAATATGGCCGACAGTCAACCATCTTTGATTTGGCAGTCAAAAATTATTTTCTAAACTTCTTAATTGATTAATTTTCAAATAATTATGAGCAAAACAAGAGGAATTAAAAGAAAAGAAGAGAAAAGAACATATAAAGACCTTGTTTGAAAATCTACTTGATAGGATGTCAATTAATATGGTTATCTACTATGTCAGCTGTTCTTCCTCATCTCTGAGAGAATGCTGATTTTGCATACGTGACTGTATCCTTTAAACAGTGATGGTCTGTAGATTTCTTAGAATATATTCATTTATTGTATAGTGATTTTGGCTGCCATGAAATATGTTTATCGAGATAATTATGTATGACATGTATATTGTATAATTAACTTTCCATTCTTCTAGAGAGCATTCAGAAGAGATGAATTTTTAGGAAGAATAAATGAAGTGGTGTACTTCTTACCATTTTCACGATCTGAGCTCAGTAAACTGGTGAACAAGGAACTTGAGTTTTGGTCAGAACAAGCCTCGAAAAAGCATAACATTAAACTGATCTGGGACCACAATGTGGTGGACGTTCTGGCTGATGGCTATGATGTCCACTACGGGGCCAGGTCAATTAAGTATGAGGTAAGATTATGAACAAGAGAGCAGTTCAATTGAAATAATAAGATAATTGGAGGTTAAGTTCAATGCATGTTGTTACCAAGGATTTAAGTCTGAGCTAGGAAGTAATTTCATTAAAGTTAAGGACAAGTCACTTTGGTGTGTAAAGAATTCAATATTAATTGTAAGAGTGTTGCAATGTCAGGGTCAGAAATTTGAGTGAGACATATGTTCAACATGTCATTTACATCCAAAAAGGAACTAAAAAAATATGTTCTCAACATAAAAAGCTGAAGTTTGATCAAAATGTACAGATCTTGCTAACAAGACTTCAGTACATGTACTGCTACAACCATTTTAGGGATAATTACTTAAGTCAGGATTTTTTTCTTTCTAAACTGTTATGTATTAATCCATATGAAATCTACAGGCTCCCGTTTACATCCTTCCCACTTCCACTACAGGAAGAATTTAATTTGATTCAGGTTGGGAAAGTCTACTTTCAGTGGATGATATTACTGAACATGTTTCTTTCTTGTTAGGTGGAGAGAAGAGTGGTATCACAGCTAGCTATGGCTCATGAGAGGCAGATGATAGAAAAAGGGTGTGTCATCAAGATTTCAACTGTCAATGCACCAGACATGACAAAATCTGGAAGCACAGTGTCGTCACCTGATGGCAGCAAGGAAGTGGCCACTATAAAACTACAGCTTCTGAAGAAGGGCAGGAAAAATGAATATGTTGATATAGATTTACAGGACAGCAATAATCCTTTTACAACAACATTTAAATAGAAAGATTAACTAATTTATTTATAAAAAGGATCAGTTACTGATGAACCAACCTCACATTCAGTTCAAATCAAACTTTATGGATATGTGTTGATATGAAAAAGTGAGCTGGTCTTCTGCTACTAAATACTGTACTGCTGCCTGAAAATGCTCTCATTCAGTTCAAATGTCATTATTCAGTTCTCTTTAAAAGACTGTGTCTAAAAAGGGTTCATGGGTAAGGCTGTACAGTGATCTCTTCAGGATTTCAGGATTGTGCTGTGACTAGCTTTTACATTCCTTCTGGAGAAAACAGTAGCATAAAGTGTACCATTAGAAAGATATAATGCATGTCTGAGAAGTTAAACCTTCAAATACATAAATGCAAATTACAATTATGGTTGGTTTGGTTTATGCACAACTAACTCCCTAAAATCAAGATGGTTTCTTGTATGCTTATGCGATGGTGCTTTGTTTGTCTACTTTTTCTAAAAATCGCTGCAAGTCATCAACGATAGAGCCAATTTTGACCACATTTGGTCATGAGCATCCTTGGGGAAAAATTAATCAATTAGGTGAAGGGGAATCTGTTGTGGACCTTGAGGGAGAAGGAATGGTGCTCAATAGTGGAATAGAGCAGATTCTTTAAAATCCTTCTTGTGATGGAATGCAAGGATTCTGTCCCAATATCATCTGAAGAAAAATCAACTTTGATTTGAGTAAACAGAGGGAGTCAGCCCTACAGCAACTTCTTTATTAAGATCCTTCTTCTGAAAGAATCCCTGGGTATCGTCCCAGTTTTGACTGGAACATCCTTTGATGAAAAGGAATAATTTTTGCATAAATACTGGGTCTGGACCCCTCCCCTCAGGGTTGAAACACAAATGAGGAATTGTTAAAAATTCTTTAAAATTCACCTTCTTTTGTTAGAATGTCATGACTGTTTTTCAATTTTGTTTTGGGCATTATTGGGTGAAGGGGAATCAATTTTGTATAAGCGTGGGTTTTGGTCCTCAGGGATTGGGTTCCTGTAGGGGGAAATAAACCAAATTATTTATATTTTTTTTTCTGTAGCAATACAAAAATTGTATCCCAATTTGGTCAGAAGCATCCTTTGATGAAGAGGAATCAATTTTGTATAATTTGTTGGTATCAGTCCCCAGGGGTGGGTCCAATATGAGATGTATACCCAGTTCTTCAAAATCCTTATGATGTAGAAATGACAGTTTTTTTTTAATTTTTGGTAGGGGCATGGCCCTAAGGGAAAATCTTTAATCTTATGAATCATTTTCCTTTAGTTTCAAAGCAAACCAGGTAAACGATACAGGCCCTTTGGACCTCATTTTTTATCATTCTCATAATTCAATAGGTACCAAGGGAAACCTTCATGTGAAATTTGGGAAATATCCATGAAGCATTTCTCAAGAAATAGCAATTAAAATTGTGTGCAAGGACAGCTAACAGATGGACGACAGTTACAGGATGATTTGAATAGCTCACAATTTTGTGATGGTAGGCTATATTACAGGAATATGTGCCATACTATTAGCCGATACAATATTAAAAGTATTTCAAAAGTACAATGTTTAAGTGAATTAACAATAAATTACAGTATTCCAAAGGTCATGTACATCTTCTCCCAACTACTGTTTGACACAATTGTAATGACATCGGACAATGGACATATGAGGTGAGCTAATCTAATGATGTTATGTCTAATAATCAAACTTGACGTTACCATATGCAATGTATATTCCACACAATAACAATGAAACACAAAGAAATTCAGCATTATCCTTAAAAAATGATTTAATTTGTACTTTAGTAGCATAGAATTTCATACAATGACAGCATTTAAGAGATCATAAATAAACAACAAGAGATCCCAGAGAGATCTTGGCGCCCACCATTGTTTGATCTTTATAGAGATCCCAGAGAGATCTTGGGGCCCACCATTGTTTGATCTTTATAGAGATCCCAGAGAGATCTTGGGGCCCACCATTGTTTGATCTTTATATGCTCATTGAAAGGTGGATCTTTCCCCTTCTCTTCTTTGTTTTTGCTCTTAATGATAAGACATTTGAACATTCTTTTACAGAAATAGCAATGATAATCTTCACCTGCCAAATCCAAACTGGCTGCCTGGAAGCCATCTTGTTTCTTCTGATCAGTCCCTAAATTACTTGGACACAATTAGGGACCAAGGGGAGCCTACATATGAAAGTTCAGAAAGATCCATCCATTGCAAAAAATAGCGATAACAAACTTTCAGTCAAAATCCAAGATGGCCTCCTTTTGGCTATTTTGTTTCTTTTATCACACCAAAAACCAAATGGGCACAATTAGGGACAAAGGGGAACCTACATATACAATTTGAGGAAGATCCATGTAGTACTTCTCAAGGAAATAGTGATAACAAAAATTGCTTACAGACAGATGGACCACAGACGCAGAGCAATTTGAATAGCCCACCATCTGATGATATTGAGCTAAAAACAAACGTACATACAGCTCTGGACTAAATCGTAGGTGATGTACATGTAAATAGTCACATCTCACTCTCAAGGTGGACATCCTACCATTAGGATACAAGGAAATTCCCACTAACTGAGACTAGTAAGGTGACCTGTATTTTACTTTTACAGATACCATTTATTCCAGCTGATACATGTACATCAATCAATATGTTTTCTTCATCTTGCAATCCAGACAAGAGATCCCAGAGGAATCTTGGTATCCACTATTGCATGATTTTATTTGTTCATGAAAGGTTGGATCTTTTCCCTTCCTTTCTCTTCTTTCTGCTTATTTACTGAAAATTAAACAAAATTTGGCAATTCCTCAAAGAAATAGCAATAATATTCTTTAACTGTCAAATGAAAGATGGTAGTCTGTCAGTATTTTGTTTTTCTACTCCAAAAATTTAAAGGGCACAAGGGACCAAAGGAAACTTACATATCAAACAGATCCATCGAGAACTTTTCAAGAGAAAGCAATACAAATGTTTCTTGCAAATTCAAAGATGGCTGTCTGTTGGCCATTTTGTTTTTTCCAAGCAGAATCAAAACAAAAAGGGCACAACTAAGTACCAAAGGAAACCTTTATATGAAATTTGGGGAAAATCCATTCGGTACTTCCGAAGAAATAACTTTAACAAACTTGCATTGTCAAAATCTAAGATGGCCTCCTGTCTGCCATTTTATTTTTCATTTTCTTGCTTTCTGAGATAGATCCATCAAGTACATTTCCAGAAACAGCAATAAAAAGCTGTTATTATCAAAATCCAAAATGGCCACTTCTCCACCATGTTGTTTTTTGGATCAGTCTGAAAATGGGACAATGCACAACTAGGGACAAAGAAGAACCTACAAATAAAATTTGCAAAAGATTGATTAGGTACTTCTCAAGAAATAGCAACAACGAGAATTCTTTTATGACAAACAGACCACAGATGCAGGGCAATCTGAAAAGCCATGATGGGCTAAAAACAACACTTTGATTTATTCCCCATGCTGTATCAGCAGGTACAATAAATATCACATTTTCACAGCTACAAAATACATATTCCTGATTATATCTCGATAGATGCCTTCATTGATAAGAGAAATTCTGTTTGGATTAACTAACAATATCTGATAACAGTACTACCATATAAACAAGATGTCTGTCCATTAGGTAAAACTAAAATAAATCAGAATCAGTTTCACTGTTGAACTTTGTCCTAGGAAAGATAAATGCATATATTGCAACTATTTGTGGCCCTCACCCAGGGGATAACCATTTGTATACAGTTGATTTGTCTTTAACTGTAAGTAGTTCACAAACCATTGACTTTACCACCAGTCACTATACAAGGGTCACTTTTCTGTAACCATGCTGATACAGTCAATGCATTAAGGATATATGGCATGGTAACCTAATGCATATGTACAGGATGTTTAAGTAGTTAAATGTTGAGCTCAAAATTCATAGTTACCAAATTTTTCTGTAAAACATCATAAAACAATGAACCAATAATATAGTGTGTTCAATTTCACATTTTTAATCATTTTTACATGGAAAAATATAAGTTTGACAAAAGACGAATAAAAGAATTATTCTGTGCAGAAACTTTTTGACATAATAAAGACATCTAAGCAGAACTTTTTATGAAACCTATTTTCTTTACGCACTTACAGAAGTAAGAGCATTAATGGCCTCTTATATACTGTGGAATCATTAATCTGATGGAGTATTCTTTTTTCAATTTATCTGTTGGTACTCTTCATTCATGATTTCATGTGTCCACAAACTATTGAATTAGTATAAATTAATTTATTGAACAAAATTTTCATGAAATTTTCAGTTTTGAAAGCCAGGAAAAATTATCCACACAAAAGAGTATGATTTTACAGTAGATATACATATACAAAAATATGATGTATTTTAGATTTTTATAACAAATAACAATGTAATTAATTCAGTAGCAGTAAATAGGATTATGAATAAGAAATTCTGCATCAACAGATGTTTATTTATAATCAAATTAATAAAAAAAAGTTATCTTTACCAATTACTTTGCTTAATGAAACATGGAAAGAAGCGAAAAGGCAAAGTCTGGGATTCATGGCTGACCTAGATTTATCAAGTTTGGAAAGTGTAGATAGTGAGATCCAGTTTCAACTGGCCTAAACTAAATGCCTGATATTTAACTGATTGTATTTCAACATCAAACAATGCTGACCTATATATATATCAAATATCTATACTCTTCCTAACCAAATACAGGAATATATATATTCATCACAGTATGTATAAGTCAGAACTAAGGAAATGTCAAGCAGTGGTACATCTGTACAATATTTCAATATTTTCAGCAGAGTAGAGTCATGAACCAGATGTGTAAACAATATTGTCGTCAAGTATACAAAAATATATTTGCTGGGTGAAATGAATTATAAAGGGAGATAACTCAAAATTAATTACAGTTCTAATCAAAACTGGGTAGAAACAACATATTTGGAATCACTCTGGCAATAATTGTGCACAGATATAACAAACTGATGAAATATAACTGGCAACAGCACCTCTGCTTAAAGCTATACATTTATAAAAATGATATTCACACTCAAACATTACAAAAACCATGCAAGCATATGATACAACAAATCTGTTTATCTGCAATGTCAACCTTGAAAGTTAATTAAACAATGAAGACTCCTTCAAAATGAGGATCATATCCTTTTGATATCATTGTACATTTGAACTTCAATCACACGAGCATAAATTCCAGAGACTAGAACCAATGCTGTGGTTCTTGATGTAAGTTTGGGTGTTCCCGATATCCCCTGCTCGGATACCACCCGGTATGCAGGGTGATTGAGGGATAGGGGCTCACAACACAAGTACCAACCACAACAAGCTCAGCATATGTTGGTTGTAGGTGTATTAATCTCATCTAGACGAGACGAGATTAATAAACCTACAACCAACATATCCTGAGCTTGTTGCGACTGATACTTGCATTGTAAGTCACAAAAGTTTACTTCTGAATTGTCCTCACAAAGAATCACCATCAGAAATAGAGATGAAATGCTTTTAATAAAACATGTCAATATACATATATATATATAATGCAAGGTACTGTATACCTCCCAATATATTGTGTACTTTTCTCTGGAGAGGAAGATGCAAATTATCTCATGAAGTTATAGAACATACAAAATCACTTAAATCATCAAGGACCTTGTTCATACGGTGACACAGATCATGTTGACTGTATATGACTAATGTATATTTAACAATAACTAATGTTGGTAATTGTATTAGTACCTACTCTTAAAACAGGTCTGTGCTTAACTTTTATCATAATACTAGACTGTTAGGCCAGTTGATATGACCAGGTCATAAATATCGTGAGACATATAAAACATGTAACAGTACTTTGGCATCATTACCAAATGTCACAATTTGTGGACTCGGCAGTGAAAAATACCCAGTCAGAATTTGTCTGATGAAGAAATCATTGACAGATTGATTTAATCTTATTCAGATACCCATGTTATGGTAAATGTATTGAACTTGTTTGTTTACTTCATTACAACATGACCGCACGTTAATATCGCCAAAATATATCTGATCAGAATCAAAATGTATGTACAGAGAAATTTCACCCATTGAATCAGATAAACAAGTAGAAAACTAAATTTCTATATAGAATGAAAATTCCAAACAAGGAACTTGATGATATGATAAAAAGAATCTCGATTGACAAGGTGCCATTGTACTGGATGCACAATATTCTAATATTGTATGTTGTTTAACATGTACTATAAACCAACTTTCTTTGACAGGTAGAACTTTCGTAGTCTCAGTAATATCACAAGTTTGTAGCGATATACCTTTGTATATTGTTCCATAATTATGGCATTTAAATTGTTCTTTAAATTCTTCCTTACATAAGCCTTACCTGGGTATATTTGGTAGCTAATTGTCTATGGCAGTTGTGCTTACTGGAGGACTGAGGGACATGGGTCAGTAGTGACCTGTTCATATAAGATCAAAACAACTTTTGACATCTTATTAACAGCATACTATATCTAGAGGGATAAACCAGTCTAATAAAATTCCAAAGAAGGTGTTTTGTGTTTTTGTTAAGACAGCAATGTGAAGGTCAATAAGTGATCCAGTTATAGAATTCAAGTATTCTACTGATCTCGGGGACTCCACTTAAGTGGTCCGTGAAAAACTCAAGGGAATAAATTATTTTCGACACTGAATTTAACTTTGAATTAAAACAAAATGTACTGTACATGTAGGTTCAGGATAAATTACACATCAGATAAATAGCTATCACACAGTAACTCTGGTTAACTATGAAATCTGTCTATTTCATGTCCATTAATTTTTGTGATGTTGCTTTGATCATGAAACTGCGAAGATAAGTCGCCTGCAAAAGAGGGTTGTTTTAAAGTATACTTTAAAAAACCTAAATGAAGATGTCATATTTTAACAAATCCTTTTCAATCAGACAGAATGTCAAGAACACAACACACTGTACTTTGAATTAATATGTAATTAATCTACATAATTTTCTCTGAATTGTAATTCTTTCTGAAGAATCCAAGGTGGTTGCATCTGGTTACTTCAGACTGATCATATTAGCTGACCTCTTCAGAATATGAATTTTGCCCCTGATGTGTCTAGATCCCCATATTTGCCCCCTCCCCCACCTCCACAGCTGCCAGGAGGTTCATCATCCTCATCACGTCGCTGCCAATTAAACCAGGAAGAAGTGCTTGCTGACCCTGGCCTTTTTATTTGGCTCTTCTTTCGTGCCATAGTTTCTTGTTCCTGGGGAAAAAATCAAAATAGAATAAATGTGTTTTTCAAGAGACAAACTTTTAAATTCTAAATCTTTTCAGAGTAGGCAGGAGGTAATTATTTTAAAGTGTATGGAAATAAAGACTTTCTTTCCATAAATGCAGTAGATACAGCATGAAGTCAATTTATTTTACTCTTTGATAAATCTGTTATACAGTATACCAGATGCTAGACTAGAAACATTTACCTGTAAGAACATAGCATTGTCTTTACCGAGAGTCATCCGAAGGTCCATACGGAGTGGAGGGTCAACATCTTTAGATAAATCTGTTATACAGTATACCAGATGCTAGACTAGAAACATTTACCTTTAAGAACATAGCATTGTCTTTACCGAGAGTCATCCTAAGGTCCATACGGAGTGGAGGGTCAACATCTTTAGATAAATCTGTTATACAGTATATCAGATGCTAGACTAGAAACATTTACCTTTAAGAACATAGCATTGTCTTTACCGAGAGTCATCCTAAGGTCCATACGGAGTGGAGGGTCAACATCTTTAGATAAATCTGTTATACAGTATACCAGATGCTAGACTAGAAACATTTACCTTTAAGAACATAGCATTGTCTTTACCGAGAGTCATCCTAAGGTCCATACGGAGTGGAGGGTCAACATCTTTAGATAAATCTGTTATACAGTATACCAGATGCTAGACTAGAAACATTTACCTGTAAGAACATTGCATTGTCTTTACTGAGAGTCATCCTAAGGTCCATACGGAGTGGAGGGTCAACATCTTTAGCTTGAAGAGATTTGTTCATATTCAGTTCCTGTTTCTCTGCATTTTTTGTATCAATCCTTTTGTAGAACAAAACATAAGCTGTGTCTTTTGTAAATCTTTGTGTAACATCACAGAAAGAGCTATAACTTGCATGTGAGACACGATTGTCATTGAACAAATACCACTTGTCCTGCAAAAAGTCTACATCATCCTCACTTTTGCAGTTGTGGAGGCTATCACAGATTGTATCAGGATCACAGAAAATGGAGTGACGTGCATAGGAATAGTAGTGGCCACAATCAGAGGACGTTCCAGAGTGGACCACCACCCCACATAGTCCATACACCTCACCTCGTTTTGTGTTCACATTCACACCACACTGCTCTATCTGTCCAGTTACTGCACTACGTAATGACTTTCTTTTATTAACATCCTCTTTTGAAGAAACTGGTGGATTTTCCACAGGAAGGATCAAAGTTCTAGGGTATTTGACCTCCTGGAATGTCTTTGATCTTGTCTGGAGCTTCACATTATAGGAGAACCTAAGAAGAGTGAGGATGAGGTGATCAGGTGCCTTGAGCACCTTGAGTTTCCTCTCTCCATCCTGCAATCCCCCACACTTATCACAGTGGTACTTATTGTCACCTGTCAACTTCTCTGGTTGTAAGTAATACTGAAGCAGATCATTTAGATGGAGCTGTTTCACTGCCATTGTCTTAGGCTTTGGCGATGAACTGTTAGTGGTGGAGGAGTCCTTTGGAGGCAATTCCTCTCCTGATTTAGTCTCTTCAGAATTTTTCTTATCATCACCACCAACTAGTGTCATGCCATCACCAGAATTTTCTGTGTCAGGAAATGCCAGAGGGATGTCAGAGAAATGTTCCATTCTTGAAGACTCACTCATGCAATTTAAACAGGTATAAGTTGTAACCATTTTCCCACCAAAGTGTTCACGAACAGTTGTTTCCAAATCATCATCAGACTTTTCTTGACTGGTTGCCATGGTAACATCCCCATCTTTATCCTTGCCACGGTTATTGGTCATCTCTTTTTTCAGATCCAAGACTTCTTGTTCATGCAGCTGATCAATCAGGTATTTGAGAAACTCTGAGCAGTCCTGCTGGTGACCTGCTGTGAACCATGGGGGTCTTGCTGTCCGCAGAAAGGTCATAGCTGCATATGCAGGTCTCTGAGGTACAAAACAGAGATTATAATAACATTTAGTTTCCCTAAATAATCATTAGACAATTTCAGCAGTGACAAATCGTAGAGATATAATGATTGCATATGTATGGTGGACCCTCAGTTATTCAGACAAATTCATTCTCCACTAAAGTTGTCCAGACTGCAAGTTTTGTCAACTGGCCAATCTACCAAGATTTGTCTCCTTTGATTACACTAACATTGAGTCGTCAGTTTTTACTGAGAATACAGGTATTTATGAATGTCTTTTATTGTCTAACTGTATTTCATTTTCATAAATGATTGTATATGAACTAAAAATTCAGAAGTGAAAGCTGTTGTTATCATGGATAATATTGAATGTCTGTTCTGTATCAACACTGATATTTTACTCACAAATATGATATATCTATTGATTCCTGCTTTCTAAATATGGTATGCACTGCATCCAAATTATTGCCGCATGTTTTGGATGGTAATTTCTTGATAAATAAGACAATCTGGAACTAATTTATTTATTTTGTTTTTAGAATCATGTGAGTCAGTTAAATTCACTGCATAGTGAGCACTTAACCTATTATATACATGTGGGAGACTCAATTATTTGAAAACTATAAAATACTATAATTAAAAAACTGAAAACATATATCTGTCTCTCAATGCATTCATATGCAACACTTACATTATGAAAATCTGTGACCTGTTTTCCTATGTGAATGATGGCCTCATTGTTATTGATCAAATTTCACTTCATATTTCTATGATTTGCATCAAATGTTAATTTAACTTCTTTTGTTTATTTCATCTTAGGAATGATTCATGTTGTGATTACTATAAACACTTAAAATACAAAATATCTACGAAACAACAATAATATTCTCTCATTAAATATTTGAAAACAAGAATGGACAAAGGCTTTTTCTTTGGTGGTTTTTTCACAATTAATTAATTTTGACTTGTAGAAAAGAAAAAAAAAATATAATAAAAATCCAACTGACTCTTACATCAGTTCAACAGGTGAATACTTTGATGATCTGGCAGTGGTTGCTATGACTACACAGTGTCCAGCAGTATGCTTCACACGGTTACAAAAAATATGCAAACTATTGCAGGATTATCACTATGAAAATTCCATTCCATTCCAAAAAAGTAATTCTGAATCCTGCATTAAAATTTCTGGACTGATGAGTACAAGTAACATTCCTAAACATTTCTGTCTGGACTGTGAGTTTTGTGAACTATTAATTTCTGCATTATCCTGGGTCCACTGTTTCATTGTGGAGAAATGATTACCATGGTACCTGTAGATATTGACATACCTGTGTATGGCTGAGAAATGCAAACACATACTGCAGCTTCACCATCAGGGGTTGACATGGAGATGGGGCATGTGCTAAAACTGCTCTCCTAAAACTGAATATTAAGTATGCTCTTATATAAATGACACTCAAATTGCAAATGATTTATTAAATGTTTTTCAAGCGCAAAATTTTCGCAATAAAACAAAAATGAAATTTTTTAAGCATTAAGAACTTATTTAAGGCCTTAGCCATCAAATTTGTTTATGATGAAAAAAAGTTTAAGCAAACAATAAAAAGTGTCCCAGGATATGCATTTTTACTGCTGAGAGTACATTTAAATGTTTATCACCAATGTGTGTTATAGGGCCATGACACGATTCGTTGAAAGATCATTACATCGTCATTTACATGACAAAACTTATCAATTGACTTTATGATTAAGTATCTTATATTTTCTAAAATTGTTTCAACAACACATTGGCAATTTAAGGTATTTAGGATCAAGCAGTTGTATCATATCTCTTATATGTAGTATTGTCTCTACGATTGGAAATATTGTAGTTATGTGGTGGTTAGTCAAACCTTAATGATTCCTGGTAACACATGATATTATCATTGTAAAGCACTTACTCATCACACATATACAGTGTCTGTATGACACTGTTAAGGAAACAAGTATTTCCCAGGTTGAAGAGCCCCGTTTTGCCAGTCTCTGATTTCTGTGTGACTTTAGATATATAATTAGCACTGTCAGATTTTTGTGCTGTCCACTTGTTTTCCTCCAACTTTGTCCTCATAGAATCAGCATCAGGTTTTGGAAATTCCTACAACAAAGAAACCTCATAGGCTTATACTGCAAACATTTTATATGTGTACATAGAATGTAACAGAGCATCATGGCGTTTTGGCCAGTCTAAATGTACTGTAAATCTTCTGTTGAAACCCTTTTTCCTTTGGTCCATTTTAAGTATAAATCAATAATCATTTAAAATCTTTTATCATCAACAAAACAGCTCAACTTTTCTAGAGCCATATCATTATGAAATGTTTAATATTTCTGCTTTTCACAACCCAGGTCATATGCCACCATTTTGGGTCACATGATATATTTACATCACATTCATTTTACTTGGTTATGCTGTTATCACATCTGGTTATAATGCTTTTTATACTTTTTATTTACAAAATGACACAACAGTACATCACTGCAACCATCCTGACGTAAAAATGGATTTATTCTTTAAAATTTAATTACTCACTTTGTTTTCAGCCATAATGAAAACTTAAGTCACCCATTCCTGTTGCAATTTCACATCACTTATTTCTATTTTCAGGTTTGGTCATCATTTTCAGTATTAGCCACACAATGATAAAGTCATTAGCACAATTACTGACCTTGAAAAGCACCAGCAGAGAATCATACAGGTCAGGGTATCCAGCATGAAGGTACATGCAGCAGTGTAAGACATCTGCTATCCTACTCAGTGCATGTTGGGCATCTGCAGATTTCTCCTGTTTTAACTTCCTGTATATGACTGGTACCATGGGAAGTACCTGCAACAAAATACATTATCGCTAAATGGTTGTTCCATTACTGTCTTCATTTTGTGATGCACCCATATCTGGCTATAAGCCAGACCATATCTACTTACTATTCTCAAGAACAATAACAGCTACATCACTATTCCCTAGCCTTATTGTCCTGTAATAAACTCAGTCCCTGACACTGAGTGAGATGTAATGTGTTGACCCCTGAACTTATTGTCATGTGATAAACCCAGTGAATGACACTGAGTCAGATGTAATGTGTTGACCCCTGAACTTACTGTCCTGTGATAAACCCAGTCAATGACACTGAGTCAGATGTAATGTGTTGACCCCTGAACTTATTGTCCTGTGATAAACCCAGTCAATGACACTGAGTGAGATGTAATGTGTTGACCCCTGAACTTATTGTCCTGTAATTATTCCAGTTCCTGACACTGAGTCAGATGCAATGTGCTGACCTCTAGGCTTGTTGCATGATAAAAATAGAAACCAAATGCATGTATGCAATCTTAGTAGCCTGAGTGAAAGTAGAATACAGTATCAACTGTTCCTACCAACCCGAGATGTTTGTAAGATTGGAACAACAGTAGCCTGAGTGAAAGTAGAATATAGTATCAACTGTTCCTACCAACCCGAGATGTTTGTAAGATTGGAACAACAGTAGCCTGAGTGAAAGTAGAATACAGTATCAACTGTTCCTACCAACCCGAGATGTTTGTAAGATTGGAACAACAGTAGCCTGAGTGAAAACAGAGTACAGTATCAACTGTTCCTACCAACCCGAGATGTTTGTAAAGTTGGTGTTGTGGAATCAATCAATTCAGACCTTACTTTAAAAAGCAAAATCTGGTGTCAATATAATTAAAAACATTAATACCTTGTGGAATGGCTCTGGAGAATGTTGAAAGCTGAACAGCATATGGGATAAAACATTGATTGCAGAATTGCGAACAAAAGGGAAGGACACCTTCTCAAACACCTGCAGAGATAAAAAAAAAAGGCTTCAAATAAAGAACTTCAGTACAAAGCTAATCAACTTTGTTAAAATTATCCACTAATTTCATAGATTAACTGCATAAATTAACTGCATGTTGATTTTACTTTTAACTTAAGTGTAATTATAAAAACAACTCCCTAGTACATTGCACTGAATGTGTAATACAATATTAAATTATTAGAATGACAATTACTAACCTGTTCAATCTTTGTCTCTGTAACACTGATTAGAACACTGTATCGTTTCACTGATGCCAAACCCTTTAGGAATGCTATAATCCACTGGTCAATATTTCTAGCTGTGGGCCACTGCAGCCAATCAACAATCCTCTGCAGGGCTGCGGTCATGCTGGCATTATCAATGTTCGCATTGTTTATTGTGAATTTCACGATAACCTTTAACATTTCTGTTGGTATGTACTGGGCAAGAGCACCAAGACAGAAAGATGGTTCAACACTAGCTTCATCAATAGAAGAAATTATACCAAAGATTGCTTTAAGTGACATCATTACCACCTCAGTGTTGCTTCTGTCCCAAATATCTTTTATCAGACTAGAGACAGTTTCTGCCTCAAGCACATACTGATGAACATCTTCATGGCTTTCTGGAACAGAACAGATACTAAGTCCATCTATAAGAGCTACACAAAAACGTCCGGTAAAGTCTCCCTTGGGAATACAAGAACGAAATTCCTTCAGAAACTTGGCAAAATTTGAAAGGCATGGAAGAGAGGGATGTTCTCTGATGTAACTGATTGCCTTGGCTTCAATAACCTGCATGTGGCCGCTACACACCGACGAGCGCTGTAAGAGAATCATACTCTCATGAAGAAGAGAGACTGCATTTGCTTCATTTCTGTAGGTACTGGATAAGAGATTCAGCAGAAATTGACGATTAAAATATTCTTCAAAGACAGACAGATTGTATTTGGCCCACAGCTTGTACACAGACAGTCCCTCACTTATAGCTACATCTGAGTCTCCCTCCAAATACCATTTAACCATCAGCTCCAGGACTGACTGTATCACCTTCACAGGCTGTGGGTGAGAACCTCGTGCAGCTATCTTCTGAATCAGTTGTTTTTTCAAGCTGTCTGGATGTGTAGAAGACAGGATTCCAACCAATATATTGTCCATCTTGTTTGTTCCAAGACATCAATTTATACTTCTGATTCAATCTGAAAAAAAGCAACCTAAAGTGTTTGAGGAAAACGTATTGTTAAGTACTGACAAAAGTAAAACTGAATGATTTGACAGAAATTCTTTGGCATGCTGAGTTGCCCTACTAGCATGACCATACCAAAGGACAATTTATAACAGAGATGATCTCTTTTCAAGTAGGAGTAGAAAATGCAGAATTAACTTTGAAACTCAAATGTGATCAACACATTTTTATATTGATACCGATTTTCCTTTAACTGTTTTTGTTGTTCAGTCTGCTATTTTTTCATTTTTAAGTTCAACTGATCAGTATATCTTAATCGGTCGCGTGTTCAATCCCTTGCTAGTAAATCGTGATCAGGAACGTGTGAAATTTATGACATCACTACATAAGTACTTACATTACGCTTCGTCTTGTTTCATTAAAGTTTTTTATATGAAAATTTAGTACTATGGTAAAAAATTATCAAATTAATGTTGGACTTTTAAAGTACAGGAGTAATCATAGGTACATTGTATTTATACACTAGTCAATCGCGTGCAACCTATTTTACCAGTGATATACTGTATATGCCCACTGTCATTAAACATACGGTTATTACAGCCAACAGTGCCTCCAACACTCTAAGGTTTTGACAATTTCTACTTGCGTCTTATACTTACTTATGTTTACCACGGTTTCATACTCAAGAGTCGTTCAAAACATCGGCTTCTTTTTTTTTCCTTTTGGACCAGTCTGCTTGCTTGTCATTCTTGATAGACGTTTGTAATCTCTTTTGTGAAGAGTTCCCCTTTCGCCTACCAGCTTCGAAAATCTCTTTCTCTCGCTTAAATCAGAGTCTGACCAAAATTGATGAATTTATAACCTTGGTCATACATATGACAACTTTAGAAATTGTAGGAACTTCAAATATTGGATTTAAAACACCAAGCCGCATTATTATATTTTTAGATACATGTACGTATTGCGGAATACTGACGCGTACTAAAGACACGTATAATTTCACGAATGGACCAAAGCTAGCGGAATACATCGGATCGAAACACGGTGGCTTAACTTTACTGTTTTCAAAGCGAGAGAAATGCAAATCCACAATTTAAGGGTGTTCAGTAAACATTAATCGCTTGAAAAGAAGAGTAGGCTTGTTGAACATGTAATTATTATTTTATAGCTTGACTTGCGAATATTGGACATTGTCCGCAGTCCCAACTTCGTAAACTAAGCTTGTCAAACAAGAAGAGTAGCTTATTGAATACTTCAAGTTTTAGATAAATTAATACGAGATTTCACAGATTTTCCCTCGCCAACCATCGCATAATCTTTACTTGTTCTTTATGTTCCCTTCTTTTATCAAATTTAAACAATATCTGATTCAATATATATTCAACAATTTTATGCATACATATATTACATGCACATAAAGGACAGATAACAAGTTTTGAGCTTATCTTTAATAATTTCTCCCTTCTTTTCAGTAGTTTCCTATCTGTCCCAGTGATTAGGTACAACTAGCTAGGGGTCTAGGGAAATTTACACATGAAATCTGAGAATATCGTATGGAGTACATCTCAAATATTTGAACAAATTGTGAAGCTGTCAAAATCCAAGATGGCCACCGGTCGGCCATATTTTTCCTGATATGAGTCCCATAATCAAAACTGCACAACAAGAGATTAGGGGAAACATACAGATAAAATTTGAGGAAGATTTTATAAAACTGGTCTATATTTGAAGTTCGACGATAAACTGGCGGTAGACGACATAACTGGACCACACCCATTACGGCGAGATTTTTACACATCATTCAATGTCTTTTGAAAGAAATGAGAGTAAAACTTTAGTTACATGAGTTAAAAAAACCAGCCAGTTATGTGGACAATGTAATTACCGGTGACGGTGTTTAATGTCGATGGGTAATTACATGAATCAGTCGATAAGATGATACGGAGTCACCAAATAGAAAAATGAAGGAATAGAATGTTATTATTATCCTTTTTTGTGAAAAAAGTAAGACACGATGAAACATGAAGTATTAGGAAAGGATGTAATGGAAAAATGAATAAATAGAATGTTTTTGTTTTTGTCCTTTTTAGTGAAAAACGTAAGACATGAAGTATTAGGAAAGGATGTTAAAGTTATGAAGGAAAAGTAGTGAAAAGAATAGTGGAGGAAAGTATCACCTATGCCATGCCAAAATCGATATCTAAACGGGGATAACGATAACATTTGTGCATCAGGCTAAAACAACCATTCGAATCTTTTCCAGCAGATCATACAGTTTTGAAAGCAGAAAAAACATCAAGAATTTTTTATCGGTTCAGACTAAATCTACTATAAGACAACGAACCCGAAGCTCGACGATAAGACGATATCGTAATAAAAAGTGGTCATTGGTCTCCTCATCTTGATTACAAGAAATAAATGGCTGTCGACAAGATTTCTACGACATATCGGTTTTTAAGAAGCAGAACTTTTATTTATAAGTTGTACACACATACGAAGATTTGTTGCCAATCTCCGTAATAACCGCCTCATGTCCTGAAGGCCCGACAGTCTATTTCTGGCTATTACATAATATCCGTTGTCAGTTTAACATGACACCTCAGTGGAAAATAACGGGTATTAATTAACATGATTTGAACATTTTCGTTACTTCAGTATGTATGATCATGGACTACTTGTAAAAAAGGTTTGCCATCAAATATATTTTAGTTTTTTAAAATGTTATGTCAGCGTTATATACGTCTCTGGTCATGTCAAACAGATTTTTGTAATTTACTTAACCTGACACTGAAGAATAGGAGATCATTGTCATATTTTGAAGACTAGCTTGTGATACTTACGGAATACTTTTGAAAAGGTGATCAGTGTGAGAAATATAAAATTATCAAGTTCTCCTTGACATTTAACTGATAATATTCAGAATTGAAATCAATTTTCAGTTTTATATATATATTTATATACATATGTTTCTTATTCAGGGGCAAATTATGGAATGATTAAAGATCAGTGAGATGGAAGATGAGGTCTCAGATCTGGGATTTGTCAGTGTTAATAGTATTCATATTGGTAAGATATGTAATAAAAGAGTGTTGAATTAAATCTCTCATGTAAAGTCATACTTGAATATTTGGAATTGTCTCATTATTTAAGGTTAAATGGATACCTCTTTTGATTAATTCACTAATCAATACTTATATAACCAATTAACGACATCATCATGTTTGGTAGACTGTAAAATTACTGATGTAAAACTTACATAAAATGACAACTGCAAAGCCACCTGTTATTGTTTAGCAGAAAACCAATGCTTACTCATCATATAGCCACCTGTTTGAGGATGGAGAGTGCAGTTTGTAAGTATAATATACATTACCTACAACAGAACTAATCTTCTGCGTGAATTAAAAATATTATCGCATTGCTGAAAATCAGTCTTTGACATGGTGTTCCCTTCGTGTACTTTTCAAAATCATTGTCCCGTTATCTCAAACTCAAAGATGAATACGACAGTTTGTGATTAACTGATGCTGTCATACTATTTGCTTAGTGCATACATAATGTATTAATGTTTAGTTCCATAACTAAGAAAATTGAATAGGTCAAACAGTGTAACTAGTATGGAATGACATTAGTTAGAATGTACTGATATTAAGGTCTACTGTAAACGTGTGATATTTGTTTTGTTTTCAAGGTTTGCACGTTTTGAGACCAGTGCTGGTGAAGTCCTGAATGAGTACTGTTACAAATGTTTACATACTTCTGATCATGAATATCTCCAGGATTGTATAAATCCTTACTGCCATGATCCGAAGTTTGTGTTAAAGGAAAATGGCAGTTTAACATACTATAATTGTAGGAGAGGTTGTGGTGGGCAGCCTTTAGGTAAGTTTTGTTTACTTCTACAGCACATTGGATATAAGATAATAAAAATGGTATCGTGTATCCATGACTTTGTAATTCTCATGTACTTTTAGGTCACAAGAGTCTCTTGGTCACTGATTCAGTTGAAGACTCATATCTGACTAAATGTGATTGATTTCTTGTAAAAACTTTAAAAAATTTGAACCTATGCTAAAATACAACTGAATGTACTTAAAAGTCACCTCTCGTTCACAACAATTTGATGATTAGTGTGAAAGGAAATCACTGTACCAGTGAAAACATTTTAGTGAAATAAAACCATAATTATTTATGTGAGAAAAATATCCTATAAATGGGTGGCAGAGTGTGACATGTGCCTGTTTGGTGAATCTTTGAGAGAAAAATACATGATTAACAATAAATGAGATTGTTTTTTATTGTCCAGCCTGTGATGCACCAAAGTCGATTGATAATTTGGAATGGTCCTGTAGCGAAGATAAAGAAAATAAACTGCTCTCTAGGAAGTTTTTGCCCTGTCAGACATGTCATGCAGTCTGTTCCCCTGGTTACCAGCTAAAGCAACCTGTGACTATTTCATGTGTGCAGAAAAACTTGACACACTTAAGCTGGAACACCACTGAAGTCAGGACCTACTGTATCAGCATTGAGAAAAGTATGTTCTGGTATCCACACTGACAGCTCAGTGTACAAATAGTTTATGGTATGATGTTGTCTGTCCATGTGTCTGTCCTTATATTTGTTTACTGGGAAAAAAATCACAATTACCTTGTCTTTAAGATAAATAGTTCTGGATTGAATTTTAGCACAGATGTTCAGAACTAATTAAAATCTGAGTCTTATAAGGGATTGTGTTCCTTTCAGATAACTAGATCTGATCACAAGAACAAGGTCATAGTTGAAAAGAAGTTCTTATAACACAATCAGTAGAAGATTTAAGTGTGACATTTCAATAACTACATGGTCACCTTCCTCAGATAAATGACCAGTGTGGAGTGTACTGCCACTGACAAATGTTGTATACGAGAGATGGTACAGAATCTCAAATCTTTGACCAAACAATGCATTACTGAATTGACTACAGTATATTGTTGCCATTTCGTGTATTTTTTGGTCTGTAACCTGTCACACTATCTATGACCTTAGTATACGTAGTCCAACCAAAAAAGTTGGTTGATTCCATACCATCCCGTACACTACATATGTCAGTGCTAGTAGGCTCCACACACTGATCATTTGTGTGATGAACATGACCATGTAATCATGGATAGTCACACTCTAATCTCCTACTGATTGTGTTATAAGAATTTCTATTCCATTGACATAACCAACCTGAAGAAAATGTTCCAAAATACATGGTCACAGTTGCTAAAAAGAGACTTTGTCTTACAAGAACCTCACAAGTTCCCTGTATGTAAAATATCAAATACTCTGTATATAACCCAGAATTTGATCATTTTTGGTAATTTTTCATGGTTAAGGTTTCAAAGCTTAAGATCTCAGAGACCAAATTTTTGACTTTCATAATTAAGTATGAGATATCTTTGTTTATGAAACCATGTTGCCAGAGGTCAAAGCCACAGTTGAAATTTATGAACCAGTATATTTAACTAGAATACCAATGTGATTGAAAAGTTATAACAGTTATAATGTTTTTGATGAAAGTCTTAACCTCTTGTTGTTATAAAGCTTCATGATTTGATAAAGGCATGCAGTTGTTGAACAAATAAATAGTTTTTTCATTCAGAAAAATAATTCAATTCTTTAATGAACCTCTAAATTCATATTTTTTTCTTTATTGATATGAATTTAAATAAATTCAAACATTTTTTTAATTAATGTCTGAATACACTGCATGATTTTTGATTATTTTCCTATAAAATTTATAATGTGAGAAATGAAATTATTATTGAAAATATATTGATAAATCTCTATATGTGCAGTCTGTGGTACTCCTGGCATCCCTGGTGTGACCTTGGAAGATTGCGAGACCTATGACGAGCTTGACCCCTCTACTGGTCAATTCTCATTTTATCAGGATTGTACCACTAGGTGCCACCCTGGCCTACATCAGGTGTTCAGTGTCAACACATCTTGTGGAGAGGATGGCAACTGGAATCATCTAGAAAGACTGGGAAAGATGTGCATTGATCCCTCGCTAGGTAAACCCCAAGTTGTTTAATTGGCATTAAAAGACAGAAAATACAATGTTGGGCTCATCTTAGCGTTGTCTTGCCATGTCTGGGACATGTCCTTGGGTCTGCTGTTACTCCAGTTGACCGACTGTTTTCTACTCCGGAATCCCTCCATTCAGGCTAGCTAAACAAGGCTCTCACACCCTATTTTGGGAATGGGGCCCGGGGCCCTTAGAATTAGGAAAAATAATGGTGTTTTCCTTGGAATTGGGAAAACTTGGGGTCTAAATTGGGTAAAAAAGATATTGTTTTGCATTGGGAATTCGGCCCCAAATCTGGCAGATTGAGAGCCCTGTTAAAATCCCAATTTACTAATATCAACCTCTGTAATCAGGGCTTCTCTCCAAATGAGCCAAATGGTTTGGTGCCAATACTGTTAGTTTTAGAGAGGATTATCTGTACTTATTTCATCACATGGAAATGAATTAGGTTACAAATATTTATAAATAAACACATTGCAGGTTAAACAAACAAAGTGGTACTCTTAAGATTTCCCCAGAAGTTTGGCCTCTGATCTTGGTAATCATTTGCTAGGTGAAATATATCTTTAAACACCCTGGAAAAAAAGTGTAAACAGGTGTTAGTGTTAATACTTAATACTTATTAAGACTGATTTCCTTTTAAAATGAATAAATGATTATGAAACTGTTGAAATGATAGGACTTTTTCTACTTTTGTTATTGCTTTTAGCTGATGAGTCGACAGGGAGCTGTAGGTAAATGAATTGATTGTGAGACTAAGATGACAGGACTATCTCTAACACTGTGAGCTGTAGGTAGTGATAGATTGTGAGACTAAGATGACAGGACTTTCTCTAAGGCTTTGAGCTGTAGATAGTGACAGATTGTGAGACTGTGAGATAACAGGACTATCTCTAAGGCTGTGAGCTGTAGATAGTGACAGATTGTGAGACTGTGAGATGACAGGACGATCTCTAATGCTGCGAGCTGTAGATACTGATAGATTGTGAGACTGTGAGATGATAGGACTATCTCTAAGGCTGTGAGCTGTAGTAAGTGATAGATTTGGAGACTGTGAGATGATAGGACTATCTCTAAGGCTGTGAGCTGTAGTAAGTGATAGATTTGGAGACTGTGAGATTATAGGACTGTCTCTAAGGCTGTGAGCTGTAGTAAGTGATAGATTTGGAGACTGTGAGATTATAGGACTATCTCTAAGGCTGTGAGCTGTAGTAAGTGATAGATTTGGAGACTGTGAGATGATAGGACTATCTCTAAGGCTGTGAGCTGTAGTAAGTGATAGATTTGGAGACTGTGAGAATATAGGACTGTCTCTAAGGCTGTGAGCTGTAGTAAGTGATAGATTGTGAGACTGTGAGATAACAGGACTATCTCTAAGGCTGTGAGCTGTAGATAGTGACAGATTGTGAGACTGTGAGATATCAGGACTATCTCTAAGGCTGTGAGCTGCAGATAGTGACAGATTGTGAGACTGTGAGATAACAGGACTATCTCTAAGGCTGTGAGCTGTAGATAGTGACAGATTGTGAGACTGTGAGATATCAGGACTATCTCTAAGGCTGTGAGCTGTAGATAGTGACAGATTGTGAGACTGTGAGATAACAGGACTATCTCTAAGGCTGTGAACAGTAGATAGTGATCGATTGTGAGATGATATGACTATCTGTAGCACTGTGAAATGTAAATATTGATAGATTTGGAGACTGTGAGATGACAGGACTATCTATTGTCTCTGTTAAGGCTGTGAGTTGATGAACTCAACAGGGAGCTGGAACTGTACTGGTACTTGGTTTAACAGTACCCATGTGTCCTCAGGGGCATTTTGTCAACTTGATTGTGGGCAACTTGAAGATAATGGGAATGCTGTTCTGTGTAACAATACACATTTGTTCCGCTTACATGAAAATTTACAATATCCCTTCTGCTACAAGTATAAAGGTAAGTGAAAATTTACATAATTTGAGTTTTCTTTCAATTTGTATGAATATATCACTACTTTTTTAGAAGTACTGGCGAGATCATTCAAAGATTTCAAGATTTCCTTTGTAAATTGTTTTTTTCTAATCCATATTTACACATTTGATTTGCAATTGCTCAGAAAAAGAAAGGCCAACAGATACCATCTTGGATTTTGCCAATTTGAAATTATGATCACTAAGTAATAGAAAGTATTGGACAGGTTATTTTTTCAGATTTCTGAGATAAGCTAAGTAATCTGATTATACCTTTAATAAATTTGTGTTACCAAGATCATCATTAGAGTGGAGATGTGAAGATTTTTTCTATATCGTGTATGAGAAAATTGAACTCATCAGTAATATAGCTGAATGCATGTGGATTTTTGATGCTCTTAAGTACACACACAATATCCATATAAAAATGAGTTCTATTTTCATCATTGTTTGCATCATGCAGTTCTTTCCCAAACTTTATCACCACTATGCTCATCTATGTGCAGAAGCTAGTGCAAATGAACAATGATCTGTATCATGATATATTTGATTCTAACATTTGCTGACTAAATCAAGTCAGTGTTGCCATTTATGGATTTTTATGCTCCTTGAAGGGAGAGCATATAGTCGCCACTTTGTCTGTCCGTCCATCATAATTTTGTCCATAACATAACACAAAAACTATTAGAAGTATCAACATAAAATGTTATAGGTAAATAGATCACAAGGAGAAGTGCAGTCAACAGAACCATCTTGCTCTTTTTGCATAATTTAGGAGTTATTGTCCTTTGTTATTTTTCATACTTAAATTTTGTCAGGAGTATTACATTAAAAATATAAGAGGTATCAACATGAAACTTCATAGGTAGATAGATCTCAACGAAAAGGAGGGCAATACACAAGTAGCATAACCCTCTTATTGCACTTCTTTTTTATACTTAAATGTTATACCATTCAGGGAGCATAGCCTGTCTCTGACGACCCTTGTTTAAAATGAAATAAACTGAGGACACAAATCTGTCATATTTCTTAATGAATAAAAATGTTAGTATGTTTGATTTTTTTCTGAATCTTTATCTACATGGATTGAATGCAAAAATAATAAATTAATGTATATTATGGAGAAAGTTTGTCGTAATTTTATTTTTTTCAAAGTATTGTGAATGCTTATACACATAATCTCCCGTTGAAGATAATCACAATGACAGGTGTTGTTTTAGGGTAATGCTGCACAGCAGACAGGGACAAACTTTTAAGGAATCAATCTGATTTATATTCTTGCATCAATAATGAACACATTTTATATATTGCAAGATTGAAACATGAATGAAAAAGAATGTATTCCTTCAATATATCCTACAGATATAGTATATCATGTTTAAGTCTTCAGATTATATAGTGGTTGCATCATATGATGAGATAATAACAGCATTTATGAATTATGAAAATGATGTTAAAAAACTTACATATTTTTATGAAAGACATCAATTTTTCATTTCAGATAGGAAAGACAGGGCACGTGAAAGTAAGTCAGTTAATTTCAACTTATTCAAAATATCAAACATTAAATATCATATTGAGCATTCCAATGTCAGGAACTCTGATGAAAATCTTATTGTTTTATTTGTGTTTTAAGCTACCATCTGTTTAGCCCACTCTCATCAGATGGTGGGCTGTTCAAATCACCTTTCTTCTGTTGTCCATGGTCTATTCATCGTCTGTCTGTAAACATTCTTGTTATCACCATTTCTTTAGATATACTGGAGGGATATTCTCAAACTTATATGTAAGTCCCCCTCTGTCTCTCTTATGCCCATTCAATTTTGAGTCTGATTAGTGACACAAAATGATGGACAGATGGCCATCTTGGATTTTGACAGTTGCCCTTTGTTATCACTTTTTCTTGAGAAGTACTGGAGTGAAATATTTCTCAAACTTGATGTGTACATTCCCGATGATTCCTAGTTATCTCCCTTTAGTTTTGAAATTACTGAAGTAAACAATATGGCTGACTGGATACCTTCTTGGATTTTGGACAGTATAATTTGTTACTGCCTTTTCTCAGAAATTTCTAGCACCTTTTGATACAAGTTTAGACTTATCTATATTGTAGAACCAATTAATGAATTAAACTGCATTATACAGTCGTTTTGTCCTTATAGGATGTTTCAGTGATGCCAAGGGCGGGTAATATCATTTTAATCAGTAAATATTTATTTAGACATTATTTTTCAATAAACTATATCAATTTAAAATGCCTCAATAGAGATGGCTTATTCTATAAATCTGAGAGAATTGTAGCGTTGGCCTGATTGTGATGTCATAAAGTTTTAAGCAGAAATGTATCTCATAACTGATAACCATCTTTATACAGCATATATGTATTGTATATTGTTTTTCTCACATGTCTTTATTAATTGATTAACCAGTTTTTAAGTCTGAAGGATGCAGTTTCACAATTTCTGAACTTGGAATCATTAGATGGCTTAACATTAACATATGACTTTATGGATCTATTGATCACACACAGCTGCCAGACAATTACCACACACAGCTGTTAAACAACTACCACACACAGCTGTCATACAAGTACCACACACAGCTGTCATACAACTACCACACACAGCTGTCATACAACTACCACACACAGCTGTCATACAAGTACCACACACAGCTGTCATACAAGTACCACACACAGCTGCCAGACAATTACCACACACAGCTGCCAGACAAGTACCACACACAGCTGCCAGACAATTACCACACACACAGCTGTTAAACAACTACCACACACAGCTGTCAAACAACTACCACAATGAGCTGTCATACAAGTACCACACACAGCTGCCAGACAATTACCACACACACAGCTGTCAGACAACTACCACACACAGCTGTCATACAACTACCACACACAGCTGTCATACAAGTACCACACACAGCTGCCAGACAATTACCACACACACAGCTGTTAAACAACTACCACACACAGCTGTCAAACAACTACCACAATGAGCTGTCATACAACTACCACACACAGCTGCCAGACAATTACCACACACACAGCTGTTAAACAACTACCATACACAGCTGTCATACAACTACCACACACAGCTGTCATACAAGTACCACACACAGCTGCCAGACAATTACCACACACACAGCTGTCATACAAGTACCACACACAGCTGCCAGACAATTACCACACACACAGCTGTTAAACAACTACCACACACAGCTGTCATACAAGTACCACACACAGCTGCCAGACAATTACCACACACACAGCTGTTAAACAACTACCATACACAGCTGTCATACAACTACTACACACAGCTGTCATACAAGTACCACACACAGCTGCCAGACAATTACCACACACACAGCTGTTAAACAACTACCACACACAGCTGTCAAACAACTACCACAATGAGCTGTCATACAACTACCACACACAGCTGCCAGACAATTACCACACACACAGCTGTTAAACAACTACCATACACAGCTGTCATACAACTACCACACACAGCTGTCATACAAGTACCACACACAGCTGCCAGACAATTACCACACACACAGCTGTTAAACAACTACCATACACAGCTGTCATACAACTACCACACACAGCTGTCATACAAGTACCACACACAGCTGTCATACAAGTACCACACACAGCTGTCATACAAGTACCACACACAGCTGCCAGACAATTACCACACACAGCTGCCAGACAAGTACCACACACAGCTGCCAGACAATTACCACACACACAGCTGCCAGACAATTACCACACACACAGCTGTTAAACAACTACCACACACAGCTGTCAAACAACTACCACAATGAGCTGTCATACAACTACCACACACAGCTGCCAGACAATTACCACACACACAGCTGTTAAACAACTACCATACACAGCTGTCATACAACTACCACACACAGCTGTCATACAAGTACCACACACAGCTGCCAGACAATTACCACACACACAGCTGTCATACAAGTACCACACACAGCTGCCAGACAATTACCACACACACAGCTGTTAAACAACTACCACACACAGCTGTCATACAAGTACCACACACAGCTGCCAGACAATTACCACACACACAGCTGTTAAACAACTACCATACACAGCTGTCATACAACTACCACACACAGCTGTCATACAAGTACCACACACAGCTGCCAGACAATTACCACACACACAACTGTTAAACAACTACCACACACAGCTGTCAAACAACTACCACAATGAGCTGTCATACAACTACCACACACAGCTGCCAGACAATTACCACACACACAGCTGTTAAACAACTACCATACACAGCTGTCATACAACTACCACACACAGCTGTCATACAAGTACCACACACAGCTGCCAGACAATTACCACACACACAGCTGTTAAACAACTACCATACACAGCTGTCATACAACTACCACACACAGCTGTCATACAAGTACCACACACAGCTGCCAGACAATTACCACACACACAGCTGTTAAACAACTACCATACACAGCTGTCATACAACTACCACACACAGCTGTCATACAAGTACCACACACAGCTGCCAGACAATTACCACACACACAGCTGTTAAACAACTACCACACACAGCTGTCATACAAGTACCACACACAGCTGCCAGACAATTACCACACACACAGCTGTTAAACAACTACCACACACAGCTGTCATACAAGTACCACACACAGCTGTCATACAACTACCACACACAGCTGTCATACAAGTACCACACACAGCTGCCAGACAATTACCACACACAGCTGTTAAACAACTACCACACACAGCTGTCAAACAACTACCACAATGAGCTGTCATACAACTACCACACACAGCTGCCAGACAATTACCACACACAGCTGTTAAACAACTACCATACACAGCTGTCATACAACTACCACACACAGCTGTCATACAACTACCACACACAGCTGCCAGACAATTACCACACACACAGCTGTTAAACAACTACCATACACAGCTGTTAAACAACTACCACACACAGCTGTCATACAAGTACCACACACAGCTTCCAGACAATTACCACACACAGCTGTCATACAAGTACCACACACAGCTGCCAGACAATTACCACACACACAGCTGTTAAACAACTACCACACACAGCTGTCATACAAGTACCACACACAGCTGTTAAACAACTACCACACACAGCTGTCAAACAACTACCACAATGAGCTGTCATACAACTACCACACACAGCTGCCAGACAATTACCACACACACAGCTGTTAAACAACTACCATACACAGCTGTCATACAACTACCACACACAGCTGTCATACAAGTACCACACACAGCTGCCAGACAATTACACACAGCTGTTAAACAACTACCACACACACACAGCTGTTAAACAACTACCACACACAGCTGTGTCATACAACTACCACACACAGCTGCCAGACAATTACCACACACACAGCTGTTAAACAACTACCATACACAGCTGTCATACAACTACCACACACAGCTGTCATACAAGTACCACACACAGCTGCCAGACAATTACCACACACACACAACACAGCTACCACACACAGCTGTCATACAACACACAGTACCACACACAGCTGTTAAACAACTACCACACACAGCTGTCATACAACTACCACACACAGCTGTCATACAAGTACCACACACAGCTGCCAGACAATTACCACACACAGCTGTTAAACAACTACCACACACAGCTGTCAAACAACTACCACACACAGCTGTCATACAACTACCACACACAGCTGCCAGACAATTACCACACACACAGCTGTTACAACACCACACAGCTGTCATACAACTACCACACACAGCTGTCATACAAGTACCACACACAGCTGCCAGACAAGTACCACACACAGCTGCCAGACAATTACCACACACAGCTTTCATACAAGTACCACACACAGCTGCCAGACAAGTACCACACACAGCTGCCAGACAAGTACCACACACAGCTGCCAGACAATTACCACACACACAGCTGTTAAACAACTACCATACACAGCTGTTAAACAACTACCACAATGAGCTGTCATACAACTACCACACACAGCTGCCAGACAATTACCACACACACAGCTGTTAAACAACTACCATACACAGCTGTCATACAACTACCACACACAGCTGTCATACAAGTACCACACACAGCTGCCAGACAATTACCACACACACAGCTGTTAAACAACTACCACACACAGCTGTTAAACAATTACCACACACAGCTGTCATACAAGTACCACACACAGCTGCCAGACAATTACCACACACAGCTGTTAAACAATTACCACACACAGCTGTCATACAAGTACCACACACAGCTGTCAGACAACTACCACACACAGCTGTCATACAACTACCACACACAGCTGTCATACAAGTACCACACACAGCTGCCAGACAATTACCACACACAGCTGTTAAACAACTACCACACACAGCTGTCAAACAACTACCACAATGAGCTGTCATACAACTACCACACACAGCTTTCATACAAGTACCACACACAGCTGTCATACAAGTACCACACACAGCTGTCAGACAACTACCACACACAGCTGTCATACAACTACCACACACAGCTGTCATACAAGTACCACACACAGCTGCCAGACAATTACCACACACAGCTGTTAAACAACTACCACACACAGCTGTCAAACAACTACCACAATGAGCTGTCATACAACTACCACACACAGTTGTCATACAACTGCCCACACAGTTGTCGTACAACTACCACACACAGTTGTCATACAACTGCCCACACAGTTGTCGTACAACTACCACACACAGTTGTCGTACAACAACCACACACAGCTGTCATTCAAGTACCACACACAGCTGCCTGCAACCTCCACACACAGCTGTCATACAACTACCATACACAGCTGTCATACAACAACCATACACAGCTGTCATACAAGTACCACACACAGCTGCCTGACAACTGCCACACACAGCTGTCATACAAGTACCACACACAGCTGTCATACAAATACCACACACAGTTGCCTGACAACTGCCACACACAGCTGTCATACAACAACCACACGCAGCTGTCATACAACAACCACACACAGCTGTCATACAAGTACCACACACAGCTGCCTGACAACTGCCACACACAGCTGTCATACAACTACCACACACAGCTGCCATACAAGTACCACACACAGCTGCCTGACAACTGCCACACACAGCTGTCATACAACAACCACACACAGCTGTCATACAAGTTCCACACACAGCTGCCTGACAACTGCCACACACAGCTGCCTGACAACTGCCACACACAGCTGTCATACAACAACCACACACAGCTGTCATACAAGTACCACACACAGCTGCCTGACAACTGCCACACACAGCTGTCATACAACAACCACACACAGCTGTCCTAACTATCAAAACATGGTGATGAGAGATTACATATTTCATTCCTCATGGATAGAAAAGATCAAAGTTTACTGAGCAAATAAAAGTGAATACATTTGTTGAATAGTTAAACACAATGTGTATAGTTTGTTCTTAAGCAATCAATTAATCACATAGGATTGTAGACAATATTTTTTCATGAAAATATTTCATTTTAGGGACATATTTTGTTGATTTCATGAACAACCAATTATTAGTGAAAATAGCATGCCCACTGAAATATCTGACTGTGCAGTATATGACTGGAAAAGCTTACTCTAATACTATACACCTTATTAAATCTAAACTAATGTTGTCTTTACAGATAATGGGTACAGTATTTATGTCGCAGTAACTTTGATCTCACTTATGTTGCTGTCAGTGTGTAAGTGCAATGGATGGGGGAAAATTGTATCCATTCAAAGGAAATGCAGACTTTGGATGAAAAATTGTAAGTAACATATGTAAGTTTTGTACCACTTCATCTTATATTAAAAATTACCAGGTTAGGGTTAGAACCTGGTACACTTTATTTTGAGATAAAGTGGTAAAGGTTAGAACCATTAGATAAAGTGGTAAAGGTTTGAAGTGCCATAATTTTACCTTGAGATAAAGTGGTAAAGGTTTGAAGTGCCATAATTTTACCTTGAGATAAAGTGGTAAAGGTTTGAAGTGCCATAATTTTACCTTGAGATAAAGTGGTAAAGGTTTGAAGTGCCATAATTTTACCTTGAGATAAAGTGGTAAAGCTTAGAACTGCCATAATTTTACCTTGAGATAAAGTGGTAAAGGTTTGAACTGCCTTAATTTTACCTTGAGATAAAGTGGTAAAGGTTTGAACTGCCATAATTTTACCTTGAGATAAAGTGGTAAAGGTTTGAAGTGCCATAATTTTACCTTGAGATAAAGTGGTAAAGGTTTGAACTGCCTTAATTTTACCATGAGATAAAGTGGTAAAGCTTAGAACTGCCATAATTTTACCTTGAGATAAAGTGGTAAAGGTTTGAAGTGCCATAATTTTACCTTGAGATAAAGTGGTAAAGGTTTGAAGTGCCATAATTTTACCTTGAGATAAAGTGGTAAAGGTTTGAAGTGCCATAATTTTACCTTGAGATAAAGTGGTAAAGGTTTGAAGTGCCATAATTTTACCTTGAGATAAAGTGGTAAAGGTTTGAACTGCCTTAATTTTACCATGAGATAAAGTGGTAAAGGTTAGAACCCCCTAAATCTTACCATTAGATAAAGTGGTAAAGGTTTGAAGTGCCATAATTTTACCTTGAGATAAAGTGGTAAAGGTTTGAAGTGCCATAATTTTACCTTGAGATAAAGTGGTAAAGGTTTGAAGTGCCATAATTTTACCTTGAGATAAAGTGGTAAAGGTTTGAAGTGCCATAATTTTACCTTGAGATAAAGTGGTAAAGGTTAGAACCCCCTAAATCTTACCATTAGATAAAGTGGTAAAGGTTTGAACTGCCATAATTTTACCTTGAGATAAAGTGGTAAAGGTTTGAAGTGCCATAATTTTACCTTGAGATAAAGTGGTAAAGCTTACCATAATTTTACCTTGAGATAAAGTGGTAAAGGTTTGAAGTGCCATAATTTTACCTTGAGATAAAGTGGTAAAGCTTAGAACTGCCATAATTTTACCTTGAGATAAAGTGGTAAAGGTTTGAAGTGCCATAATTTTACCTTGAGATAAAGTGGTAAAGGTTTGAACTGCCATAATTTTACCTTGAGATAAAGTGGTAAAGGTTTGAAGTGCCATAATTTTACCTTGAGATAAAGTGGTAAAGGTTTGAAGTGCCATAATTTTACCTTGAGATAAAGTGGTAAAGGTTTGAAGTGCCATAATTTTACCTTGAGATAAAGTGGTAAAGGTTTGAACTGCCATAATTTTACCTTGAGATAAAGTGGTAAAGGTTAGAACCCCCTAAATCTTACCATTAGATAAAGTGGTAAAGGTTTGAAGTGCCATAATTTTACCTTGAGATAAAGTGGTAAAGGTTAGAACCCCCTAAATCTTACCATTAGATAAAGTGGTAAAGGTTTGAAGTGCCATAATTTTACCTTGAGATAAAGTGGTAAAGGTTAGAACCCCCTAAATCTTACCATTAGATAAAGTGGTAAAGGTTTGAAGTGCCATAATTTTACCTTGAGATAAAGTGGTAAAGGTTTGAAGTGCCATAATTTTACCTTGAGATAAAGTGGTAAAGGTTTGAAGTGCCATAATTTTACCTTGAGATAAAGTGGTAAAGGTTAGAACCCCCTAAATCTTACCATGAGATAAAGTGGTAAAGGTTAGAACCCCCTAAATCTTACCATGAGATAAAGTGGTAAAGGTTAGAACCCCCTAAATCTTACCATGAGATAAAGTGGTAAAGGTTAGAACCCCCTAAATCTTACCATTAGATAAAGTGTTAAAGGTATGAACTTTGTACACTTTATGTTGAGATGAAATGGAAAATGCTACAGCTGGCATTTGCCGAGCTCAACTGAATTCCTCCAGCTGATGGAGAATCTTTTGAATCTTTTGGCTGGCACAAGCCAAAGACTGTTGAATGCCTTTGACTGGCTGTATTGAATGGCTTCACCTGGCTGAGTACAAGACCATTGAATACCTTTGGCCAACATTGTACTACATGTTTCACATTGGTATCTAATGATAAATGGGAGGATCACCTCAAAAACTTGTTCTAGATGCACTATCATCAGGATTGAAGAGTGAAGTTTAATTAGATAAACCCTATGAAGTAATAGATGGAGCCACACTAAAAGTTCAAACTCAAGACTGACTGAAATGATTACACAAATGAATACATATAGCAACAAAAACCTTTCCAAAATGCTAGCAAAATATTGTTGATTGTATCTGTATTGAATGCTAGCAAGGGACATGCATCAACTTAACAGTTATTCACAGAATATTTGTTACATAAACTCTCAGCTATATAACAAATATCCACCACACTATATGTACTTATATGTTTTTGTTGTAGGGAGGTCATATGTGGTTGGTCTATCCATAAACAGTTCCTATTGTTGTTATTGGGAAATACGGGAGGGATATTTCTCAGATTTCAAACGTAGCTTCCTCCAAGTATGATCGTTTAATTTTGACACTAAAGTAGAGTGAAAACGGCCACATTAGCTTTTTGAAAGAAAGAACTTATTATCACTGTCTCAGGATTTTCACCCTGGCTGTTTCTTAACAGATCTCCTTGGACTCTAATTGTGCAGTTTTAAGACTGATTGAAAAAAATTTTGTAACAGGTGGCCATCTTGGATTTTGAATGCTGACATTTGTTATCACTATTAGTTAATGCATGCATGAATCTTTCTCGATTTTCTTACATATATTCTTCTTGATTAATGTATTTGCATAATTTCACTTTTATTGAGAAATGAAAAATTCATGGTAAGCTTCATGCCATTATGAACTGTAACAGTTTGGGAAAATGTGTATGTGGAAAAAGGAGAAAAAGGCAAAATCTGTCACAAGGATCGTACTTATACATATATATTTTGTTTTTTTAGATTCAGGAGAGTGCAGTAAATATGCAGGTGTTAATCCTGGTCCAACCGCTGCTGGTGTTAATCCTGGTCCAACCGCTGCTGGTGTTAATCCTGGTCCAACCGCTGCTGGTGTTAATCCTGGTCCAACTGCTGCTGGTGTTAATCCTGGTCCAACTGCTGCTGGTGTTAATCCTGGGCCAACTGCAGCTGGTGTTAATCCTGGTCCAACTGCTGCTGGTGTTAATCTAGATCCAACTGCAGCTGGTGTTAATCCTGGTCCAACTGCTGCTAGTGTTAATCCTGGTCCAGCCGCTGCTGGTGTTAATCCTGGTCCAACCGCTGCTGGTGTTAATCCTGGTCCAACCGCTGCTGGTGTTAATCCTGGTCCAACTGCTGCTGGTGTTAATCCTGGTCCAACCGCTGCTGGTGTTAATCCTGGTTTATCTCCTGGTGTTAATCCTGGTCTTCCTACTGATGGAGTTGATCCAGATAGGTTGTTCCCTGCTGATAATTTTGACTCATTTGGATCTGCAGAACTTTTTGGTAAGTCTTTAATTTTTAGCTCACCAATCTCAAAGAGCTATTATGGTATATTTCAGCATAGGTCATCCCTCTGTCTGTTTATCAACCTTTTTCCTAAGGATTGCAACTAGTCATGAATGCTTAGGTTGATTTTGACCATAAGATGTCAGAAGCCTTCCTTAGGAAAGTTGAACAAATTTTGTATAAATGGTGGGTCTCTGGCCCCTTGAGGCAGGAAGGATGGAGCCTAATAAGGGAAATACAGCAAATGGTCTTCTGTAGAAGTGTCAGGAATCTATCCCAATTTGATCAGAAGCATACTTAGGTGAAGGGGAATCAGTCTCATTTAAATAGTAGGTCTGTTCCCTCTGGGTCGGGAGGGACGGGGCCAAATAATGGAAACAGAAGAAATTTTGTAAAATCCTTCTTTTTTTTGGAATGCCTTGATTCATGTTCCAATTTGGTCCGAAGCATACTTATTTAAAAGGAATAAAATTTTTGTATCAACCAAGAGTCTGACAGAGATTTCAGGCCCTATAGGGTAAATGTAAGTTCTTAAAAATTCCTCTTTCTTACAAGGATATTGTCAAAGTGTTTTTTATGAGTGACGAATTTTACTTCTGTTTGACAACAAGCTCAGAAAGCAATAGGGAAATTATCAAAGAAATTATTTATGATATTTGAAAGTCAAATGATTGAATAGTTGAATTAGCCAAGTGAACAATGCAGGTCCCTTGTGCCTCTTGTATTTATTGAAACTAGAAATTAAGTATATTGATTATACTTTGATATCAAGTAATAGATACATATGTAATATATAAATATTTGCTCTGCATCATATTTATGTCTACAGAATGCCACTGTTGTGAGAAAGTTACAAAGTGACATGATATCATACTTGTATCTTTTTGTTGCAAAATGGGCTGTTCTAAAAACTTCCCATATTTATGTATGGACTGTGAAATATCTCTATAATACCATCAGCTTATAGCTACTGGCTATACAGAAACCCAATAAAGCTTTATCAAACTTGAACAAAAATATAGCAGTGAGTGTTAATGACCATGACTTACCAAAATCGTATTAAGCCATGCTAGAGTAGACATTGATTTTGAGATGTTTTTTTTTTTTTTAAATTCTACTCCTCTAGAGTGAATGAATGGATGTTGCCCAGATCTGATCTAAAGCATTCTCTGGTGAAAGGGAATCAATCTTGTAAACACATAAGGCCTCAGACCCCTGGGGCAGGAGAGTTGGGGCCCAATGCGGGCAATAGAATAAATTCTTAATAATCCTATTCCTCCTGTAAGAATGAATGGGTATCATCCAGACTTGGAGGGATGGACCTCCATTGGGGAAATGTAAATTCTTAAAAGTCCGTCTTCCATACAAGAATATTGTCCAGATTTGGTCTGAAGCAAATTTTATGAATAGAGAATCTGTTTTACCAAAAGGCCAGGATCCAATAAGGAAATTATTTCAGAAATTATTTTTATGAAGATTATAGAGCCAATGCTGTAGTCTTTAGTAGTGGATTACAGTAACTTCGCCGCCCGTCTGGATACCGAATGTATGCAGGGGATTAAGGAGAAAGGGAAAACTTAGAGTAAAGATAACTCAATCCAACAGGTCGAAGGGCAGGTTCCTCAAAATTTGTTAAGGTAGTCGGTGAATAAATTTTGAGGAACCTGCCCCCCGACCTGTTGGATTGAGTCATCTTTACTCTAAGAAATTATTTTTCTTACATGTATTTGAAAATTCTTTTTTAAATATACAAAGTTAAAACATCCAGGTGAGCGATATAGGCCCCTTAGGCCTCTTTTTACTGTAGATTTTTAAGTCTCTTTAGTAAGGTCGCCAGCTTGTATGTGATATATTAAGTTTGGGTAAATGGCCTTGATAAGATATCATTCATCGTTTCTTATTTCGTTCAAGATTCCACACTGGATGAAAAGTTACTGAACTCTTGTGAAGGAGACAGCCTGATGAACGATGCTAATAAACTTGAGGATCCTTTGTCCAGTTATGATACATCTGAGTGTAGTACAAGATCTAGTGGTGATGGACTATCCCAATCTTTACTATAGGTCGAAGTATCCAGTGAGGAATGATTCTGTGAGCAAAAGTCACTAAAATTTTTGCCAGTTATTGAAATTCTTTGTAATTTACCTATCTAGGGTAGCTCTGCAGGCTATAGAGCATAATATTTGTACCCGAAATTCTTAGTGTATGAACACAGGAGTAGGAGAAAGAGACCATTCACTTTAGATCTAACATCTTCTTTTCTGAAACAGATACTTTTTTATCCTCAATGAAACACTTTTGCAAGTGATATTAACTTGGGTTACATCCGTCCATGTGTTCTTGCATTTGCTTTTCCCGGCACTAACTCTGTTTTCAAGCTAGTACTTCCCTAGTGCCTTTTGCTGTGGAGCAGCTCTCATGTTCAATACAATGTCTGCTAGAAACAGAAAGGCCGAACTACAAATTGCGGTTGTATGGGTCATGACTCCAAAACCGTTAAATATAACTACCTGAAACTTTGTACAACTATCATGCTAGCATTTAGGTAACGTCTTTTGCTATGGAGGAGTTCTAATACTTTATATCTAACCATGGAAACAGGTAAAACTAAAAGTTGCGTTGTTTTGCACATACATCATTCACATCCTCTCTGAAACCCATCCATCCCTCCCATCCATCTCTCAGACCCATCCCTCACATTCATCTTGGTTTGATAGGTATTTGAGACAACCTGATATAATGGTTATTAGATAGACAAAAATGTAATATTCAAGATTCTGAGTTAAGATATCTAAGTAAATAATCTGTGTCCAGAAAACTGTTTGAAAAAGTCATATAGCAATTCATAAAGTAACATATCAGAAATTGTAGAAATGGTAACTTTGTATGAAATTGTAATGACTCCTTCTGTGTGATTTAATATTGAGATGAAATGGGAGAGTTATCTCTTTGGAGAAATGTTAGATAAATGTACTGTTTGTATAGGATAATCATATTGGTAAGTTGTTTCATTGTTCTACTGATCAGTCAGGTAGTTGAAGAATCATAATTGTTCTTGAACTGGTATCGGTCTTAATTGAGGCCCCACTGAGTATACAGTATTGTTCTGGCAATAAGTCCATGTCATAAACTCATCCAAATTAAGTAGTTGTTAGAGTATGTTCCCTCAATATCCTGATAACTACAATACTATCTTTGCTTCATCAGAAGCATTGAAAATTTTATGGTGTGATTCATGGAAAAAAATTGGTCGTATTTAATATCTTATAAAAATGTAGATCCATATCATTATATGTATTATAGATTTTTATTATTCAATTTTATATAACTTTTATTTTTACGCTTTTTATCTTTGATCAAGAATTCCAACTACCAGTACTTATTTCCAGTATGTTTATACATATATCTCAGCAAATTTTCAGCAATATTTGGTAATTAACAACATTGAACCTTTCATAGCATACTTGTGCTTAGCTTAAATCTGATCAGGATTAGACATGTCGGAGTGTATAGGTTTGTGTGATAAAAACATGTGCCTATTGGTATTAGCCTAAAATGGATCAGGATGAGACATGTCAAAGTGTAGAGGTTTGTGTGATAAAAACATGTGCCTATTGGTATTAGCCTAAAATAGATCAGGAAAATTAATTTAGATTGTATAGGTTTGTGATAAAAACATGGCTGTTGGTATTAGCTTAAATTTGAAATTTTACCCTGTTTTTATAGACATGTCTGCTTTACTTGTGGTTCCTAAGCAGAAATTATTACATTGTATATAATTTATAATACATTTTATAGCAGATCTGTGATAATGTATTTTTTACCAAGTGGGACAAATAGTTCTTTTTTAATTAATTATTTTTGATTTTAAACATTTGGGAAAAATGAAACTTGGCCGATATTTTTGCATATGATCAGAATGATGAGAGAGTATTCTATTATTTTGTTATTGATGTAGAAGCAATGAGGGCATGATACAAGCATATTAGTACAACTGTGATAACAGGGTACCCATTTAATCAGTGCAACTATACTGCAATAAAGTTACAAAACACATATGTGTGGAAATGAAATGTAAATGAATAAAACTCCCACTATCTGACAGCTCTCCTGATCCCAGAAGGCTACAATATTATGATCAATGTTCAACAGACGTCTAATACTCCTATAAGACTTCGAATAAATGTAATAAACATATTTTTTGAGACAATTCTTTGTGAAAGACGTTTTCCTGAAATAAACAGAGAAAACATGTTTAGAAATTTGTTGTTGTTCCTCTAAAAGTGTTGGGGTGGGGTTGGGGGGTGGGAGTTACAAAGCATGAAGCCATGGTTTTGTTTTAAATGCATTTGGGAACAGGAGATAAAAATGTGATGTATTTTCAGAAAGAACATGCTGTTTTCCTGAAGGTCAAATAATTACCCGGTATGTGCTAAAAAAATCTTCAAACAGTATAAAATAAAAACAGTAATTAGAAGTTTTGTGCAAAGTAATTAAAATTAATTGACAATATTGCTTTGTATATTTTTTAAGGAAAAACATGCAAAGGTGAAAATCTGGTTTTAATTGAAGTATTGTAAAGTGAACGTAAATGAATTGTTTACACTTGGTTTTATTAGTACAAAGGGACTGCCACTTACACTAAAACCCACTGAAGCGAAATTTCAACTTTCAAAATGGCTGTCATGTTCCCCGATAACCACAAAAATTCAATGTTCTTACAAATGCTGAATCAATATGCTTACATGAATGCTAAATAATAGATATAAGTTGGTTCACACATTAGACCACCTAATCTGGAATCAAATAAAACTTCTTCGTCCCGGAATCTGATGTGCCATGTCAATATTGGTCTACATCGTGCAGTAATGTTGTTCTAATTGTCGAAGTCGACCATACCTGATGCCTTGAAAAGGTTGGTAGGGAAATCTACATTACTAGAGGTTTGTCTGTCAAGTAGGACACTGGCAATAATAATCCTTTATAGGGTTATTGGCGTCGAAGCTGTCAGGCTGGTTTCAAACATTTTACTTTACACTGCTCTAATGCCTGCAGTGGATCTAACATTATACAATGTCTCACGAGTGCTGATAGATCCAGATCTCCTAATCACCATCATTACTGAAGTGATCACTATGTAGCCAGCTGCTGATGATATCTGGTAAGTGCCACAGCATATTGTCCAATGGTATTCCATGTCTAACTATTGAAAGTCACAATTATCCACAGTAGCAACTAGTTTTACAAATAGTTACTTGGCCTTCTGGTGAAATCTGGCTCATTTGTTGTGAACACTAAGGTGCATTTTCATTTTGGCAGCCAGCTCCTTATCCTTTACGTCTTGCTCTTATGTTTTAACATATATGGGTACTCAGATTCCATTAAGACAGGCTGTTACTATTCTAATAAGTGTCTCAATGACATCAATAAAAATCGTTGGAGACAAGTTGTGTTTTGAAAAACAGCCATTGCTTGAATCGTACATGATATGACTCCACTACCCATCTGGATTTAGTTATGGGTTCTATCAAGGTTAGCTTTTAGGTTGACATAATGAGTCTTCCCAAGTTTTGGATGGCATATTTGTTGTTAAACCATGTGATTCCAAATCTGGCAAAACATCCTGAAACCCTCAATCAACAAGGTCATCTTTCTCCAGCCAGGAAAGACTATCCATGATGGCTTTTGTAATCTTTGCATCATTATTAAAAGTCCCACTATGTCCAGAATCAGACAGGGCTTTGCTCGTGAACTTCTAATAGTTCTACTTCTTCTGGCCACAGTAAGAGATTCTCTGGAGCTTGTGATCAGAACTCTTAGGAATAAAGATATAAGTGCCATCAAGTATGGCAATCGCCTGCTGGCCAAGAAATGCTTCTGAGAACACAGTGTTATGCTCCAGAATATTTTCTCTTGTAAGATGTTCTTCTCCTAGCAGCAAAGGTTATTTCTAATGCTCTTACTATGGAATGAAATGTTTTTGAGATACTGGAAACTGACATGTTAAAAAGAGTTTAACACCATTTCCATGATATATCCATCTTTATTTTTACACAGAACAACAGTAATGCATTCTTGTGGTTTGGAGTGTAGATACGAGTGCTAATAGAGTATGAACAATAAGGGCGAACTTTTAGAAATTGTGTTCTTGTCAAACCAGTCCAGGCTTTACAATCTGCATCATCCAGAGAGGAGAAACCGACAATAAAAGATGACTCCTACTTTGATAGCATTTGTGATATCTCCCAAAGATCATCATTGATTTGCTTTTACCTGGAAGGTTACAAGCTTGGAAGTCAACATTTATCTTTCATCAGTGCAGATTGTAACGTTAGGGTTAAGATCTTTCTCTACGAGATGATGTGAACAGATGTGTGAAGACCAAGGACTCCACAGCTTGTGACAAAAGATGAGTTGGTTTTTTGTGCACTTGGGCAATATGGTCGAGTTTTGATTAAAGCTCTTTTTGCGTGGGAAAACTGGCCATAAAACAGATCCTGTATGGACATTTCACATCAACATTTTCACCTTCTGGTTGCAGCTTCTTTTCTGATACTTCTTAAACCACTTACCACATAAACCAATCTCTTGATCATCAGTAAAGTTATTGCCATCTGCTTTTAAAACATCAAACAACCAATTGTGGTGGAGAAGTCTTATATTTTCAGCAGATTTCTTGGTTTTAATGTCTCTCCTAAAGACAACTTAGCAACCTGCACCTACACATCTACCTCACATTGTGAGAATGGTACTGTACTTGGTGTTTAAAGTCACATCAAAAGAACAATTGATAATATAGGGATATATGGGGTATATGATATATTATTGGAAGATTTGTATAATAACTATCGGTCATAAAGTATATTGTATTTAACATCCTAATTATAATTGACAGATATAGGCACTCAAGGAGATGTCGGCATTACTTGTATACATGATAGGGGTTATTATATGATAGGAAAGACGTGTACATGAAGGTTTGGAGTGTAACTGGGTGGTCGCCTATGTCCACCATCGTTCAACAAGTTGTTGGGGTGATACACATCAAAGTAAAAAACCAACACTTTTGCACAAATGGTGAAGTTTCGATCTTTGATCAGGGTTAGGGTAAGAGATAAAGCTATCTATATGTTAAATAACTTTGAATGGACTGAATATGGAAGATGTTCACAATGCCATTTGTTCACAAAATTTAACATTTTTCTCACAAATGCTTAAAAAATAATAATATCAGCAGTATACATACTGTTTTAGTATGTTGGTATTTACTTTATGGTTCGAACTTTCCTATTTCATTAAACTATCAGCATTCATAGTTTAGTAATTAAGTTAAAATAATTAATTATCTTTTATCTGTTTTGTGACTATCAGCGTTCATAGTTTAGTAATTAAGTTAAAAGAATTAATTATTTTTTATCTGTTTTGTGACTATCAGCGTTCATAGTTTAGTAATTAAGTTAAAATAATTAATTATTTTTTATCTGTTTTGTGACTATCAGCGTTCATAGTTTAGTAATTAAGTTAAGATAATTAATTATTTTTATCTGTTTTGTGACTATCAGCGTTCATAGTTTAGTTATTAAGTTAAAATAATTAATTATTTTTTATCTGTTTTGTGACTATCAGCGTTCATAGTTTATAGTTAAAAGAATTAATTATTTTTTATCTGTTTTGTGAATTAAGTTAAAAGAATTAATTATTTTTTATCTGTTTTGTGACTATCAGCGTTCATAGTTTAGTTATTAAGTTAAAAGAATTAATTATTTTTTATCTGTTTTGTGACTATCAGCGTTCATAGTTTAGTAATTAAGTTAAAATAATTAATTATTTTTTATCTGTTTTGTGACTATCAGCGTTCATATTAAGTTAAAATAATTAATTATTTTTTATCTGTTTTGTGAATCAGCGTTCATAGTTTAGTAAGTTAAAATAATTAATTATTTTTTATCTGTTTTGTGACTATCAGCGTTCATAGTTTAGTAATTAAGTTAAAATAATTAATTATTTTTTTATCTGTTTTGTGACTATCAGCGTTCATAGTTTAGTAATTAAGTTAAAAGAATTAATTATTTTTTATCTGTTTTGTGACTATCAGCTGTTTAGTTTAGTGTTAAAATAATTAATTATTTTTTATCTGTTTTGTGACTATCAGCGTTCATAGTTTAGTGTTAAAATAATTAATTATTTTTTATCTGTTTTGTGACTATCAGCGTTCATAGTTTAGTAATTAAGTTAAAATAATTAATTATTTTTTATCTGTTTTGTGACTATCAGCGTTCATAGTTTAGTAATTAAGTTAAAATAATTAATTATTTTTTATCTGTTTTGTGACTATCAGCATTCATGGTTTAGTAATTAAGTTAAAATAATTAATTATTTTTTATCTGTTTTGTGACTATCAGCGTTCATAGTTTAGTAATTAAGTTAAAATAATTAATTATTTTTTATCTGTTTTGTGACTATCAGCATAGTTTAGTAATTAAGTTAAAAGCCTAATCAGCGTTCATAGTTTAGTAATTAAGTTAAAATAATTAATTATTTTTTTATCTGTTTTGTGACTATCAGCGTTCATAGTTTAGTAATTAAGTTAAAATAATTAATTATTTTTTATCTGTTTTGTGACTATCAGCGTTCATAGTTTAGTAATTAAGTTAAAAGAATTAATTATTTTTTATCTGTTTTGTGACTATCAGCGTTCAAAAATTTAATTATTTTTTATCTGTTTTGTGACTATCAGCGTTCATAGTTAAATTAAGTTAAAATAATTAATTATTTTTTTTATCTGTTTTGTGACTATCAGCGTTCATAGTTTAGTAATTAAGTTACATAATTAATTATTTTTTATCTGTTTTGTGACTATCAGCGTTCATAGTTTAGTAATTAAGTTAAAATAATTAATTATTTTTTATCTGTTTTGTGACTATCAGCATTCATAGTTTAGTAATTAAGTTAAAATAATTAATTATCTTTTATCTGTTTTGTGACTATCAGCGTTCATAGTTTAGTAATTAAGTTAAAATAATTAATTATTTTTTATCTGTTTTGTGACTATCAGCGTTCATGGTTTAGTAATTAAGTTAAAATAATTAATTATTTTTTATCTGTTTTGTGACTATTAAGTAATTAAGTTAAAAGAATTAATTATTTTTTATCTGTTTTGTGACTATCAGCGTTCATAGTTTAGTAATTAAGTTAAAAGAATTAATTATTTTTTATCTGTTTTGTGACTATCAGCGTTCATAGTTTAGTAATTAAGTTAAAATAATTAATTATTTTTTATCTGTTTTGTGACTATCAGCGTTCATAGTTTAGTAATTAGGCCTAAGTTAAAATAATTAATTATTTTTTTTATCTGTTTTGTGACTATCAGCGTTCATAGTTTAGTAATTAAGTTAAAATAATTAATTATTTTTTAATCTGTTTTGTGACTATCAGCATAGCGTTAAATAATTATTTTTTATCTGTTTAGAAGTTAAAATAATTAATTATTTTTTATCTGTTTTGTGAAAGCGTTCATAGTTTAGTAATTAATTAATTTATTTTTTATCTGTTTTGTGACTATCAGCATTCATAATTTAGTAATTAAGTTAAAATAATCAATTATCTTTTATCTGTTTTGTGACTATCAGCATTCATAGTTTAGTAATTAAGTTAAAATAATTATATTATTTTTTATCTGTTTTGTGACTATCAGCGTTCATAGTTTAGTTTTAAGTTAAAATAATTAATTATTTTTTATCTGTTTTGTGACTATCAGCGTTCATAGTTTAGTAATTAAGTTACATAATTAATTTTTATCTGTTTTGTGACTATCAGCGTTCATAGTTTAGTAATTAAGTTAAAATAATTAATTATTTTTTATCTGTTTTGTGACTATCAGCGTTATAGTAGTTTTTAATCTGTTTTGTGACTTAGCGTTCATTTTAGTTTAAGTTAAAATAATTAATTATTTTTTATCTGTGTTTTTTCGCGTTATAACGTGTATTCAGTTTGCGTAATAACGTGTTTATTTGTATTATTACGTGTTTATTTACGTTATAGCGCATTTTTTTTGCGTTATTACGTAAAAAATCACGTTACTTCGGGTTTATTTGCGTATTTACATGTTTTTTTCGCGTTATTGCATGTTTCCACGTTTTAAATTTTTTGCTTTGACACCATTAGGCTTTCGTATATCAGTGAGTGGTCTCGAAGGGCAAAAAAAACTTGAGACCAACCTCTATGGGAAATTAGCATTGCTATTATACCTGTCATATCCATAACATGATTGCTGACCCCTTGGGCCCTCCTGGCCCCCTTCTCTTGGTCCCAAATAGGTTTAGTCAGCGACAGTTTGCAGATTTTATATTCTGATCCCCATCTGCCTGGGATTGTTTCTATAATAGGTGATAAGAATAGAGGAATGATCTCTTCCACACTAGCAGAGTATGTACATTCAGATGTGAACATTTTGTAATTTTATTTCTATAAACGGATAGATCACATGACTTTTGACCCAAAGCACAATCCTAGGTGGCCCTCCACACAAACAACCAAACAACTTGCAAATATTGGTTTTCAAGGCCCATACCAGAAATAGGTCTATGTATGTATTGCAAACCAAAGTGTTGTTCTATTTTTAGAAACAGATCATATGACCTTTGACCTTAAACCCTGTCTTCCCCTCCACACAAGCAACCTGTGTATCAAATGTGGTCACCAGTGGAAGTTATTGCGCAGAAACCAGAGTCGACAGAGAGACGGAAAGACAGGCATGCTGCTGTATAAAAATAGACATGTCTCCACCACGTTATCACACGTGGAACAAAATGTTTGACATCTGTGACCATAAAAGATTGTCAAGATCTTCTATTTGGACAAACTTAAACATCCTAATCTCAACATTATACAAAGCTTATAAATATCATGACCTTTCATCATCAAGAAAATTTGTACACATTTGACCTTGGAAGGGGGTTATGGTAACTCATCATGCCAATGACCAAATATTACTGGTTTAACCAATGCTGTTTGGCTGCTAAGAAGAGGTTTTAATGAACACCAATCCCATAAGATGTGTAATAATTTTAGATTCGCATAAAATTTTTGCAGAAATCGAAACCGAAAGTACCAGCAAAATCAAGTCTGTCTCTGCCCTCAGACGGCGCGTCGATTTACCCAATAACACCAATAACACCCAATACTACCCAATAACGCCCAATAACACCCAATAACACACTTATGTCATAAATAAATATATAAATTATAGATAAGAGAGAAATTAACGTTTTTTGCAATATGTTTGTATCTGTACCGTTATAGGTCCCTTTTTGCTCTGCACTAAACATCTGAAGGAAAACTTAAATAGGTTTTTAGAAAAGTCCGGCACCCCTCTCAAGGATAGGATCAGAATAACTAAGTCAATATTTGGTAAAGGAGTGGTGTTTGCCAGAAATGAGACCTCCTTTCCATTGAAAAAGGACGATATGTCATGTTATTTTGATTATTTTCCAATGTTTAGGGCATATTGGAACAAGTTTATGGAACCAAAATTGCTGGCTTATGTGATACGTCCATTACAAAACCATCTGATCTCAGACTTGTGGACCAACAATAACGCAGAATCTATAAACAATAGACTGAAGAAAGAAACCGACTGGAAATTGCAAAAATTACCAGAACTCATTACAAAACTGACAAAAGTATCCAACATTCAAATTTTTAATCTGAGGCGGACCTTACACAAAACAGGTAACTGGAAACTTGTCGATCACAGGTCTGAGATCAATCCCGATGTGTGGTGCGAAACTGAAACACAAGATAAAGAAAAGTTGTTTGTTAAATTTCTTCAAAAGAAAAAAAATGAAGGTAAAAGACACAATGGTAAAATCTAAAAACGCCTCCTTCGCCTGTGTCAAACCCAAAGACGCGTGTGGCAAAAGACCAGGGCAAAGGAGGCGTCAACGTTAAGAAAAAACCAGGTTTAATAAACTGAAGAAAATACATTTGTAATTCAGTTGATAAACCACACATCTGGTTCAGTTTAAGATAAAACTAGCTTTTATATAGTGGGTTCCTGGTCAGGTTGTTTTACTATGGAAGCTGTTCGGCTTTATATACAAACATGTATAGACTAGAAAATTAACATCTGGTACACATAAATACACATAAATGTTTAGTTTATAAACAGAAGGAGTTTTAGGATGTTTCTCCAAAAATGGTTTTAAATTTTCGTAAGCTGGACATCGTAGTATAAAATATTTTATACTCTAGCTCAGTATACTGTCCACTCATTATTATTACCATGTAATTAAAACATTAATGACGATATGGTATAAATTTGATGTAATTTGTATTAAATGCCATTAATGTATATTAATTGTCTGGAAATGTTTTTGTCACTGTGTATGGTGTGGATGACTGCTAGGATACGATTACCATGATTACTAAAGGGGTTGTATTGAAAGTGATCATATGTCTTGATTTTACTGTATATGTTTATTGTTACCTGGTGATATTGATGCAGAAATAAAATATAACATATTAAACAATTCTTGTTGTCAATTGATGTAATTATTTAGTTATGGTATCCTTGACAAGATGCAAAGTATAAATGAGTTATTAACATAGTGGGCCATGGTGTGCCGAATTAACTATCCATTTCGTACCTATTAATCTTTCGACTTTTTATATAAAGTCAAAGTTTATCTAAAATATTAACATTTGCACCGTGGTATTCCTATTTTACCCTGATGAGTTGCGCAGCATGTCACATGATCGCCCCGAATGACGATCAGATCAGCTGGGAAGTTTCCGAATGACGACTTTGCCGAGTGTGATCTCTCGCCACTCTAATTAAATATATGCCACTATGCAAAATTTTCACAGACGATAGACTATTGAATAACATCTAGTTTTGTGCCATAAGTCATCGGAGACGTCATTTTCTCTATATATTTCATGTATTTTGAGATCTATTCAATAATTTTTTTCACCTTTGTTTTTAACGAAATTTGACTAAATTTTATATATGAGTATGGAATTAAATTTACATTTTACTGATAATATTTTACATAACATTTCTTATATTCGACATTAAATTTGGTTTCCACTTCCCCGCCAATAATTCCCATTTCTTATATAACCGTTGAGTTAATGATGACATTTCGTAAAAGTTGGTACATATTATAACCTTTTATATCTCTGAAGTTTCTTATCGAAATATAATGTAATTATTATATGGAGAATATACAGACAATGTGTAAAATTGCATTATTTATAATTGACCAAAACACGTCTCATCGTCAAAATGACAAATTAAAAACGTAAAATATACACAAAATATTCAACCGATACCTTGATGATGACTCTTGGCACATAGCCTAGTCGTGTCGGCTAGTATATAACTATTGGGTAGTTATTGGGTGTTATTGGGTGTTATTGGGTAGTTATTGGGTGTTATTGTGTAGTATTGCGTTTTATTGGGTAAATCGACGCGCCCCTGTCAGACGGCGCGACGATTTACCCAAATATACCCAAATACACCCAAATAACGCCAAATCGTACCCAAATATACCCAAATTCGTTCCCGCTTCATTTTTGTCCGTTTCTGCCCGTTAGCCTATATGGTATTACGGGATTTATGTGAATTGCCTTAGTAAATGGAAGCTAAAATTAGACAAAGATAGTCTATTTGATCATGTGTATATCGTTTATTAGTAATAAAATATCATACCAGAAACGTATCTATAACAGATTTACGACCCTGATAATACAGAGTCCGTTACGGCCCGTTCCTGTAAATCGATTTGGCTTTATTTGAGTATATTTTGGGTATATTTGGGTAAGATTTGTCTTAAATTGGGTATATTGGGGTATATTTTGGGTATATTTGTGAAAGATTTGGGTGTAATGGGGTGTATTTGTGAATGATTTGGGTGTATTTGGGTATCCCTGTCAGACGCTTAGTGTAGACGGCTAGTAGTGCAAAGGTAGCCATGATAGTTTAAAATCAGTTGCAGTTAAGTAAATAATGCAACACATGCGCATTAAAACACGGGGAAACCCAACGGAAAAACCTAACGTAAAGTTTGCGAATCTGTGTCAAAATAACGCTCACTATTCTATCAACAACGAAACCATCAGTAGCATTTTAATAGTCTTTATCAGAGATGTATATGTGTTATATATGTCTCTGATCAAATGTATGGTGAGGTTATTGATTACAAGATCGTCGACTGTGAAAAGAAAATGAATTTACCAGCAGCCAGATATACGCATTAAGCTGGTAAGTATACTCATAATGACCAGAGACCTGTCGCTGTAAACACAGATCCCTGGATAGAGGATAGAAACCCAAGAAATTTTAATTTAGTACAGTGGACAACGTATCTGGTATTTATCTGAGAATTTGGTGAGTGGAGGGCGGGGGGGGGGTGTACTACTTGGATTGGGGACATATTCTCATTAACTGGACTTGCTGAACACCAGACTAGTAGCAGAGACATTGAAATAAATAAAGTTGCATTGGTGCCCACATACATTGAGAGACTCGGGAATAATACTTAATGTTACTTTCACAAGCGTCGCTGTAACCGCAGGAAACTGGATGTAATGTGTAGATTACACATAGTTTAGCTAGTTTTATATCAGTTCCGGATATTACGGATTCTTCGTCTCCGTAATTCAGCCATTACACACCGCGCCTTAATTTCTTGTAGTATTATGGGAGAGTCGGGTTTTGTATAAACATGTGAAACAACCCTTGTTGTTATACTGCTCATATCTTAGCGGGGAATACACCATACTTGATGACAAGTGACTTTGTTGAGGTCAGCTTTTGTAAGAATTTGCTGTAGCATATTTGTTAGCTAGGGAGGGCTATTTACATGTTTACATATACATGTAGCTTGATCAATTGAGTTTAAGTCTAGTAAGCTAGAGGTCTTAGGTTTTAAATCTTTCCAGATACACTAAAATGAAAAATAACCCCTGCTACATATAAATGGTACAGTGGCAAGTTCATGTACCTTGATATCTTGTAGAAACAACAGAATTAACACATGCTGAACTGATGTTTGTGACAGGAATAAAACTACAGAAAATTCAACCCTAAAGTCATTTTAGTTTGTGATAGAATATTTACTTTCCTATTAAGTTTTAAAAAAACAGTATTCCACAACTTTTACATTTCTGTCCAATACCCCTCAAATTTAGAATCCTGATACAACCTAGTCCAATCCAAGTTTAATCCACTCCTCAACAAGATTCACCTTCTGTGGATACAAAATTTGAAATAGGGGATTGTCAAAAAATCAAAATCTGTTAAAATGAGATAACCCATTGATGCAAGTTAAAAAGTCTTCAATTAATGTGGTGTATTTATTCATTAAATATTGATGATGGGGGCCTTGTTCTTGTTTGATATACATTTCCAATTTTGTTTTTGTTTCCAATGGACAAATGTGAATGCATTTATGTTATCACTTTTGCAACTTGATTGAAGAAGATGCAGTATGGATTTCAGTATTGTTATTTAAAAGTGTGGACAGTTACTGTAGTCTGAGAGTTAAAGGATTGAAAACTCAACTGTAGAACTATTTCACCATGACTACTTGTGTTGTATATATATCAGGTAATCATCTGCAGCATACTTTATATACTCATGTACCTTTGTATACATTTCAGATTTTTTGGTTTCATGTGAATGGCTGTAGTAACCAGGTTGTGTCTTTCAGTAACCCTGCTACTGGTAATGTTATTTATACCATACAACAATATGTATACAGGTGAACATGTAACACACATAAAAAAAACATGCAGCATTGCATACAGGGAAATTGATTACTTACAGAAGAACAACAGAATATGTACATGAACATATGTACATATTGGAAAATGTTTTATAGAAATTATATCGCTACATGGAAAATTTATTTACATACAGGAACAATAGATTACATACAGGAAAACACCTTACATAAACAGTATGTTAGCTACAGGAAATACATATTACATATAGAAAGTAGATGTTACATACAAGAAATATATGTTACATACGAGAAATATATTTTACATACAGGAAGTACATATAACATATAGAAAGTAGATTTTACATACAAGAAGTATATGTTACATACAAGAACATATTACATACAAGAAGTACATGTTACATACAAGAAGTACATGTTACATACAGGAAGTACATATTACATACAGGAAGTGGATGTTACATACAGGGAAACCAGATAACATACATATACATTTACATCTTCATTCTTACGAAACATGTACCTACTGATCATCGTTAATATATTTACAGATACCATATTAATATACATTTTCATACTTACTGTACTTACAGACACCACTTCAAAATATATCTTCATACTTACTGTACTTACAGACACCACTTCAAAATATATCTTCATACTTACTATACTTACAGACACCACCTCAAAATATATCTTCATACTTACTGTACTTACAGATACCACCTCAAAATATATCTTCATACTTACTATACTTACAGATACCACCTCAAAATATATCTTCATACTTACTGTACTTACAGACATCACTTCAAAATATATCTCCATACTTACTATACTTACAGATACCACCTCAAAATATATCTTCATACTTACTGTACTTACAGACACCACTTCAAAATATATCTCCATACTTACTGTACTTACAGACACCACTTCAAAATATATCTTCATACTTACTATACTTACAGATACCACCTCAAAATATATCTTCATACTTACTTTACTTACAGATACCACCTCAAAATACATCTCCATACTTATTTTACTCACTAGCAGCTAAAAGATTAGTTTCTTGACTGTTTTGTTTGTATAAGCATGGGCACAAAAGTTCAAGGTTGAGTTTGCACCTGCTTAAAACAACAAGCTTCAGAAAGGTGTTATATAACAGCAGAGTCTCCTTTTGACAAGTTCATTCTTCTAAAAAAATATATTTTAAACCTCTTTTTTGCAAGTGTTGTAAGAAGTCATATTATTTCACCATTAATCTGTCTGCAAGATTTCTCCATAGAACTGGAAGGCAGCAACCAAGTAGATATATTTTGTCCTTTATGTTGATGATTTAGTAATTCAATACTGTAGGGTATTTTGTTTGATAAAGATCACAACAGTTTCGTTTCCATTCACTGCACTCAGTTGTTATAAGTGATTAAAGAACCAATAAGTATTGTTTTGACTAAGTACTCGTTGTTCTTTTTCTCAGGGGATACATTTTGTTGTTGGTGAAAAATATTCAGATTACCTGTTGTCAGGAGAGACAGGAAAATTGTAAGTAAATTTAGTACACTGTAATATCTTTCCAGTGTTAAATGTCTACAGTAATTAGTTACAGTATCATTCTCCATATGTATGAAGATTTACATTTCTTTATCAAAAGTGCTTAGTTAATTTGGTAATTAGAAAAGTTGGCATATAGTTGTACCATTATCATATATATCTACATCACTTTGGCAAATTTTAACATAAAAAAATGTATGTGCAGTATTTATCTCCCTTGATAACATTAATCACTTACTTGTTTTTAGTATCTTTAAAACATCAAGTGAAGACGAACAACTGTGTCACATTTGTCCGGATGATGTTTATGGCCAATGTGGAGTAGGTGGTATCAACTTGGCCTGTAAAGAACAAAATGAAATCAACAAAACCTCAACACAATATCCCTGGTGTAACTGTGGTCCAATTGTAGGTAAGGGACTAGCTCCTGTACACATTTTCTGTCTCCCTGATTCTCCTTATCACAAGGATTTGTCTCACCAACAAACCTCAATGTTTTGGAGAAATATCATCTGTATCACAAATGTGTCCTTATACTATACCTGAAAGTGTGTGTCATAATTAGAATGTCTGTACATTACTTGAATGTCTGTATCTCACTTGAATGTCTGTACCTCACTTGAATGTCTGTACCTCACTTGAATGTCTGTGTCTCACTTGAATGTCTGTGTCTCACTTGAATGTCTGTACGTCACTTCAATGTCTGTACCTCACATGGATGTCTGTACCTCACTTGAATGTCTGTACCTCACTTGAATGTCTGTGTCTCACTTGAATGTCTGTATTTCACTTGAATGTCTGTGTCTCACTTGAATGTCTGTGTCTCACTGGAATGTCTGTGTCTCACTTGAATGTCTGTACCTCACTTGAATGTCTGTACCTCACATGAATGTCTGTACCTCACTTGAATGTCTGTACTTCACTTGAATGTCTGTGTCTCACATGAATGTCTGTACCTCACTTGAATGTCTGTAATCTCACTTGAATATCAGTATCACATGTGAATGTCTGTATAACACCTGAATGTCTGTGTCACACCTGAATATCAGTATAATAATTGATTGTCAGTGTCAAATTGAAATGTCTATATCACACCTGAATGTCTGTGTCACACCTGATTGTTTGTATGACACCTGAATGTCTGTATGACACCTGAATGTATGAATCACACCTGAATGTCAGCATCAAACCTGAATGTCTTTGTCATACTTGAGTGTCTGTATAATACTTGTTTCTGTATAATACATAAATGTCTCTATAATACTTGTTTCTGTATAATACTTGTTTCTGTATAATACATAAATGTCTGTATAATATGTATAATACCTGAATGTCTGTATAATACCTGAATGTCTGTATAATACTTAAATGTATATGTCACACCTGAAAGTCTGTGTCACATTCAGTGTCTGCAAAATACCTGAATGTCTGTATAATATGTATAATACCTGAATGTCTGTATAATACATGAATGTCTGTATCACACCTGAATGTCTGTATAACACATGAATGTCTGTATAAAACATGAATGTCTGTATAATACATGAATGTCTGTATAATACATGAATGTCTGTATCACACCTGAATGTCTGTATCACACCTGAATGTCTGTTACACCTGAATGTCTGTATCACACCTGGATTTCTGTATCTCACTTTAACATCTGTATCACACCTTAATGTCTGTGTAACACCTGAATATTTGCATCACACCTGGATTTCTGTATCTTACTTGAACATCAGTATCACACCTTAATGTCTGTGTAACACCTGGATGTCTGTATCTCACCTGAATGTCTGTATCACACCTGTATGTCTGTCACACCTGAATGTCTGTATCACACCTGAATGTCTGTATCTCACTTTAACATCTGTATCACACTTTAATGTCTGTGTAACACCTGAATATTATATATTGGCTGAAAGAGTAATAAAATATGAAACTTTTCCTGTATGTATAGGTTGTAACTCACTGCCAGAATATGACAATGGAAGGTACAGGTGTTGGCCGTTTGGAAAAGTTACTGGATCTGTGTACCAGACATGTGTACCTGAGTGTGTGGCTGGGTTCATTCTGTCCAAGGGTAACCAGCTGAGATGTGGGGAGAACAAACAGTGGAATGAGACTGTGGTGCCACCTATATGTATACAAGACAGTAATGTTTTACTCTATATACATCATGATTTAACAGCTTCACTATCAATATCAGTGTCTTTTCATACTAAAGACAATGGAGAGGAATAGAAAGTGTTGTGGTATAGTCAGGATAATATCAAATCATCTATCACTATAATTCATCTTTAATGCAGCCATTATTTTTCTCACTAATTCATCCTTCACTTCACTACTTCCACTAATCCAGTCATTACTACTTCCACTAATCCAGTCATCACTACTCCCACTAATCCAGTCATCACTACTCCCACTAATCCAGCCATCACTACTCCCACAAATCCAGTCATCACTACTCCCACTAATCCAGTCATCACTACTCCCACTAATCCAGTCATTACTACTCCCACTAATCCAGCCATCACTACTCCCACTAATCCAGCCATCACTACTCCCACTAATCCAGTCATTACTACTCCCACTAATCCAGCCATCACTACTCCAACTAATCCAGCCATCACTACTCCCACTAATCCAGCCATCACTACTCCCACTAATCCAGTCATCACTAATCCAGCCATCACTATTCCCACTAATCCAGCCATCACTACTCCCACTAATCCAGCCATCACTACTCCCACTAATCCAGCCATCACTACTCCCACTAATCCAGCCATCACTACTCCCACTAATCCAGTCATCACTACTCCCACTAATCCAGTCATCACTACTCCCACTAATCCAGCCATCACTACTCCCACTAATCCAGTCATCACTACTCCCACTAATCCAGCCATCACTACTCCCACTAATACAGCCATCACTACTCCCACTAATCCAGTCATCACTACTCCCACTAATCCAGCCATCACTACTCCCACTAATCCAGCCATCACTACAACCACTAATCCAGTCATCAAAGGTGACATATCTAATGTGATATTGATATCTAATGTTTTTAATTTTCTTTGTCATCAGCTCCAAAGTTAGTAGTGACACTTCCCCCTATAAGGAACCAATCAGCTTCAATACGTTTACCACCTAGCAGTGGTGTGCAACCAGAAAATGGAACAGATCAGCACAGAGACTCAGATGTGTTAAATCCAGGTAACATGATTAATTTCTAAAACTGAAATGACATAGTTTCATGGAAGAAAAACTTGAAAATGATATATGCCTTATTGTCCTCACTAAAGCTTTTTTTAAAGATTTCACAACATCTGAATGAGAATCAATGGACAATTGTGAAGCCGCTATGTTAAATCATTACTGATGTCATTTTTTACAATTCTTTACTTACACTGATTATATCTGACTGTTGGTGTAGTTTGGGTTTTCAAAAATCTTCCTTGAAAAGGTAGTCTGACATTTTCTGACTTAGACTCACCAAGATTTACAGGGCAGATTTCACTGAATTTGCAAGTTCAAGGTCTCCATAGACAACAAAGAAAATACAGTCATGTTAAATGGAATCAGATCATAATTCAAAGACAAAGGTGATGAAACAAGGGCAAAATATGAACAAAAGAATGATTTGCATGGTCTGTCTGAGTAAGTAGGGTTCCAATGGAGAGCAAGGTAACCACCAATGGAACCACCATATATACTAAGGAACATTAAATATGCTCAGCTTCATATCACACAAAGAAATGTCTTAATTCTTGATGATATCGTTATGAAAAGCACAAAACTTACCTATAATCTTCATCATCTATAGAAATCCTGTGTTTGTCTGTCAGTTGCTGACAACTTGCAATGAAATTATGATACTGGGAAAAAGCCTTAGAATAGTGAATCAACGGTGACTTGTAAATATCATAGGTTTGGGGTGCAGAGTTGTTGCTATCCAGAAATAGAAAATTCAGAATAGGGAAACAGTGTGCTAGAAAGTTGTCTTTGATGGTTTCGTTGTAGGTGGTAAGCAGCTGATGTAGCGCAGTTCATGTAATTGATTTCCAATTCTGAAGAGTGTATAAGATGAACATAGACAGTAAATATCTTGTTATTTAAAGATATCATCAATATATCTGAAAGTGAAATTGAAGGACTTTGCAAGGTCTTTGTGACCTATTTTGCTCTATGAAAAATTCATATGAAAACATAAAAGAGTATGAGAGGGGCAATTAGTTCTCATATTACGCCAAAGTCTGTTGGAAGATCTTAAACCAAACTCGACGAAGATATTGAATTTGAAATTTGATCGTTTTGATGATCTCATCCTTGGTATCTTTTTCTTCATTGATTTTTTCGCTAAGTACATTTTAGTATAATTCACAACCAAACATAATCAAGGATTTTGATATCAGATCTAGCACTTTGATAGAAATTTTGAAACAGAATGCTAAGCTTTTAGAGCCACATGAAAGGGGTTAGTTATTGTCAATTTTTTGTCAATGAGGAAATTACAATGACAATGAGCAATGTCTGTTTAAAAGGTACTTGGATACTGGATCTTTAAACTTAATTTAAGGATTGCTCATAGTTCAAACGGTTTATAGGTCATTGTAAAAGGCATCGTAGCATCATTTACAAAAAAGTTTGCTGTGAGTACAGATTGTCTCGGATAAAACAGTTGACACCAAACTTCCGTTCCAAAAATTGTTTAAAACTTTTCATCATCTGATATTTTTAACTGGCATGAGATTGGGATTTTGTACATGTGTGAACAGTCAAATTCTATACATTCATCATTCAAATATGATGTAGACCTCGTGGTTTCTGTGTCTGTGATTACATCTCATTTGAAGAGATGTCAGAAGGAACCTCTTTGCACACTAACTTTGGTTCAAAACTTTTCCTTTAAATGAAGTGTATAAAGCCATTATGTGTCCGTAATGTTGTAATGTTGACACAGTTCACTTCAGAACAAAAACCATTCCTACGTAGTTTGTCATTTTGTTTCACCAACATACATTAAACCACGTACTAATATCATGGTGAAGGTTATATCAGGCTCATTTCTCCATACTAACCTAAGTTTGATTATCTTTTTTTGCCTTATTTTCAGATTTGATTGTGATATTAGCTGTAGTGATCGCTTGCGTGGTTGTATTTGTGATTGGGTTACTACTAAACAAGTTTAAGAAGAGATTGTGTTGTTGTCCAAGAGGAAGAACGTACACAGGCAGAGGTAAACATTTAATATGCTGTTACTTATAACTGGTAAATATACAATACACTGCTCACTAATTACAGATAGATATACAATACACTGCTCACTAATTACAGATAGATATACAATACATTACAGATAGATATACAATACACTGCTCACTAATTACAGATAGATATACAATACACTGCTCACTAATTACAGATAGATATACAATACACTGCTCTCTAATTACAGATAGATATACAATACACTGCTCACTAATTACAGATAGATATACAATACACTGCTCACTAATTACAGATAGATATACAATACACTGCTCACTAATTACAGATAGATATACAATACACTGCTCACTAATTACAGATAAATATACAATACACTGCTCACTAATTACAGATAGATATACAATACACTGCTCACGAATTACAGATAGATATACAATACACTGCTCATTATTACAGATATATATACAATACACTGCTCACTAATTACAGATATATATACAATACACTGCTCACTAATTACAGATAAATATACAATACACTGCTCACTAATTACAGATAGATATACAATACACTGCTCTCTAATTACAGATAGATATACAATACACTTCTCTCTAATTACAGATAGATATACAATACACTGCTCACTAATTACAGATAGATATACAATACACTGCTCTCTAATTACAGATAGATATACAATACACTGCTCTCTAATTACAGATAGATATACAATACACTGCTCTCTAATTACAGATAGATATACAATACACTGCTCACTAATTACAGATATATATACAATACACTGCTCTCTAATTACAGAAAGATATACAATACACTGCTCTCTAATTACAGATAGATATACAATACACTGCTCTCTAATTACAGATAGATATACAATACACTGCTCTCTAATTACAGATAGATATACAATACACTGCTCTCTAATTACAGATAGATATACAATACACTGCTCTCTAATTACAGATAGATATACAATACACTGCTCACTAATTACAGATAGATATACAATACACTGCTCTCTAATTACAGATAGATATACAATACACTGCTCACTAATTACAGATAGATATACAATACACTGCTCACTAATTACAGATAGATATAAAATACACTGCTCTCTAATTACAGATAGATATACAATACACTGCTCACTAATTACAGATAGATATACAATACACTGCTCACTAATTACAGATAGATATAAAATACACTGCTCTCTAATTACAGATAGATATACAATACACTGCTCACTAATTACAGATAGATATACAATACACTGCTCATTATTACAGATATATATACAATACACAGCTCACTAATTACAGATAGATATACAATACACTGCTCACTAATTACAGATAGATATACAATACACTGCTCTCTAATTACAGATAGATATACAATACACTGCTCTCTAATTACTGATAGATATACATTACACTGCTCTCTAATTACAGATAGATATACAATACACTGCTCACTAATTACAGATAAATATACAATACACTGCTCACTAATTACAGATAGATATACAATACACTGCTCACTAATTACAGAAAGATATACAATACACTGCTCACTAAATACAGATAAATATACAATACACTGCTCACTAATTACAGAAAGATATACAATACACTGCTCTCTAATTACAGATAGATATACAATACACTGCTCACTAATTACAGATAGATATACAATACACTGCTCACTAATTACAGATAGATATACAATACACTGCTCTCTAATTACAGATAGATATACAATACACTGCTCACTAATTACAGATAGATATACAATACACTGCTCACTAATTACAGATAGATATACAATACACTGCTCTCTAATTACAGATAGATATACAATACACTGCTCTCTAATTACAGATAGATATACAATACACTGCTCACTAATTACAGATAGATATACAATACACTGCTCTCTAATTACAGATAGATATACAATACACTGCTCACTAATTACAGATAGATATACAATACACTGCTCCCTAATTACAGATAGATATACAATACACTGCTCTCTAATTACAGATAGATATACAATACACTGCTCACTAATTACAGATAGATATACAATACACTGCTCTCTAATTACAGATAGATATACAATACACTGCTCACTAATTACAGATAGATATACAATACACTGCTCTCTAATTACAGATAGATATACAATACACTGCTCTCTAATTACAGATAGATATACAATACACTGCTCACTAATTACAGATAGATATACAATACACTGCTCTCTAATTACAGATAGATATACAATACACTGCTCTCTAATTACAGATAGATATACAATACACTGCTCTCTAATTACAGATAGATATACAATACACTGCTCACTAATTACAGATAGATATACAATACACTGCTCTCTAATTACAGATAGATATACAATACACTGCTCACTAATTACAGATAAATATACAATACACTGCTCACTAATTACAGATAGATATACAATACACTGCTCACGAATTACAGATAGATATACAATACACTGCTCATTATTACAGATATATATACAATACACTGCTCACTAATTACAGATATATATACAATACACTGCTCACTAATTACAGATAAATATACAATACACTGCTCACTAATTACAGATAGATATACAATACACTGCTCTCTAATTACAGATAGATATACAATACACTGCTCTCTAATTACAGATAGATATACAATACACTGCTCACTAATTACAGATAGATATACAATACACTGCTCTCTAATTACAGATAGATATACAATACACTGCTCTCTAATTACAGATAGATATACAATACACTGCTATCTAATTACAGATAGATATACAATACACTGCTCACTAATTACAGATAGATATACAATACACTGCTCTCTAATTACAGATAGATATACAATACACTGCTCTCTAATTACAGATAGATATACAATACACTGCTCACTAATTACAGATATATATACAATACACTGCTCTCTAATTACAGAAAGATATACAATACACTGCTCTCTAATTACAGATAGATATACAATACACTGCTCTCTAATTACAGATAGATATACAATACACTGCTCACTAATTACAGATAGATATACAATACACTGCTCTCTAATTACAGATAGATATACAATACACTGCTCACTAATTACAGATAAATATACAATACACTGCTCACTAATTACAGATAGATATACAATACACTGCTCACGAATTACAGATAGATATACAATACACTGCTCATTATTACAGATATATATACAATACACTGCTCACTAATTACAGATATATATACAATACACTGCTCACTAATTACAGATAAATATACAATACACTGCTCACTAATTACAGATAGATATACAATACACTGCTCTCTAATTACAGATAGATATACAATACACTGCTCTCTAATTACAGATAGATATACAATACACTGCTCACTAATTACAGATAGATATACAATACACTGCTCTCTAATTACAGATAGATATACAATACACTGCTCTCTAATTACAGATAGATATACAATACACTGCTCTCTAATTACAGATAGATATACAATACACTGCTCACTAATTACAGATAGATATACAATACACTGCTCTCTAATTACAGATAGATATACAATACACTGCTCTCTAATTACAGATAGATATACAATACACTGCTCACTAATTACAGATATATATACAATACACTGCTCTCTAATTACAGAAAGATATACAATACACTGCTCTCTAATTACAGATAGATATACAATACACTGCTCTCTAATTACAGATAGATATACAATACACTGCTCTCTAATTACAGATAGATATACAATACACTGCTCACTAATTACAGATAGATATACAATACACTGCTCACTAATTACAGATAGAATTACACTGCTCTCTAATTACAGATAGATATACAATACACTGCTCATTATTACAGATATATATACAATACACAGCTCACTAATTACAGATAGATATACAATACACTGCTCACTAATTACAGATAGATATACAATACACTGCTCTCTAATTACAGATAGATATACAATACACTGCTCTCTAATTACTGATAGATATACATTACACTGCTCTCTAATTACAGATAGATATACAATACACTGCTCACTAATTACAGATAAATATACAATACACTGCTCACTAATTACAGATAGATATACAATACACTGCTCACTAATTACAGAAAGATATACAATACACTGCTCACTAAATACAGATAAATATACAATACACTGCTCACTACTTACAGAAAGATATACAATACACTGCTCTCTAATTACAGATAGATATACAATACACTGCTCACTAATTACAGATAGATATACAATACACTGCTCACTAATTACAGATAGATATACAATACACTGCTCTCTAATTACAGATAGATATACAATACACTGCTCACTAATTACAGATAGATATACAATACACAGCTCACTAATTACAGATAGATATACAATACACTGCTCTCTAATTACAGATAGATATACAATACACTGCTCTCTAATTACAGATAGATATACAATACACTGCTCACTAATTACAGATAGATATACAATACACTGCTCTCTAATTACTGATAGATATACAATACACTGCTCTCTAATTACAGATAGATATACAATACACTGCTCACTAATTACAGATAGATATACAATACACTGCTCTCTAATTACAGATAGATATACAATACACTGCTCACTAATTACAGATAGATATACAATACACTGCTCTCTAATTACAGATAGATATACAATACACTGCTCTCTAATTACAGATAGATATACAATACACTGCTCTCTAATTACAGATAGATATACAATACACTGCTCACTAATTACAGATAGATATACAATACACTGCTCTCTAATTACAGATAGATATACAATACACTGCTCACTAATTACAGATAGATATACAATACACTGCTCACTAATTACAGATAGATATACAATACACTGCTCTCTAATTACAGATAGATATACAATACACTGCTCTCTAATTACAGATATATATACAATACACTGCTCTCTAATTACAGATAGGTATACAATACACTGCTCACTAATTACAGATATATATACAATACACTGCTCATTAATTACAGATATATATACAATACACTGCTCTCTAATTACAGATAGGTATACAATACACTGCTCTCTAATTACAGATAGATATACAATACACTGCTCTCTAATTACAGATAGATATACAATACACTGCTCACTAATTACAGATAGATATACAATACACTGCTCACTAAATACAGATAAATATACAATACACTGCTCTCTAATTACAGATATATATACAATACACTGCTCTCTAATTACAGATAGATATACAATACACTGCTCACTAATTACAAGGCAATAATAAATACATACATTGTTATCTTGTTACAAGTTTATATTTAATACAATACTTATTAATTACATGCACATATTAGATACATGATAATCAGAAGATTTTGTCACATAACAACTATGTACAGAATATTTATTATTTACAATGAGATTTTATTTTTCTCTACCTGTCTCACTGTAAATGAACAATGTGTACATGTGTGATACAAATGAACAGGTCCAATACAATTACAATGGTACACTGTTTAAATAAACAGATTTTATTTGTATAAAGTCTACATGCAGTATATATGGTAATTTAGAAATAGTTAAGAAAACAATATCTTGACAGTGTGATTGATCAACATTTAAGAAAATTTTCAAACAAAGTGATAAACCCAAAGTTCAAATGACCGTGGCTGTTAATGAGATGATAAACATAGCAAAAATCAAATGTTACGCTGTGAATTATGTGTCTGATAGGACTTTGTTTCTCCTTCAGTAATCAGTGTTTTATCAAATGCTGCATTTACAGGGGAACCTCCTGAAAGTATTGTTGTTGTGACTTCTACAGATCCTTCTTCACATGGAAGTTATGAAGATATCCCTGAGGAAAAACATTCCCTTCTTTCAGTAACCACTGAAACACGTGATGTGATTGAAGTAAAAGAGAAAAAAGAAAATTCTGAAAGTTCTGGTTTAGGTATAAAGAGTTTAAATACTTGTAGTTAATTAGTACCTTACAAATTGACAATAACTGTAAATAGCAGAGAGCATTTACAATACCAGGGATCAAACCTGGGTTGTCTGACTTAAAAGTCTGATGTTCTACAGATTGAGCTAAAGAGAAGATTAGTATATTGTGATTAGTGTTTTCCAGTAAATAACTCATCCTTGAATTTTGAGGGTTACAGGAATACTGGTGAGGGTGCCTAATTACATCCTAGATGTTAGAATCATGGCTTGCGGTTAATAAGATCTCGAGAATAAGAGGGAGGATCAGCTCAATATGGCTTGTAAATAGTACTTAATATAGTCTCTGGCAAATTATTTGAGATAAGTAATGACCTGTATTTCTCTTTTAAAGAGCTAAAGTATACTAATATCTTAATTCTGTTTCAATATATTTGATGGACACTCTTGTAACTTCACAATTTTTAAACATTTAAAAGGCGAGTGATACAGGTCTATGGAACCTCATGATTTTACATCCAGTCCCTTGAAGATAGCAAATATTTTTTGACTTCTTGCGGATACCTGCCATATATCATATCATTTGCATAACTGTGGTGCTATTTCACCTCCTAGTTAAGCTGTACAAACTAACAAATTTCTTATAAACAAAAATGGAACAGAAAATGGAACTATTCCTAGATTTTGAAATACTCTAATATGTTAACTGTCCTACTTTTTGACTTCGGTTTTGAAAATAGAGTCCACCCATTTCACCCAAAATTACTCTAAATTATCCTGATTGTCCTTCCTTGGCCAAGAAAAAAATATGGCAGGTATGAAGAAACTTAGAAGTCTGGTAGATTTTAATGCTGAAGTCAACTCATGTAAAACCAAATCTACAGGTAAATATTTCAATCATCAAGGGGCACATTAATTCAGTTTCTCCAAAAATAGATTTAGATCAATTATGAAGCACATTTGTTAAGTGCATGTACATCTTTGATTTGGATGTTAATTGTTGACTAATGTTTATTTCCAGCTGTTTGAAAATTAGTGTTTTAGGATGTTGTTCTATATCAATATAAATATTCCTGTGTGAAATTGTTCATTTACATACATGTGAGTTCATAGTTAACTATTAAATATTTTGGTTCTGAAATATAGCCAATCATGTAAGTCAATGGTTGACAATGGTTGACAATGGTTTATGGTTAACCAAGATCTGCAACATTGCCTTTCATGGTTCACCGTGGCCTTACATGATTGACCATAAAAACCATGGTAACCATAGTCACATCTGATAGAAGTAGTTGAATGAAGTCAGTATGATGTCATATTTCCTGATTTTCTTGTTTCCATGGGAATGGATAAGAATAAATACTTTATCTAATTTTTTATGAAAATTACAGGGTCTGCAGGAAGTCACTTGGAAGATGGATATACAATCTATCCTCACTTGCCAAGTGGTCCAATTTCTTTACCAAGGAGTTGGGTCTCTAGTCCAGACATGGCAGTCGCTGAAGGTAGATCAGTTCTGGGAAATGTGTGATCTGTATGAAAAAAATGAATTTTGGTTTCAGGTTGTACAGTACACATGCATTATGATTTATTAGTGTAACTTTGAGCTGTTATGATGGATTTTCAGGTCAATGAAATTTACTGTAATTCACTCTTGTTTCCATAGTAACAATGACCTCCCCATCTGTACCAATAAATCTTCTCATTTACCAGTGGTCCAAGAATCTCTGTTCCCAATTTCTTGACAGTTTATGTAAGCCAGGTATGGCAGTAGCAGGCCATAGAACTGTTATAGGGAATCTGATATCATTTGAGACATTAGCCTTTTACAGAAAGGATTAGGGCGGAGAAACTGTGTCACTTATATGCAGTTTTATTCAAATTATCTGTATAAACACTCAGTGTAACTAATTCTGTTAAGGAAGGCATTATTTAAAAGTATCCTTAGTCTTCTTCTGATTGGCCTCACCTCATTAGGTTTATAATGAACAATGTCACATGACATTTAATTACCCTAATTAACCATGGAGTTGGATCAGTTGCAATCAATACAATGCACACGAAGTGGTTGTTTGATTTCTCAAGAATGGTCGTCGGGACCTGGGCTATTTAACATGGATCAAGTTTCATGTTTCTGAATGAAGCAGAGAATTTTATGAGATATTGATTGAGTGTAGAAATATTTGCTTGTTATTAGATTTCATGCAAACTTTTATGACCAGGAATAAAGCAAAATGAAATCCTCATCTATACTGTTTGGTGATTCTGACCAAAAGCATGAAAAGTAACTAACCACATGTGATAAAAATTCATCACAGAAAATCTATGTCATCTATTTGAATGTTGAATCATAACAGGGAAGTGAGAGACAGGATTAATACTCTTGTACTTTAACATTGTACAAACCTTGTACACTTAATACAAGTACCTGTGTTAATGAATAACTTTTACTGTTTGTATAGAACAAGACCAGCAGCACAGCATCCCAAAAAGTGGTTCTCGTTTGTCAGATTCAGAACTGTGTTTACAATCTGCTGAATGTTTGACGGACTTGAATGAACTTCATACATTGGGTAGGTTCCCATGCATGATTTTTTTTAACTTCCAAAAATCACTTGTACAACATATCTTTGTTTTCACATGCTGTCAATTTTTTCTGAATGGTTCAAGTCAAACCTTTCTAAGTTGTCTGTTTGTTAAATATCATTGTGATTTGGTATATATTTATTTGAAGCAACTAAAAGTTGAAAAAGAAAAAAAAGAGCCCTGAGAAGAAATTTCTGGACTATATTTTGGTTCTGTTTGTACATTTGTATAAAGATATGTTTGTCAGTCAATGTTTCTAATATTCACAACCCACACGGTTTTCAGGTTCAAGACGTGGTCCTGTTGGTTGTGATTCCTTGGATACACCTGCTGTTAGTCAGGCAGGACAAGATGATTCTGAATTTCTCTTCACTCAACAAGCTGTGTTGTGTAATTCAAATGGAAAGCACTGTGAAGACCAAGACAGTAATCAAATACAAACCAATTCTGCAGAATCTCCTCCAGTACCTCCTCCTGTGACAAGTCAAGCCTCACCTGTTCCATTGATGGGAGAAGATGACCTTCTCCAAAGAGGTGGTCACCAGCGAAGGGAGACAACTGATCCTTATCGCACTGGTGGTCACTATCAGCATGAAGCTTCTGCAGACCTCCAGAGATGTGATGTATCAGTAATTGGTAAATACCTTCTGAAAGCATACTGTGCAACATGAATACTTGTTGATATTTTTATTGTTTTGATCTGTTTTTAAGTCATGACCTAAAGCCATTGTGTTTTTTGTCTGGTCATGTGAAGTAAACCATCAGTAAACTCTTCCTTTAAAATACTACTCCTGTTTAAATCCTGTATGGACTTCAACTGAATTAGCTCTGAAACCTCATTAGCAAGGGCAATTGTAAATTGTAGAGGGTTGTCCTCAGATCCAATAAAGCGCAGGGATTTTTTTGACAAATGTAGGAAAAATTATGATATAACTTTCCTTATAGATACACATTCCATTAAAAAGGTTGAAAACTTATGGAAAATAGAATGGGGATATGAGGCATGGTTTAGTTCATATGTATCAAACAGTAGAGGGGTAGCAATCTTGTTTAAAAATTCTTTCGGATTCTCTTTGTTGTCCAGGAAAGAAGATGCAAATGGTAATTTTTTAATGGTAAATATTCATTTAACCTCATGCGATTGGAACTTAACTCTAGTAGCAGTATATGGACCAAACAGCACAGATGTAAACTTTTATCATCAACTCTCTCACCACCTTGAATTTTGTGAAAATACGTCATTCATTATAGGTGGGGATTGGAATGCACCACAGAATTATTGTAAAGATATTGTAATCAATCAAGGTAAATTATAGATATTGGGGATTCTTTTGATCTTGTAGATATCTGGTGAGAGCAGCATCAAGATGTAAATTTTTATACTTGGGATGGTCCAAATAGGAAACAAGCAAGACTAGACTATTATCTGGTATCCTCTGATTTAATCTCTGCTGTAACAAAAAGTGACATAGGCATAAGCTATAGATCAGACCACAGTCCAATATCAATAGTGTTAGAATTTATTAAACGAAAAAGGGGAAAGGGAACATGGAAGTTTAATAATAGTTTGCTGAGAGATCCAGACTATACAGATTTAGTAAAGGGGTAATGTATAAATGAAGTAGTTAATCAATATGCAGAAAATCCTGAGGTAGAAAACAAAGATTTGTTGACATTTAGTATCAGTGACTCTTTATTATGGGAAACCATGAAATTTACTCTTAGGGGAAAAACTACTGCTTATACAGCACAGAAAAAAAGAGAAAGGGAAGAAAAACAGAAACCAGATTAGAAACACTACAAAAAGCAAAATATAGACAGCTAGAACTTATTGAAGAGGTAGAGAATGACCTAAAACTACTGTGGGAGAGGAAAATAAATGGTATTATTTTAAGGGCAAAATCAAGGTGGAAAGTAGAAGGTGAAAAAAGTTCCAAATATTTTTGTAATCTGGAGAAGAGACATTTTCAGGAAAAACTAATTCCGAAACTTATAAAAGATAATGGACAAGAGATGATTGATTTAGAAGAGATTACTCAAGAACAGAAACATTACTACGAAAAATTATATACAAAAAATACCGCAGAAGGAAATCAGCATATTTTTTTGATGATACAAATCCATTCATAAAAAAATTGTCTGTTGCAGAAATTGACGAATTAGAAGGTAAATTAGAATACAGAGAGTGTCTCTTCTCAGTAAAAGGTATGAAGAACAATAAATCGCCTGGTATTGATGGATACACTGTAGAGTTCTATATCTTTTTCTGGCCAGATATTCATTATTTTTTTATACGGTCTTTAAACCAGGCACATATAGGTGGTCAATTTTCAATTTCACAACGACGTGGTATAATTACATGTATCCCTAAGGAAGGAAAGTCTAAGTTGTATATGAAAAATTGGAGGCCCATAACTCTTTTAAATGTAGATTATAAAATTGCATCATCTGTTATTTCGAATAGGATAAAGAAAGTTTTAGATACTCTTATTAGTGATACACAGAAAGGCTTTATAAAAGGTAGATATATAGGAGAGTGCACTAGATTGGTTGCAGACATAATAGAAAATACTGGAAAAAGAAATATTCCAGGACTTCTTTTATTGATCGACTTTGAAAAAGCTTTTGATTCTTTAGATTTTGGTTTTATTTTTCAATCTTTACATTTTTATGGTTTTGGGCCTTCAATTATTAAATGGATTAAAGCTCTGTATAAAAACAGTTCTTGTTGTATTTTAAACAATGGGCATTGTTCAGAATTTTTTGATGTACAGCATGGGGTAAGGCAGGGCGACCCTTTGAGTCCCTATATATTTATTTTATGTGTAGAACTACTAAGTTCAGCTTTAAAAATTAATCCAGATATAAACGGCATTAGTATTAACAACTCAGAATATTTAATAAACCAATTTGCAGAAGATACATCTTTTACACTCTCAGATGATCCAGTGTCCCTTGAAACAACATTAAATATTTTGGAAGATTTTGGAAAAGTATCAAGACTTAAAATAAATTTTGAAAAAACTCGGGCAATCTGCTGATTAAAATAAAAATTATACAACTATACTTTAAGTTACCAACTTGATAAACAGATATATGCACATGTTTTTTTGTGTGAAAATATAGTATATTACTAAGTACATGTGTATACAAATTTATATCATTATGTGTAAGTTGTATAGTACAGTATACTATTACAAAGTATGTGTGTATACAAATTTATATCATTAAGTGTTAGTTGTACAGTACAGTATGCTACTAAAATGTATGTGTGTACACAAATTTGGATCATTGTGAGGTGAGATTGTATAGTTGTATGTGATTATGGAGAAAAACTTCAATAAAAAAAAAAAAGTTATCTGTTTGTTAAATATCATTGTGGTTTGGTATGTATTTATTTGCAGCAACTAAAAGTTGAAAAAGAAAAAAAAGAGCCCTGAGAAGAAATTTCTGGACTATATTTTGGTTCTGTTTGTACATTTGTATAAAGATATGTTTGTCAGTCAATGTTTCTAATATTTACAACCCACACGGTTTTCAGGTTCAAGACGTGGTCCTGTTGGTTGTGACTCCTTGGATACACCTGCTGTTAGTCAGGCAGGACAAGATGATTCTGAATTTCTCTTCACTCAACAAGCTGTGTTGTGTAATTCAAATGGAAAGCACTGTGAAGACCAAGACAGTAATCAAATACAAACCAATTCTGCAGAATCTCCTCCAGTACCTCCTCCTGTGACAAGTCAAGCCTCACCTGTACCATTGATAGGAGAAGGTGACCTTCTCCAAAGAGGTGGTCACCAGCAAAGGGAGACAACTGATCCTTATCGCACTGGTGGTCACCATCAGCATGAAGCTTCTGCAGACCTCCAGAGATGTGATGTACCAGTAATTGGTAAATACCTTCTGAAAGCATACTGTGCAACATGAATACTTGTTGATATTTTTATTGTTTTGATCTGTTTTTAAGTCATGACCTAAAGCCATTGTGTTTTTTGTCTGGTCATGTGAAGTAAACCATCAGTAAACTCTTCCTTTAAAATACTACTCCTGTTTAAATCCTGTATGGACTTCAACTGAATTAGCTCTGAAACCTCCTTAGCACAGGGCAATACTTTCTTAAATTTAGAATGTTGATTCCATCTCTGGAACTGAGTGTTGGGGTAACTAGTTTTTAGGTCACAATTCCCAAAGGACTAAGTGGGCTTCTGGCGTACCATGATGTCTGACGTTTGTATAAACCATGGGTCTCAGCTCCTTTGGTATAAGGGGTGATCCCAACAGGGGAAAGAGCGCAAATTCTTTAGTTCTTCACTGGAGAGTATATATTTACATTTTATCTATATTTGAGCATGCAAAATCTCTCGCATTAAATTTTTGAAAAGGTATAAGGCAAGTATGCTCTTATTTTGTGGTTCTAATAGAAATAACAAATGTACAGTATCAAGGTTGATAAGAGGAGTTTGGCCTTGACCTATCAAATGAACATCATAATATTTTGGCAATTTATAGGTAAAAATTTTGCTTCCAATAATAGCATGATGTTTTCTTTTACAGAACCTGGTGAATGTATGACATTTTGTGACTTCAGAAATGAACGGAATGCTCTAGAGTTCTTTTCAAGCTTAGATACAATATTGGTAGCAGATCCTTGTCAAACACAAAACTGGTTGGGAGTTTCCTGTTGGATTTTGCACCAATACAATATAGAACACTTGCCTGAGTGTCTTACAGGATTGAAGTAAGTAATAACAATACTAATCACTCACTGGTATTATGGCAAAGAACAGCCTTTTCGCTGTTCATTCATCTGACCTTTAGTCTATACCAGAATGTCAAGTATGTCTGTCGCTTTATAAAGATGACTTTATCACATAATCCCCCACTATCAATGTCATAATACCTATTGTTTTCATTATAATGTGTGTAACATGAACTAGTAAAATGTGATTTACTAAAGATTCCCATTGTTGCCAATGTGATGTCATACCTTTGGCATGTCAGCTGCATTGTGATATCACCAAAGAAATATTAATTAAGAGTGAGAACATGTCAGATTTTGTCAATGTGATGCATTAGGCCAAATGGGCCTGAATCACTCACCTGTTCTGCAGACTTTGTCAGTTTATTAAGTCAATTCCCGTAAACTTGAAAGCCTGATCCCCAAGCATACAATTGTACAAATACCACTGTCTATTTGCTATTGAAAAGAAATTTTAAATTTTCAACAGATAAGATCACTGAGATCGTGAAAATGAGTCAGTTATTTAAACAAACTAAAGGTAGCCTTAAGCTTACACACCAGTATGCTTCTTGCCACTGTCAGTACCAAGTGCTATTTGGTTATAGAGAAGAAGTAATTTGAAGTTATTAACGTATTTGACCCTTTGACCTTAAAAGCTAGTAAAGGTCATTCCTTTGAATAAACTTGTTAGTCCTGTATTCCAGCAAGCAACAGGTCTACTATGCGTACTATGGGTCTTTTTGGTTATTGAGAGGAAGGTGTATGAAGAGCAGAAATACATTTGTTGGTAGCTCTTCTTCCCAGCATACTACAGGCTTAATATCATTACCTTGAACCTTTCAAATATTAGAAGTATTGACAAGTCATTTGAAGATTTCTACACATTTCACCCTAGTGACTATGAAAGCTGCTCAAGGACTTTGAATGAACTTGGTAAACCTTCATTTCATTATGCTTCAGGCTTGTATCAACACCAGGACTATTGAGCTAAAAATATTCTGTTTATAAATGTTGGTAAAAGAATCAAATTTATGTGATAAACAGAATATTACATTCATGTTTTTTTTCAAATATTGAAAGACTGACGTAGAAAATCTTATATTAGCTTCCATTCATAAGAAATTTGTTAAACTTATCACAATGCTTTTTATTTTACATTGCCAGAGGCTGAATAAAATGAAAAAAATATGAAACCTGTTTCATAAACCTCATATGAATGGACACCCATATAAGTTCTTCTGTGTCATTCTGTCTGTCTGTCTATCAGTCTGTCCATTACTTTGTTGGAGGTATGAAGGACTGTTTGTATAACTGTGTATATGTCCTTCATCAGGGGATAGAGGTTTGATTATATTAACTCTGTTTAAATTTTTCTTTGCAGAATGACCATGCAAAATCCACCTCCAGGAAATGCCTACTTTGCCTCTGTGATAAATAACTACTTTGTGAAGCTTGGTATTAAGTTGGGACAAGTGTTATATTTTTATACACAGAAATATCCTCATTACAAGATCAAACAGGTCTTTCAGCAGCACCATCCTAAGTGCCAATACTGTGAACAATTTTATGACAAGGTTTAATTAATATGATACATAGAATACCTTATTACTGGTCTGGTCCATCCCCAGGGATGAGATGTATACTGACCTCATCTGGTCCATCTCCAGGGATGAGATGTATACTGACCTCATCTGGTCCATCCCCAGGGATGAGATGTATACTGACCTCATCTGGTCCATCCCCAGGGAGATATCTCCAGGGTTGAGATGTATACTGGACACATCTGGTCCATCCCCAGGGGTGAGATGTATACTGGCCACATCTGGTCCATCCCCAGGGATGAGATGTATACTGACCTCATCTGGTCCATCCCCAGGGATGAGATGTATACTGACCTCATCTGGTCCATCCCCAGGGAGATGTATACTGGCCACATCTAGTCCATCCCTAGGGAGGAGTTGTATACTGGCCTCATCTAGTCCATCCCCAGGGGTGAGATGTATACTGGACACATCTGGTCCATCCCCAGGGATGAGACATATACTGGACACATCTGGTCCATCCCCAGGGATGAGACGTATACTGGACACATCTGGTCCATCCCCAGGGATGAGACGTATACTGGACACATTTAGTCCATCCCCATTGATGAGACGTATACTGGACACATCTAGGCCATCCCCAAGGATGAGACATTTACTGGTCACATCTGGTCCATCCCCAGGGGTGAGATGTATACTTGACACATCTAGGCCATCCCCAGGGATGAGATGTATACTGGACACATCTGATCCATCCCCAGGGGTGAGACGTATACTGGACACATCTAGGTCATCCCCAGGGATGAGACATTTACTGGACACATCTGGTCCATCCCCAGGGGTGAGATGTATACTTGACACATCTGGTCCATCCCCAGGGGTGAGACGTATACTGGACAACCTGGTCCATCCCCAGGGGTGAGATGTATACTTGACACATCTGATCCATCCCCAGGGGTGAGACGTATACTGGACACATCTGGTCCATCCCCAGGGGTGAGACGTATACTGGACACATCTGGTCCATCCCCAGGGGTGAGATGTATACTTGACACATCTGGTCCATCCCCAGGGGTGAGACGTATACTGGACACATCTAGACGTCTGTGAAGTTGATTCCCTATTCCTTATTCCATTATTTATTCGACGGTGCAGTTGATTACTTATTCCTTATTCAATTACCTAACGGGTATTCGAAATTTTCATTCCTAATTCAATACCTATTATTTATTCATTTAAAAAAATGATGAAATAACACAATAAATGTTTCTAAATAATTATTAAACATGCTCATTCTATTATTCCTCTTTTCTATTACCGTGTACATATTCAGTTCACTTTTCTTAATCCATTCCCTCATTTCTTATTTGATATTACCATTACTTATGAACAACAAAAAAATAGTTTTAAATGAATGAATAAACGTTTTAATTGCATTTTCCACCTATACAACATATGTAAAGTGTTCATTACTTATTCCAATCCTTCATTACTTATTCGATTTATTATCATTTATAAATAATGTAGATTAAATGGAAACTTTAGGAAATCTCGTCAGGTCATGTGAATACGGTCCATACAAAATGGCTGCAAGATGATTGGCAAATCTATAATTGAATTATGAAATGTTTTAATGAGTAATGTCCTTCTGTATTGTCCGGTATGTAGAAAAAATATTGTTGTTTTTCCCCTCCACTCGGGTGTACCAATTTAAAGAAGATTTCAATTCGATACCATTGTGATTTTTATGTGTTTAAATGCATACAGCTGTCTATCCTATGCAAATCTAAGCTTAAACGGTATGAAAAGTGACACTAGTTAATATAAAATGACATTTACCTATGTCTACTTGGCACAAATCATAGAGGCATAAAAAGAAAGACCAATCAAATTGAAGCATTTTGTAGGAAAAGAGACAAACATAAACACCATTGTGAACATATACATTATGGCTTCTCTCATAAATTTCCTAACTCATTCATATTAAAATACAAAATGTCAGATAACACAATTTTAACTCAACATACACAATTTAGGTACCATTGTCATCGTTAAGATATAAAAACAACACATATAGAAATCCAGTTCATTTACATTAATTAAATTCGTAACAAAAATCAAAGTAAAGGTAAGAAAAAATGTACTCCAAATGTCCATCACCAGGGATAAGATGTATACTAGACACATCTAGTCCATCCCCAGGGATGAGATGTATATTGGCCTCATCTTGCCCATCTTTATTGATAGGATTTAGAAGTCCCATCTCTTAAGTGAGATGTTCAACGATCAGATTTGTGCTACGTCTGAAGGTGACTTCTATACTGGTCTTATCTTGCCCATCTTTAGGAATGAGATGTAGAGGGCCCATCTCTTTAGGTGAAATGTTTACTGATGTAATCTTGCTTATCTCTAGAGGTAATATGCACCATAAACATACTTTAGTGCAATCAATTTTTGGCTTGTTTTCACTTTTTGGCAAATGATGGCACATTGATGAATTTGTACATCAGTTATTTTGTTTTACATAACCAATATAAAGAAGTAAGTAGCAGTAAAAAAAGTGCTAAAATAATCACTGCTGAAATGTTTACAACAGTATGTACTTGCCCATCTCAGAAGAGGATGAGATATCAGCTGCCTTAAAGAGTCCTGCAGTGTAGAGAAGTTGGTATTGTGCGAACATAGGATATGATCTCCCTGGACAGGAGAAGGGAACAGGGAAGGAATGGGAAAGGGGCAGAGGATTAGTAGAAATAAAGAAGTTTTAATGAAATGATATAAAAACTCTCCAAGATAAAGTAAATAAAAAAAAACTGCTACATTAATGGATACTATTGCAAGGGAGATTACTCTAGGGTTCTAAATCATTTGCCATACTTGTAATGTTTCTTTGAAGATGACAAGACAAATACACTAATGCTATCAGTTTTGGGCAGCTTTAGGCTATAAAGTGTATAATATCACTGTCAATGATGTCACAATTGATGTCAGTTGCCATGATAATAGAGTATATAATATCACTGTCAATGATGTCACAGTTGATGTCAGTTTGAATGATAATAGAGTGTGCAATATCACTGTCAATGATGTCACAGCTGATGTCAGTTGTAATGATAACAGAGTGTATAATATCACTGTCATTGATGTCACAGCTGATGTCAGTTTGAATGATAATAGAGTGTGCAATATCACTGTAAATGATGTCACAGCTGATATCAGTTGTAATGATAACAGTGTGCAATATCACTGTCATTGATGTCACAATTGATGTCAGTTTGAATGATAATAGAGTGTGCAATATCACTGTCAATGATGTCACAGCTGATGTCAGTTGTAATGATAACAGAGTGTGCAATATCACTGTCATTGATGTCACAGCTGATGTCAGTTTGAATGATAATAGAGTATGTAATAAGATGTCACTGTTGATTATGATAAATTATATTACCCAAACAAAGGCCCAGATGTAGAGGGACTGAGATTTATGTAGTCCAATTGTTTTTCTAATCAAACCTCATCAAATTTCTTCTTCATTACTGCTCTGCTGAGTTCATTAATCACTTGATCAGTATTTAATGATAGGCAGCTGTATCATTACAGTCCTTGTTGTATCTAGTATAATTATATTATGCACATATGAAGTTCTCATTGCCTAACTTTATTTTCATGATGACATCCGTATTGGGTTTGAACATAAAGTCACACCCCAGATGAGTGTTTATGCACTTCATGATATGGGCCTCTTGATTGGGTCTTGTGTTTAGAAAATTATATATTTTCATGTTTCTTAACTTTGTTTGATATTTTAAACCAAACCATTAATTTGTTTATTACAGTAGGATTTATATTTTACAACAGCATCAGAACTATTGCATTTTTAGCTGGAATAAAAATGCTTGGATTTTATGAATGTGTTTATACCATGTACCTGAATGGTATTGTGATTTTAAGACATTTTATTATATATAAACTCTTCATTATATAATCATCAACAAAGTATACAATACAATAAAAATCTGATATTCGGATTCCTTTTTATTATTTCTAGGAAAGCTCCAGAAAAAAATAACAATCCTCAAATACAAAGGACTAGATTTATCTTACAGGGATGAAAAATTTATACATGTAACACTTACCTATAGTGCCATTTAGCTTGGTGACCTTATGACCTTTTACCACCAACCATATACACATTCATACTTCACTGATGTTTTTGAAAGTTTTGAATAGGAATAAATTAAAAAATTAAAACATCCATTTTCATCGCCTCATGATGGAGTCTGCAGGAGGTGGATGTAGTCACCATGTTTGTTATTCCAAACACACCGAAATTCCCAATAAATTTTCATCAAATTGCATACAAAGGTCAAATCTAGGATAACTTTAGAAAAATCTATGGTCTGAGTGTCATAGGGAAGATCAAGGTTGCTGCTATAATTTATATGTATGTTTACATAGAAACTGTAATTGACTACAATATCTAGCAAATTCATTCCTTAATATTTATTGATGAAATGTCACTTTATGCTTGAATAATCTTAGTATACTGATAGACTTCTCTGGTAGTACTGGTGGGGAACTAAACAGACTCTCTGGTAGTACTGGTGGGGAACTAAACAGAACTCTCTGGTAGTACTGGTGGGTAACTAAACAGAACTCTCTGGTAGTACTGGTGGTGAACTAAACAGAACTCTCTGGTAGTACTGGTGGGTAACTAAACAGAACTCTCTGGTAATACTGGTGGGGAACAAAACAGAACTCTCTGGTAGTACTGGTGGGGAACTAAACAGAACTCTCTGGTAGTACTGGTGGGGAACTAAACAGAACTCTCTGGTAGTACTGGTGGGTAACTAATCAGAACTCTCTGGTAGTACTGGTGGGGAACTAAACAGAACTCTCTGGTAGTACTGGTGGGGAACTAAACAGAACTCTCTGGTAGTACTGGTGGGGAACTAAACAGAACTCTCTGGTAGTACTGGTGGGGAACTAAACAGTACTCTCTGGTAGTACTGGTGGGGAACTAAACAGACTCTCTGGTAGTACTGGTGGGGAACTAAACAGAACTCTCTGGTAGTACTGGTGGGGAACTAAACAGACTCTCTGGTAGTACTGGTGGGGAACTAAACAGAACTCTCTGGTAGTACTGGTGGGGAACTAAACAGACTCTCTGGTAGTACTGGTGGGGAACTAAACAGAACTCTCTGGTAGTACTGGTGGGGAACTAAACAGACTCTCTGGTAGTACTGGTGGGGAACTAAACAGAACTCGCTGGTAGTACTGGTGGGGAACTAAACAGAACTATCTGGTAGTACTGGTGGGGAACTAAACAGAACTATCAGGTAGTACTGGTGGGAAACTAAACAGAGCTATCTGGTAGTACTGGTAGGGAACTAAACAGAACTCTCTGGTAGTACTGGTGGGTAACTAAACAGAACTCTCTGGTAGTACTGGTGGGGAACTAAACAGAACTCTCTGGTAGTACTGGTGGGGAACTAAACAGACTCTCTGGTAGTACTGGTGGGGAACTAAACAGAACTCTCTGGTAGTACTGGTGGGGAACTAAACAGAACTATCTGGTAGTACTGGTGGGGAACTAAACAGAACTATCAGGTAGTACTGGTGGGAAACTAAACAGAGCTATCTGGTAGTACTGGTGGGTAACTAAACAGAGCTATCTGGTAGTACTGGTAGGGAACTAAACAGAACTCTCTGGTAGTACTGGTGGGGAACTAAACAGAACTCTCTGGTAGTACTGGTGGGGAACTAAACAGAACTCTCTGGTAGTACTGGTGGGGAACTAAACAGAACTCTCTGGTAGTACTGGTGGGTAACTAAACAGAACTCTCTGGTAGTACTGGTGGGGAACTAAACAGAACTCTCTGGTAGTACTGGTGGGGAACTAAACAGAACTCTCTGGTAGTACTGGTGGGGAACTAAACAGAACTCTCTGGTAGTACTGGTGGGTAACTAAACAGAACTCTCTGGTAGTACTGGTGGGGAACTAAACAGAACTCTCTGGTAGTACTGGTGGGGAACTAAACAGAACTCTCTGGTAGTACTGGTGGGGAACTAAACAGAACTCTCTGGTAGTAATGGTGGGGAACTAAACAGAACTCTCTGGTAGTACTGGTGGGGAACTAAACAGTACTCTCTGGTAGTACTGGTGGGGAACTAAACAGACTCTCTGGTAGTACTGGTGGGGAACTAAACAGAACTCTCTGGTAGTACTGGTGGGGAACTAAACAAACTCTCTGGTAGTACTGGTGGGGAACTAAACAGAACTCTCTGGTAGTACTGGTGGGGAACTAAACAGAACTCTCTGGTAGTACTGGTGGGAAACTAAACAGAACTCTCTGGTAGTACTGGTGGGGAACTAAACAGACTCTCTGGTAGTACTAGTGGGGAACTAAACAGAACTCTCTGGTAGTACTGGTGGGGAACTAAACAGAACTCTCTGGTAGTACTGGTGGGGAACTAAACAGAGCTATCTGGTAGTACTGGTGGGGAACTAAACAGAACTCTCTGGTAGTACTGGTGGGAAACTAAACAGAGCTATCTGGTAGTACTGGTGGGGAACTAAACAGAACTCTCTGGTAGTACTGGTGGGAAACTAAACAGAGCTATCTGGTAGTACTGGTGGGGAACTAAACAGAACTCTCTGGTACTACTGGTGGGAAACTAAACAGAGCTATCTGGTAGTACTGGTGGGGAACTAAACAGAACTCTCTGGTAGTGCTGGTAGGGAACTAAACAGAACTCTCTGGTAGTACTGGTGGGTAACTAAACAGACTCTCTGGTAGTACTGGTGGGGAACTAAACAGACTCTCTGGTAGTACTGGTGGGGAACTAAACAGACTCTCTGGTAGTACTAGTGGGGAACTAAACAGTACTCTCTGGTAGTACTGGTGGGGAACTAAACAGTGCTCTCTGGTAGTACTGGTGCACTTAACAGTACTATCTAGTAGTACTCTTGGGGAACTAAACAGAACTCTCTGGTAGTACTGGTGGGGAACTAAACAGACTCTCTGGTAGTACTAGTGGGGAACTAAACAGAACTCTCTGGTAGTACTGGTGGGTAACTAAACAGAAATCTCTGGTAGTACTGGTGGGGAACTAAACAGAACTCTCTGGTAGTGCTGGTGAGGAACTAAACAGACTCTCTGGTAATAGTGGTTGGGGACATAAACATACTCTCTGGTAGTACTGGTGGGGAACTAAACAGACTCTCTGGTAGCACTGGTGGGGAACTAAATAGTGCTCACTTGTAGTACTAGTGGGGAAATAAACAGAACTCTCTGGTAGTACTAGTGGGGAACTAAACAGACCCTCTGGTAGTACTGGTGGGGAACTAAACAGAACTCTCTGGTAGTGCTGGTGAGGAACTAAACAGACTCTCTGGTAATAGTGGTTGGGGACATAAACAGACTCTCTGGTAGTACTGGTGGGGAACTAAATAGTGCTCACTGGTAGTACTGGTGGTGAACTAAACAGTGCTCTCTGGTAGTACTGGTGGAGAACTTAACAGTACTATCTTGTAGTACTGGTGGGTAACTAAACAGAACTCTCTATTAGTACTGGTGGGGAACTAAGTAGACTGGTCTGGTAGTACTGGTGGGGAACTAAGTAGACTGGTCTGGTAGTACTGGTGGGGAACTAAGTAGACTGGTCTGGTAGCACTGGTGGGTAACTAAGTAGACTGGTCTGGTATTACTGGTTGCTAACTAAGCAGACTACTCCGGTATTACTGGTGGGGAACTAAGAAGACTGCTCTTGTAGGTGGGTAACTAAGTAGACTGCTCTGGCTGAGCTGGTTGGGAACTAAATAATGTTGTCTGGTAGTGCTGGTTAATAAAAACAGAAACATCAGTCTTGATAAAATACAGAGCAAGTGAAATACAATTGAAAATGTTTATTCTAAATAAGAAGATTCACTGTACAACTGCTCTCATAATTATCAAGTTATCATATGACAGTTGCACAGAGTTCAGACATATAGCTCTCAGTCCAGACATATCTTCTACAACAATTGCTCTCAGCCAGGACATATTATCACACAACAACTGCTCTCAGTCCAGACATATTATCACATGACAATTACTCTCGAGTTCGAGTAATTTGAATATAATGAATGATATCATTCCTGACTGTTGTTATCACATAAACAATACTGCAATAAGTGAAGATGGATTCTCTTCGAAAATTTCCAAAACAAAAACAAATGTATCAATTTATCAGGTCAACCACTTCATTATGACTGTTAAGGTCCAGTAGAAAGCTGACAAGATCGCCACTGTTAAGGTCCAGTAGAAAGCTGACAAGATCGCCACTGTTAAGGTCCAGTTAAGGGCCAATATCCAGATTTACTGGATTTCACAATAAAAATCTTTCATACTTTATCAGTCCTTAATTTAATCACAACATTACACAGTAGCAGTAGGTCTCCGTGGATACAAATAATGTAATTATATTGTTATAATAAGTGGTTGTGGTTATTTAAATCAAATAATCAAATCAATGAGGATGTCTTAACTAACATATTATCTGAGATCACAACATAATGGGAAATATAATACTTCATTATAAATGATATGTAAACAAGAGGCCCAGAGGGCCTGTATCACTCACCTGAATATTTAAGTCAGTAATATAACACATTACATTTCTTTAGAAGGAAAATATTTCCACTGATGAGCCTCACCCTACAGATACAGCTTCAAATTCCTTAGGGGTTGGGACAGATATCAGATGTTAATCTCTTCATGTCCAGCAATGATATTAAGTTATGGGATGGTAATCTCAATGGCTTCAAAGATATAATCTGTCCTGCGGTGGGACCAGACCCCAGGACAAATTACCAGTTATGATGCTCAGCAATGCCAATAAACTGTTGAAGGTGCAAAGCAATTAACTAAATCTACTAATAGATTTTCTCTATTGGGCCCCACCCCTCTGGCCACAGGGAGACGAGACCATAGGTTTATACAAAACTGATTTCCCTTCAACCAAGTATGCTTCAGACCAAATAAGAACATGATAGAATTTAAAGAAACTGATAGATCTTCCCCATTGGACCCCATCTCTCTGGCCCCAAATTTGATTTCCTTTCCCCCCAGCTTGCTTCAGACCAATTACGGACAAAGTCCTGCAATTCCTGAAGAACAAGATAGATTTTACAAAAATTGATATATTTTTCCCTATTGGGCCCCGCCCCTTTGGCTCCAAGGGTCTAGACCAATCATTTGTACAAAACTGATTTCCTTTCATCCAACATGCTTCAGACCAAATTTGGGCAATATCCTGTAATTTCTGAAATACAAGATAAAGATCAATTTTTAAGTTAAAGAAATTGATTGATTTTTCCCTATTTCTCTATTTGACCCCATCCCTAAGGCTGCAGGGTGGGGGGCAAACCATTCAACCATTTCCATTTACACAAAATTTCACAAAAAAATCATCTTTCCCTAAAGATGCTTCAGACCAAATTTGATTAAAAGCTACTCAGTTCACAGACGACGGGTGACATACACCGTGATATCACTATCGATCACTTGGCTCAGTTAAAAAAAAAACATACATGTAAATAAAGCATTTTCTCTTTCCCATAAATTTGACATATAAAAAAAAGCATACAAAAGTATTAAGAAAGAAGACAGCTACTGGAATGGTACAATCATTAAATAAGAATGCCTAGATATGACACAAACGCATTCTTCTATAGTACATCTCCAGATATTACCGACAATTTTTGTTTACATACCCCACTGACTTAATGACTGATACATCATGGATATCTTCTACACAACTCAATGTCCCCAATCACTGAGTATATATCTGCAAATGTGTGATAAAGATCAGAGACAGAAATATCATCTTTGATAAATTTTTAAATCATCCATAATTTTTATCTTTTCTTTTGTAATTTAAAACACATTTTGTAAATCTCATCAAAAATAAACTATAATAATCACAGATAAAGCCAACATCAGTTATCATAAAAAACAAATCTTACAACACAGCACTGCTTCTTTACATCATCACTCAGCTCATAGTCCTGTGGACTCTATATCTGTATTTTAGTCACACTTGCTTACAAACAATAACACACATACTAGCTCTAAAATTACTTTTCATTCTTATTTTTGACATACTCTAATACACAAAAACAATGAAAATGACATATCTTTTAAAACGGAGACCTACAATATCGTTACAACAATAATTTTTACAACACAATGGCCAACAAACATTAATTAATATTAGTATCTAGGGTGGATATCACTGACATTATCTCATTGGTGGGTTCAACACAAGAGTTTAAAAACATTCATCAGAAATTCCTATCGCTCCAATTCCTTGACATCAAAATCGGAATCCAGATAAAAAAAAGAGGAGTAACTATCTTGAAGTCCAGAGAAATTGTACAAATGTTACTATTACAGATTTATGTGAGGATAAATGAGAAATTAAAGCTGTTTTGATAAAAATTTTATTAGTGATTTAATAAAATAAATGAAACTTCAATAACAACAAAGAAAGCTTTGCCCCTGAAAGGTGCATTGACCTCGAGTAGAAATAGTAATATTTCAGCATTCTCATCAGCACAACTACTCAGCACCATGGTTCTAAACAACAATGGGAACCTGTGTTGTTGGTCCCTGATGTAAACTAAAGACATGACATTGATGTATAAAATAGAGGTCAAGATTCCATTAATCAGCATATCAGTACAAAGGAATGGAATCTCTTTTGATCATCATTGAAATATGTTATTATGCATTAACAGTGAGGGGACTACTGTTATCATCTTGTTGGTTACTAGGTACATTATGAGACTGTTGTCTTGTCTGATCTGCTGATATGCTTGTGTGTGAAACGATATTTTCTGATTGGTTGCTTGACATGTCTGTCTGTAAGGTCTGTGATTGGCCTGTGGTTATGTCTATCTGTGTGTCCTGTGAGTGGTCTGTGCCTGTCTGTACATCCTGTGATTGGCCTGTGGTTATGTCTATCTGTGTGTCCTGTGAGTGGTCTGTGGACATGCCTGTCTGTACATCCTGTGACTGGTCAGTAGTAATGTCTGTCTGTGTGTCCTGTGAGTGGTCTGTGTACATGTCCGTCTGTGCATCCTGTGACTGGTCAGTAGTAATGTCTGTCTGTGTGTCCTGTGAGTGGTCTGTGTACATGTCCGTCTGTGCATCCTGTGGTTCCATTGCATTAGCGACTGTTTTCTGATTGTCTTCCACCAACATTAAATCAGTATTGTCTGTGTCTTCCTTCTCAGCAGCCTTATCACTTGTCTCAGCGGTATAATTAGATGACCTATGAACTTCAACATTACGACTTTTAATCACCTCTTGGCCATTCTGATCTCCAGGCTTTGGTGCTGCCTCCTGTTGGTCAGAACTCGAACCAAACACCACATAGTTGTTCATGCTGTCTGTTGGGTTAAAGGCAGGCCGTAGACTAGATGTTGTCTCTAGTGATGCTGTGTCCCAGTCAGAGGGATCATTGGTTAAAGAAGATGTACTGTCTTGTGTGTAGCTATTTTTAGATTCTGTAAGGAGTGGAGTTCGCTCACTTCTATCACGAAGTAAGGGTTTACTCACAGTCTTTTTCACTTTGTGACCTGTAACAAGATCAAAGATTAAATAATCAACATTGCCACCATTTACCAGTAAAAATGATACCTGGTTTTTAAAGTAACACATGTTTCTTACGATGTGGGCTGGTATCATTGTATCACCAGTGAATTTAACTAATAGGAACAGGAATTTCTTAGTAAACATTTTTTTTTATCTTTGTACATTGAACATTTTTTAGTTCAGGGGTGAGTGTAATCTACTAGCTGGTTCTATTAACAACTGGCCAATAATTCCAACGTATTTAATCCCATCAGCTGTAAAATGACCCCATCAACAACTCACCTATGACTCTGACATGCTCTACAACATCATCCCTCATGTCAGAGACATCCCACATAGACCTGAAGGACTGCCACCATCCCTGTCCCTCAAAGTTGGAATCCATGAATGGTTTATGTGAGAAGGAGTAGTAGTGGGCAATGGCAGCCAAAAACATCTCTACACAGATACAGAAATCCTACAACATATCACAAACAGAATATTATTACAGATACAGAATCATAAAACACATTAAAAACAGAATATCATTATATCTCTACACAGATACAGAAATCCTACAACACATTGCAAACAGAATATCATTATATCTCTACACAAATACAGAAATCCTACAACACATTGCAAACAGAATATCACTACATCTCTACACAGATACAGAAATCCTACAACACATTGCAAACAGAATATCATTACATCTCTACACAAATACAGAAATCCTACAACACATTACAAACAGAATATCATTATATCTCTACACAAATACAGAAATCCTACAACACATTGCAAACAGAATATCATTACATCTCTACACAAATACAGAAATCCTACAACACATTACAAACAGGATATCATTACATCTCTACACAAATACAGAAATCCTACAACACATTACAAACAGAATATCATTATATCTCTACACAGATACAGAAATCCTACAATACATTGCAAACAGAATATCATTACATCTCTACACAGATAGAGAAACCCTACAACACATTACAAACAGAATATCATTACATCTCTACACAAATACAGAAATCCTACAACACATTACAAACAGAATATCATTACATCTCTACACAGATACAGAAATCCTACAACACATTACAAACAGAATATCATTACATCTCTACACAGATACAGAAATCCTACAACATTACAAACAGAATATCATTACATCTCTACACAGATAGAGAAACCCTACAACACATTACAAACAGAATATCATTACATCTCTACACAGATACAGAAATCCTACAACACATTACAAACAGAATATCATTACATCTCTACACAGATACAGAATCATATATCACATACAAAACACTATAAGACCTACAAAATATAAATAATACAATTATTTTTAACAGCTTTTGCTGAATCTTAAAAAACTTAATACAAGAATTTGAATAAACTGCTTAAAAAAAGCAATTACAGCAAAATTGAACCTGCTGTGAACGAAGTCAGCAGCCTTTCATAGAGACAAGATCATCAGTATCAATGGATGCTCCCTGAATAAACACCAGTTCCAAAAGGACTAATGTTGACAAAATTTAAGTATGAAAAATAACAAAGACAATAATAACTCCTAAATTATGCAAAAGAGAGTTATGGTTCTTTTACACAGATCAAGACCTATCTACCTAGTTTATGTTGACACCTCTTAAATTTTTTATGATATGCTCCAGACAATAATATGATGGACGGACGTACAAACTAATTGACTGACGGTCAGCTGGACAAAGCCGTAGATATATGCTTTCAATTCAGGGAGCATAACAAGCATGTGTATCAGGACCCTTCTTTAAAAACAATTTCACAAAAACCAACTTGATGTACCTGCCAGAATCCATGTAGCTGTCTGACCTGGAACATATAACCCAAACAACTTATTGATTACCTGTAGTCCTGCAGCAACTTGATTGATATTATCATAGAATACCCAATCTCCACCAGACGGGATGGCATCCACTTCCACAAGAACAGCAATGATTACAGACTGCCTATAATACAAAAAAAATAGATCACAGGTAAAATGGCTCCCTATAACATACAAACACTAGATCACAGGTAAAATGTCTCTCTATAACATACAAACACTGGATCACAGGTAAAATGTTTCTCTATAACATACAAACACTAGATCACAGGTAAAATGTCTCTCTATAACATACAAACACTGGATCACAGGTAAAATGTTTCTCTATAACATACAAACACTGGATCACAGGTAAAATGTCTCCCTATAACATACAAACACTAGATCACAGGTAAAATGTCTCCCTATAACATACAAACACTAGATCACAGGTAAAATGTTTCTCTATAACATACTAACACTAGATCACAGGTAAAATGTTTCTCTATAACATACAAACACTAGATCACAGGTAAAATGTTTCTTTATAACATACAAACAGATCACAGGTAAAATGTCTCCCTATAACATACAAACACTGGATCACAGGTAAAATGTTTCTCTATAACATACAAACACTGGATCACAGGTAAAATGTTTCTCTATAACATACAAACACTGGATCACAGGTAAAATGTCTCTCTACAACATACAAACACTAGGTCACAGGTAAAATGTTTCTCTATAACATACAAACACTAGATCACAGGTAAAATGTCTCCCTATAACATACAAACACTAGATCACAGGTAAAATGTTTCTCTATAACATACAAACACTGGATCACAGGTAAAATGTCTCTCTATAACACACAAACACTGGATCACAGGTAAAATGTCTCTCTATAACATACAAACACTGGATCACAGGTAAAATGTCTCTCTACAACATACAAACACTAGGTCACAGGTAAAATGTTTCTCTATAACATACAAACACTAGATCACAGGTAAAATGTCTCCCTATAACATACAAACACTAGATCACAGGTAAAATGTTTCTCTATAACATACAAACACTGGATCACAGGTAAAATGTCTCTCTATAACACACAAACACTGGATCACAGGTAAAATGTCTCTCTATAACATACAAACACTGGATCACAGGTAAAATGTCTCTCTATAACATACAAACACTGGATCACAGGTAAAATGTCTCCCTATAACATACAAACACTGGATCACAGGTAAAATGTTTCTCTATAACATACAAACACTAGATCACAGGTAAAATGTTTCTCTATAACATACAAACACTAGATCACAGGTAAAATGTTTCTCTATAACATACAAACACTAGATCACAGGTAAAATGTCTCCCTATAACATACAAACACTGGATCACAGGTAAACTATTCTTATGTGATCCAATCTGTACAAGTCTGTTACTAATGTACTCCTTATTGAGTTCAATGTTCACAAGTAATTGAATAGATATAGCAAAAGAAACCTAAATTTGGTTAAATAAACGTATTTGTGTAATGAATTGATATATGCCATGATACTCACCAGAATGAAAAGAAGACCACAAATTTCACACAAAGGAACTTTGGGACTGGTTTAATTGGAGCCAATTCTTCCTTCATGGCTTTGTAGAACAAAACAAGACAGTACATTGCCCACTGTAAGAAAAAAAGAGACATGTCCCTGATGATCTACATAAAGAGACACATATAGAGCTTATAGTGCATTGTCTTATGGTGCATGATAACACATACATTACATAGCTTATGGTGTATGACCTCTACTGATAACACACACATACATTACATAGCTTATGATGTATGACCTCTACTGATAACACACACAGGCTGACAATACATGATATTTCTTATGGTGTATGACCTCTACTGATAACACACACAGGCTGACAATACATGACATAGATTATGGTGTATGACCTCTACTGATAACACACACAGGCTGACAATACATGATATTTCTTATGGTGTATGACCTCTACTGATAACACACACAGGCTGACAATACATGGCATAGACTATGGCGTATGACCTCTACTGATAACACACACAGGCAGACTATACATGACATAGCTTATGATGTATGACCTCTACTGATAACACACACAGGCTGACAATACATGACATAGACTATGGTGTACAACCTCTACTGATAACACACACAGGCTGACAATACATGACATAGCTTATGGTGTATGACCTCTACTGATAACACACACAGGCTGACAATACATGACATAGCTTATGATGTATGACCTCTACTGATAACAAACACAGGCTGACAATACATGACATAGCTTATGGTGTACAACCTCTACTGATAACACACACAGGCTGACAATACATGACATAGCTTATGATGTATGACCTCTACTGATAACAAACACAGGCTGACTATACATGACATAGCTTATGGTGTACAACCTCTACTGATAACACACACAGGCTGACAATACATGACATAGCTTATGGTGTATGAAAAAATATTCCAGTAAATATCTTCTTTGCTGAAATTTTATCACTTCTCTCAAAATTTTAGCTTTTTTAATGCGAAGCAGAAAGATACAAATTAGATCTGATTTTGTTGATTTACCCCAAAATTGAACATTTTTACAGACTAGCCATCACTACTCTGCAATTTAAATTATTGCTTTTAAAAGCCATTCTTTCCAACAATGTCAACACTAGTACTCACAGAATATATTTCAACCTTTTTTTTATTGTTATTACAACTCTGTTCTTAATACTTACAATTTGAGATATATTATTTACTATGACCAGATAGGACCACGCTGTTTTAAAGTTAAAATCTCCTTCATCATATTTACCAAAACTTTCACATATTCTGTAAATAAAAAAAATCTTTATTAGAAACGTGACACAGTTATATGCTGTTGTTTGCAATTTGTATATTGCGACACAGAAGCGATTAATTCAAACATAAAGAAGAAAACAAACAATTGTCATATTTGGTAACAAAATACACAGTATTAAATGGCAAGGTAAATTAATACCTAAGAGATGCACAAGTGATCACTGGAATTAAACTACTATATATACTTACAACACACTGGCAATGTGTCTCCTGTATATATACATATATGATACTGTATACACTATTATTTATGTAACCCTGGTAAAATACTAGCTGCAAATTCCACTCAGCTAGATAACCTAGAGAGAACTTCTGATTGGTTGAGCATCAGACTAGTAAGCCAGGGGTACCAGGTTCGATTCCTAGCGGAGGCATTGAAATAAATAATGACCTCTGTTACATTTACATGCAATATACTGTATACTTACAATGCTATTATTGTTGTGACAGGGCGGATAACAGTGTACTGCAAAGCTCCATGTTTACAACGATCTATAAATTTTCTGAAAAAAAACATCATCAAGCAATGCCAATATACACACCTGAGCATGACAAAGCAATATTGATATTCTTGAGGTTAGTGTTGTGGTAATTAACAAGCAGAGTTATGCCCTGGTTTGCTCTAGATAACATCTGCACAACTTTAATGACTCAAAATGGATCTTGTAGATTTTACAAGTATATATTGCTGGAAGAAGTAACACACTTTCGTACCTAAAAGCAAACAATGGTCCAGGCTTTTGTATTGATACTCTCACATCTTGAAAGACTATATGTCATTTGGTTACCCATACATTAAATTCAACTATAAAAGTACTACCGAAGTTGGACTTTTACCCACTTTTCACAAGCTATCCTTGTGAGAGTGCCTAAAACTGGTATAAGATACATGACAAAATCCATAAAAAAACAATCACAAGAAAGAAATTTCTTCAAATGAAATCCGCATGAAATCTGAGAGAATGAACTCAATGTGCAAACCAATTTTTGAATTTATATACATGTAACAGTAACCTTGACCTAACTCCTTTAACCATTTAATTTAACAGAAATATTTAAAATACATTTGTGAAATAAAACTTATTATACACAAAATTGATTAAGCATCATAATACCTCATGGAAGTTTATTCAGTTATACATATACATATGAGACCATATAAACAAACCACTTCCTATCACAAAATGATAACTTGTCTCATAAGGTAGTTTGTTTTTACGTGAAAGCAGGATGCGACAGACCTGAATAGAGGAAGAAAACTTTAAGAGGAGAATCCAGTCAATACCTACCCTGTCATGGGCCAAGGTGTGACCCAGCAGATAGGAAATAGGTGGCGCACTTGTTCCTTGTTCCTGAGGACAAGGTCAAGCTGGGGATGTTCCTCCCATAAGTAGTTCAGTAGGTAAGCCATGAAGTTGTAGATAACATAAGCTTCATAACACTCTCTCACAGTATCCAAGTAGATAGCTGCACTGGGAAAACGTAGTGCAAACCACTACAATTATAAAAGATATAAGATATAACGATCAAAAATGGTATGATAGCAGTGGTGGTGGGTACAATCATCAGAGGATTCCAGCAGCAATAAAAGTAACAAGAAGAGTATTAGTGAACCTGATAAATGCTTCCCAAAAATGATTTTATTGATCCTAGCTTTAATGCACGCAAAGCTATTCTCATGACACAAAATTATCAAAGGGCAAGAACTCTGTACTGAGTGGTCATGGGTCATGACTTTGCTATACAGCACTTTGCTGTGGTATGACTGATGTATACATTACATTTCAATATCCTTGTTCAAATGCAGGCAAAGTAATACCTTGGAAACCAAATTTTAACAAAGGGCAACAACTCTGAAATTAAGGGGTTATGAGCCTTAACATCGGTACACTGCACATTGTCTTCGCATGATCAATATATACACAGTTTCATTTTCAAGCAATATATGCTCTGGACAAGACATTTTTAACAAAGGGCAATAACTCTGTAATTGAGTGGTCAATGGTCCTGAATTTAGTACACTGCACATCGTCATAGTATGATCAATGTATCTACCAAATTTCAAAATCTTACTTTAAACACAAGCAATTTAAGATTGTGTTGACTCAAAATTTGAACAAAGGGCAATAACTCTCTAATCTAGTTGTTCCAGGCCCTAACATTGGTGCACTGCAAATTATATTAGTATCATCAAGTTTCCTTATCCTAGTTTAAATGCAAGCAAACAATGTTCCAAATACAAAATTTAAACTAAGGGCAGTAACTCTGTAATTGAGGAGTCAAGAGGCCTTAATTTTGTACACTACACATTCCCTTAGTATGACCATTGCATATACCAAGTTTCATGATCTTTGCTTAACTGTATGCAAAGTAATGCTGAATGGTGAATGGAAAATAGAGGGACTGACTGACAAGGCGGTGACTTTATCCTCCCCCAAACATTTTCAGGGAGCATAACATTTTCTTTATTTAAGTGTCTCAACACTCACACCTAATTTCAGCTCAATGACACCAGTGGACATGCAGAAGAAGTTTAACTTTTTTTTCAAGACAGTGCTCATGGTGGCCATATTGAATTTTAGACCAAAATGCAAAATACATGTGGTTCCATTTGGTCAAAACTACATCAGGATTAGTCAAGGTTAAGCTGAATCCCACAGGTCGGACTTGAAAAGAAATTTAAAATAGGTGATGTTCAGGAAAAGTATGATTGCATATTCAAATTATAAAATAGATCAGGACATCTCTAGATCATTCAAGGCAAGTTTTAACTGAATCCCAATGGTGGAGTTTGAAATGTGGAAAGTCTTATGGGCGGTGACAATTCATGGCAACGGACAAAACACAATCATAGCCAATGGCTAAAAGTCATCCTGACCTTTAAGATAAGCTTTTTTTTTTTATACTTACAGCATTCAAAGCATAAATTGGCACCATCCAAAGAATTCTAGAAACAGAAAAGAAATAATCATATGACTATATATGAAGTCTCAATGATATGTTGGAGATCAAAAACACCTACACATTACCAGAAATAAGTGTATATAGGTATCATTTTTATTGTTATTTTTTTCTTCAGTTACTGAATATATATTCTGTCATTAAACATTGTGAAATCCCCATTGTGATAAAGCACAAATACAACCTGAAATTGGTCATTCACTATCCTAACCTTCACATTCACCCTATGATCTCTCTAAATCCTGCAGATATTGGACCTTTACAGTGATCGAATTCTACGCTGGTGTGTAACCCTAGTAAAATACTAGCCATAAAATACTGCTTAACAAGAGAGATTTTCTCTTACGCTAGATTGGTTAAGCATAAGACTAGCAAACCTGCGAATCTGTGCTCAAATGTATCTAGTCTTTGTACTTATCAAGAGCTCATTTAGAATGGGAGAGTAAGCTATGGGCAGTTTATTTGTAAAGAGGAATATAATTGTCCTATAGCTTTTCTTTCCTCTTGAGGTCAGTTGGTACAAATGCAATGTCCAGTAAAAGACTGTACTAATTACTTCGAATTATATGAGCAAAGACACTTGTAAACTTCAATCTTAAGTATAAATTTGATCAGCAATACCTGTTTAATATCTGATTATGACATTAGTTACAAACATAAGATATCCACAAATGCGGCCTCAAATTCGCTCACCTGAAATGACACACATGTGCATCAGAAACTTGTCAATTCTTCCATTTCTAGTGACACCACTGAATCACAGGGACACCCGACTTAGTCTAACAGCGACCCAAAAAAGTGCACAAATTTTCCATTTCAAATGGAAATGATATTTTGATGAGGAAAAAATAAACATAAAATCACGTCAAGAAAATGGTGGATATCTGCATCTCTGTATGTGCATATTTTCTAAAAGTAAGATTGAAATTTTTAATGGCATAATTTTTTGCATTACTTACTCAACTTTTTTTTCGGGCATAACCTATTATTCATGGTTAGTTTTAATTCACATGGAAGTGACAACAAAATACTGGCATCTGTGGATGGACTGACAGGCTATTTAATATCTGGGAGGATGTTTGACATGTAAAAATAAGTATTTAGGAAAAGTATCCAAATTTGCTAATAAAACGAATATAATAACATTTTATATTGAATGGATTTTATCACATTTTTTTTTTATATTTCTTACAATTACAGAAACCAAAAAACATCCTGGTTCTAGGTGACGTAGGTCAATAGTATAGTTCACGCAATACAGTTCAACAAAATTGCCGCAACGAAATAGCGGACCGGAACCGATGTCTCGACGATATACAGCAGAGGTTTGGATGTGGGAAATTTCAGAATATAGAATAATTGCTGCGAGAATTTTAGGAAAGAGGTCGACATGTATGCATACCTTATTATGTGTCGTTGAAGATGTGGCTGTGTGTAGTTGACAAGATGTTGAAGAATACCCCATAGTGAGATGGGTACCGCGCACATCACGAATATTCCACCAGCAAACCATGCTTGAACGTGGGTTGGCTCGCCTTCGCTGTGCAATTCAATAATACACAATGGGAGAGCTATTATTGCTAAAATGAAATACAGAGCTATAAAACCAGGACGGATCCATCGTTTCCACTGTCCAATGCAATCCATGACGTTGGCATAATTCAATCAGCACTCCCTTCTACATTATATTTCCAAGTTACAAATGATCACCCAAAGAACAAACTTTGACGTCCACCATTTTTGATGTCATGTGATCATAATGATATGGTACGAGTAATGTCTGAATAATACGCAAGATTTACCAGATATAAATTCCGTGCACTATAATTTTTATTTATAATCATATTCTTCTGAATAGGTTATCAGAAAAGGTGTAGTAAAAGACTAGTATTCTCAATGATAATTATGTAACCTACTCTGAATAGAATATACGTATTTGTTCACAATGCGAATCTTTAATACCTCTATAATCAGGGCAGTTCTGGTGATTGTTGAAGTCTTTAGTAGTCTCTCAATGACAGGGCACGTGATCGGAATTTTTTGGAATTACGTAGGTGAAGAGGTATATTTCCGAGATATTCCGGGCGTGTGATCAACTTTCGGTGATTCATATTCACGTACTTCGGCATCATAAGGAAACATATATTTGTTTACTGCGTGGTGTGTTACTTCATAGATTATCTTCACGAAGTGTAAAGAAGGTAAGACCATATACTAACGATAATCTATCGTAACAGTACGTCATTTGATGATGACAACTTACATATGACAGTTCAATTAATTAAATGCAAACTGTCAGGTCATTTGAACATCATTTCAACATAATGTATGACTTTTAATTAATATATGTACGTTTTATCGGCCAACTCATTGATAATTTGTTGTATGTGAACATAAGATAAGTATATAGATGATTTTAGCCTAAGTACATCAAACTGCTATTTAATCGCTATTAGATAATTAAATTACTGCCACATTGAAAAGTATGGCTAGAACATGACACAATCTCTGCATGCATACACTGAACTTTATTCTTGTTTTAAATGTGTTTAGGAAAAAAACCTATGGAAAAGTGAAATCCATTGTAGGCTTCCTCAAAAGAAATTTTAAGGTAAATTTAATTTCTGTCAGGGAGTAAGTATATAAAACCCAATGAGGCCAGAACTAGAATATACTTGCTCATTTTGGAATTCCAATATTGAGAGAGATATTGACAAGATAAAAACGATACAGAGAAAAGCAGCCAGATTTGTCACTTGACAAACTCAGGGACACATATAGCCTTGGTGGTATGCAGCTTACTATAATTCTAGAATATTTCAATTGGCACTCCCTAGAAAACAAACAGAAAAGAAGGGTCTAACCACACTACAGAAAGTTACATCAAAACAAACATCAGAAAAAAACATTCTATATATATAATTGTAGATGGATGTAGATATAGAGGAAGCATTAGCACTGCACTGCACTGAAGGTCTGAAAATATCATGTAATACTCAAAGACTGCAATGACATCTACTAATACCGCCATTTGGAAAACTGCCTGTAATCATAGTTCCTGATTGAGAAAAAACCTATAAAGAGGGGTTGGCAGATGGATATAATGATCATTTCAATTTTGGAGTTTCCTCCCTTTAATAATAATTATGGAATCACTTGTGACATTGAAACTTAACTTATAATTTTCATTTTTATTTGTGTTTTATGGCAGAGTGTGAAATTAAAACACAAAATGTAAGCTGAAAGTGACCTTCTTTGCCATCTTAGAACTAGATTTTGAAATTTTTCATTGTAGAAAATTATGGCTGAATGCCAGTTGCCAGCCCGACCCCAGAACAGAGAACGACCTACCCGTCCACCTCCACCTAGTTGCATGCTTAATCAAGCAAATTTCAAAACCTTGCAGAAATGTCATGACAAAGCATATCAGGAGATAGAGAAGGGTTTGTCTTTAGATGAACAAGGGCATATTGATGCTGCTATCAAGTCATATGAGAATGGATTGAAAAACCTGTCACAAGCTCTGGAAATGGATGCTGAGAAAATTTGTGAAAAGGATGAGGATAAAGACACAGCAAAACAACTGCAACAGAAAATGACAAAGACAAGGTTACAAATTACATACAGGTTACAAACACTTCAGACTCAAATCATTTCAGATGTAAACAACCACACAAATGGTCATACATCAATGGAGACTGAATGCCCACCTTCATATGACCAAGCCATGTCTATGCCTGGATCCCACATCAGTGATGAGACTTTCATGTCTATAGGCGACAGTATAATGAGTGACACACAAAGTGGATTGGACCCTTTGGAATCAAATGCAACTGAAATACTGTCTATTTCTGATGATGTCCAGATATACTATATTTCTGCAGAAGGATTTGTAAGTGCTCCTTCTTATCCCTCTGCACTAAGAATTGCTAAATTTAATGAGAACTCTTCAAATGAGGCAAGTAACTTACAGCAACCACCGGCCTTCCTCCAGGTCCACGACTGGTTCTATCCCTTGGTGCCTGGGACATCGCCTGCTCTTCGGGCAACAAATGGGGCATATATCTTTCCTGATCTCAACTCAGAGCAACAAGGTATCATTATACATTTTTTCAGTTAAATATATTCAGAAAAATACTGGTAATCAACCATGATGGCTAGAAATCATTGCTAAATTAGGGAAAATAAATGTGAAGTAATTACAAAAACTTGTGATTGTAGATCTCTTGTTCATATTGTTTGATATCTGATATGATATTTATAAGTATTTACAAAGTTGACATAATGTATCAAATATATCAAGTGTGATTTTACATAGGTGGAGCTGTGGGACTTATGTTGCCTGAGAATATTTCTTTTGAGGAAAGACAAAACTTTGAAAGAACACTTGGGGCATTTACCTTACTGCAGGAACAACAGCCCTCACCCGCTACTCCATCAGCCCCGCCCCTCACTGCAGCAGGGGACAGTCAAACAGGATGGTCACCAGAGACCACTGCAAGAGAGAAAGAACAAACCAAGAGACCACAGGACAAGGTGGTAGGGACCCTCACTGACCAGGAGGAGACCAATGAAAAAGAGACTTCTGGACCAGAAGGGGAAAGAACTACAACTGAGAAAATTTCCAAAGGAATTAGTGTTGGTATGCAAAGTTAAAAAGTATTTATATAAAATGTTTAATTTTCTGAAGTTAAGTTGAGGATTGCTGTACAATACTAGTAGTGTGCTGGATTAATTATCATATGATTTATTTGACAGCTGCTGACTGGATTTCTTGGGGAGTAGGAAAAGGTGCTGAAAAGACTAGTAATTTGATCAGATATGGATCTGAAAAAGTGAGGGAAAGGCTGAAGCCAGAGGAAAAAGAAAAGGAGATAGATCCTCGTATACAGAAAGGAGCACGCTACGCCAGGTCAGGGGCCAATGTTGCGATCAAAGTTAGCTCATTTATAGGTAAATATTTTGTTATAACCTGGTAGTAGTTGTACCAGAGTTTTTTTGCTAGTTACTATGAGCTGCAGGAGAATATGGTAGCATATCTTTTTTCCTTTGTCTGTTACTGGTACAGGTTTCAACATTTTAGGCTTGATTACTTGTTTTCTTTTTCAAATTTTCTTATGTTAGGTTTCGACTTTTTGAGATAAACTTGCCTTTTGTTGTAAATTTATATTGATGAAGTAATAAGTGAAAAATCTATGATTCATTTCTTTGTGTCCATAGTAACCAAGTTAGGGGAAGCCACTGTTGCTGTTGCTAAAGAAGTCGCACCACACATCAGGAAACAGGGTCAGAAAGTCTTACCTAAATCTGTCACAGAAAAGTCTCCAGACGGAAAGTCAAAGGTTGATGATGTCATAGAAGTTGCCGCCACAGGATTCAAAGGTTTGTATGATTGTGAGAAGCTGATTTAATCATTGTTATTGTTAGTGTCTACTGTCATAATGAATGTTACTTGTACTGATACAGAATTTATAATGTTTATTTGTTGTTTAAGGTTTTGGAACTGTGTATGTATCCCTAGAATCAGCTGCAAAGGTCTTAGCGAAAAATATAGCTCAGGAAACTGTCCGTACTGTTGACCACAAGTAAGTAATGCTGAAACAACAATGGCTAAAGGTCTTTGAAAGGGCTCATAAGACATTTTCCAGTTGGAAATTTATTAACAAATTCTTGGTGAAAAATGAACAAGGATGTGTAATTGTTTATTAGAATTAAAATTGGTGGATCTTTTTTACAAATAAAACTCAAATTTAAACACCTTCAATTTAAAAGCTGCCTTTTTGCTCAGGCCCTGTTACACCTGAGAATGGACCTTATATGATTGCTAAACCATTAACACAGTAGCAATTTCATGTGTTTGTATCTACTCTATATGCGATGTATGGCTGTATGATATATCTACTCTATATGTAATGTATGGCTGTGTGATATATCTACTCTATATGTTATGTATGGCTGTGTGGTATATCTACTCTATATGTAATGTATGGCTGTATGATATATCTACTCTATATGTAATGTATGGCTGTATGATATATCTACTCTATATGTAATGTATGGCTGTATGATATATCTACTCTATATGTAATGTATGGCTGTGTGGTATATCTACTCTATATGTAATGTATGGCTGTGTGATATATCTACTCTATATGTAATGTATGGCTGTGTGATATATCTACTCTATATGTATTGTTTGGCTGTGTGATATATCTATTCTATATCTTATGTCTGACTGTGTGAAAAAGAGCTGAAATCTTTTGCAATATTTAAGAAGAGAAAGCATCAATAATGTTAGCCAACATAGTAGAGATAAAACATTTGATAATTTATCTGTTGTCCAGATATGGCCCAAATGCTGGCGAGCTGACAGAGAACACACTGTACACGGTGGGAAATGTTGCCATGACAGCATACAATGTAGACCAGCTTGGTATTAAGGCCTTGGCAAAGCGTGCTGCCAAAGCCACAGGGAAAGAGGTAGTGAAGGACTTCTGTGCTACGCGTTCTAACAAAAGCCAGCCCCAGTGAAATACCATCCATCATATATCTGATCTTTGATGGAGTCCATAATTTTATACTGATACTCTGGCTCATCAGGAATTCTGACTGAAGAATTCAGATGTTTGATAGATCAATGTCCATTCGTTTTTTGAAACAACAAAAAGGTCATGTAGGAATCATAAGCCACCCTATGTTAAAATATATCAGAAGTATAGTAAATGAGATTTTCCCCACAGCGTCCTGTCAACCATGTGTCTGAACATTGTATTTCACATATCCTAATATCTATGACTTGTACAAAACTGAATGTTAGTGTTAAGTTTACCAAGTTGATAATTTCATAACATTCTTTTTCAAGTGAGTAGCCCCGGTACATGTATTTATAAAAACACAAATACAGTGTATCAGTATCGTACGTGTATTGTAAGCCATAATTTAAAAGATACATGTAGTTCAAATTACCCTTGTAAAAACAGGTATAACTAGGTATAGGTTACATAAAATAGGGTATCCTTAATAACAGTACTCCGAGGTACATCAAATCCTTAATACAGAGATGTCACTTCCTAGTAGATCACATTTAACTAGATATTTATATGTTGAAATACTGCATCACTGGCTTTAAATGCTTTAGACATTAGGCATTATCAGATGAAAATATCACAAAATAGCTTCTATCTGTTATTACTGAATAAAGATGCTATATGTAATTATTAGTGCTGGGTTTTACCAGAGTTAAATACTCTACCATGATTAGATATATTCAAATGATTGATAAATCAAACATATTACTGCAGAGAAGATTGATGTCTGGTATTATTAATTATAAATACCCTAAACATGATACAAGAGTTATTTAGAGATTTTTTTCTACTGGTCAGGGTTTGATAAAATGACAATTAGATAAATGATTTTTATATTATGTTGTGGATCTGTTGTCATGACGAAGGGTGATGCTGTTCATGGATCAAAGTTGTGTAATTAAACGTGTTAAGTTGCTATTACTGAGTATATCATTAATATATTATTTAAATCCAGACCTGTTGGAAAACATTGATGTTATAAATATTGTTTCTTTAAGTATGTTCAATCAAACTATTTCCATTCTTTTGAATGCTTTTTAATTCAAAATTAAAACTTTCCAGTGCCGTGTCTTTTTATTTATAATTCTGATTGAGGTATTACATTTAATGATGTTCTATAACTTTTTAACACTGTATATAATGCACAGTATGTATAAATTTATTTAAAAAAGATGTATTATATTGTAAAGCTGCTATATGAAAGCAGGGCCAGCCAGCCAGCCCATTGGTTCTGTATAGTCTATTAAAACATACATTTTCTCAACATTTCACTTCCAAGCTAAAGATACTGATGTCCATGTATGTAAGGAAACAATTGTGTTGATCAACCGTATGAGCAGTGCTGTTTAGAACAAGTTACTTTGATAAATATAATCAGAATCACCAAGTCTTGCATTTCTACATAGAACCATTACACATATAGAGTGTATGTTGTCTGTTTCTCATATATAATCCAACATGATGGTGATGAAAAAAAATCAAAATTGAGCTTCAAAGACAGTTTTGTCTTATTAAATGATATTTCTTGAGGATGTTCATGCATCCTTGTTAAACAGAATAACCACTTCATAATATCTTTCTCCCGTCGATGTCATTGTATATAGTATCATGTTATAATAATTTGACCAGGAACCATATATATGTGACAGTGACAGTTACAGATGTGGTTACCTCCCCTTACGTATATATATTATATAAAGGGGCAGACTGCCTCAAAAATTTGACAGTTTGCTTGTGTGTACTGTTGTTATTACTTCATTGATCATATATATATATATAAATGATCAATGCATATATATATGTGTGTATTTTTTTTTAATAGTATTTGTAGTGAAAAATCATTTTAATACCTGTGAATATCATTAGTAAACAACAATGCACATTTGAATGAAATGGTCAGTGACACAATATGTGGGTATCAAATTTATTTGAATTGTTGAATCTGGCTGTACATGTATATAACACCTGTAGTAGTTCTAGTCATGTGACCTCTTTTCGCTACAGTAATATGTGAATAGAATTTTCTTGTAAGCACAAAATGTGATTGATTGAAGTACAGTATAACCTGCCTTAGTGACTACAGCATCTGTTTATGAAACCACCTGCTTATAAAGACCACTTTCTTGATGTCCAAGAAAGGCCATATCAATACAGTGGAACCTCAGTGGTCTTTAAAGACAGGTGTGACTATTTTGATGGAAACATTGATAAGTTAATAAGAGATATATGGATGCTTATATTTTTGTGGGGATGGACATTGATATCTCACCAACTTCAGATACGCTGTACACTGTTTATAGAACAGCTTGTAATTGTCAATTCCACTTGTTCACTTCATACTTATACTTTCAGTTGGTCTCGAGTTGGAGACATGCAAAGTTGGTTTACTGGTGAGGCCCAGTATGTTTTCCTCCATCCTTTTAAGCGCTTTGTTACTTGTGAGAGATAACCGTTGTACTGTTGTTTAGATAAAAGCATGTGCTACTGTGATAAATAAAATGATTGTTTTCTTTAATGTCTTATCATTTATTACTTTCTCTATAAGACAAGAGGAGCTGCTATTATTATAGAAAAAGTGAAAGGACATTTATTTCTTATGAAGGTTTTTTGAGCAGAAGTTTACCAATATATCAAGATAGATTTTCACAATTTAACAAATTTAAAAACATTTTATGTCAGAGCTTGTGAGGAAAAACTAGCGTTGATATCTACACATAGATGTTTCAAATTCCATCACATTATGAGGACAAGTCTTTGTAAGTAAATATGATGGGCATGCTTGATTCTGTTAGGCCATTGATGACATATTCCAATCAAGGTTTTGATGTTGGTATATGTCCAGCAGATTGTCTTTCCCAACAAGTACAACCTGTGTAGGCCCAGTTTGGTTCTTCATACTGAAGAGCAACCTGAACAGGCCTGGTGTGGTTCTTCATGCTCCTTAGTAAAACCTGTGTAGGCATGGTGCAGTTCTGATTGCTATAGTCATTTTCTCAGCTATTTACATGCTGAGAAAGGTTCAATTGCTGCAATTTTTTTCAGGATTTTGATCACCAAACCACATCATGCATTTTTCCCTGAAATTTTACATGATCTCTCTGTTAAGATTACAAACCAGTTGTTATAAAATTTTACATGATCTCCCTGTTTAGATTACAAACCAGTTGTTATAAAATTTTACATGATCTCTCTGTTAAGATTACAAACCAGTTGTTATAAAATTTTACATGATTTCTCTGTTTAGATTACAAACCAGTTGTTATAAAATTTTACATGATCTCCCTGTTTAGATTACAAACCAGTTGTTATAAAATTTTACATGATCTCCCTGTTTAGATTACAAACCAGTTGTTATAAAATTTTACATGATCTCCCTGTTTAGATTACAAACCAGTTGTTATAAAATTTTACATGATCTCTCTGTTTAGATTACAAACCAGTTGTTATAAAATTTTACATGATCTCCCTGTTTAGATTACAAACCAGTTGTTATAAAATTTTACATGATCTCCCTGTTTAGATTACAAACCAGTTGTTATAAAATTTTACATGATCTCCCTGTTTAGATTACAAACCAGTTGTTATAAAATTTTACATGATTTCTCTGTTTAGATTACAAACCAGTTGTTATAAAATTTTACATGATCTCTCTGTTTAGATTACAAACCAGTTGTTATATGGACATGATGTTGCTTGTAGACTTCATTCAATATTTGCCTTGATGAGTGACAGTTTTCATGAAATGCCACCATTTGTATCTTGTTTACATTTTCAGGAAATATGAGTTATCATACTCAATAAATTAATCATATTCTAGGTAAGTATTTTCTTTAAAGAGTAGAAAAGGAAAAAATAAAGAAAACATTTATGCTTGATTTGAATGCAGTACTGTATGAATAAAAGTTAAAGTTGCAATTACGAGACCGACATCAAGGGAGATAAATCTTCCATCCTTCTTATACAGGTTGGACTAATTCATCAAAAGTCATTCTCAGTTGCCTTCACAAGAAGAGACATAAAATGACAAATTTTGTAATCTTTATTCTAATATAAGCCTCTCATATATATATAAAGTTGGAATATACATACTGGTTTTGTAATATTTTTATAATTCTTTTTAGAGATAAAAGTGTGACATCCCTGTATATATAAGGAATGCCCTCAGATTCTGAATGTTGTACTAAACTGGTGTCTGAAGGCAACACAAAGTCCTTTATTCAATGGAACCTAATTGATAGGAAAAAATCACTTAACATTTTTTGCATTTGAATTAATCTGAAGTAATATTTTGATTCTAATTATGTTGAAAATCTCAGAGAGGTTTCAATTAAGTAAAGCATACAGGAAGTTATTTCAAATGTCTTCTTGCAGTACAGAGTCATAATTATCTTTTTATCTGCAGTATTTTTTTTATAAACAAGTCATGTGTGATATTATTACAACAAAACAAAGCTTTGTATATTTTTAGTTTTTATTTCTTCATATAAAATGTTGAAATGTGGATGAGTCTGATATGTGACATGATTAATATTGCTAGAGTGACAGTACATGTATTGTATACATTAGTTTTGGTAAACATTAGGAAAACTTCAACATAGACAACATTACACAGACATTAAAAACCCATGTGCCTCCATCTTTGTAACACGGAACTCCAACTATCATAAGTGATATACACAAAAACTCAAGTAAATAATATTGTAATTTAACATATTCTCTATTCCTTTCAATACTAAAAGGAATAAAACAGAAAAGAATACCAAAATTTTAACAGAATAGAATATTACAAAATTGATTTTAGTAAACATAAAATGTACCTGATGACTATATTTTCCAATTTATAAAAAAAATTTTGGATGAATAATCGCTAATAAAAACTTTGGACAGAGAAGGAAATCTTTGGAAACAGGATAAAAAAGACAAATTTTAATGAAGTGTAATGCTGTATAAATACAGATATATAAACTTATATATGGGTGGTAGCATTGTAAACAAATTCTAAGGAAGGAGAAAACGTCGTGGATATTTTATCCTTTTGATTTGTGTGAGCATTATTGTAATGGGAGGTTCTGAGTAGCTACCCAGGTACTCCTCAGCAGTGAGTATGACATCCTACGACAATCAGCAGATATTTTTGATTTTATGTGTCAACATGTCATATTTCAATCTATATCAGCACTCATTTTTGTAGAAAATTCAGAAGTAAATTCCAGGAAATGGAAATGTCAGATAAAGATGATATAATGAGCTATCATGTTAATTAATCTTTGCTAGTCAAAACACGCTATTTTTAGAAAGTACAGGTACACTCTGAAATCAGGATTCAACAATGGGATATCAGATATATTGGGGACCAAAAATGGGATAGCATGAGTTGATCCCTAGATTTGGATCCCAGTTGAGAAGACAAATAAAAGGGACCTAGCTGACCACAGTGACGTTATACATTTGTATGAGATAAGTCCAGCTAAGCACACTGGATGAATGTCAGGATGGAATGTTAACTTTATGGTTTTGCTCCTTGGCTATATAAGAAAGACTTGGACCTGGTATAGTAGAGATTTCCAATTATAACTGCTGAAAATCTCCATCAGAAAACACAATATAGATGGCAACAATATCAGAATCACAGCTCAAACACTCAACTGACACAGAATCACAGCTCAAACATACAACTGACACAGCACTTCCACTCTAATCTAAGTCACACAAACACTTGTATCAGTCATCTTATGACTATGTTTTTTTCATTTTTACACACACCACACTCAAGTACGCAAGTAAAGGAATGGAATTCTTTACAACTGGTATAAAATCTGTACCTAATGGCAAAAGATTTTACAATAGAGATACTCAATATCTGCACCTTTATGGAAATGTTTTATAAATGATATAATTCTAAATTGCACTTCAGATATTTTGCTATCAACTTGGTTCTTTTCTTTGATCTTTCCTGATTCAATCTGATTCAAATCTAAAATGCATGTAGTATGGAGACAAAAAAAAGGAGCATGAAACAGATGAGCCTTTTAGTGAGATACAGAGAAAGAGTTTGGTAAACACACCTAGAAAAATATCGCAGCACACCAAAATCAATTAACTTAGGATTATTTTCCATACAATGTAAAAATATTATAAATTCTATCCACTCAATCATTTTCACTAAGCCTTATTCCATTGACTCGCTCAAAATTCTCAGGCAAATAAAAACCTTTTGTTGAATAACATATCTTACAATCATCTATGTACAAATTTCCTTCCTTTTTATATCATAAAAATGACTTAGGAACGAATTTACAAATTTATAAAATAGTTTATGCAAATGTTATTTAGTTTTGCATGATCAATTTGAAAAAATATGATAATAATAACTGAATGCTTCACAGGAGATAATCCATATGTCACAATAATACAGATATAAATAAGACAAACATATAGGGACCTGAGATGTTATACATATTCTTCCTCCTCCTGGGCAACTTCCACCTCGGTCGACCCATCAAGATTGTCACCATCTGGGAGGGATGCTATATCACGAAATACCCCTACTAATTTCTCAAAACTTGGGCCCCAGTTTAAAAATTCATCCCAGTTAAATGAACCGTTAATTGGCTTAGCACCATTTGTATGACCATCCTCTGATGAACCAAAGGAATCGCCATTAGAAGTCCGTCCATCAGACATAAACTTTCTATGATTATTGTTGTTGTGTATATTATAATCTTGATTCTCATTATCAACCTCTTGCAGTTTTGATAAGATGATGTTTGAGGAATCAAAGTCATTTCGAGGCCTTTCACTCTCGTACTCAAACTCGGAACAAGTGAAGGAGTCATTTGCACTTTCTTCAGAACTGGAATCCGGAGGTTCCAACACAGAACTGTTGTGAATGTATGGTGCACGATGTCCATGACTGGCACTCGATGATGACACCATCTCCACCATGCTTTCAGGACTAGGTGGCTGGGGGCGTGTATTAAGTTTTTGAATTTCCCCAATAGTAAGGCCCTTTACCTGGCGTGGCTGTGGTGGCTGAACCTTTAAAGGCTGCCCACGGAGCTGGGAGGGGTGGCCCTTAGGAAGGGAAGGTGGACGGGCCACTGATGAACTGGAGCTATGACTGTGATGGCTGGCAAGACTGTGGTCAGAGTCAGTCCGACTGTGATGTATGTGATCTGACTGCGGTGTCCCACGCACATTAGGGTTGGTCATTGGACTGTACCGCATATGTGGTGACATCCTAGAAAGGTGGTTCATGGGGCTGTTCCGAGCCCCAAGTACTGCGGGACTATTGCGTGATGAGTTGTGTAGTTGAGAGGGGTCAAGAACAGCAGGACTATGAGTCATTGCCTGACGACCGTAGGGAGAAGGACTCTCCCTGATTGGCACAGAGTTACGGCCATGCCCAGATATGGTCTGCGGACTCTGACCATGCCTAGAGGAATGTTTATGAGGTTTATGGTGCATGTTGTTTAGGTGGGTGTGATGGTGATAGGGATGTTTGTTCACCCCACGGAAATCTCGATAGTGTGCCACCACATCAATATCTGAGGGAGCAATACTACTGGCATTGTCTATATCATAATGCTCTGGAATGTCATCATTTGTCATATGCATGTTAATAGCATCTCCATTGTCTATGATGACTGTTCCATCGTCAATCTCCAGTGGTAATTGTTTGCGATGCTGTCTGTCTGAGCTTATGATATCAGGCCTGCTGAAGTGGTTATTGCTTTGATTGCGTCGTCCAGAAAGTCCCTGATCGATGTGGGAGCTGATGAAATCTTCTTCTGTTGGGTGGTCACCGTATCCGGAGCCCTGATGACCGTGGGCACTGTTATTGGTGAAATTCTTATTCACATGAGCATTGCCATTTAGTTTGGCTTCTGACTTGGATTTACTCATCTGCCTGCGTTTGAATCGACAGAAGATAAACACAGCAATGATTACAATGATAAGCACTCCAAAGAAAGCGATCACCACAATAACACCGATCCCGATACCCGAATCTGAAACATGGACAGCACCACATTTCACTGTCTCTCCCACTGGAGTACACACGCCATTCCCACACGGGGAGTTAGAGCAGAGAGCAGAACAACCATTCTCCACACCTTCTGATGGCTCCACTATGAATCGGTCAGTTGTACCATTGAGTGTGATTGGCTGATTGTCCAGACGGAACACAGAGATACACCCGCCAAAACCTGGGAAATGGATCGAAAGGTTTGATTAAATATGAACTGGTCACATCTGCTTACAAATATAAAACATGTGCCAACTTTTCACGATGATAATTAATTTTACAAATATGAGAATATTATAAAGCTGTTCAATGTTGAAACTACACTAAGAAAGAAATAGATCATTAGTTTCAGGTCATGATATATGTTACCTTATTTAGCATGTCATTGAATTAGTAGGATCTTTTTAGTTACATCTCATACAAAAGTAATTTTACATAAATCATCATGATTCAGAGTCACTTTCATCAAAGCATATATATGTCTAAAGTAAACAGTATATTACCAGCAACTCTTGTATTGTTAACAAATCAATCACAAATTGGAAACTCAACGGAAAGAAGTAGTCTTTAACAGCAAGATAACATAACTCCTTAAGGTTTTATGTCACTGTGGTACATACCTTGTCGACTAACATCACCAGCGGAGGAGGATGAGGGATCACCTCCCAAGACAAGGGTAGTCACTTGAGGGTCGGAGAATAGGAAGGCAGAGCTGAGATCCTTGGTAGTCCCTGGGGAGCCCTCTACTGCCAATCTCACCTGTGTACCTATGTAACAAAGCAAAAAATTATTCGACAAGATATTTAAGATATTCAATTCATTCATTCATGCTAGAATTTTTCAGATCTTTAGTGATTTATTCACAGGATTTCAGAAAGGAAACAATCAGCCAGTTATGTGTGTGAAAACATAAACTTTAGTAACCTTCCCTCCTTACATATCAGTATAAACGGAGTCTGATTATAACAGGTTTTATGTTCACTATTACAACGTTTCGGTCGTTCAGCAGACGAAAATGGAATCTTACATTTGTTTCCATTTGTTATGTTATCTATGTATCACATTTAAGAATTTTTTATTTCAAAAGTGAGCAAAAAGAGAAAAATTTGTGATGAGTTTCAAATGGAAATGATTTTTCATCATGTGATTGATTATTCAGGCAAATATTGTAGAAAATTTCCTTATCGATTAAACTTAAAGTAGTTTCTGCTCTACATCAATAGTTACATCTCAATGGAATCTGTGAGTGGGTGGTTTCATTTCACTATCTAAACCTGACATCACAATAAGGGATGTTACACATTTGTAATACACAAATATATTGAGTCTATTCACTAAATAACAAGACAATCATGTGATAAGTGATTTGCCATGATTTTTACCTGTTGACATACTAGACTTAAGTACTTACCTGTAACAGTGATAGTGACGTTGTACCAGTTTCCGTTGGACACTTGGACAGATGAAAGTTGAATGGTCTGTATTCCCTGCCTTAGTATGCTGTACTGCAGTTTACCTTCAATGACCTGTAGGACAGATACAATTTACACATATGAATTACAACTATGCCAGTATATCCTTAATACATGATGATAATTTAGTTTTTGTGATAGTCTCATCTCGTCATCTGTACTTTACATGTTTATAGTATTTCTGATTTGACAAGACACTTACAGAGAGAAGGGCACTGTAGTCTGAGCTCTGAGAGGCGTAAAACAGGAGACCATTTTGTGTTGTAGTACGGAATCTGATGAACATGCTGGAAGTGTCCGTAGCTCTCCTCTTCCTATTGGATGCAGTATCAACAACACTATCCCTATAGTAACTATCCCTCTGAGTAAATTGTACAAATGTGTTTGCACCAAATCCGAAAGGTTTCACCTCTGCAAAAAACAAAACAGACATCAGTTCACCATCCATAACAACAAAAATCAAAGTATCATGGCAACTAAATCCACCGAAAAACCATGGATACATTGTAAAAGATGGAAACAATTCTTTTAAAGACTCACCAATCTGGCATAAGGCACCGCTGTATTTTTCTGGGCATCGACAATGTGCCTTGCTCCACTCATCCACACACACACCACCATTGCGACAGATGAGACCAGTACATACACTCTGCCCTTCTGACCTTGGGCAAGTGTCTGTAACCTTGACTTTGTCACGGAAATCTGATCGTGTTAACAAGTCACTTTCATTGCAGTAGAAGTTCCTCATACAGCCAATGAAATCATGTGTAACAATTTGGCTTCGGCTTGTGATTTCTGTGATGTCTCGAATTCCACCTATACTCAGCTTGTCTCCTAGGGACAGGCTCCTGTTTACAGAAGACAACATACATCATTACTGTTGTTAAACAAAACATACAAAGACTTCAAGTCAAAAAAAATATAGTCAGTTATTTTTATTTTTTTATTATATTTTTTTCTAGTATCGATAGGGCTCACCTGATTTACCATAAAACCTTAGTTTGCTACTTTAAAGAATGAACAAATTGTTCCGACCTCATGCAATTATCAACTTAACAACTTCAAATGAGGCCAGTGACACCATTCGGATACTGCTGATAGTAAGCACTTTATACATAACACACACAAGACATGGAGAGTGTAGAACTTGAGCATACACAAAACATACAGATTTAAGAAGTAACTTGTGTATAAGTTAACAGTGATGAAATTCATGATTAATTAAGAAGTTTATGGAAACTATATTCATTATCCTTGTTACTCTTATACAGATACTGCAATACAATGAGTTTCTCCTAAGAAGATTTCATACCATACTTAATCTTTCTAACATATTCAGAAAAGGAAAAAAAATGTCTTCAATATTTTAACGAAAACTGAAAGAATTCAACTTGTCACATCAAAATTACATCAGGATTATATACAACACACAGAGGTCAAACTAATTCTTTAATTCTTTAACAATCCCCAGGCTACATAATGGAATACATTACCCTGTTGTAAATAACACCATTGACTCAACCCAACATTCTTCTATTACATCTACACCAGTAACTTTACACCTTAATCCATCCAGGTTGACATCAAATTTCATGCCAACTGATGAAACATCCACCCGAACAAGTGATTCACGTCCCAAACTAGAGGTAGTCTTTCAACTGAACCCAGACGCACATAACTATGGGTATGATACCTCATACCGAGGAAATGCTGTTTTATGACAAATCGTGTGGAGCTAGTAACTAGATAGCCTAAATATGGTACAAGACAATACTTCATGGCCTTATAAGTGCTACAATTGCCACAACTGTGCGTGTATTCCACCATTAAGGTGGTGACCGTCTTACAAAACCGCCCAGGCATGTCTACAGTTTCCATTCACAGACAGATACAATGTAACAGTTATCAAACTGTACAACTGCTGTAGGAAGTTTTCAAATTACATGGTGAGATTAATGAACAATCAAATGGCCTGATATTTGGGTATAAAATATCCTCTTCTACTTCTGTATAATACAGTCTCCATTCTATTACTTCAAATATCCATACAATTTTAATGGAAACAAGTTATTTTTGTTATAACAATGCTAGGATGTATCAATTATGTGTTTATCTGTATGGCCACTTTTTGTTGTGGTTGTGAGTGTAATTGACGCTACTGTAGTGTGATTGTTGTGAGTATAATTGACACCACTGTAGTATGTTTGTTGTGAGTATAATTGACACGACTGTAGTGTGATTGTTGCGAGTATAATTGACATTACTGTAGTGTGATTGTTGTGAGTATAATTGATATTACTGTAGTGTGATTGTTGCGAGTATAATTGACATTACTGTTGTGTGATTGTTGTGAGTATAATTGACACTACTGTAGTGTGATTGTTGTGAGTATAATTGACACGACTGTAGTGTGATTGTTGTGAGTATAATTGACACGACTGTAGTGTGATTGTTGTGAGTATAATTGACACTACTGTAGTATGATTGTTGTGAGTATAATTGACACGACTGTAGTGTGATTGTTGTGAGTATAATTGACATTACTGTAGTATGGTTGTTGTGAGTATAATTGACACCACTGTAGTGTGATTGTTGTGAGTATAATTGACACTACTGTAGTGTGATTGTTGTGAGTATAATTGACACCACTGTAGTGTGATTGTTGTGAGTATAATTGACACTACTGGAGTATGATTGTTGTGAGTATAACTGACACTACTGTAGTGTGATTGTTGTGAGTATAATTGACATTACTGTTGTGTGATTGTTGTGAGTATAATTAACACTACTGTAGTATGATTGTTGTGAGTATAATTGACACTACTGTAGTATGATTGTTGTGAGTATAATTGACAGGACTGTAGTATGATTGTTGTGAGTATAATTGACACGACTGTAGTGTGATTGTTAAAATTTTCCTTTGGTATGAATGATTCAGATTATTAAAACAATTTGAATGTACTGTCAATATAAGGACAATGGTTTTTAATCACACAAGTATCCTGCAATAATAAACAGATAAGTGTCATGTTTATCTGTGGTAACACATGCTGGTTTAATATCTGACGAACACTTTCTTTCTTTTGTTTCATTTTCATGTCTTCTGTAAATGATTCATTCAGAAATGTATTATGATATTAGTATTTCACTAATCATTAGAATCTCACTTACCCTGCATTCTGTGAGTCGAATCTATGACAGTTGGAGTTACCATCCTCACAGGGTTGGCATTCTTCCCCAGTTGCTGGACAGTCATGGACATAGACATCCACCCTCTGTCAAAATGTAATACATAAGATAAATGCAGTTCCAGTTTAATAAGTGGCGGATGTAATTTATAGAGATAATTTTTGAATTACAAAATAGGAAACCCATGATTCATCTTCTTACAGGCATTTTACTCTAACACAACATAATAAAGACTTCTACTGACCTGTCCAGCTCTCGTGACCTTGACCCTAAACCATTGGCCAGTTGACACATTCTTGTTGACCATGACCTTGGTGGTTTGTGTGCCACTGTTGAATGAGAACTGTACAAAGCCTCCTATGATTTCCAGGGCTACAAACTTCATGTTGGTGATGGCAGGATTGTATAGGAGAAGGGCATTAGGCCTCAGGGTGGAAAATGTCACATCAATCAGTTTGTTATATTGGACAGTCGTGAAGGAGAACTCAATGTAAGAACCTTCATTAAACCCTACGCTGGTAAACTGGCAGTTGTCTCCCCAGTAGGTAAAAGTACACAAACATATATGTCCTTCTTGTTGATTCTTGCATGTGCCTCCGTTCTTACATGGGGTATTCCTACAGTGGTCCTGTCCAATTTCACAGTGTTCTCCATAGAAGCCATCAGGACACTGACAAGAATAGGAGCCAGGACTCTCCACACAATTACCCCCATTCTGGCAGGGTTTGCTAGTACACTCCAGCACATCTGTATCGCAGTATGCACCAGTCCAGCCTGGAACACAGGCACACACAGGGTTACCAAAGTTGTCATTTACACAGGTACCACCATTTTGACAATAGTTCCCACCACACTTTTCCACAGGCTGGGTACACATGTCCCCAGACAAATTTGAAGGACAGATGCAGTAGTAGCCAAGAGTGAGGCCAGGGGAGGTAATAACCAGTTGGCTAGATTCAGACACTGATGCTCCACTACCAACATTGATCTGGTTCATACATTGTCCACCCTGGTCACTCGCACAGGTAGTCGAGCCACACACAGAGTATCCAACTGTTGATATGATGATTCCCACTTCTGTCTGTAGCTTAGCAACGTTGTTGGCTATCTTGTCACGGAGGATGTTGCCCTGGAGGTAGCTACCATCTAACCTCTGAAAGGCCACAAAAAGCAGCATGTCGTCACCCAGTGAGGTCAGGTGATGTACCAGAACTGTGTCCCCCATAGACAAATGTGACATGGAAATGAGAAATGGAGTGTAGGAATTCTCTAGGAATGATCGTGGTGTGATGTTCTCAATCCTTAAAATGACAGTATTTTGGAGCGTGGCATTGTCAATGGTGACTATCTGAATTCCCACTGTATAATTAGCATTCGGAGAATTCAGACCATCTGATCCCATCACATCTAATGTGTACTGTGATGCGGTTGGTTTGTTTCGTATTCTGAGGTCACATGTACCTGAAGGAATCTCAAAATGATTATCACCATCACTGTGTAACCAACATTGGTAATTGCCTATGGTATCTTTGTCTAAAGGACGTACATCAGCCACAGGCATCACAGGAAAGTCACCTTCCATCACAGAAATCAGAACATTCATGTTTCTCGGCATTGGTGGCTCATCGTTCATATCCTCTACAATCACATGGAAGGACAAGGTAGAATTAAGCTGGTTGGGACTACCTGAGTCAGACACAATTACAGGGACACTAAAATCCACATTTTGTTCTCGGTCAATGGCAACCTTGGTTTGAACCAGACCTGTGGTGGGGGAGATGGAGAAGAAATAATTGTCCCCTGTCACTGCTGTAAAGGTATAACTTCCAGAGTTGGGAGGTAGATCCTTGTCAAAGGTATGACTCAACAGCATCATCACTGAGGACCCTTCAGCACTGTTTTCCTGAATATATCCAACTGGTATGACAGGGTCGAAGTAGGGTGCGTTATCATTAATATCCTCCAGAGTTACCTGAACCGTTGCGGATCCTAGAAGAAAAAAAGTCGTAATCCTCAACACCATGAAACAATAATGCTAAACGAATATTTACAACAGAACTAGATCAGATGTAATTACAATACAGAATGTAAATCTGAATACATATTACCACAGTACTATGATAACTAGATAACAAAACACAGCATTCTAACTTCAATCTAAATTTTAAAATTCTAAAAACATTTTCAAAAATTTCTTTTTCAAGAGAAACAGATTTTTCCCGGGGGCAAACTAAAACAGTACACTACACTTCTTATGATAAACTTTTATTGCTAAAGCTAAGGTAACAGTATTGATTTTTGAAAAGCACAGAATTATAAATAAAACTATATGTAACAAACCTGTCTGAGGCGGTATGCCGGAGTCAACAGCACCAACAGTAATGTTGTACATGGCATCTACTTCTCGATCAAGGTGTCCTGATCCAGATGTGCTCACGATTCCTGTAACTGCATCAATCTTAAACGCATTGTTAAGGTTTCCTCCTAGAATGGTATAGTAGAACTGTGGGTCAGATTCTTTGTTGTCATTGTCAACAGCAAACACCTGTGTAACACTGACACCCCCTCTGGATCCTTCCTTCACGGTCGCCATGTACACATTCTCACTAAACACAGGGGCGTCGTTGGCATCGGTCACTTTAATTGACACAGTACATTGGTCAGTGTCATTACCCTGGATACTACCCCAGTTCTTTGCTAGGACTTTGAGGTCAATCTGAGGTGAGCTCTCATAATCAGGACGTCCAGACACAGTGAGGAGGCCTGAGCTGTAGTTTATTTTAAATCCTTTTGTATTACTGGAGCCAATCAAATAATAGTATACCATTCCATCCTCTCCTTTATCACTGTCACTGGCATGCACACTGCCAACAGGTGACCCATCTGCAGCAGACTCTGTGATGGTGAAGGAATATTCATTCTGCATAAACTGTGGGAAGAACTCATTGACCCCAGTCAGATGGATATGGATGTTAGTGGAGCCCTTCATGGTGGTGCCCGGATTGATAGCCATTACTGTAACTGTGTACAATGACTGGGTCTCATAGTCTAGTTGACCCTGGGACCGAATGATTCCGGTCTTGGACTCGATACTGAATCGACTAGTGTCACCAAGGTGGTATTCAATGGCTGCGTTAACCCCAGTGTCAGCATCTGTTGCAGTCACCTGAATCACTCTCTCACCACTAGGAGAATTCTCGGCAATGTAAGCATCATATTGCGACTGGTTGAATACTGGGACCTGATCATTCACGTCTCTTACAAACACAGTAAAAGTCCTGGAGATTTCCTTATGCAGTAGACCCTGGTCCCTCACTGTGATATTAAGGTAGTGTGTCGCTGTTGTTTCATAGTCCAAGGCTTTCTCTATAGTCAGGGCACCATTCACACTATTGAGAGCAAACAGGTGGTCTGGGTTTCCACTGGCAATACTGTATTGCACTCTGCCATTAGGTCCTGAGGTATCAGCATCTGTTGCAGTTATGTTTGCAATCTCTTTGCCAATATTCACATTTTCATTAACAGTAACCTGAAATATAGTAGTGACAAATACTGGTGCATGTTGATTGACTCCTGTGATGCGGAGCCTCACTGTGGTAACAGAGGACATGACAGGCGTACCCTTATCACGTGCCTCCAACATGAGAATGAAGTCAGTGTCCTGCTTTCCAGCATCCAAGACAGCTGCCACTGTGATGTACCCTACAAAACAAAACAACTTTTTTAAGCACTTTTAAGTACTCAACCATTCCAAGGAGTAAATATCTAAGGTAAGTATGTTACTTTTTTGGATTAAAAGCCAGATTTTTGTCATTATTTCATACAAAAACGATTGTAATCAGCTGATCCTGAACATTTGTAATAGCATTTCCTGTAATTTTGATACAATTTATCAATGAAAGAGTAAATGGAAACTCCACCAAGAGAAGTCATACCTGTAGATTTTTCTACTGTGAAGTAACCTGACCCATTGCCAGACACCATGAAGTACTCAATCTCAGCATTGACCCCAACATCAAGTGTATCTGTGGCTTTAACCTGGAGGATTCTTGCTCCATGTTCCACTGTGACTGGAACAGCTGAGAAGTAACTACTTCTTTCAAATTCTGGTGCATGGTCATTGGCATCCAATATACCAATCCTGACCATAGTCTCTGAGGATAATGGAGGAATTCCATGATCTGTTGCTATGACAACAACTTCCAGAACATTGGCATGTGCAGCAGTGATGTTCTGGTCATATACAAGTTCACGCTTGGAGGACAGACCACCATCAGTAGGATCGATGACAACATCCTCAGATGGGTACTTGAGTGTGTAGTAAACCTCATTGTTTGGAGAAGTGCGGTCCGCATCCAATGCAGTTACCGTCCCAATAGGTGTTCCAGATGATTGGCGCTCCGGGAATGTAAATGTCGGATTCTGAGGCTGGAAGATGGGTATGTTATCATTGACATCCTTGAGATATATAATGACCCTGCTGACAACATCATTGAAGCCATCAGTGGCTGTAACATCTAACATATAAAACGTAGAGGTTATCTCTTCAAGGTCAAGGTCACTCTTAGAGGAAATGTTACCGCTCAATGTGTCAATAGCAAATTTGTCATGTGTCATTGAGTAAGAGACATTTGCGTTGATGCCAATATCAGCATCTACAGTGGTCACTTGTAGTATGAACACACCCACATCTATGTCTTCATTAATCGTAGCGCTGAACTGACGTTTAAACACGGGTGGGTTGTCATTTTGATCCAGGATGGTGATCCGTACAGTGGTAGAGCCTGTATTGGAAGAGGAACCCTGGGAAAGAATCGAGAAAATCATTTCAAAGTTAGAAATCAAACAGATTCAATTAAGCAATTACTATACATTAGGAACTGTGTATTCAAAATTTTATAAATGAAACAGAACAGAACCATTATAAGAGAATTATTTTGATAAGCATATTTCTTTTTCAGCTTTAATGAAAACATTTCAAGTGATTCTGTTGTTACTATCAAGATTTGATTGTTCTTACATGATCCACAGCATAGATGATCAGATTGAAGGTGTCTGTGACTTCTCGATCCAACATTGTCCGTGTTTTAATAAGACCGGTGACAGAATCGATGGTAAAGTTGTTGTGGGGGTCGCCACCCTGTATGGAGTAGGTTATCCTTCCATTTTCATCATCGTCAGCATCAGAGGCAGAGACTTTGATGACTGATGTTATGGTAGGTTGATTTTCAGAAATGGTGTGAGAGTACACTGTGAAGGTGAAGCGTGGAGTGTTATCGTTAAGATCTGTCACATCCACATTAATGCGAGCATAGGATGACAGAGCGGGATTCCCTGTGTCCCGCGCCTCTACCCACAACTGAAAGTCAGCTGCCATTTCATAGTCAACCTGGTTATTGACTGTGATGTCACCCGTCTGAGCGTTGATGGTGAAAGTGTTTGCTATGTTGCCCCCAGCAATGTGGTAAGTAATGCCCCTATTGATCGGAGACGAAGCAGAGACAGAAGTCAGTGGGTAGCCACTGATGACATTCTCATGAATTTGAAGGTTGGAGGGCACACTGTCAAATGTTGGTTTGTTATTATTTGAAGAAGCCACTGTCACATCAAGGTTGACCAGTGACCTTCTAATCTCACTGCCCTTATCTGATGCCTCCACTGTACACACATATCGGGCTCCTGTCACTGTAATGTCCTGGGCCGCTGTGATGATGCCACGGTCAGCATCTATAACAAAACGGTCAGCATTGGTCCCACTCAAACGGTAGGTGACCAGTCCATTTGAACCGGTATCTTGATCCACTGCAGTTACTCCCAGTACAAAGCCTCCTGTAAATCAACAACCATAGTCAATATCAGCTTTTAGCGTTTACCCTTTTGCAGTGATACTGGAATATATTACAGTACTTTTATTTCTCAACTATTTCAAAGAAATCATGGAAATCAATATAACTGAAATAACAAAACTAAAGCAAAAAATTATTTGAAGTGTAAATAAAGTCTGGAATTAGTAACACCAGTCAGACTGTTGATAAAAGCTATAAATTTATCGGTGATGTAAAGTTGTGTACCTGCTGGTGTGGGATTGTTGACCATTTGAGTGTAGCTGGGCCGAAGAAACATTGGATCATTATCATTAACATCGTCAACATATATCACAACATCAGTGGTTGTAAAGTGTGGCTGAGATCCACCATCTGATGCAATGACCTTGAGATTGTACTGGTCAAGGACATGTCCAGTGGTGGGGTCAATCTCTTCTCGGTCCAGTGCCTGTGTAGTTGACACCACTCCTGTGATAGCATTCACAATAAACTTGTTCCCGACAGAGTTCTCCAAGCGATACCTGTAACATACAACATACGAATGTAAACACTCCCAGATAAACATACCAATATAAACCAAACACTCCCAGATAAACATACCAATATAAACCAAACACTCCCAGATAAACATACCAATATAAACCAAACACTCCCAGATAAACATACCAATATAAACCAAACACTCCCAGATAAACCAAACACTCCCAGATAAACCAAACACTCCCAGATAAATATACCAATATAAACCAAACACTCCCAGATAAACCAAACACTCCCAGATAAACCAAACACTCCAAGATAAACCAAACACTCCCAGATAAATACCAATATAAACCAAACACTCCCAGATAAACATACCAATATAAACCAAACACTCCCAGATAAATATACCAATATAAACCAAACACTCCCAGATAAACATACCAATATAAACCAAACACTCCCAGATAAACATACCAATATAAACCAAACACTCCCAGATAAACCAAACACTCCCAGATAAACCAAACTCCCAGATAAACATACCAATATAAACCAAACACTCCCAGATAAACATACCAATATAAATCAAACACTCCCAGATAAACATACCAATATAAACCAAACACTCCCAGATAAACCAAACACTCCCAGATAAATATACCAATATAAACCAAACACTCCCAGATAAACATACCAATATAAACTAAACACTCCCAGATAAACCAAACACTCCAAGATAAACCAAACACTCCCAGATAAACATACCAATATAAACCAAACACTCCCAGATAAACATACCAATATAAACTAAACACTCCCAGATAAACCAAACACTCCCAGATAAACCAAACACTCCCAGATAAACATACCAATATAAACCAAACACTCCAAGATAAACATACCAATATAAACTAAACACTCCCAGATAAACATACCAATATAAACCAAACACTCCCAGATAAACCAAACACTCCCAGATAAACATACCAATATAAACCAAACACTCCCAGATAAACCAAACACTCCCAGATATTATTGCAGTACTCCAAAGATCTTTTTTATAATTATACGTAAGTATCATGTTCATTCTGAATTCAACACACATACAAAGTTAAACACCTCTATTCAAAAAGACATGAATTTACACATTCAATGTTAATGTCATAAGCTGTAAGAAAATTTTTTAAAATATTGAAAAAAATTTTAATAAACTAAACAAAAATACATTTAACTATACATAAACAGATCAATTATTCAGACAAACTACACAAAAGACAGTAAATCTATTCCAAACACTAATAAACCATGCATAAACAGAAAACTATACAAAAACAATTAAAATAAATTACAATCGTCTGATAATAAAGTACAAAAATCTTTAATATACCGAGGGACGGTGTAAGTTGTTACGTTTACACTCAAACGGGAAAAAATCATTTGATTAACAAATAATTCAAAATTAAAACTGCAATGTCACAATGCAAACTACGAAGTTGAAGATCATTGAATAAAGGTCATCAAACAATGTGCATCATGACCTAAATGCAAACAGTGTACATGACGATCCCATACATAAAATGCATGTATGGTAAACATTTGGACAACTTTGAGTGGATCTCTGTCAGTGAGAAACTTGTTGGTTATTAAATGTGACCAGGGAGGAGGGTGAACCAGCCTATAGTACAAACACTTCTCAAAGCGTGACATGGAAGAGGATAATTTAGTTATCTCATCCACTGAAATTGTGAATAGATAGGATATAAATAAATGTAATGCTTTAAATGATGTTTACATAGATAGTGTTTTGGTGGGGCAGGTTAACCTTACTATCCCACCATTGTGCTTTAGTCCATTCTATGGTCTACATTTCATTTTTTTCATTAATTTCATATCACAGTTTTATCTTTAACTATGATATTCAACATCTTATTTGAATGAGCAAAACCATAAAATTTGTCTTTTTAAATCTCTAAGCAATCAATGCCATTTACATAGAGGTCCTGGTTTTTTTTCCTGCTACCATACATTGTCCTGTAAACAAAACTTCAAACATCTATATCTGTCAACCCATCATCCCATAATTTCACCGCGAAGGTTTTACTAAACACATGATCACGCCAGAACTTACGTGACTTGGCCATTTGGCCCATCATCAGCATCAGTGGCTTTGACAGCCAATATTGAAGTCAATGGATTTTCATTTTCAAGGATATGTCCTACATATGTTCCAGTATGTTCAAAGATAGGGGAATTGTCATTGACATCAGCGACAGTGACGATCACCGTCCCTGTACCAGTCAGTAGTGGACCTGGGTGGTCTGTAAACATAAAAAACAACAAGTTTATTAACATTTTTAATTTCGAGACCATGTATTAGTAGAATATATCAATCATAAATACATCTTATCACTTCTAATGTGATGAATCAACAGCCAAGGAAATAGAATCTTGTCATCAGTCTAAATGAAGGATGACATGTCACATGCAGTATAACTCAATACAAATTGATTCTATCCCAACAACAGACAACTGTTCTAGAAGGCAATATATGCATCTGGTTTGCAAATTACCTGTCAAGTTCATGTATTCAAGGAATACCAATAAGTATTTAATATCTAAAATTTAAGATAATAATAATTTTTTCACTTATATTATTACATATTGTGGGAAATGTTAATGTTGCATACAACTAACTTTGATATTGATCAGAACAGTGACAGGAAACTGTTCAACCATAATTACTGTTAAAGTATTTATTTCTCTTGATAATCAATGAATGCCTGATACGAGAAACAGTGGCTGTATGATAGGGTACAATGAACCATCAGTCAATCTACTACAAAGTTCATTCATGATCCCTAAATGACACCCAAAGTCAGTTTTATTGATTGTGAATGAAATACAGAAAAAGTTCACATTAAATTATTACTTTTGAAATATGTATTAAATCTGGCCATTCACTGATACAGAGGCCTGCCTTTCCTATAGTGGAGACTGACCTCCCTACCTTACCCTACCATACCCTACCATTGAGACAGACCTCCTTTCCCTACAGTTGAGACAGACCTCCTTACCCTACAGTTCATGTAAACTTTCCTATCCTAAAGTTGTGACAGACCTCCCTAACCTACAGTTGAGACAGACCTTCCTAACCTACAGTTGAGACAGACCTCCCTAACCTACAGTTGAGACAGACCTCCCTACCCTACAGTTGAGACAGACCTCCCTAACCTACAGTTGAGACAGATCTCCTTACCCTACAGTTGAGACAGACCTCCCTAACCTACAGTTGAGACAGACCTCCCTAACCTACAGTTGAGACAGACCTCCCTAACCTACAGTTGAGACAGACCTCCCTACCCTACAGTTGAGACAGACCTCCCTAACCTACAGTTGAGACAGACCTCCCTACCCTACAGTTGAGACAAACCTCCCTAACCTACAGTTGAGACAGATCTCCTTACCCTACAGTTGAGACAGACCTCCCTAACCTACAGTTGAGACAGACCTCCCTAACCTACAGTGGAGACAGACCTCCCTAAGCTACAGTTGAGACAGACCTCTCTACCCTACAGTTGAGATAAACCTCCCTAACCTACAGTTGAGACAGACCTCCCTACCCTACTGTTGAGACAGACCTCTGAAACCTACAGTTGAGACAGACCTCCCTACCCTACAGTTGAGATAAACCTATCCTTAATGCTTTGTGTCTATCCTTGTAAATTTAGCTGAGCTGCATGATGATGACTTGTTTGTCAGTTTTATATTACTTATATAACACACAAAAATATCTGCTGTCGCATAAAAAACCAGGTTATATAAGTCTTATCAGATGAAAATATCTCAAATCCAGAAATATGCATAATAATTAGGGTCCTACCGGTGAACTGGGAAATATGTCTGATACATATATCCCTATGTATGTTACCACTTATTAACGGGTTTTACGTCCACCATTACGACCTTTCTGTCTTTCAGCGGACGAAATGTGTTCCCACAGGTAAACTTAAAACAAGTATTGAGTTGTCTCCCCTTACCATATTTAACCTGACTTTCAACAATGTCCCACTGTCTTGATATCTATACATATTTATTCTGGGTAAATCAAATGTGATATTTCTGGTGTCAGCAATTGTTTTTCTTGCTACATTTGTATTTCACAACTTGTACTTTTTTTCATATTTGGACAGACCTCACAGCTTTCTTGTTCAGCTTTGAAAGGTTTCACATTTTGTATGCTGTGTTCAGTTCGGCCAGGTTTTCCTGCACCCTAAAATATCTAATATTTGGGATGTAAAATGGCCTTATAAAACAGGTGGTCCTAATAGAACTTCCCTCATAACCTATTTTTAAATTGACAGTAAATGATCAGAATGAAATTCTCATTTTTTTTTTTTATCTAAAGCACACTTGAGATCCTGACAGAGACTTCATACTCTGTAGGAGGTCATTTTAAGATACCAATCATGTTTGCAACATTTTGTTTAGAATACTTCATGGTGTTCTGACCTTCAATTTTTTGTTGACTTTTTTCGCCACAGAAATATGTAGTGGCATTACTATTAGTTTCTATAGAAAGTCATACGGTGCCTTATCTTACACAATAATTTTTTATACAAGGATTATTAAGTTTTATAATAAGTTTGGAATTTGATTTGATGAATAGTTTTTATAAAGCAGGGAGTTAGTCTATACCAAGCATTCTGTAATGGGGATACAAATTTACCTGGGTACATTACACAAATGAGATACATCAAACTTTGGCCTTTGTCACACATCACCTGCTAGTACCTACAAGGTACCTTAACGAGCATGGTTACAGATCTATATCCTCACTTTGTACATGATCGACCACATCATTTTTACTAATTCTGAATACAAATTCTGTCATTATTTCTGAAAAAAAATGTAACTTTTCACAAAAATCAAGCTATATAGAAATTACGTCATGCAGGTATGCCTCTATACTAATTAAATAGCAATAAAAATTGTTCTTTATTAAAAATTTCATCACAACAAAAACTATATCAATTTATACACTAGTGTGATGATGCAGAATTCGAAGAATTTAATTTACTATATTTTTTGCAAACATGATTAATCCAAAATCAACTTAAATTATGCAAATGAGTTTAATTCTGCTTCAAATAATGATAGTCAGTCTGGAATTATGTGTGATGGTAAGTTAATATCAAATAATGATAGTCAGTGTGGAATTATGTGTGATGGTAAATAACATCAATATCTGTGATAATTCAGCACATTATATAATTTCTCTATAAGTTCTTGCTTTGATTTAAATTTACAAAAGACAATAAAAAAATATTTCTTATATAGAGTAAAACATGAATCATTGTTTAACCCATGATTTACCACATACCCAGGAATAAACTCAGCAGCTTGGAAACTTGTTCATCATTAGAAATATTACAGTATGTACTAGATTAAGTGATTTGATGTAAATATATGTACGATATATTATGTATATACCACTATACATATTACATGTACCATAGTTTATTAGGTAATAAGCTCACCAAGATCTATTGGAATTTAATTATCTATGCTAACAAATTCTATACATTGCACTGTAATACCCCATCCCTCTCTACTTTACATGTGTGCTCTAGTGTTTTCACCAGTAACACAAAAATATACCACATATAGCCTTCAGTGATTGTTTAAGGCACTACTTCAGGATGCTAGAATTTCTAACAGTCCTGAAATCTTTTGTTTATAAAACATGCCAACCAAATAATAGACAAGTAAACAAGTTCTCATGACCTATTTTGACTGACTAAACCTCCATCTTTACCTGCAAGAATCACTTTTTGGAAAAAGTTGAAAAATAGTGAAATTAATACAGAAAGTTCTACCAGTCATAAGGTCCAGTATTTCTTAAGGTCATCACTGTAGCAAGGTATAGGGTAACATCTAGGTTTTTTTCTTTGCAAATATTCATTCATTTGCCTCCTGCATACTTAAATATTTCTATCATTAAAATTACTGGAATAATTGCCTGAATCTCAATCATGCCATCAGCTAAGTACCTGGACTTCTTTTTTTCCATTGATTTTAATAAAATTCACCTGGTAATCGATTACATTTTAAATGATATTCAAATTACATTCCTAGAGTTTAGCATGACCTGACTGTCTACCTAGCTATTGCATTTCTCAATGTTTTTAGAATCAATATTTCACACCCTTGAGAAGGACACTTGTCTTTGTCAATGGCCGTCCTGATAGACAACTGAGTGCTTTTTGGGGCGATTTGTTTGGATGTACTGGTTCTGTCTACCCACTTCCACTTATCTAAGTTATTCTAACTCTACCTATGATACCAGCTATTGACACTCTCCAGTATCAAACATACAGACAAAACATACTAAGTATACGCATTATCTACTGTATGTGGTTTTCATTTTCCATTAAACATGTACATTTTAAACAACAATTTGGCAGTTATATTTACATAACACTGATAATTTAACATATTTTCTTGTTAAAGTTTCATCTATTTCATTAAAATTTTTTCTTTTTGTTAACACTATATAAGATTTTGTGTGTGACTTTCATGTCACCTTGCCATAGAACAGAGTTTCCACAACCAAGTTTCCTTGTTGCCCATTCTGCATTTCCATTTTTTTCTATTTCAAATGATTAACAGAAACAAATAATTACCCATGTTGTAACAAAAAGCCTTAAACAGAAATTTTTGTTAATAATGTTCCAATATCCATAATGATGTTGATAATTACACCGAGGCAGAAGTTCTGGAACACCATACTTCTCGTGATAGACTAACAATAATCTCCAGTGGTTTTGTTACATACCAGAGGCAGCAATACACACACAAACAATTATAAACAGCATGTATTTCACTTAGAAATTAATGCTTTCTCATCTAGTAGTTCTGCTGCAAGATTCCATTTCAGTGCACTATGCAGAAAATTACATGCAAAATGTCGAAATAGATTACGTAGGTGTAAGTGATGGGAAAGGGAAGGAGAAAGAGAGATGGGGAGAAGGAGGAGACTGGAGTGGGGAAGGGAATGAGAGGGATGCTCAGAAAAGCAAAGAAGTGAGTAAGGAGACGGGAGAGAGTGGGAGGAGGGGAATAAGATCAGTTTAAAATGGGAGAAAGAGAGAGTTAGAAAAGTGAAAGATGGGAGAGAGAGTGGTGGGGGGGGAGGGGGGGTAGGAAAGTGAAAGATAATAGAAAGAGAGGAAAGGGTAGAAAAAGCAAAACATGAAAAGAACAGGGATGAGGGAAAAAAGTGAAAGATGGGAGGGGGGAAAGTTAAAGATGAAAAAGAGAGGGATGGAGAGAAGACTAGAACAAGGAAACAAGCTGTAGGTCTGTGTAAAATCCTTTAAACACATCAACTGGTTTAACTCCAGACATATACAACCTGTCAGCATGGGTAACACAACTATAACTATTTATGTAGGACTGCTGACAGAACACAAGTGGTTCTGTCTGTTTCCACCCCAAACTACATATGTAGTCATTAAACATGCCCCAGCATTCCAATATTCATTAGCTGGCATTGATTAGAGAGTTCCACTGACGGTAGATTTATATAACCAGGTTGGATTTCCTAAAGGCCAGACATGCTATATGTGGTTATGACGTTTATTATCTGTTTTATATCAATGCACTAGATCTCCTGACGACTCATCAAACAGCCAGGGTTTTGAGGAAACCACCGATTACATGTGTCAATGGTTTTCTAAATGTCCCATATCTTACATGGTCTTTCCTAAGCCCTTTAACCTTTTATTCTTCCTGTGAGCTTCAAGGTGTTATTAAACTTTCTGAACTTACACTAAGGATACACATAAAGTTCTCTATTTCTTCAACATTACTGTGGTAGTAATTATAAGAATGACCATTTTAACTAAAACTTCCCTTATATCTGGTTAATCCCATCTGCTTTAATCATATCAACAAATGTTTCAAAAATTTGAAAGAGAAAAACCTAATTTATGTCCATATGGTTTCAGAATACTTCACTGTATAAACTAATTTCACCAAAATGCTTCACATAATATACAGAGGCCTTACAATTTTAAAATAAACAATAAAATACATCTTGATATAAAGTAAACATATTTTCCACATAGACATTCTCCTATAAACAAAACAAGCTGCTGAGACTGACAGATCTGCTTGGTCACAGTGTAGGTAGCATATACCCTTAAACAAGCAGACTTAAATCTTATTATAAACTCAAATGAATTTTGGCATTTGCATGCAACAGATGCAAAATCTTTAAATACTACATAATACAAAATATTCCACTTTGCTAATAATCTTTCTTAAAAAGGATATTATAGCTATTTTCATTTTTAGTTCTAATTCATTTCTTGTTAAAATTCAAATCACAAAATGGCTACAAAACTTTTTTTCAAAAAATGCAAAAAGATAAACAAGAAATTCTTAAAATCTGATTAAGTCATCCACCAAAACATTTTGTTTAACATATTTTCTTTATCATGTCTTTCAAAGCAAGGAAAACATCAGGCTTATTGAGTCTGTCTTCTATCAATTTTATGGAAAACTAATTCAATTTCTATCAAAGTTTTCATCATTTATGAGATAAAATTTGCAAATATAAAAAACCGAAATACTATTTCAAACAATGAATTAACAGCAATACAGCATGCCTGTTTTGTGTTACTAATGAGCTTGGTGTATTAAAACTGGATCACATAACTGATCTAATCTGTGGCCATTAAAATCTTATTAATTTCTGGTGTCAGTGTGGTCTCTGAGAGAAATTATCCCAGAAAAATGGTATTCTGGAACATTTCAATAAAAAGAAGCACACAAAAAACTGATGTTTATCGTTTATCAAATTGAAAAAGGTACCAGGTCATAGCGCCCTTTTTTATGACCATCCAAAATTTGGTCTGTGGAGAGTAATGTCATAACCAGAAAAAATTCAAATTTTTCAATTAGCGTGTTGTGTTTCTATAAACTTATCTGAAATGCTGATGTTATCCGTAATCATGAAAACAGTTTAACAATTAGACAATCTCCACATCTCTATACCTTATGGTAACAAATGACACTCTACATTATACCCTACAGTCAAAACATACACCTCAATTTTCAATTTACATGTTTTGTGTTTCATTAAAGTTTATCTGATAGGTAAGCCTGGCCCCCAGCCCACAAAAACACCTTGCTACCTGTCTGATTTCTACCTGATCATCCATGAGATAAAGGCTTAACTGTGCTGCCAAACATTTGTAGGAATACATGGGGGTATCACGACGTAATCATAATTGGTGGAGACCAAAATACATCCGTAACAGACTAATACAGATATAATCCACACATAAGGTTCTGGAGCCAACGGCATTTTGTAAAAATGAGATAGTGGTAGAGAAGTATACACAAAACATGTTAAGTGTGTGGGCCACAGAAAATTGATTACAAACAGTGTTATCTGATAGTTGGCATTCCCTGCCTATAGCTTTTCTGACGTCTGCATAATATACATTTTTATTTTCTGTGGACAGGTATATACCTAGTTTATAACGGAGCCTGATAACATTGTTGTCCTTACCTAAACCTGGACAAACACAGACTTAATATACCGATACACCAAATACAGTGATCAAGTTCACAAACAGTTCAAGAAAGACCAACAAGATACAAATTCCTTTACGTGTGTGAGACCTTTGTATGTCACGACCAGCGAGTCCTTTACCTGTGTGGATTTCCTTTATGTATCAATATTTTACAGTAATTTTACAATCATGATGGTACCAAAAACTATGTACGCACAACAAAATAAGAGTCCTTCATGAGAGTTATCTTCATCAAATGACTTGTCAACTAATTAAACCTGGATACAATTTATGTGTATTTCATCATCAAATGTTAATATCAAGCAACAATAAACACAATATATAACGATCAATGTAGCCAAGAAAAAGGTGTCAAGACAGCCATGACAAATGCAAAGGTCAAGGTTGTCCTACTATCAAACTGTAAAACATTTACTATATACCATGTCCAATTAATCTAAAATAAAGTTCAAAGTAGAAATAATATACACTTAAGTCAAGGTCCTATCTCAGGTCATCATTGCCCGATACATACACATCTAGGAAATTCAATTCTACATCAAAATAGTAAAAGTCAAAGGCATGAAAGGTCAAGGCAATCACCATATAGCAGACTCCTGATTATAAAAGTAATGCTGTAGTTATGTAGATCTCACAGCTACAGGAGATTAGTGACAGACTTTAGCTTATGTTAAGAAGTATTTCCTAGGTATTACATCATTTCTGACTCGTAACAGGAAATGAGCTGGACATCAAAAGCAATCTCTATCATTCATCTTTAAATAAACTACATTCGCTTTTAAAATGTTAAATGCAATGAGGTTATTTGAATGAATTTCCCTTCAACAAATGGTTGATAGATTCAGTTCATGTCTACCAGGCTTTTAAAAGGAAAAGATGGAAAAATTAGTCCTCATATCAAAATACCTTTACTGAATGAGAAGAAAAAAATATTCATTAAGTTTTATCAGATGAAAGCCATAGCACAGAACTATCTTGTGCTTGCTAACACAGGTCATTTTATAAATAGACAAACTTACCATAATCTTTTCCACGCACAACAAGTTGATATGAATTGACAACTTCACGGTCCAGTGATTTATGACAAGTTATCTCCCCTGAAGTCTCATTTATCTGAAATATTTGTTCATCATTTCCACCTAAAAAGGAGTAAGCAACTTTGTTGAATGGAGCCGAATCGTCATCCCTTGCTGAAACAATGATAACCCGGACAGGTGGTGTGGCATTCTCCAACACAATAGGCTTATAAGGAGAATTCACAAATACAGGGGCTTTATCATTGATGTCTGTGACTGTGATTTTCACAGAAGCCTGGGCATATCTTGTATCAGAACTACTATCTTCTGCCTGAATTGTGATGTCATAAAATGTCCTTCGTTCAAAATCTAAATTTTTCTTCACACGGAGAACTCCTGTGCTCTGATCCACACTAAAATCAGAGTTATCTGTTCCTGCTATTATAAAGTAGCGGACCAGGCCATTTGTGCCTGCATCTGCATCTTGTGCATTAACGGTAAGGATAGTAGATCCGACAGTAACATTCTCCTGTACTGTAGCAGTATATTCAGTCTGGCTGAATACAGGACTGTTGTCGTTGACATCCTCAAGGTGAATAATCAAGGTCTGATCCGTAGACCTTTGGGGGGTCCCATTGTCAGTGGCCTTCACATTCATAGTATACTGAGGCACAGTCTCCCTGTCAAGAGCTTGTGTGACCCTAAGTTTACCACGGATATTTTCAATGGTGAAGGGTAGATTTGTACTGGTGGTACTGTAGTAAACTAGTCCATTTCCTCCTTCATCTTTGTCTTCTGCAGTTACCATGGCAACTACATCGCCAACCCGAGCATTCTCCTTGATCCAGATCTCAGAGGGTGACACAAACTTTGGGTAGCTATCATTGACGTCTTCAACAATAACTGTTATCTGATGAGAAAAAGACAGCATATTTCACATTTCTGTCAGTTCATAAAATATCTAAATTATCATATTTTTTTTCTGAATTACAGTAGAAAATAAAGCTGCTCCACGAGTAAGGGAGACAACTGCGGTGAACAGAATTATTGACTTCATGATGAATAATACAATGGGTCAATTGGCTAGGTTTGTAACCAGTAACCCATTTTTAACGATGATTGAAGGAACATTTTTTGCATCGCAAGGACACAGAACTTGTAGCGTAACATACACTATAGGACAATCAATTAACTATAGTTACCTTGGTTGTGGCAGTGTTTCTGATACTGTTTGGGATGGCCTGGTCAGTTGCAGTCACCTCCAGGCTGTATAGCGCCACTTCTTCTCTGTCCAGGGGTCGAACTGTCCTCACTTCACCAGTAACAACATTGATGGTGAACTGGTTGTAAAGATCTCCTCCACTGATCACATATCTAACCTCACCATTTATACCTGTAACACAGGTTCGTTAAAACAAATTAAAAAAAGTAACATAATTAACAGGGATAATTGATATAATTATCATCAATTTCGGAGAAATTATAGACATAGATTTATTTGTTGTAGCATGTTGATTAAGAAGCTAGAGTGCAAAACATTGGACTGAAAAGCTAGGATGTATAATGTTTGAAAGAAGAGCTGGGATGTAGAATGTTTGACTGAACAGCTAGGGTGTAGAATGTATGACTGAACAGCTAGGCAGAATGTTTGACTGAACAGCTAGGATGTAGAATGTTTGACTGAACAGCTAGGATGTAGAATGTTTGACTGAACAGCTAGGATGTAGAATGTTTGACTGAACAGCTAGGATGTAGAATGTTTGACTGAACAGCTAGGCAGAATGTTTGACTGAACAGCTAGGATGTAGAATGTTTGACTGAACAGCTAGGATGTAGAATGTTTGACTGAACAGCTAGGATGTAGAATGTTTGACTGAACAGCTAGGATGTAGAATGTTTGAAAGAAGAAACTCTGGCTGGATAGAGGAGAAGTAGCTCCTACAAAGATGAAGAGTTTACAAATTAAAACCAAGCTGTATCCTATAAGGAGATATTGTGAATACTGGAAGTAAAGTCAATATTTGAACAGTTGTAGGAATGTAGTGTTCATTAAAAGCTGATTTGTTTCTACTCCAGAGTGTTTGACTGTTCATCAACAACACTCTGCAACTATGTACAGACTGGCCATCCTATACCAGATGTTTCCAGCAGTGGATACATTCAAACTAACCTTATTCACAAACAATCAACACAGCAACTACCCTATAACCACCAGATATTGACTCCTTCATTCAGGAAAGTATTGTCAGCTTGCAGCTTAGTCAAACACTGTAAGGTACTGATTTTTAAGGTCTACTGACAAAATCACTTATCAGGTAGCCTGACAATCCACATCATCATACCTATAGAAAATTTACAGATATGTATTAAGCACAACACTCAATCCTCCTTAGTTCAAACTGTCTGTTCTACAATATTTTTTAACATCTAATCACCACACTGATGTTTATTACATTCTTCCAATTCTGTTTTATTAGTTAAACTGACAAATCTTTTGGGTATGTGTCCTGACTAGGAAGTGGGCTGTCCAGCTGGACTTATACATATCAGTTGTATGGACCAGCACCCACACAAATCAGTCCCACCAATCGATACCTACAGTCCTACTGGAGGCTTCAGGTGAACCAGTACACACCTTTAAATCAATACATCGTCAGATTAATGTTTGTTCTTTATTTATCCTATCACACAAAATTTTCTTTTTTAGTAATTACTATGTAAGTTCTACACCAACTGATTCAAGGGGAGATAACGTGGGAACATTATTGACAAATCTTAGTGATACGGTATATAATGGAGAAGAATTTATGTTACTATAATGAATTTAATTCATCTAACCAGATAATTCCTAGGATTGTCAATTATATATATAATTGTGTTATCTTGTTAATATATTGTATATTTTTGTAGAACTGATAAATTCTAAGATAGCAAATGGCATTCAACACTGCAATGTTTCCAGCTCTCTCTGATAAAGATAAAAGAAATTAAACAGTGGTGGGTAGAACGACACATCCAATAAACAAATTGTTAGAAATTTTAATCATCACTGAAACCAATTGATAACAAAATAATTGTTGACTTTACAAGACCTTCCCATGTAAAATAATAAAATCTAAATATACTATTGCAAAACTGATTTTTCTCCTGAAGTGCCCAATTGAGAAAATGCTTTGTGTATAATCACTGTACAACTCAACTTCTGTAACCACGGCAACTGTTTTACCGCAGACTGGATAAACTAAGAAACATTAATATCCTGCAATTCCCCCATCTATAACACTCTAGATAAACACCCCAGGAAATCTGACACACATTTAACACACTTTTTAAAACTTTTATCAAATTTAAATGAATGTTTTTTCTCTCAAATTATTGATAAGGTTTGTACATAATTCTCCACTTGAAGATAATGACTGTCAAAATTGGCAAAGGTTTAGATGGCGAGGTGTGATAAGATGTAACGTTTTGAAGGTCTAAAGCATTTTATTGCTGAAGGTTTAGTGTAGATTAAATGATGTGTAATAGCGTTAACTTTGGCTAACATCACAATCTCTAACACTTAATATCTCACCCTCAAACAGTTCCACAGCATTCATCAGACAGCCATGAAATCAAGTTTAGTCTGAATAAACGACACTTACAATCCAGTGATAAGGAAGTTACCTTTTTTTTTCTAAATTTCATTCCATGTTATTTAAAAGTGTCATAAAGATCTTGACATGGGTGAAAAAGGTCAATAATTACTGGAATACTATATCACTGACCCTATACAACTCTCCCAATTCATGGTTTTCTAGCTTTGGTAGGAGACAAAAAAAACAAAAACATGACTGTAATGTGAATTTTAGAAAAAAAAAAATAAAAATTTTCAGTCAAGAAATAATCATCTCAAGTTGTAAATTTCAAGTAAATTGTGGTATATCTTCTGTAGAGTGAACAGAAAAGAACTGTTTATTATCCTGATATCTGTAAGGTGATTGTAGACACATTCACTGTCTTTTCTGTCTATACCACTGAACAATGCACTTCCAGACAGGGTGAAACTGAAGCTGTCAACCTCCAACCCAAAAAAATTTATTTTGAGTTTCTTTACAATAATGTAGTGACTATGTCAAAATGCCCCATATAGACAATGCAACCATGCATGGTAACCCTTTGTGCTTGGTAAAAGATGACAAAAAACCAACAAAACAGATTCAAATTTATCATCAAAGAAAACTATTGAATACTGTTTTTTGTAGTTTCTTAACATTTATTTTCACTGAAGCCTTGAAGGACAATAAATCATATCTGTAAATCTAAACGCTACCAACTTTTTCTCTGTTTGGTTTTTTCTTCTCTCTAGTTTGCTTTCTTACTGAAATAATGAAACGTTATTCTTTGGGGCACATGCGTTTCTATAAGATTTTAAGCACATAAGGAATCCTTTCCTCTGAGAGCAAATAGACATTTTGTATTTAAACAACTCTTGGTTGTACAAATATGTGACCTGTCAGTCGCTGTCCATTTCCTAAATTACAGATTTACATACCAGCAATGACTGTCTGAATGTTTCGATATGTCTACCCCAAGATAAATGCTGATTACGACAGACCTAAAATGGTTATGGCCTCTACATACCTATGTTAGTAATAATCCCCCTAAAACGTTTGTGGACCCACATACCTAAATTAGTATTACTCCCCAAATATCCACCTGACACAGCCAACCCAAATGTACAGCTGCACATCATACCTAAAAATGTGATCAGTGTAATTAATCAGCATTGGTCATGATTCAGGTGAGGAGAATGTATTTACCTACAGGTAAAATCTGTGTCACAGGTAAACTACCCAGGTACACATATTTTATTGATCAATTGCCAGGTGGATTGTCAAATGAAATATATCTGGTATTCAAATATTTCCAGTAAAGCAGCATTTTTATCAATTTTGCATTCATATCACTGTCACTGTACCAGCTACCTAGGGTACCTAGGGTGGTGCGTAATTACCTTTATAACTAAAAAGTTAACTTTGGAAATTTGAAGTAAAGAATGAAATAGTAATACAAACATACACAATCATTGACATCTGAGCTTTTTCTGTCACTTTCTATAGATCATTTCAGGAGTCCAATATCTAGCAAGGACCACAAAGACAATATTTTGAGACGAATGCCTTATTATCACTTTTAAAGAACAATCAACCTGCAAATGAGGTCCATTAGACATATCAGAACGGAGTCAACATCATTAAAACGGATCGCAGGCTATCCATCAGAAGAGCTGGCCATTCTTACACCACTAATACTGATGGACTACCCTGGACAGGGAGTTCTTCCCATCAGGTTCACAGCTTGGCCAATCTACTCGCCCACAAATCAATCGTCTCGGCCATTGCTTTCTGTTTGTTTTATCACATACAGATAAGGGTGCCTAGCAAGTGCCCTAATTTTACTGTGAGATCGGCAGGAATGGTTCATCTTAGCCCAAATATCTCATCACCACCCCATAATATCACTTGGTGGACTAATAACCATGATAACACAAACAATGAACTCGCTCACCCCCAAAATTCAATTTCCCCAATCAGACCAAATGCTCATCAGAACTGGTGAAGATTTGCAAGTTGGATTAAGGCAATAGACATAGAGATGTTCACTTAATGAATGAAGTTTCCTCCAAATTGAACTAAATGACAGTAATGGGTGTCCTGAGAAGGTCTATTATAAATACATTTGCTCTCTGATTGATTTTTCTCTCAATTTCCTGGCTGACTTGTTCTTGACAGATACAACAGTCTGTGTTCCGGTGCATCGGCTGAATTAGCAGTAGGACAGGCAGATGTGACCGGCTCAGGGTGATGCTTGGGTCACACTATAGAGATCATTCATGTAACCCCTTCCTATTTTAACACAAATTAGATCTCTAAAGATCCACGATTAATAGTCAGTCTTTAAAAACTGTCTTCAGACTTCATATAGGTTGGTATTAGCATATAATAGATTGAGATGTAATGGTCTCGGTAAAGACAAGTGTAAGGTTTATAGGCTTTGTATCCGACCAGACACATCCCATTAGTTAACAGCCTTAAAACAAAACGTCACCAAAATTTCTAATTGAAATGAAATGTTCCCAGCTTAAAGGTTTAAATCTAATTTGTGCCTTATTGTGCTGTCATGGATTTAAAGTCTCTCTGTTTGCTACATGAGAATTTATAAGCATGTTTCACCATTTCTTTAATAAATATCTTCATCAGCAAATTCCTGATTGTCTGATCACCATTAATCTGCCTACAGACTGACTGGTAATCTGCTAAACCAAACAGGAATGGTTCACATTTTTCTAGGTGTCTGAAAACAATTTTCACATGTGACGATATATGTTATAATTTTCTTGTCACTTTTTATTATGGTTAAAACATTCTTAGGGACGTTACTTTTATTAATATATTAATCAATTAAAGTTTCATGTACTGGAGACCACAATTTTTTAATCTCTTTAGCAGTTAAAGCTCCAAGACCATTTTCCAAATAACAAAATATTCTATGAAACCTGAGAAAGTTTTGAGTAGTTCCTAATGTTTTTCATTAGTAAGATTTTCCAGTACATTGCTACAAACTTTGTTTGGCTATGATGTCATGCCTAACGTAGCTGGGGACAGGAGGTGATTAGTTATCTACAAAGCACTGCAGTCAGAGAAACTAATTGAGATATCCCACACGAAGGACTCTGCTCCAACACTTACCACTCAACACACATACACACAAATTGGGCAGAAAATTATCAAACCATTTGTCTGCTGTTCAGTTTACCATCTCTGTTATACCATGCTGCATATGTAGCCAAAACCCAACCAAAACAAACATGACACCAAACAGAAATGCTCAAAGCTCTTTCCCAATATCTAGCATAACTTTAGTATGTCAAACAAATATGCATAAAAAACCTATAAATTACACAAATTTAAGAAGGAATTGACTAAAGGAGTTCCATCAACATGCCACTTACACTACAATGGAAAGTATTCAGTTATTTGATTTTCCTGATAAATCTCGACGACTGTTTTATACCTTACAGACAGAGAAGAGTTCGACTCTGGTTACAGTTAAGTGGTCTGAGTTTTCAATCCAGTAAGTGTTACATATCATTTACCTTTTCAACAACTTGTAAGTACATTAAGGCCTTTGTCATATGGTGTGTGATTCAGGAGTTCCCCTTGTATTATAGTCTCAAATTCACAGAGTAATGCCGGAAATTCACAAACTGTGGCCTACTGATGCCAAAGACATAGAAATTGTGGCTTCCCAACCAATGCCATAAACACAGAAATCCTGACTCGACTTAAAAAGCTGGTGCATCAAACAAAAACATTTATTTCATGGCTCGATTACACCACATAAAGTGATAAACATTCATATTTGCTTTTACAAATAATTTTCAGATATATTTTACAAAATAAAACAACACTGTAATATATATACCTGCATATATATATATGACAATAGCAATAATTATGTCAACCATTACGCGCCAATCAATATCTATAATTTCATGATTTTATCAACTTTTACTTACATGTATAAAGAATTCTGTATTACTTGTCAAATTTTTTTTTTTTTATTTTACCCATCAGACTTCGTGGGTTGTCATTAATAACCAAAAAAAAATGTTATTAACCTACAGATGATAAAATGAACAACATCTGCAATACAGTATACAATGCCTCTAACAGCAGCTAGTCATTTAAGAAAGGGCTTATAATGCACTCTACTCCAATATCTACATCTCTGTAAAGGTGTTTTACATATCAATATGAAAAATTCTCTCGAGGACAAAAGTTCTGTCACCGAAATTTCATGTTTTGATAAATAAAATGTAATGGAAGGTAATTGGTTTGGCTTATCGGCGATGAAATCGGGGCTCCAAAAGACCAGAACAGTGCTGTTACCAAAACACTGTCATATGTTAATTCAGTGTTTAATTGTGCATCATTGTGATGGTGAAATACATGCTGCTCATGTGACTTATGCACAAATCAAGAATGTTGAATCAGCATCAGTCAGAATTACACAACAATCCTAAACTATCATTAAAAATAAAAAATCATCGTGACAAGGCTAAAAATTAATCTGACAAGACATTTTTTAACACTGGGGTTTCATTAAATTTGCATGAATTTTTGTAAAAGTCCCCATCTTACATTTCCAACAACATCATTCCAAGCAATCTTCATTTACAGATATGCATAATCATTATCAGATATTTCATGGTGATCTGAGTATGTGGGTACATGATGGGTGCATGTCATATAAATCATTTAAGAAATGTCTGACGGGCATGTATTTATCTGAATTTACTGGGGAGATAATAACAGACTTGAAAGCCCACTGCAGAGCTAACACAATCCCAAGCATGCCTGTTCACTCACAAAGCTTTGTGTTGCCTGCTGCCACATTAAACATTAGAAACAACTCCAGCCATAAATCACAAACGTAATACCCAATAGGGATACAGCTCTTATTTGTACATACATCTTCATTTCACTACTCAATGGTCAAACAGATGTCTCCATGTAACCCTAATCACAGACCACAACCTTAATTAAGGTAAACTGGTCAGTCATTCTTCAATGTTCAAAGGACTGAAAGAATTTCTAAAACTTCCACAGAAAGCATCCATCCATGGAACTCCTCTTTTTTTTCAAAAAGTTTTCAACAATTCATAAAATTTGACATCAAGGTTTAGTAAAGGATTGGATTACTTACCAGAATCACTGTCCGATGCAGACACAGTGATGATGCTAGAATCCACGGTGATATTCTCTAGAATTTTAGTACTAAATGATGCAGGGTCGAAGGTTGGAGAATTATCATTGATGTCCTTGACATTCATAAATACAGACACAGTACTGGATAAAGACGGGTCACCATGGTCACGAGCTTCTACTGTTAGAATGTATAACTGCATCTGAAACAAGAAGAAACGGTCAATGTGTGTCATTATCTTGTTATAAACTGTGGAGTTCAATTTTTCAGAAATATTTAGACTTTTCTGTCCAGTTTTATAAGGCCAAGGTAAATGAAATTGAAAACTTTTTGAGACACAAAGAAAAAGCTCTAAACACAATGCACACATTAAAAACAATTTTTTTTTACTTTTTAATCAGGAAATGTTGAATCTTAGAAAGTCAAAACTTCAACAAAGAAACTGAAAGTTGTGGCTGAAAAAAAATAAATGAGTTTCCTTGATTCTAAAATAATGTACAATCGATGATTCTAAAATAATGTACAATCGATGCTTCAATTATTTGTTTGCTGGGTGTATCAACCTCTGAAGTGTCAGGGTCATTTTCAAGCTGTACCTGGTGGCTATATACCTCAATGAACAACATACCAGAGGCCCATCACATTCGATGAAGAGCAAGAACAGTTAAGATAAATCATGCTTGACTAGACCAGTCAATTTCTCAGCTTCCAACAAAACACATAGCCACAGGTAGGGGCCATCAAACGATACAATGCTTTAACGACTGAACTATTGTGTCCCTCTATGTACGACAAACTATTTTGCGACAATGTCAGTGATAACATACACTGTACAGTGATACCTATAAAGAATGAACATTTGTGAGTCTCTTGATTCAAAGTATGCACACTTTTTAATTCCACATTAGTTTATTATTCATAAAGAGACCAAATGGAATTTTTTTATGATACAGGTTTTTGATAAGTTGAGACTTGTTACTAAACCAGAAATGTAAATCACATCAACAAAGGTTTGTTGTGACTTGACTATCCTATAAAATTAGATACAATAAATGTTATCACAGAAAACATAAAGGGTCACAAAAAATGTCTTATAAGGTCACAAAAAATGTTTTATAAGGTCACACAAAATGTTTTATAAGGTCACACAAAATGTTTTATAAAGTCACAAAAAATGTCCTATAAGGTCACAAAAAATGTTTTATAAGGTCACACAAAATGTTTTATAAGGTCACACAAAATGTTTTATAAAGTCACAAAAAATGTCCTATAAGGTCACAAAAAATGTTTTATAAGGTCACACAAAATGTTTTATAAGGTCACACAAAATGTTTTATAAAGTCACAAAAAATGTTTTATAAGGTCACACAAAATGTTTTATAAGGTCACACAAAATGTTTTATAAAGTCACAAAAAATGACTGGTCCCTGTCTATAGAATATCAAAATTATAGATAAAATTGAGCTTTATCCTTTTGGTCTCTCAGGTATGTCTGATTCTAGTTTCAAAGTAGGGGGAGATAAGCTAATGTAAGATTTAAGAAGAGCAATTCTTTGTAAAAACTTAGGGGCTGGCAGCCAGTGTAGTTATGGTCCACCACTGATTGTTCTGTGGTGTGTAATAAACATACTTAGTCTGTGAAAGAAAACACAATGTACTGACAATAATAGCAGTATTTCCTGTCTAAACTAAAGCTGTCAAACATGACATGTCTAACAATAATCTTGTCAACAGGTGACTGCTCTCACAAAAATGAAATATTTCCTACATTCAAATTTTAAGAGTATATACATACAAGAGTTCTGTTACACATAAATGTAAACGATCATGAATCATAAACACACCTTATCATGGTTTGGAGTATTTTCAAAACAATGTTTGTGGAATTTAGTGTGTGTACTAATGTTCCTTCTGACCTGCCTAACCCTGTCACTACCTGCCTAACTCCTGTTTGTAGGACCCTGCCAAACTCTAACAGGACTACCTGCCTATCTTCTCCAGGACTCTATGCCTAACTCCCACAGAACCACCTGTATAAATAATTCTTGTAGGTCTACCCTCCTCTAGTAGGACTACCTGCCTAACTTTTGTAACAATACTTGCCTGTATTCTCTCGGCCTACCTGCCTAACTCTAGTAAGGGCTACCTACCCATCTTCTGTAGGACTAACTGCCTAACTCTAGCAGGACTATCTGCATATTGTCTGTAGGACTACCATCCTAATAGTAGTAGTGTTACTTCTGTCATTGGACTGTTATTGATGAACCAACAACAGGTCACACTGTAAAGAAAGTAGAGTAGATCATCTTGCCATTTCAGTACTTACTTGTTCAAAGTCAAGCTGGTTCCTGAGGGTGAACGTGCCTTGGTTTGGATCAAGGTCAAACATGTCACCCCCAAACTGGGACAACAGGGTGTAGCTGACCTGTCCATTGACCCCAAGGTCATTGTCAGTGGCATCAACCCTTCCAATGGTGGTGTGTGGTGCCATGTCCTCCGGAAGGTCAAACGTATAGAGGGCGCTGTTAAAGGATGGTATGTCATCATTGACATCAGTGACAATGATGGTAACAATACTTTGCGAGATGTTGATGCCATCCGAAGCATTGAGGGTGAGGTCGTAGACATCACGAGTTTCACGGTCAAGTCTGTCAGCTAGAGTCACAACTCCTACAACACACAGGATACAAATACAATAAAGACGTTTCGATACCTGCCAAGCTGCATCATTTATGAGGCTATAACTTCCATATCAAGACAGTCCAATTGTAATATTTGCACAATTTTGAATAGTCTGCTTCTACCATCCCTTGGTTATATTATAACATTACATATGAATCTGTTAATTATGTTATGTTGTCTAACAAATTTTACTTTGATCTGGCAAGTTTATTTCAGGAGAATGTGAACTATGAGAAAAAGCACCAGTTATTTAGTTGTCATCTACATACCTGTCTGACTGATCCTGAATTGGTTTCCAATATTACCAGCAGTGATACTGAGGGTGACTTGACCATTGAGGTCCTGGTCTGTTACATTCACACGAGTCACCTCCTGGCCCACAGGTAAACTTTCTAATACAGACACTCTATACTCTGAACGGCTGAACTTGGGAGGGGTGTCATTGATGTCAGTTACAGAGATTGTCACCTGTAAAATAAAACAGTAGCATTAGCAGTGTTACTGATGGACAATTTACAATCACATGACCTACAAAAGTGAGAAAAAGTTCTCAACCTTTTGGTAAACATGATGAATTTTGTCTTACCATCAATGATGCATGGTAAAAAGTATGTGGTGAATTTTTTAAGCTATATTACTTCTACACAAAAACACCATAGTATTTTCAAGAAAGTGGAAGTCAAATGGAACATCATCGCTTCCTAAGAAAAATTGGAAAAATAATAAATTCTTTAAGTAATCTTCTAAATCAATAAGTATGCATGGACTTGGGTAAGTCTAGGATCGTGAGAACATTTGTGGCAAGCATTTTGCAAAAGTATTATGTCAAATCATCCTTACACTAGAACTTTCCCAACCTACAGGTCACTGATTGTTTCGTGCACGAAAGTTTAGTGTTACTTAATTGAATAGGAAACATGAATTTGTCACCTGCAGGTGTTTTCCAAGAGGTACACAACAGATTGAAATTTCACAAAATGTCCAATCCCATTACCTGTCTATCTAGGTATATACACTAAATCCATTATGTAATTTATTACAGAAAATACAATAAGATTGTAGAAAATTGATTTTTCTCTAGGTTTTAATGACCGATCATAAATCACAGGTATTATATGACGTAGTTTGGATTTTCAGACAGGTATATTTGTTGTATGTAAATTTCTGTAACACAGAAACAAATGCTAATCAGTAGATCACAAGGTATCGTCCCCTGGTGAGATCGCCCAGTATTGTACCCTAGTGTCACACCACAACCCCTGGTGTAGGTGGGACTCCAGGACAACAATGGGAGGTGAGAACTCCATTCCATGTGAAACCCTAGCTCACAATAAACTATGTCTGATAGCGGACTAAACAAAAACCCTTCTTACCAGATACAATTTCCAATTTAAGGGTTATGTCCCCATAAATCACCTCTCAATCATTTGACCTTTGAAAAAATGTGTGATCTTAAATGAATGTAATGAAATACAATATCACTAGAAAATCACTTACTGTCGTAACAGCAAGGACGCTACCTGTACTTTTGTTAACTTGATAAAATGTCAAGACAACTTTCAAAAAAAAAGGAAAATTCTTATGTATTTAAAATAATAATGTCCTTTACATATGTTATTCATTGATTCAAATTGAAAATCAAGTATATTATGATGAGAGTAATTTGTGAATTCAAGGTCACCAGAACACGACTGTTATCAAACGTATATACACATGTAGGTAAATTCTCACGCAATGAAAATTATCTTCCTACATAGTACTGAGACCAGTAAATGGACTTATAGTGTCATTTTTAAGCTGGATTTTGTTTGTTTACAGGAAAGTTACAAACAATGAATATCCTTAGATCAGTCAACATAATCCCAATAAAGCTTGTGGCTCTGACCTTCCCGTCCACAACCTAACCCCGACACCCAAACCCTTTATTAGGGGAGATAATCCCCTATTTCCAGCCATGACATTGGATCAGTCTTGACAGTGTTACACAATAACATATTGTCCCATTGGAAATCAAAATTTTGAAATGATGTAATAATATGCTAGTCTGTAAAATGTTATCTTTATAAATGACAATTTGACTGTACACATTAAGTTTACACATACATCCCCATTCCTGAATTGGGACAGCTGGTCACAATCCTTGTGATTTGTATATGGCAATGAGTATAATTTAAATTCCATCGAAGGTGTTGTATACAGAGTTTATTAAATATGAAAGATTCAACTTGATCCTAGTTGTTTCCTTGTTTTCTTAATAATACAGATGTACTAAGATTCATGTTTGAAGTCACTTTTAAACACATCTACGGTTAGATCTAACATTCTCGATCCAACATTTTCAACAGAATAGGTTTGTTCTCAACCATGTGATATCAGCCATGTCGTAAAGGTCAGCCAAGCAGATCGGTATTCGTGAATTGTCATTACTTAATGGAAGAATAAACATCATCACTTTCTATCAAACTTTTACACTTCCATCAGATCATGTCTATAAAAACATATGATGCAAATAGCGGGTTCTATTAGATTCTACGGTCTATCAGCCACGTAGGTAAGACAACCTGGAAGATGTCACCTCGCTGATCCTGCCCATATCAAAGCAAGTTTGTGGTTTTGATGTATGAAAGGTACAGTTACACACTGTTATAAACCATTAACGCACCTTCACCTCACTGACAAACACATCACACGACATGACGTCCTCAAGATTACAATGACTTTGAATTATTTGCTGAAGATTATGAATTGGTTTGAACCCGAGACCTTTCTACTGTCTTAATCAAAGAGGCATTCTTTACCAAGTTAATATATTACAATGAAAAATTAAATTTTCACCTGACAATAATGATGATGTATTAATTAAACTAAAGTATTCTAATTAGTAATATCAGATTGAGGTCAAGGACATATTTATACTTTTTTCAATCTCCTAGTTACACAACAATCAATATTTTCACAACAGCTGGAAAGTTAAGTTTACAAATGTCAAAACAGACAGAAACATTTTCATACAAAAGATTTACCGACCAGTTTGAAAAAGAAAGGAACCCAATACATCTGTGTATACTTTTGACTAAGATTGAAGCATAAGAGCCGGTGATTAACATAAATGCACCATTCATTATCAAACAAGTTCCTGTGAGACAAAATAAAGATATATTAGTACTTGTCTTTGTCAGGTGTTTCCTCCGGCTGTGTACTTTAGACTTGGCTAAAAATAGTTTTCAGATTTCATCAAAGGATAAAATGAAAACTTGATACTCTTTGTAAAGTTTGTGTATCTATTCTAATTAACATACATGTACCAATATAAATTATGAAGTATTTGAGTGTGTACAAAAAACATTAACAAAAAATATAGAATTTGAAATTTTCTGGATTATGAGATTGAAGTACCTAATTTTCCAAGTTATGAAGTAATGAATACTTCACACCTAAGGTTATTTACTATCACTAATTTATATCCAACGATGCTGTAATTACAGACACATAAAAAGCTCAAACCATTTATCATCTGAAATTAGCCAAGTTCTGGAGAAACACCGAGCTGGTCCAATATAGATACAAAATGATAGAACCCCACGGGAGATAGCAACAATGTCTGACATTTATCACTTTTCAGAAATGTGACAGGCCTTCAAAATTTTATGCCAAAATCACATGTTTGGAATGAAATGTGTGACACCAATGTTCCATTAGAATTAAGTGATGTGTGTAAAGAGCACCCAGAGAATACCTTTACAAATTAAAAACTCTCTGGTTTTTTATCATCTGCAACAGAACTTCACTATACCGTTTAATATCTCTGGGGACCTTGTATTATCAAACACTTTATATCAATTTACATCAATGCTAAACACACAAATTTTATATTTCGTTTTGTCTCCACAACCACCTTAGCCAGAAAACAAGGTCAGGACTAGTGAGATTAGAAACTAAAACTTACATTCTTATCTACAGCTAGTAAAAATTTCTTTAGATCATAAAATTTTTGACAGGTTTTGTTAGGAAACTTCCCTTCTTTTAATGAGAAGACTTTAAATTTTACCACACTGTTTTAACAAGACAACCTTTACCAACGACAAATACAAAGCATTTACTAAGTAAAATGTTTGTTGATAGAACCTACAGACGTATTTCTATCAACAGCATCAACAATATATCCCAACCACAAGGGCCATTATTTGATTTTAAATGTCGAAACTTTGCTACGTTGTAGGCGTATAAATTTCCATTGTCATTCAAAGCCGAGATATGTATTGTTTGACTACCCATCCTAAAAATTACCACCGTTCCAAAAATAACATTCTTATAACCAAGACTGTTCCGATTCGATCAGTAGACGCCATACACAATACCATATTACATCCTAATTTTTGTTTATACAACTCAACAGCAGGGTAGATTTGTTACTGTAGAGGTGCTTGACATGATTTTACAAAATGCTCCGATTTTATCAAACATTACATTAATAGGTATTTCAATCCTTTGTTGTTTGATGAATGCTCATGATTTGGGCTATAAAGTCACAGGTATTGGACAAGTTTTTACCTTGTCACAAACTTTGACATGAAAGGTGTTGCTTTCGTGCGGATTAAGTTTGGGAGGATTATACCTCTCCAGGTAGATATAATCTGCTAACAAGTGGCCATGAATTAACACTAACAGCCAAAGTCTGATCACTGGACCAATGCCAGGCACTGTACACGTTACCATATTCATTATACTAAATGTTCCCCCTTTGTAAATACTATCAATAGTGTTCCCTGTATAAGGCATCCATAAAAAAAACCTGTTTTTCTATCACAATTACTAAACTTTACATAGGAAACATATCAACCACTTCTTAAATATATTCCTTTCTCACCAGTTAAACTTTACAACACCTCAGGACATTATTATGGTAAATACATTTGTTATCGACAGGTGTCAAATTGTCTAGTCATGACCAAAAGGTGCTGACCAACTGTTACTTGCAGGTCACACATGCTCTTAGAGAGTTCTGTCAAGGTGTTCTCAATCACATATTTACTGAATCATGTACATATGCAATATTTACAGAACAGTTGTCAACACCATGTTCATGCTAGATAATTTGGTTCCCAGTAAACATAAAATGTCTTGTATGTCAATATACAATCGGTTTTAAAAGGAATTTAGCATTGAACAGTTAACAGTGACTACCTCTTTTTGTCATGTAGATGGAGACATCGACATTGAATTCCATATCCAATCAGATTCCATTTATTTACTTATCAAATCTATGTTGTGGAAACTTAATCCATTTACTGACCTGTAAGTTAAAATGGAGAACATTGCAAGATAATACAAACGTTTGATCCACTTACCAAGAATTTGGGATAATAAAGGATGGTTTTACCTGATTTATTGGCAATCAAGAGATAAGGATAAACAAACACTAAGGTAATTGAAAGACAGACCGACAAAGGAATCCTTTTCAGTGGTATGTATACCCACTCTATCACACAACAGTGCCGCACAAGTTTTACTTTATATATATAAGCCACTGTAATTTTATCTTTATACACAACATGCACAGTCGTACATAAATTATCTGTACTATTTATTATGATCTCTGTTAATCATTATTGAAAAAATCCCAACATGAATCAACATACTTATTGGTATAAAACAAAGAGAAATGCTGATTTGACTTAACTTTAAAGTGAAACAACTTTTACTTTCTACACTTAAAACGCCAAAAGTGAAATATGAAATCTCTAAACGGGGAGATAAGAAAGTTGTTGTCTCCTGGCAACAGTTCAATGACCTGGCATCAGCTGCTATAGATAAACCTTTCACTGTTCTGTAGAGCTTTATCAAACCTTCCATAAAACTTCTCCGATGTTATGTAACCTTATCTGTCAGTATTCTTGTCCAAACTTCTACCATTTTATCTAGACTGTTCCAATTCAACCCTCCTACATAATAATACACTATCTTAATACATTCCTCTCTCTTGGATCATTTTCACAGGGAAGTGTTAAAATGTTCCGTTATCAAGTGTATTTTACAATAATTATGACAGTTTAACAGTGTGCTTTTACTGCTGCAATACCTAGTGGCTGAGTATTGTAATAAACTGCTGACGAAAGAAATTCAGAATGATATACACAAGTCTATGTTTATACAGTATAAATATGTCAGATAACAAGTGTTTTACAGGGAAGAATTTTTTTTATGTTGGCGACATGCATATATGTACAACATGTTGTCACCTATGACTGACCTTCACTGGCTAAAAGGTCAGACAATTATGATGATCACTTAGCAATATAGTTTGTACAGTAAACACATATATTTCAATAAAATACCTGTGTTTTCATAGTTTATTAGCTGGCATGGTTCTCATAATTTTTTAAGTGTTCCCAACAAGGGACATCACTCTCATCATATTGCAGATTTTATGTACCGATTCATTACAATCTTTAATCAGGTAGTTGTTCAATTCATAGATATTTTTCAATTAAACAAGTTTATAACAAAAATTTTAAAAAATGATCAATAGCCTGTATCAGTTCTTTTACCATTTTTTTTACAGAAATATATTCATTGCAAACCAATGTATAGCTGACAAAATATTTCAAGGATAAGAATTATGGGTGAATAATGAACAAAACAGATTTTGAATCTCAAAGAGAAATCTTTTACCTATTCTGAACTCCTATACAAACAAATCACATTCATCGCAGGAAGAAAATAATACTACAGCGAGTTTAAATATAGCAAAAATTCCTTTTCACTGTTTTCTCTGGAAGCATGATTATATCTTTCTATGTCAGAATTAGGTAAGCATTGTCCCAACAACAATATCTTTTTTAGTCACACAAAGCAAACATCATGATTGCAATCATAGTCCTAAATATTTCACAAAAAATGGTCGACTCCTCCCCAAAGAAATGAAGGTAGAAAAGAAGGCAGAAATGGATCTCTGATGATAAAACCCGGTGAATAGGTAATTGGACAGCAGTTTGTTTGTACAAGGTTGGTCGGCCATCGTGTCTAGTATATATTACCAGAGGTAACAAGACACAGTTAAATCTAGTGGTCTTATTTCACCTCACCTTGTGAATATATATACTCCCAACCAACCCTCACTGAACACCTAACGCTATAAACACCAGACTCCAAACAACCAGCTTTATTTTGGAGGTATCATTAAGTGATTAAAATTTTATAGAAATAATCTTGTTCTATCCTGATACAGACAGATGAATCCTATATCCTGAGGACATTTATCCTGATGTAACATTGTGTTGTCCCATCTTATCCAGCACCCTTAATCATCACTCTGAACTTCTGATATTATCAAAGTATCTGTAGTAGTATGTCTTTAATAAGAATTATGAAGCGTGTTTTGTGTGATCCTAAGTCAGATTTCTCCTTCCAGATATCAAATAGAATCCAGAATATATAGTGTAGATCTAAAGATAGCCATTCAAATCAACACTAAATGTTTTCCTTTAATTTACCACAAAGGCCTACCGAAGCTTAAAGCTTAGATCTCAAGTGTATAATCTACCTCCACATGATTAGAACTTCAGAAATAAATCTCATTCCACTGTTTGAATGAAATTAATTCTGAAACGTATACAACCTCAATTAATGAAATAACAACAGAATCATACCAATGTTATAAAGAAGTATGAAAATTCTTGCCACAAACTGGGTCATTCCTTTTTTTTAACAAGCACCTAAATTTAATCATCTCGTGATAATATTGTAAGATAAGAAGTGTGATATATGAATTAATAAAGAAACAATAGAGTTACAATCCTAGACTGATCTAATGCTATCAATTATAGATGATATGGTCCCTGGAGAAGGAGTGGAGATGAGGGAGTATGGATCAGTAGCCAGTGTAGTGAGATACCCATGATGAATTTTACAGGAGTATAGACAAATCTGCTGACAACTTACACAACCTGATAAAATCTGTCTATATAATCACATCTGTAGCAAGTGTGTAGGGACCAGACTAGTCCCCGACAAGTTCCTGACCCCCACAGCATGGTTTCACAGACTAGTCCAATTAACATATCACTGGTATACTTAATAATGCATCAGTAACACAAAGTTTTTGTAATGGATATCTACTTTAAATACCAATATATCAAACAGAAAAAAGGTTTTATTAAATATACTTGTCATTCATTCATTTATACAATTCTTATTTAATCCAACTGTATAAGTGAATTATAGATCAGCAAATCCTGACAATTTGTTACAATCACCAGTAATAATCAGATTTTGGACTCTAATGAGAAAGTGAACAGTAATCAGGATGTCAAAGCCATGATTTACAGGTCATCAACTAGCAACGAAAATAAATAAAGAGTGATCTCCCCTTTGAGTATGACTGCAGATCCAATTTGTTAAGTTAGAAATATAACCACAGATTGAGAAATATCCAGATAATTGGACTAAGGAAGTGTGTTCAATCAACTGTTCTGATTAAAGACCAAATATGTCTTCCACTTGACCGGTTCCAATCATGTTTGAGTGGTTGTCACAGACATTGACTTCTGACCCTGGTCTGTGCCATGGGATAGAGATGTAAAATTGTAGAGACATGTGTCATCCCATCATCCTGTCCATCCAAATAACACAGAATCAATACATCAGGGGCCTAGCCAGTCAGAAATATCAATCTTTCCCAGACAAAATGATGACCACTTCCATCATCATTTGGAGACCACATCAGATGACTACAACACATAAATGACTCCCTCCATCACAGTCCCAATCCTAATTGGATTCAATAAACTACCTGTCATTCTCGATTTGTTATTTTTGATTGTTTTTCTTGTCTCCACACTTGTCCACTATTATAAGGTCTGTTGTCCCTCTCTTATTGGTGACCACTATATTATCCAGGTTATTTTGTCCATTTCTCCGTGTTGTCTACATCATATAATCAAATTATGTTATCCATCTTTTCTTGTCATAAACTAAAATATCCAGGTATGTTGTCTCTCTCTTGTTGTCCTCCACTATGTTATCCAGGTATATTGTTTTCATCTCTTGTTGTCCTCCACTACAGTAACAATGTCTACCATTTAAGAGTGATCATTTATTAATCTGCCAGCTGTATTTTGAAATATCAGTTTGCTGTCCGAATAAGAGCATTACTGGTACACATCCAGTACTTCAGCACTACCAGGTATGTGTAACGTAATTCCCAGGACTTTTAAAACTACACAAACATGGCAGCTAGATTGGTTATTAATTTGACAAAAGCTTTCGGTTGTTGTTTTAGATATTACCTATTTCTGACACTGGTGATTTAAACTTCATTTCTTTTCTACATAGGATAAGATATGAAAATTTTAAATTTCATATGAGCTTCAAATGTCACAGTGTCTGGTACACGAAGTCATCAATCATCACAGGTCCAATTTACTTTAGTGTTGGTATAATTTATAGCAGTATATTCACATCCTCACAATGATTTGATTTGAACAGATATAATAACCCTGAAAATGCATTGTGGGAAATCGTGTACCATGGTGTCCAGGCACCATTCAATAAAGTCAGGTTCTAAACGATATCCAATTAAAAAGTCTTCCTTCTTATATTAAAAAAATTGTAGTCCCGACCAAATTTAATACAGACAATTACTGGCAAGCGTGTTTCACGAGTTTTTTTATCATGGCATTCATCGGATTGAGGGGATGCAATAGATGTCTTTTAAACAACCTTCAAAACCTGTGAGTTGTATAAACATAACCAAAATACAAAGAAAATGCATCAGAAAGAAAAGATCAACCGTGTATTACACAGCATAGTATATTCTCTCGCTGAAAACATACATTAACACAGCCAAGAAATGGAAATAAATCTGTCCTCGACTGCACTTAACTGCCTCTGGCTTACAGAGCTGGGTATTGTGCAGAAATCCTATGTAATTGATACAGCATGTTGAACTTGAGATCCCAAACACGTGTTCCGATGTGAAGTGAAGAAAATGAAAACTAGAAAGCTTTTTATGATTGAATGAGAATAATTTCAGTTTTAACACTGCAATAAAATGTTGACAGTTTACACTGAATTACTGACCAATTAGTGACAGAATTTAAATCAGATTGTTTGGAGCTGTTTCAGCTGCATCTTGAAATGATCAGATCAACATAACCTTCATTGTAGAGTAAGTCTGACGAGGAGAGGGCATTGTGGTAGATATATGTTATGTGTTACATTGTCAGAAGACATCATCACACTCATACACTACAACATTCCGACAGCCTGCCAAAACACCCGGACTTATCCATTGATAATAAAATCGGTATGTTCTTCACAAATAGGAAATTCTTCTCCTGAAATTCAACCCTAGTAGAATGTAAACATTTTTGTTTTAAATTGATTCAAGTGCTAAGTAATCTTTATTTCATCCATAAACTCTTTCTCTCCAGCCGACTGTTCCCAACATGTTCCAGTCCTAGGGGAGCTTTCCCAGCAGCAACACAGCACTGCCTCAGCAAAAGGACCCCATCAGCCAGGAGTCTTCTTAGTAAATGGTGATAATGGGTGGCTATATCATGGTCTCTTCGTTTTGTCCTTAGATATAAATACAGATATCTGATTCTGAATGCCTCAAAAATGACATCAAATATTTTTGTGATTTACAGGGGTTTTTTTGTATGTAGGAAGCATTATTTCCTGTTTTAGAAAACTTAGGTTTCTTCCTCAATGGTCATATCTCCAAAATTTTCAAGATGAACAGATTTTTTTCCCTCGCGACTTGTAAACTAGAAAGATAAAATGAGTCACTGTAGAATCTGTTTTGTTGTTGACTATCCAGTGATGACAACAGCTGACATTTAATGAACAATCAAAAGTTGTTTGTATGAAATGAGTTCAATATACCTACATTTTTTTTTATCTTATTTTGTTAAATGTAAGGAGAATATTTATGATCAACTAAAATATTCACCTCGATAAATCTACAACCTTTGACAAAGTCCATTTCTGAGCCAAATTTTGCCCATAGTGCCGTTTGATCCTGGTCATTGATTGACATTCAGTTATCTCCCCTATCAGGTGTGATGTTTATTATCTGTGGATACATGACCCCAAGATAGACTAGCCTATTGTACAGTTTTCTCTGTGATAAGTTCCCAAGTTGATCAGATTTCTATTGGTCATTTATCAACAACCATAGCCTCGATTCAGGCAGTCGAAGGCCAATAACTTCTGGTCCTAGTTAGCTTGATGTTTAACATTTACAAATTTTAATAGCATTTTCAAGATGTTTCTGTATGAAATGGATTGCTGTTTATTTTCAATATTACACAAACATGATAAGATTTTATTGCATATAACAAATTTTATGTAAGGAGGTGTTAATTTTTCAGGTGTCACAATCCCCAAGCTTGGTGTAAATGTCAGAAGAGTCCATAGTCTTCAGAGTAGACCTGAACTTAATACCTGTAGGTGTGGGCTGATCTCAATTACTACCACAGTGACAGCACAGCTCCCCAATACTCATGCTATTTAAAGACTTGTGTCAATATTGAACGGCAAAACATGATTCAACTGTACAGGAAACCTGTATGGTGTGCTATTGGGTAGATTCATTGAATAGTAGCAATTCACAAGTCAAAAGAGGCTTCATATTCTCTCATCAATTATAATATGAAATGGTGTAAAAATGTCCCAATTGCTGGTGCTGAGTCAATAGAACTAAAGGTGTACTCTCCTAGGCCTCCTGTACAGATCGACAAACACTTCAACAGATTATCACTTACTAACACTGAAGCACATACCTGAACACTTATGCCTATATAAGGTTGAAAGCATTATCACTGGTGTTCCCTAAGTGCATATGGATTATTGGTGTTTGAAGTCCAGAATATCACTGAACATGTTTATAAGTCAACAGTATCATACATGACACACAGAAATCTATCCACACAGCAATAAAACATTCAAAAGAATAATTTCCATAAATACCAAATCTACAAAGTTAAGAGTAATGATAAAAAGAAATAAAAAAAATTGACAAATGTTCTTTTCAATATCTTATCCACAAAGACTTCACCAAACTAGTATTCATTTAAATCAATTCTGAGTTCAACCTACAAAAGTGAATAGAATGAAAGTCCTTATAACACAACCTGAAGGAAAGTTCTGATAATACATTCAAGTCAAGATACCAGTAAGTGTAACCTCTCTGTTAAAACATTGGTCTGCCCCATAAAGACAGTGTACACCAGGGGACCTATAAAATGGTTCTAGATGATTAACTCTGTAAAACAGTGTTTTAAGGAGAACTTGTGTCCGTCATGCTATCAGTGTTTTTTCCTTCTTTTTTGTGAAGTATAAAAATTGATTCACTATTAATACAACCAGCTTACATTTTAGTCCTCGCCCAATTTAACTCAATTTTATACGCCAGTTCTACACAGGCTTGGCCAGCATTGTTCTTTTCTCCAAACGGGAACTACAACTTCTGGTTTTAAATATTTGATGGGCCTGTGTTGTAGGCACCATTACATGTATACAAGTATTAACCTGGTCTGATTTATCAACACGATTGTATCCTTTCATTTGATAGGTGAAGGATCTATATCAATTAACCAATGATATTACTTACATCTTACATCTGAACTTGACTTATTCTAATTAAGATGAGAAATCATCTATCATTCCACCACATCTTGCACACTTGGTTAAAAAACAAAATTCTGATTCCAAGGAGCAACCAATCACAAAATTGGGTAGCCATCTCGAGACAAGTAGGAGTTATACACTTAGCGACCCTGTTAATTCAGTCCCTAAAGGTGGACAGGTAGTCATTTCAGTGTAATGTAATATCACAATACCTACCTGACAAAATTCCCTGACATTTTTTATTTCTCTCACTGATGGGATTTCAGGTGATGTCACAGGTAAAACAGATAAAAAACCTTCTGATCTTGATGTTGAAAAACTCTAAACACTAGTTATACTATATTAGGATATTTTTACTGAATATAAAACTATACATTGAAATGAAATAAAGAAAATGATATCTTACACCATAAAACATCCATTAAAACAAAAATTTAATGAAATAAAAACACATCAAAATACTAACAACTAATAGCACCTATTCAATAACCTGTATTTATCACACGATATATAAATACAGCTGTATATATAAAACCTAAAATCATACTCTACAATCTATACACATCAAGCACCTGTATAATGATAATTTGGTGACATAATGTCCATCAGTACAATGATAGTCCATCTTTTTAAAAGCAAAAGCTAGTTTATTGAAGTCCAAATTTTGTGTTCTTGCAACCCATTCCAGATCCACCTATTGTTAACCTGTAATGTAACAAACCTTGGACATTAAGAAAGCAGTGCTGAATACATTCAGTAGGTCTTTGGCAGGTATTCGTTCCTGAATTACATAACTAAGTGTGCTACAGTAAAACCTGACCTATCATTTTGTGTTCTATATATAATAGTTTGAGATAAACATCTCAATACTCTACCATTGTGTTCTGTATTTAGTACCATAAGATAAAGATCTCAATAATTAGTTCCCAGCAGCCTATAAATATAGAGATTACTTAACATAAAAAGTTTTATTTAGCTGACTAAAATATTCAACCGGTGAATCAAGGCACAGGACAAAACAGGATCACAGAATTTGGAAATAAGCCAGTCTGAGAAAAGTAACGACATTTTCAGAGATATATAATAAAGGGTCACGGTAAGACAGTAAAATAAGAACAAATTCAGAGATTATATAATAAAGGGTCACGGTAAGACAGTAAAATAAGGACACATTCAGAGATTAAATAATAAAGGGTCATAGTAAGATAGTAAAATAAGAACAGATTCAGAGACTAAATAATAAAGGGTCACGGTAAGACAGTAAAATAAGAACACATTCAGAGATTAAATAATAAAGGGTCACGGTTAGACAGTAAAATAAGATCAGATTCTGAGATTAAATAAAAAAAGGGACATGATAAATAAAATAAGGACTGCTTTACGGACAGATAAAAGATGGCCATGATCAGGGACGTAAGACAGGGATACTAGATTGAGGACATAAAGCAGGGATACTAGATCAGGGACTTAAAACAAGGATACCAGATCATGGACATAAAACAGGGATATCAGATCAGGGATGTAAAATAGGGATACTAGATCAGAGACACACAACAGTATTCTGGAGACAAAAATTTCAATGAGTGAAAAGACTACAATCCAATATATTTCAAAGCAAAATGAAACAGGATATCATACTTGGACATATGTTAGCTTTACACTTAATGGGCCTTAATAAGGGGTTGTGCCATAGTGAAACCTATCATTTAATTTCCATTAATACAAACAGACTGGAGGGGATATAGCAGCCTTTCTCTTCCCCAATCTGTAATTACAACAAATGTTTTGTAGCCTGACACTGCCCACTCTACAGTAATACATACACATTCTCCTGGGGGATTACATTGAATGTGTAACCAAGTGGTGCTTGACCAGCCTGTTGAATGCTAGATCTATTGTAGGGGCGTGCTGGATCCTTTGTACCGTTCTGGTCAGTTCTGAGGACTGTGTATTGTTTTCTCCTAATCCAGCACAGGACACCCTAGGGTCCCTGATACATGGTCAACAGGTTGTGTGGTCAGTGTATATGACTAACATAGTAAGTATGTACAACTAACTGGACAATCCTTTCTGATCATATCTGTATTGGTATACACCATACAATTACATCTAATTTCTATAAATTTTTGGAAATGTTCATACATGCATGAACATCACCTTTATATGTAAGGCCGTGCCTCGTGCTATTGAATCCTAAATAAATCAGAAAACACCAATAAAACTATTTTGGTTGGGAATTAATTTTCAGGATTATTACAGGTGTGGAATGTATGAAGTACATTTAATCAATCTACCGAGAATACTTTGAATTCCTTATATGGAGAGTAAAGCCTACCACATGACTGAATGGTATTTTCAGTAGTCTTATAAACTAAACATTTTAACTTCTAAATCAGTCTTATTCGTTAATTCCTTGATATAAACATCAGAGTCTTTACCAATCATGTCTAAAAGCCAGAAGGAATAAAGATTAATTGGTGCCAACATTTCTTACGATATTATCATCATAAGTGTAGGTATCTAGAACTCTGGTCCTGACATATCAATATTATACCACTGATGAGAAGCTAAATGTGGAAGTTATTACATCAGGGTCGTTATTCTATTGGACAGGAAATCCCACCAGTCAACACTGCATCCCTCCTCCTCACACCTGCATCGTGTTAAATAATCAACAACTCAATATACCTACAAGTTCCTAAACATAATCTTTAAGTCCCTAACAAACTTGGGTACAACTTGATACAGATATAACTTTCATCAATAACACATGTGTTCTTTAGAGATTTATATGTAGCTAGGAATATTGAAAACCCTCCTCTCACAAACCTCATGCCAAGCTAAACATTTAGTAAATAAACAAGAGTTTGGCTTCTGTCTCTGCTTCAGATATATAAACACACATCTCTTTCCACTCAGTGGTCAGATTTTTCAATGTCAGATTTTTGTATCCAACAAGACATTTGGTAAAGCTGGTCAATTTAAGATTGGTAGTCAAAAGTTAAGGTTCTGGACATTAGGGCAACCTTGGTTTGTAAAACTAAGTGTACAGATGTGACATCTTACTGGACAGATTGTCAGAAACTGATTGATGAATTCATCCTCCCAGCAAGCTCATGAATATAAACTCAACTTAACTCAATTTGTTCTGACAACAACCAGATGGCCGAACAATTGGTTTGTTACACTATAAAGCTGGAAACTGACCACTTTTATACCAAGATTCAATTTGTGACTACTACAGCCTTATTATCTTCAAACTGACCAATGAATATTGGATGATTTTTTTTCTAAGTTATGGATAAAAATATTGGAATTTTATCATCTTCGAAATCATATATGAGTGTTTTTGGATATATAGACTAGCATTATGTAATCTATAATCAAAATTAATCACTGTTTAATGAGTAAACCTTCTCCAAAAATGGCGATAATTGTATTTTATAAATGTTAACTATTTGATATTATAATGATAATAAACAATTCAGATTCTAGTACTGAGTTAAATGTGGCATTATTGAAATCAATTTTAAATTCAGAAACTGAAATCAAAATGGAATCAACCGAAATAAATACTGAAGTTCATCATCACGTTAATAGCAATAGGTTTTTTGTATTTACATCTAATTTTGATGAAAGTGAAAAGGAATTTGTGTGTTACTGACAAAAAAGTTCTGAATATATAAATTATGCTTTTGTTTTGTATATACAATACTATTTTGCTATATAAGTGTTTGAGACAGATAAAAGCTTATTAATGGTCCCTGTCCCAGTCACTGTGACCACATGTATCAACTCTATGAGGCTACCATAGACAATACACAGCACACTTCAAACATACTCCATTAATTTACCATCAACTTGTGATTAAAGGGTCACACATGATAATGAGGCAGCAATAAGTGCTGGTTTTTACCTGGCCGCAGTAGTTACAATGAGGACAGGTGACAGATAGTCTTGGCTGCAGTACCAAACAATACTGTCCACCATTTTCACCTATCAGGTGAGAATCATGTACATATGTACAAATGACCTGGTTGTTATAAATGAGAATGAGTAAAGGTAATCATCACTTGGAGTAGACACAGGTGTATTGGCTGGCCACAGGATGACCACTGGTCAGTCTGGCCATATACTGGTAGCATTGTTAACTTGACAGCATCTAAAGACACAATACATGCAACTTCTTTCTGTTTTTTATCGATCATTTTTATTCCATTAGATCTATAGTATGGAAGAAAGAACAAAGAGATAGAATTTTATATATAGAACACAGAAACTGTACAAAACATCCTTCAACTTGTGTCAATCAAGCTGTAAGGACCGCAAAGAGCTGGTACACCATTGTCCATCTCCCACACCTGTCTAGTGTGAATAGGTATTCTAATGATCTCCACCAGAGAAATGGCCAAAACATGTTAGGAGATCTGACCTGTACCATATATAACCATCCCCTAAATTCTTCCCTGTATAGGGCTGTAGGATTATACTACAACAGCAAATTACATTACACAATGATATAAAAACAAAATGTTTAGAAGTGAAATACCGCTCATATGCCAAGTAAATGAAATGTCATTTGGAACCAATCACCAATTTGGTTCCAAAAAAAACATCATGAATATTTACTTATCAGTAAAGCAGATGTACCTAAAGGCGCCATGTCACTGCAATATTGAAGTTAAATGCATCCCGCGTGGCACATGCACCACTAACAAGGACACCAATGTCTGCCAGAGGGAGCAGATGTTTGGTGGAGACCCAGCTCTATCTCCTCTGGGATCCAACTCATTAGTGGGAATATGCTTGTATCCTAGAGGACAGGGTGCTGGCATGCCCAAAATGTTGGAGAAAGCATAGTCTCACGTCTACAGCAAAGTCTGTACGTTCTAGGAGTGGAAGTTTCTACCCCGCCCCCTGTCAACATGAAACACCTTGAGAAAATATAATAGTCCATTACATAAGTGATGTATGGGCGTGTATAAACATAATATAGGAGATAGCAGAACAACACTCTCCACCTCCAATACACTGCTATGTCCAGCATGTAGCCAAAGCAATGTCTGATTGATGATATTGTGCAGGTGATTATCAGCACATCTGTAAACAATAATAAAAATTTCACCTACATCTTAACACAATAAAGCCTTTGTTTTTAATTAAGTCCTCAGAATCCATCCTCCTTCAAATGAAAATGTACAGAAATGATATGGGTCAAACACTGTGGTATCTACACACCTTTATTGTTTTGTTCTATCCTCATATGAAATCTACAAGAAGAAAGACAGCTACATTTGTATGACATAAGATAATTAAACATTTATACCTGTTATAGTACGGCACCAGATGTTGTTATAATATCTTTGATACTTGCGGGAATCATTTCAAAAAAACATTTTCTGTCATAAACATTTAAAAGAGTGACAACACAAAAACTATGAAGATTAAAATGAGGCCATTTCTAAAGGTTTTTAATTAGTCCCGAATCACCTAACAATGACTCGATAACAAAAGATGACCTGGAAAACGACACTTATCTGAAAATCTCTACTAATTTTAGACTTTCATAATATGAGAATTCTTATCAAAGGACCTGTCACATCTATACACTAAAATGAGGGCTGAAACCTGAACAAAGCAAGGCTATTAACATGAGATAGGTAAAGAGTACAGGAATGTTTTTTTTTTTTTTTGTGATTCCTGTGTATTGAGTACTGGTATACAACAAGGAGCCAGAATGGATGGACGTTGACTCATTGTTACATTGTTATTAGATACAACAGCAAAATTCCATTTCTATCATAATCAAATTCCGATCTTTATCAAAATTAAAATCAATTAAAGATCGTTTTACTGTCAAATGAAGTAAAAAAAGAGTAAAACTAACACCAGCAATTTCATTGGTTCATTCAAAACTCACTTTGATAATATTATAGCTGACAAAGAGAATGCTCAAGTGAAATGTGAATGGTTCTGTCCGAACTGGAATGGATTATTGTAAATATCTAAGGTTAATTGAGTGCTAAATGACATCTCTGTATTATAGCCGAGAATGAATTAGCCACCTAAGGACAAGTAACGACACTATGTGACCTCCTCTGATCTGAAGTTAAACAGCCTATAATCACAACGAAAACCATCCACAAAACATTTAATGAGCACATCTCCCTGGGAGGTTTTTCTAGTCTCACACTTCCAAACATGAAATGTTTGGCGTGTTACTATAAACCTATCAATTTGCTTAGTTTTCAATAAGAAATACACTTCTAGGATATTGATACGGGTTTTTGGGTAAACAAAAGAAAATTATTTTTTTTCACTTTTTTATTTTAAACAAAACAAGAAAGAAATTCTCAGATGAAATTGATAATGGTTCTATACTATAGCCTGGATAATATTGTATCGCTTCTAGACACAAATTATGACTACATCTGTGAAATTATTTCCATTCATTCCTTATTTTTTCAGTATCCCTTACCATATCCTTTTTCGCTATGAATTTTCATAGTGTTTGTCATTCTCTACCATATGTTATATTTGAATGTACAACCTTTACAGGTGGAAACTGATAGTCCCCTATAGACAGGTGGAAAAGATCACAGGTGTACTAACCACATTCCAATCACCCAACATTTCATCAATTGTTCGTAATCAAAGTCCAGTAATGTGGCAGGATTTCTGACTCATCAACAGCTTACCCCTGATCTTATTACAACTAATCTTCTCCAACAGGTACACACATCTGACATTTTAAAATCCATGCATAAATTAAAATGGGATGTACACTGAATATTAGCATTTGTAGGACATAAATACATAATATGAAGTATACCTGTCTAATGTCGGTTTTGATACATGGATCTGTTGTATCAGACACAAAAAATCATACAATTATTATAGATCAATGTTCATCACTAATTTACCTCACACAAATGTGCACATGAAACCATACATGATATATCATTTCAGTTTCTATTAAATATATTAATTTTCTATACATTACAGAGAGATGACAATATCCTTCCTTTCATGTTGCTTAATTAGTGTGTTATGATAATTTTAAATAATCTGTTTAACAGGTGAAGTTTTCTAGGTAAGGCGAGACAGGTAGTATAAGCCCAGGCTGAATGGATTGGCAGAGATTCATTTCATTTCATTAGATTAAAGTACCGACCCTCCATAAACAAGGCCATCTACTGACATTTCCAGACACAATAACTCACTATACCTTACATACAGAAACTTTTACTAAATCCTTGACTGAAAACTTACAGGGATTATGAATGACTAATTTATGATTTATACAATAATATTTGCCCTACAGCATAATCATTACACATTAATACAAGATCAAAGCTTAGAAAAATTTTTCCGGAATTTATAATAATTTAATACATCCCTAATGTGACAGGGGTTTCCTATAGCTATGGCACAACTGTCTTGTTGTTCCCATTCAGTTATACATACAGGGAATTAACACTGATCAATTTCGTACTGGGTTGAATAAAGGACCTCTTGCAGATCGGAAATAATCAATTGTAAGAAAATTTCTTTTTCAGTGAATACTGGTTTTTTAACCGTAATTGTACCGATATGCCTTTGACACTGATGCTTTGTAATCACGTGTATGTTTGGACTGAATTCACTGTCATGGCTTGTCAAAGTAAATCCCTCACCCGTATAAACCATACGAATATTGATCACATGAAATATTTTTCACCTGCAAAACTACCAATCCCTAATCTAAAAATATGGAAATATTTGGTTTTCTTTGATGTTGAGGCAATTGGCCTCGACCATATCTAGGGCCTGTCTGCTGTTGTCCATCCACAGATCTGTCACAGCCAATACAATGATATCATCGCTCAATCTTTACACCATTATCAGCATTTATTTGTGCATTTCTGTAGAAATTTACAAGCGGATTTAATGATCATTTGTGATTCAGGTATTTTTCCTGTGTCCACAAAAGGACTGCGGATTCCAGATTCTTAGGCCTGTCAATCAGCTCTTTTGTTACACAGTAAAGAACCCCTGGACAGTGGTCATCTGGGTCAAGATTGACCTCCTCATCTGATAAGGATTATCTGCACACTACAATAGGGGGCATCTACAACAATAGTCAGGTGACCCACAAAGTCTTGGCCAAATGGTCATTCTGTGAATGGTGTCCACTTAGACATGTATGCCAATGCCTTGACAGGAATTTTATTTGAATTAGATAAACACAAATATTCTCAAATGAAGCAGGCAATAAAATAATGATAAAAATAATTCTGCAAAAATCTTTCTTTAGTCCTTGTCTAGTTTAAAACAAGCTTTCTGTATAGTCCTTGTCTGTTCTGTTACAAGCTTTTCCTAATCCATTACAAGCTTTCTTTAGTTCTTGTCTGGTTCATTAAAAGCTTTCTTTAGTCTTTGTCAAACCTTTTAGAAGCTTTCTATAGTTCTTGTCTAGTCTGTGACAAGCTTTCTGTAGTCCTTAACCGTTTTTGTAGATCTTTATATTTCTAATTTTTTTAAGTCCTTACACTTTTTATAGACAGTCATTTAGCAGCTTTCTGTAGGTCTTTGACTGATGTGAAGCTGTTTTTTGAGACTTTTTCCGGTCCTAGATCTCTTTATGTCCTTGTCTAGTCCGTAGCAAATTTCTTGAGTTATAACAAACTCCATGACCACACTCACCCAGACATGCCTGTACTGAATACCCTACACAAAAAACCCAAAAAAACAATTGAATTCTGTCCTCTTCATTATTTAAGGGGAGACTCTATCTTTATTTCTGTCTCTACCATTCTTCTGAGATAAGCAAATGACTGGCACACATTCGGGCTGATAGCATCTACATATAGGCCTGTTTTCTAAAGGAGGTAAATTGACTGCATAATTCACTTTAAATTCCGCCTCTTTCTTGTCAGGCAAAGTGAGGGAACACATACTAGGTGTCAAAGTTCTAATTTGATAGGGTTATTGGTTTGAAAAAATAGACACAGATCGGCAAAAATGTTTCGGTGGTTAGTCACTGGTTAATAAATGGACAAATCAACCCTTGGAGGTGTGTGAGGATACAAAATGTAGGTCCTCTATGGTAGTTAGAGATCCGGTGTTCATCATCTTTTGTGACCACACCATCTACACAACTCATATGTTTCAGAGTTTACACGACAGTACATAATGAAACAGACTTGGTGACTGCCAAACTTCTTTGTGTCTGAAAATAACCATATTTATATTGTCATGAATCACTCTTCAATATCATTTGATATTAACTCAACCCAAGGTATCCGACTGTCCTTGCGGGTAGGGTTTGTTTAAATCAACTTAGTTTTGTCTCGTATGAATTTCAGAAACGCAGTCAGGTATGAAATTTGTATAAAGCCGTATGTGATAATATTACAAAAGATATATTTTCGAGGACAATGGCTGACGGTATCAGACCCAGCACTACCTATTCCTCTGTGGCAGATACATAATGGGTAAATCTCTGTGTGCTGTTGGTGTCTTTTCAGCTGCATTGGAGCAGAGCCAGTCTTATCGTGCGACAAGAATGTTTCTATAAACGCCAGAAAAACAAAATGTACTTAAATAACTAATGTGGTGTAATCTCTGCCTTGTTTTTGACTGCCATAGGATGGACTATCACGTGACATTTGTGTCCCCTGATTTCTTCCACAGTTACATACATATGCTACCCCTAGAGAACGTCTGATGTTAGTCTGCCAGTTATTATGGTTCATCATGAAGCACAGGAATTGTTTCCATTTCCTTTAATTCGTTTAACTTCCCCCACCCTGTTTCTCTGTGCTCGCCAATTCTCTAATACTTGAGTTAGTATTTGGCTTCAGCTCAAATCAGCCTAACTTAACAGAACATTTAGCAAAGTGTTACTATACCCATTTTCAATCAGCATACATGGGGCTGAATCACTTTTTTAGTTTCTTTCTAATATTACAATATCTTTGGCAGCAAACAAATTTCAAAATATAAAAGTGATAGAAAATAATGACTATTAGAAAGGCAGATTTAGGGCTGTGGTACAAGGGCCAATCAGCTGTGAATGATGACAAGAATCTGAAGTTAAGCAGTATGTTGTTTTCTCTCTGTAACAAATCTCCACTAATGAAATTACATGTTACATTGGTATCTCTGTCATCAACAGAATGTCACCCAAACATATCTCTGACTTGGACCATGTGTTGTGTAACAACAAATCCTGATGTTGGTTGATCTGGCTCCACCAGATGTTTGAAGATTTCTACTTTAGATCTACCACATTCTATTGTTAACTCTGACAATTCTGCTAAGCTCTAAACATTTCACATCCAGCAAGCAGCTCACACACCAAAATTCCACAACATCTCAAAGTCACTCAAACATCTGCAGAATCAACTGACTTCTTTCACCAACATGGAACAATCTTCTGCAATTTGCATTCCCGTCAAGAGTTTTGACAACAGTAAGAGATTTTGTGAGTGCTTGTGTGGAGGTTTAGCACTGTGATTGATGTGAAGAGTGTACATAGAGATGTTTTATGGTCAGTCAGAAATACAGCCGCTATTACAGACAAAATAATCCCTAAATCCATCTCATCTTCACTGAATAGATAGACAGACCTACAAACACATCTCCTTTCCATCATTTCTAAACTAAAGCCTCTTTATATATGCATAAATCTCCAACAAATATGATAAAAGTACTTCTATTGTTAAAACATAATGTTAAGGAAAAGGATTTTCTTTTCCAAATACTTCAGTAATTTCCTTATTTCATATATCCCTTTAATGTTGAATAGGTCATGTGAAGAGATATCTACTTTTAAAGTTAGAACAAATCTTTAACACCAAACAAGGAGTGGTTACATGACAAATTATATATCCTATCTCACTCCATCAGAAAAAGGATGCTGCCTCCATAAAACATAGATTTTATGGTTCTTTAACATGATTTGCAACCACTTAAAATGTCTAATATTAAACAATAAAGACCAAGTCATTTGTATAGATGTGTAAAAATGTACTTTAGGTAGCAACAACACTGATACAACAAATCAAATTACATAAAAAAAGTGAAAAGAATTTTTTCTTCAATTGAATAAAGAGTTGCATTTTTTTTTTCAATTTTGTTGGATTGGGCAGCTGCCTGACAGACAGACCAGGTAGGTATACATAGATCCCTTTCACAAAGCACTGATATCTATCTGGATGGTTAGATGTCCTATAGCTTATAAGGGTGATCTCTCAACAACAATGCCAGACAAAGAAGGCCACTACATTCCAAGTCCCCATCTAGATCCATCTTTTTAGAATCTTTGGTTTTCATGGCTCATAAAGTCTGCCAAATGTCCCTCCAAGCAAACATAACACAATGAAAAGTTCAGCCGACTGTGACAAACCAAGATGGCTGCCATTTTACAGCCTTGTCCAGGTCTCTATTTAGGATACACTTTTCAATGCCTAGAGAAAGCTTCCCGTCCACCCCCATTCAGACAAAAGGGTATCAAAGGTGGCAAGTCATTTATTTGAGGGTCCCAAAAAATGGCTGCATACCTGTCCTTTACATGTAGGGGAGCCAACCCTAAAATCTAATTTACACCTGAGTGTGACTGGAACACAGATGTATAGTCAGTACCAGCACATCAAAAAAGTCCACCAAAGCCAGGTGTTAGTGGGAAATATAAGGTTAGCAAGTCTCAACATCAAAACTGATAGACAATTGAATAAACAGGTTTCACAGTTCTACCAATAATATCAATATTCCTGACCAGATAAGATTTGCACCTCTGTAACTTTGATGTTATGTTATAATCACGTCTGTTCGCCCTGAGAGAACACCACCACTTGTATAGAAGGCATCAAAAGAACTTCATTGGTATACAACATGTGTATGTTATATAAAGGCTTAAACCAAAATTCCTGATGGGAGTCGCATGCAAAATATTCCTAAACATACATTTCTAATATACCTGACATTTCTATTCCACTTTAAACCTTTGAGTAAAATTTGCCTAAATTTGAGTACAGCTCTTTATGTGCTTGATTATAATTTTCCATCTGATTAATCTACAAAGAGGTTTTACCCCTGAGGGAGCACAGTGTAATTTTGTTAATTAAAATCATATGTCACATGAAGTTTGGCTGCCAGATCAGCCCTTCACCCATACTGGTCACTTAGAATTCTGATGGAGATAAGATTAGGATCCTTGTCAGGCCACATCTCTCCTTGTTTATCTTGTTGTGGGTGGGCGCAATAACAAGGCTGCCATTAGTTCTGTCAGACTGAATCAGTCATAGCATTACACTGGTGTAAATCTTAGGTAAATACATATATATATCTTGTATAAATATTTATTCTTTGTCCCTTTATTGCAAGTAATTCAAATTATAGTCCATCAAAATACAACTATTCCTTTATAAAAGAATAAGCAAATTAAAATCTATATATAGTATCGAAAAATAATGAATATAAAATTCTATCAGGATATTCAAATAAAGCCATATTCAGAATAAGGTCAGCTACCTTGAGCTTAATCAAATTTTATACGAGTACCAAAAGTAAAATTCTAACTTACATCATATACAAGTCTGTATAGAATATGTTCTATTTATTGCCTTTTTGGGTGAAGCCATGTAAAAGCTTTTGTTTTATATGCCTGTTGACTAACCTGTCCTTTCACACTCAAGACATTTCCTTATGCCCAAACAACCAAATATCCAATTCACATCATCCCTGGAACCACCCAGGGTCAACTCTAGATAATGGTGTTCTGTTATGCTAATTAAAATTCATAATAGACTTTTTATACCTAATACTTACCATAAAATTGGTTTAAGATTTTCTAAATATCTTGTCTTTAATATAAATGATAATGATGGACTTGAACGTCAGATTTACATGTAACTAACTGAGGGCTGAGATGACTATCATTATTTAATGGTTTTTTCACACCTTATGACATGTTTATTGTCCCCTTTCCCATTAGACCTGTCCAAAGCTGTTAAAGGATTCAAACATGACTTTATAATGACAAAGCCAACTTTCATGGAAATATCCAAGGACTTAAATTAATTTGCTGGAATAATCTTGTGATACTTATGTCTTCCATGATGGATCGTCTAAACATAGTCTATTCACAATGGGGAATTCAGAAGTGGACTTTCAATTAAAAGGCTGAGAGAAAAATTTGCCAGAATTATAATTGATAATTTAATGGTTGACAATTATCAAGGCAAAGACCATTAAAAGATTTTCCTACAAAGTTATAGATGGTGCGCAAACATAGATAAAAAGACAGGATTTCCGTTGATTCATAGTAACTGTAAACTTGTACCCAGGACATGGCGATAGGGAAAGTGTGCCGAGAATGTCCTGACATCACAGCTATGGTCCTGATAAGGGGCACCCAGGCGATTGTTTGGTCAGAGGTTTGTACAAAGACATTCCAATGTTTACAAACAATCACACTTTATCATACCACTATGAGAATATATCATCGCTACTGTGTTGGTCAGTCTCTACAACCATCGTGGTCATCTTCACCACACACACAGATAAATCATTAAAAAAGTTCAATAACTTCAATTTTCCTAGTGAGTTCCAAGCTCAGATTACAGGATCAATATGAGGCAAAATCTCATTAGGAGTATTCAAGTATAGGTAGGATAACTTTGATCTGTATATAGATATGTAGTTATAGACAGCAAATCAACTGAGCGTTGTTAGCTGTCACCAAACGTCCTGTTTCTTACAGTTTATTTTTCTACTATTTGAAATGTGACTATGTAAGATAACACACTTCCATCATATTGAATGTCTTTCTTGGTGTACTCATAACAAAATATGTGATCCTATCGTGAAGCAGCCAAACCTTGAAATCTTCCTGAATCCCTGCTGGGCCACAAGGACCCCTTCCACTCTATCACTGCCCAGTTTGTTCTCTCTCACCTCAATAGCTATCTGGACAGTAATCTCCTCTTCATCCCCCCACCACCCCACCCCACACAACCCCCCTTCCCTCTTTCCCCAACAACATAAAAGACCACTTTAACAGTGACTGTTGCTGTCGGATTTGACTAACAGGAACATGTGCAGCATCATGTTTGTTTTTCATCAAGTTTAGATGTCAATTGAAAGCATTAATACTTGCATTTTAGGTGGGTTTCCTCGCTGTTGTGTTTCAGAGGCTGTATCTCCGTTTGCTTTTACATTACCCTAAGTGCACTTTACAATCAACTAGATCCTAGTGTGATAACCCCAATAATACCTGTTATAGACATCTATTAAGGGCCTAATGCACTGTAAAAACTGGAGGATTCTAGCTGTTGTTTATCTTAAAACTCAGTTTTTCCAGTACAAATGAGTAAAAACTACTGACAAATACTTAATACAGACCACACAACATTTAAAATAAGATTCCTTTATAAAAAATCGGAGAAACTCCCTGTGAAAACGTTTAGCTGCCAATCTATCTCTCCTCACAGATGCCAGCAATGTCAATATAAGTTCTAAATACCTGACAAGATAAAATAGCAGCTCCCAAGTTTTGTCCGTGACACCACATTACCAATAAACGACACAACCTTTGGGTTTGTGTAGATAAGTTTGATTCTCTGTACAACATCCCATTACAGTGTGGTGCAGGTATGTTAATGCCTGCCCTATACCTGTGTTGCTAAGAAAAAAACTACACATACGAACATTTCTATGTTTGATGACAGCACATAGTCTCTTTTATAAAGATCTTTGTGTTTCACTACATATAATTAGTCATGACGATACAGGACCCCTACTCCTCAGTTAGTCAATATCTTCAAATAGACATTTAAAGAAATCAAATATTTCAACAACTTGCAAAAAATGTGGGAAAGACATTTTAACTTCCTATCTCCTGCTGATATTTGAAGATGAAAAACATGTGAATCGTGTGCGATCGTATCATGAGGAAAAGAATGTCCTGGCGGGTAGACCTCATTGTATAACCTGTCTATGATTCAGATCCCAGTTTGATCAATAAAAGTGAACTTTTAACCCTAAATACCATCACCTCTGCATATAAAAATGAAAAATATCTTGTGTATAAAATGAGTTTGTTTAGTGCATATTAAGATGCAATAGAAATTCTGTGGCGTAAACAGATCAAAAGAGAACATCTGACTGCATTTTTTTTATTCACCTCAATAACGTGACATATAATGTCATCATTCTCAGTCTACAAACATTCTGGCCATTCAAAACTTTAATGTGTTTTCAAAATCTTTTCTGTTACTCTGCCATGAACATGCACAGTATACATGTAGATGGTTAATTGGATTTATCATAAAATATCTATCAATACTAAAAAGTTTTGTCAACATGACAGTAGTGTTTTAATACAGTAAATTTTTTCAATTGGCTTTAAGATTAATTATGGAAAGTCTAAATTATCTACAGTATATATCTCAATGAATGTATGTACTGTGTCTGGTCAATACAATGGAATGTCAGGTTTAACTTTAAAATAACTCTAAGTTAATCATTTCAAATATATAAGCTTACAGTATTTAGAAACAGGTCACTATTGTGGTACTTCAACGTATTGTATACAAGCATGTGCAGAACTACCTTTCCTTTCTGTATTACCTGTATACAACAAGGTATGTAACGCCAGCTTATACACTCCAGATAATCACAAACAACTAATAGATTTATGTTTGACAACTGCAGAATTTTTTATCTAAAGAAAATTTCACAAAATTGTATTTTTATGCATCTGATTTATTTTCTGAAATTCTTTTGCCCATTAAACATAATTCAAAACTAATATCTAACTTAAAAATGTTTGTAGATAGTAAATCAACATCAAATCACATGTGCACACACCTGTTCCAAGAGAAATTATGTATTTTTTTTGTAAAGGACATCAGAAATTTCCACTCTGATATTTCTGTTGGCTATGTTAGTAATGCAGTATGTTTCTATCAAGTGCCACACAAATCATAATTAATTTAATAAGAAATGATAACATGGCAGAACTGCCTCTGGCAAACTTCATAATGGGTAGTGGTGTATACTACCATGGTTTTAATATCACAGAGTAAATAAACTTTACAGCAGGTTACATGTCTTCACCTTGCATTAAAGCAAATACTGAAATGACAGGTGAAACATTTTAATTATATACACAGTGTACAGGTAAATAAATTTACATATTCATGTGTCACACCTTCATTAAACCTGCCTTCACATTAGCACTAACTCTTTCTAATGAGCCTGATGTCCTAAACAGGTCAATTATAATAAACGATAATTACATATTTATGCCTTCAAGCTAGGTTTCTCTTTCTGTAAGCAAATGTTGAATGAAATAACTAATTATTACATATTTACCTAGAAGCTAAATTCTGAACTCACCTGGACAGTATTCAGTGTCACATTTCTGTACTAAATACCACCTTGTAACAAATAGGTAATGCCTTCTAGCATAATAAGCAAAGATTTACTTGAAACTTGCACTATGACAAAGCTAAATAGTTTTGAATGTCCAGTCGGAGCTGTCCATATATTATTGGTCTCGACAGGTGGTAACATGTCCAGTATTGTGTAAGTCACTGACAATGACAAATCATTTCCTGGACAGCCTATCATCAGGTTTTTCTTGTCTCAAATTTTAACCCCTACAGTCAGTATATGCTAAGTCTGTAAAATTGATGTATGTGTAAACAGCCAGAAGATATGAACTTTTTGTGCGAGGCAGACTCTTGGATAATTTATGATAAAAGTGTTACACTTATAATCTTGTCAGGATTAATTTATTTCTATATACAACTGTGCTAATAAAAGAGAAAACATTTGCAAATAAAGGATGATTAACGCAACCAAAAAGGAGCAGCAAAACGACAAATGAAGAATGCAACATTTTTGAGTCTCAAAAAGTGAAGAAGTGGGATTAATCCTGCAGACAGTCTAATAGCTTTAACAGAGATACAGGTATACAAGTATATAGATATTACACCTGTGATTGCATTTAGTACAGGTATCTCTTACCTGGCTCTATCAGATCTGGTTATCTGTATAATACCATTGGTGATGATAGGTTGTGTACATGGTGTATCAGGATTATAGGTTTGCTATCTCAGCAGGTCAAACAGAGGAGGAGGACAAGAGGGTGAGGTGAGCATGGGGTCGAGGAGTGTTATAGTAGGAGACAGGCACAATTAGCCAAATGGGAGCCAGGTATCGACAGCGCCTGGGTATGATCTTGATAAACTTATATGTGTGGGGTATGAAGTGCAGCTTTCTTTTATCCATTCATAGCATATATTTTTAACAGTGGAAATGTACATTTAAAAAAAAAAACTGGTGACATTTGAAAAGATGTGCAAATGAGATGTTTTTAGTAACTTCAAGGAAGAAAATGATAAATTCATATCGCCTGTGATTTAACTGATCTATGTGCAGGTTGGACAGCCTATCCTAAAGGTATGTTCTACCTGTGAATTTGGTGATCAGTAGGCAGGTAAAAACTGATGTGATCAGGTTATGATTAAAAATAAATCTTCATTAATCAGCTGAGTCAGCCATGAACTGTGATAGGAGACTTCCTCAGGAAGTTTCACAGTTACCTATGAAACTGTCCAATAGATGGCAGCTCCTATCAAGTTTCCATACACATTGTATATCTATTAAATCAATAGTATCAACCTTCCTTAAAATTGTCAGCCCCCTAACAACAACAACCCCCCCCCCCCACACACACACACACACACACCCTCCCCCATCCCCTAAAGAAAGAACAATAAAAACCTGTAATTTAACATGAAATGTTACACAACAGGAGGGGACAGAGTCCCATACTCTCAAGTGAGGACAGATTTGGAGCAGAATGTCCATCAACTGTCCATCACACCTGACAATTCATCATTCTGTGACACAGGTAACATGAGCAATGTCAAAAGCTCACCCCTCAAACATTCCTTAATTAGAATTTATCAATATTTAAAGGTAGACAATAGACACATTCCAACCTTCCAATACTAGACTAAAGTCACTGATAAGGTTTAAGTGGCAGGTAAATATCTCTTCTCTTCAACTATCCAAACCTATTCAACACACCAACATTGCTGGTTTAAACAGGAACAGCAATGTATACAAAAAGAAGAAATATTCTGCCACTATTTTATCAGAACAAAAGCATAGTGTATATGAATAAACATGCTTTTTATATGAAATTCCTCAATGGTAACTTGTAAGGGTTGAAAATCTGCAACAGCAAACATGTATTGGGAATTTTCCTTGTATTTCTATCTTCTCAATCTACAATCGCCCTATTAATAAATTTACCCACATGACATTTCTAATCTAAAACTTTTAACATTAAGGTTTAGAAATTTCTTTCAGTTTCATTGCAAAAGACAGTCAACTGAGTGCAACTAGATTTTGTAACAGTACGTAACAGATCAGTAACACGTCTGACATAAAATCAGTTTTCGTCGAAATAAATATAAAGTATTTATTGGAAAACTTTGGAGCAATTCGTCCAGAACATTCACGAAAATGTTAGAATTATGTAAATATGTTACAGTAACGTCTTTTGTCAAGTCTGCTCATCTAGTAGAATCAGCACATAAACTCAGAAATCATTATACAAAGGTGTGATTATATAAAAGGGGACTGTACTTATCTAAGGACCAGTTATATCAATTACTTGAAACATTGCGAAATCATTTTAATCTGGTAAGAAGCAAAACATTTCTGTCTACAAAATCTTTATATATTTTTGATGTCAGAAGTGCATCATATACATGTAAAAACTGATGTGTTTGTAAAGGTTACAAGTAAATGCCATTTCAGGTTTTAAAATTTCTTCAACTTTTTCATTCATTGAATGACAAGCAAATAATCAAACTTGTTCCTTCTTACAATTAAACAGAAGCAATTCTGATACAAAAATTAAAATTTTAAACACTGAAGAGTGTTTTTACAAATTCAGTATTTCAAAATTGTATCATTTTCTTCAGAAATAAAGGTGTTTTAGTTATGAAGGACCAAAGGATAGGTAGTAATTAAGTTACGATACGTTCCAGTAGATTGTATGAGATGTTCACAGGTAATATCTATAGGTGTCAGGCCTGAAGGGGCCAGGTCCCTAGGGGCATCATCAGCTCTTGTCTACCTGTTTACACCTGTAGTCTACAGGTATGGGAATCGGTGTTCCACTTCACATCCCAATCAACTTGTCCCTATGGTGATGACATAACACTGTATAAGTTTCACCATAAAAATGTCGTTGCAAGTCAGCAGTAAACTTGACAACATCTGTTTGCTAGAAATGTTTAATTGTCATATTGATTATCTTCACTAGATCTTATACTGGCAGCCCCAAATCTTTCTTAGAAATTGTCAGTATATTGTTCACAATATCTGATTCGGAGTAATGCATCTTCCTTAGAAATTATCAATGTAACTGCTTTATTCACTTGTAAAAAATATTTGTATAATCAGATAAAGGCACTGTAAATTTAAATTGGTAATGTGTAGGCTTTCTGTCAAATTTTAAAAAAAAAAGAACAAAATTCAAAAGTAATTTGAAATCTAACTTTGATGTGAATATCCTGGTGAGATGAAAACAGCAGCTATGATATAAATCATATATTCTACCTCAAAAATTTAATATCAAATCTGAAATTGTTAATCTAAATTTCACCTACTGAACACAATATCTGCATGATTAGCCTGCATGTTTGATGAGTAAAACTTGAACACAATGGCCTTTTCAGTTCCACTGATCTCGCTTTAAGGCCCAACGTGAATCTGACTAGGACTACCAGGACAAAAGGTGTGCATAGTCCCAATATCCTGGAGCCATTGAAATCTGTTGTAGAGTGTGACAGCCTTGCCGGGACAGGTAAATACTATAACCTGTTCAAAAGAAGTGCCCGAAACCTGAATCAATTCAAAAACGAAACCATATAAAACCATATAATGACAAGTATGTCCAAGCGATTTCACATTTTCAAACCCAGCCAAGTAAACTGCCTTCAGGTCTTAATACAAATTTGATTACCATTGGCTGCGTGGCTCCTCAGGATGATGGAACTCCATTTTTATTTTATTACCAATTAAATCAAATGCACTGAAAACTTGAGCCTAATGACAAGTTTGGTGTGCTGATGAAAAAAAAAACCTGTATGCACATGGTTCAAACTTCAGTTCGTGCATGAACAGTATAAGAGTTTGATCGGCAGAGTAACACCACGGCCACTTTCCAAGTGTGTTCTGGGTTACAATGCTGTACTTTTAAAGAAAAACGCTGGAGTATATTATGTGATCAATTTACATTGGACAAACTCAGCCTATTCATTACAATGACTGATAGTCCTTAAAAAAGGTTTTAGATCACACATTCTACAACTAGCTAATCTTTATACATAATACCAGAAAAAGCAGTTGTAGGTTTACTTCACTGTGCATCAGATAGATTATAAAACTTTATATAAGCCCAGACAACTTCAATATATTGGTCTACCTTTTGATAAAATTTTCTCACAGTTTTCGGCCCTAACTTAAGATCTAATTTATCAAGGTTTTTTTTAGATTGTTCATAATTTCAAAATCCAATAAATTTACAAGCCATTGGCTTAAAATATTGTATTTCTATTCCAAACATATCTAGATTTTGAACATATGCCCCCCCCCCCCCAAAAAAAAAAAACAACACGTATATATCTAAAGATAAAGTATGTACATAAATCTATTTATCACTTGTACAACATCATGTTCCAATAAAAAGTTGAGTCACAGAGTCCAAAAATTTGAAGATACCTCTATGCACTCTATAGTAAACAGGACAAATGGGCTATAATTCCATGGGTAATTTATTTGTACTAAACATTTACTGGGACTGACCAGAAAGGGGAGCATATTTGTTTTAAGTATTTGTCAACTCATTTAAATGTTTGACTAGTCCTAAGCTGTGGCCCTCCATTGTAACAGGTTACAGGGCTATGGCGCTGTCCCTTACTGCTAGTTAGGGACTCTTCTCTCTGCCTTCTAACAATATGGTGATGAACACTGATGTTTAATTATCAAAACAACTTATACCATTTGGTTTGCCGTGATTTATCCAGAAAAACCTTGTTAAAATGTCAAAATTGTTTTTTAACAATTTTGTTATATCACCATCATTTGTCCAGTAAAACTTTTTATACTGCCAATATTTTAGTTTGGCAAAACCTTGTTATACTGCCACTATTTTAGTCTGGCAAAACCTTGTTATACTGCCATTATTTGCCACATGATCTGCCACATCCTAAAACCTGCCACTAAATAAATTTTGTTCTGTAAAACCTTTATACTACCATCATTTGTATAATGAAAAAGTGTCAACATTTGTTTAGTAAAACCTTTATACTGCCATCATTTGTCCCGTAAAACGTTTTACGGACACAATTTTTCTAGTAATATATCACAAAACACTGTTTTACTTCCTGAAGAAAGGTCAAAATTTCAGACGATAGAGAATTATATCTTTTCAACAATACAATCTGAAATTTAATTTTTGAAGAATCTTCTGGATATTAATGATAGTATGAATTCCAACAAGTCACAATTACATATTATCATAACTCTCCAGTGAGCTTTATACAATATTCTTTTTATCTTGGTCCTATCCATCATTGCATGGGAACAAGACAAAATGTAAGATTAATATCAAGGTGTTCCTATGGTCAATGTTTTCTTCTTTTTACCTGCTTTTAAAGCTGGAGGCAAACTATTTTCCTGGGCAAAACTGTTGGTTATTTCCCAAAAATGGAGAAAAAAATCAGGGAAATTGTCACTATTTCCTAGAAAACATTACTGTGTTTAGCCTATTTTTCGCAGGTACAATCTGCTGCAAAACCAACAAAGAAATAATATTGTGAAACTCACCTGTGTAAGAGATGCCTTTGGAACGGAGCTCTGTTTCTCAAGCGCACACACTTGTACCGTGAAGTTATCTCCATGGGTTTCCCGATCTAACACAACTGATGATGTAATAGATCCATTAATAATGTTCACTTCAAAATAATTTGCCGTTGATTCTTTACTTGAAGTAATTCCCGTAATGTAATATTCTGTGGTAGACGTTGTAGGTAAAGTTTCCAAGGTAAGAATGTAGCTGCCCGGTGGCTTGTTTTCTGATATCTGTCCATGATATGGTACATTCTGAAATGTTGGTCCACCAGATGAGCCAACCAGAATAACAGTGATATCCAGATGTGTTGACCGAGGGGATGGTATCCCGCTGTCTCTGGCAATCACCCTTAGTGAGTAGGTGACAGGAGTTTGGCCTATATTTTTCCGAAGAGAGAGTTCCCCTGTAGTTTCTTGGAGGCTGAACTTTTCTAGATCACCCTGTGCAAGTTCATACACAACAGTACCATTTGAACCGTTATCAGGATCTACCGCCAAGACTTTTCCGAATATCCCTTGACTTGCTGGATAAGGCAATGCAATAGCATTCATCGACAGGAATTCAGGATCATTGTCATTGATGTCACTTATAAACACCGTGATCTCCTTCTCTGATGATTTACTTAGGGAAGGTAGAGCTGAGTCAGATGCAACAACCTTCAGGGTAAATGTTGGTACTGACTCTCGGTCTAGAATTGATGAAATATAGATGTAACCATTTGAAGTATCAATCTTGAAATGCTCGACTGGTGGGTTTTGTGTCTTGATAGAATATACAACTTTGCCGTTAATGCCATCATCAGGATCCGTCGCAGTGACTTTGAGAATGTTTGTGTACAAAGCAGTAGCTTCCGATACAGTCACATAGGATGGAGTTGATCCAAAGTCTGGCGCATTGTCATTAGCATCCAGAACTCGCACAGTCAAACGTGCATATTGGGATAGAGACGTCTTTCCTTTATCCTCAGCCGATATATTCAAATTATATTGCGATTTTTTCTCATAATCCAGAGCTTTCTCCAAGTACAACTTTCCAGTGTTACGATCGATGTTGAAAGTTCCCCCATTCTCACTAACCTTGTACACAATTTGTGCATTCTGTCCTAAATCTGTGTCGGTGGCTGTAAAATGGGCTATTTCCTCACCTAACTGTGTTGTTTCCAAGATACCAATGTCAAAAGCTGTTTGGTCGAAGAGAGGTGCATTGTCATTCACGTCAAGAACAGTAATGGACACAGTTGTTGTAGCAGTGTATTGATGGTCTTTTCCAGAATCACTAGCGATTATCGTAAGAGTGTAACTCTCCTGATTTTCCCGGTCCAGTCCACCACTTAAATAGATCTGCCCATTCCCAGCACTGATCTTAAACCTGTTGTCCACATTGCCATCTACAATAAGGTATGACAAAGCAGCATTTTCATTCGTATCATTATCAGATGCTCCAATTTTCAGGACAAGCGTGTTCTCTGCAGCGTCCTCTAATAAAGACGCTCGGTAGACATTTTCCTTGAATTTTGGAGGATTATCATTGACATCTAGGACATTAACAACCACCATGACAGAATCCGTCAACCTCTGTAGACCATTGTCTGTTACATACACAGAAAACATATAGGAAGTTTTCCCCATGGTTTCATTTAGATATTCTCTGTCAAAGGGCCGTAAACTTGATATCTCGCCCGTTTGGGCATCGATGGTGAAGTTGTCTTGTGTTTGGTCCAGATAATACGAAAGTTCTGCATTGCGCCCAATGTCTTGGTCTGTAGCTTTAACCATCCCTACCACTGATCCAGCTGGTTGATTTTCCAAGATATCAAATAAGTAGGAAGCATTGTCAAACAGCGGCCTTTTGTCATTATCGTCCAGAATATAGATTGAAACATTTGCTGAGGAACTTCGCTGTTCCATGCTCATATCCTTTGCAGTGACGGTCAGTTTGTAATGGTCTTTTGTCTCTCTGTCTAATGTTCTTGCCAAGAAGAGTTTTCCATCTGGAAAGATGCCAAACTTTCCATCCCCATTGCCAGATGTTATGTTGTAGGTGACCTGACCATTTAAACCACTATCATCATCTGTTGCTGTCAGAGTAAAGAACTGGGAGTTCACATCCAGTGACTCGTTCAAGGAGACTTCATAGTTGCTATGGGAAAACACTGGAGTGTGATCATTGACATCGATGACTTCAATTTCCACACGTACTGTTGATGATAGCTGTGATGATCCACTGTCTGAGGCGATAACATTCAACACAAAATTTTTCACGTTCGACTTGTCTATTGGTTTTGCCAAGAAGATCATTCCTGTTGCTGGGTTGATATTGAATACATCAGGTGTTGATTGTAGTCTGTAGGAAATTTCAGCATTCTGACCATCATCAGCATCTGTGGCCTTAGCCAAGTACACATCATGTCCCACAGGCCAATTCTCCACTACCTCAGCTTCAGCAACAGAACTTGTGAACTTGGGTGTGTTGTCGTTGATATCAGAGACAGATATTCTAACTGTGGCTTCCCCAAACAAACCACCTGCTGTAGCAATGACCTGTAAGGTATACTGAGCACTTTCCTCCCTGTCGACACGTTTGTTGTTGGTAATTTTCCCTGTCCCACTATCCATTGTGAAGACACTGTTGGGATCCCCATCTACTATTTTGTAGGAAATAGACACACCAACATTTGTTGCGTCTGCCTTGACAGTTCCAACTGTGCGGCCAGAGACTACAGGCATATTAGATGGGTCTTCTACTATGCTGAAATCATATACTGTATTTCTAAAGGTAGGTGGAGTAGTACTCTGGTCTGTAATGACGACTTCCACTGAAGCAGTTTGTACATTTGTCCTTCCTCTAGCATCTGTTGCCTTGACACTCAGTGTGTATGTTGAACGGGTGTCACGATCCAATATGGCTGCCGTTGTAATTTGACCAGTGTTCTGGTCTATGCTAAATTGAGGATAATTCCCATTGAAGGAATAATAGACTGTCCCATTTAAGCCAAAGTCCGGATCTACTGCAAAGACCTTCACGACACTGGTTCCTACAGGTTTGTTTTCTAGGACTTCAGCAAAGTATGTGATAGGATAAAATCTTGGAATACTGTCATTAATATCATCCACATTTACATTGACGGTGGCTGTGGATGATCGCGCTGGTGTACCTCCATCCCGGGCGATGATTCTGATGATATAATAGGCAATGACCTCCCTGTCCAGCACCTTTAGGGTTGTAACAACGCCAGAAGTGGAGTCAAGCTGAAATGTTCCTGGGTATCTCTCATCTACATCCTGGTGTAACGAATATGTCACAGTTCCATTTGGTGCAGAGTCGTCATCTCTGGCAGTAACATTAACCACTTTTGATCCAGTTGGTAATCCTTCAGCTATTGATGCATTATAAATATGATGATCAAATGTAGGCGTTATGTCATTTTCGTCAGAAATTGTGACAATCAATGTTGTAAAGTTATACAAAGGATTCAAACTTCCATCATGTACTGAAACGTTCATTACAACTTGGGTTTGAACCTCGTACCTCAGGGAGGCCTGCGTGGTGACAAGTCCAGAACTTGCATCTATTTTGAACCAGTTGAACTCATTTCCAGAAATTATGGCATAAGATAGCTTTGCATTGTCACCAGTGTCAAGGTCTACAGCCGTCAGACTTGTTACATAGCTGGAAACTGGCACAGTTTCACTTAGTGATATTCTATACTGTGTTTTTGTAAACATAGGATGATGATCATTCACATCTTTGATATAAACCAGAATACTTTTAAGAGATGTTTTTGGTGGCGTTCCTCCATCAGCTGCCATGATAGTTATGTTGTATTTTTCAATCCTCTCCCGATCTAGTACACCGTTTCCATTCACTTTTAAAAACTCCAGCTTGTTATTGAGACGATTTTGTAAGAAGAAATGATTATAATCATTTCCCGATACAATACGTACATCTGAAATAGTACCGTAACTTCCTGTGTCACTATCGCTTACACTTATAATAGCTACATTGGTACCATTAGATGCGTTTTCGTCTATCGTTGAATATCCGAGACTTCCACTTGGTAAATATGTCACTTTCATTTCCGGTACATTATTGTTTTCATCTTTCACATTGACGGTTACGTAAGCACGTCCAGAAAGTGGAGGACGACCTGCATCTTCCACCTCAATGGTCAGCATACAACTAGATGGCTCACATGTGTCAATTGTTGAACGGTCACATCGACGCATACATTTCAATGGTGAGGATGTTGTTGAAATTTCTCCAGTTTTAGGATTGATGGTAAACTGCTGTGTGTCATCAGTTAATCGGTACGAAATATCTCCATTGATACCGATGTCTTTATCAGTGGCTTCCACTTTAATCACGGAGGTTCCAATTGGCACACTTTCATTAATACTGGCAACGTACTGACTTGGTGAGAATTGAGGTGCATTGTCGTTGTAGTCTGCAATACTAATGTTCACTTGTAAATATCCATAAAGTGGGGGAACACCTTGATCTTGGCAAGAAATCCAAAGTTGATAAAAATTCTTATCCTCTCTATCTAATCCACCAATGGCACGAACGAGAGGAACATCTCCAAACTGGTTAATGTCATAAATCAACATGAATTTTTCGTTGGCAGATTCCGTCATGTTGATGATGGTATAATTGGTGATTGTTCCAAAGCTGCCTTGATCGATGTCGGTTGCACTTGTCAACGGGACCTGATACCCGATGTTGACATTTTCATTGAATGTAATTTGAATACTTGACGAAGGAAATGCAGGTGAGTTGTCGTTGATATCTTCAACTGTTATGAAAACTTCGGTAGGGCATTGTTGAGTGGTACCCGACAAGGAACGAATCACCAAAATTTGTATGGGATTTGTTGTCAACGCTTCACGATCCAATTCTGCTGTGGTGGTGATGACCCCAGATGTGGGGTGTAACTCAAATAGTGACTGGGGTTCCTTAAATGAGTATGTATATGATGGTTGTGTGATAATAGTTCCCACCGTGCTTCCAGGGGGACGACCCTCCCTAATCGAGAATTGTTCGCTGGCTACATTACTACATGTTGATCCAGGCCCCTGGCCCTGGGCAAAAGCTATTAAAAACTGCAGTAAAACTAGCAGGGGAAACGTGTAACGTGAAGTTCTAGATGGCATATTGTTAGTACGATACTTTATACTTGCCATCACTAAAACCTGGAGACTCCTGTGACTCCAAAACCAAGTACTCCGTTAGTGACATAACGCGAGTACCATTGTCGCACCTGTAATCAATAACTGGACAGGTATTTATCTAAAATCCTCACATTTTCTTGGTAACAGAAGGAAACAGTAGTATGTTTTCACATAGCTTAGTCCACATTTGCTTTTTCACTTTAGTTCCCAAATGCGATCAGTTGTTGTTGACACAGAGCCACTGTTTCGTCGCGTTCACCGCCGTCGATCTGTGGCCATACCCGGTTATACATGTACTATGGAACGAGTATACCTGTGTTCTAGTCGATAGGTTTACAGTCACTACTTAAACTACACAGACACAAACTCACACACACTACATCCCGTTAGCATTCTCCTTACTTGTTTCATTTGTAATCCATCTTTGTTTCTCGTCTTTTTCACTAGTAGAAATTCTAAGCTTTCAGTGTAGAGCTGGTCTGTATACTGTGTACAGTCATGTCGATAGCTATCAAAGCATTCACACAGCTCGTGACGTCAGCTGTTAGGAACCGCCCCCTCCAGTTGATTGACAGGTCGTCTCAGGTAAATATTTCGTTGATTATTCATTGTTGTTTAAGAAAAGGGGTCATGGCGTAACATAGCCAAGTTTTAACCGGTAATTAGAAAAAGATAATTTCGTAAGTCGTTGTACCCCATGTCAAAAGTGATTTTATAAAGGTCTCTATTATCACGGACGTCTTTTTCACTATATGTTGTAGCTCTCCCTGTCGTATTTATCACAAGCACCAATATCAAACTGTATAGAAATTCTTAGTAATGTAATTGTGCTTCAGTCTTCCATTCTTTCGAAATATCACTATTTCTATTACAGTCGTGACTTCAATATAGAGCGATATGTTTACATGTCTTAAATTAATAAACATAATTGTATGGCAAGCGAAACTGGAGAGCCTTCCAAATATACGAACATAACTGAATCCCAACCTTTTACTGTGATCTCAGTAGGTTTACCAGGTAATAACCGTAAAAATGTATTATTGGCTTGTGATGTTTTTCAACTATTACTACACTCCATACATCAGGACTCGGATGGTCTACATTAATTCCGTGACACCTCTTGGTAAGAACATTTTCAAACAATCACAATAATTTGGTTGTTATTATGTGTTGTTTTAATTTACATGAAACGAACATACGGTCTCTAACAAAATAAAGACATGCAAAAATGGAGATGAAAAACACTGAGCTGGCAGCAGAGGGACATAATTTTCTATAGTCAGAATAAAATCTAAATGTGCATGAGATTCTTTTTAAATCTTAACTGAAAGCTGTAATTGGAGGAGAGAGGAGGCAAACTTTGAGAGATCCTCGTCGTTGTGGTCGGGGAGATAGCAATCATACTCTAGCTGTTTTCTATTTACTACTGACCTCTGACCTCTAAATAATCTACCACATAACAGAAGTGACACTAGCTTTAGTTCTACACTTTAATTTCAATACGTCAAATTAGAGGAGAACTGAGACTGGAACCCGTTATTTAAATGTTAGAAATCAATTAGAATGTTGGTCATGACTGTTGACACGCTTATAACTGATAAACATCGTTTACTAAAATAAAAAAAAACACACACAATTGAAATCTCATGCAAAATCATTTATATTTCCCTCTTTTTATGTGCTCAAATGTTTAAAAGAGCCATTTTTATAACTGGGACTCTTGTAAGATAACCTTTGAATCCTAATGAATCATTTTCAACTGTAATCTATCAAACTAGCTAAAACTGCTGTCAATATACTTTATATTAATATACGTAATAAATTCATCCTGTCACGATCTGTCAATATCACTGGTCAGTTTCTGACCGGTCAAAAGTGACACAAGGCTATGTCGAGGTAGGCAAAGGGTAGGGCACTTGACCCCCGTGGGTTGCGAGTACCCTGACCAGGTAAATTAACACTGGTATTCAGACGAGTTACTCCCTGCTAGGTAATTACGGCGTGTAGTGCAGGTACGCTGTTTATTGTTTACATGAATAGAAGCTAACTGTCACTCCGCGGGAGCGTGAGATTGAAAGGGAGGGGGAGATGGTTGTTAGCATGTTATTGTCTTTCCTTAGCAACAATCTTATACGATGTTACTATAATCACGGCCCGTGATGTATAAGTCACTTTTATCATTCAAATAAAAATGTCTTATATATATACACGACGTTACAGTTGTTCGGAGGTGCAAACACAGTTTGATTTATATTCATGCCTATGAGGAAATTGATTGTTGGATAAAAAGTAACACAATTTTTGTAAATACAGGCAAACTATGTGAGATATTGGTTCAATAATATAGTATGTTTCTTTTAAAACCAATTTTTGTATAAATTCAGTCTGAAACATTTAGAGTTTCGTTCTCTTTTTAAAGTTGTTTGGTACAATATGTAATACAAGAGTCTTTTGGGTTTTTAAAAAGAATTTCCGTAAGATGGCATAAGTATTACTGCCATCCAGTTGTTTTGGCTAATTAAGTAACATAACATTTTGAGATAATTATTACAAGTCGTTTTATTTTGAAAAAAAGCTAACGCATTTTTACTTTTTATTTTTTGTAAGATTTATACCGATATGTTGACATAATTATCACAAATCAAGTGAAATCATTTGTTTTACATCCATGTATTATGTCGACAATTCGGCTTAAAATTCTTTTTAGTTTGAAATCTGGACTGTAGTAGGGGAAGTAACCCCTACTAATATCTTCTCTTCCTATCTACGCAAGGGAATGAGAAGTAGTAGGACTCGTCAGCTGATAGGCCGAAAGGCCGTAATAGTGGAAGTAAAACACGTTTAAAGAAATATATAGGTAACGGGAAATTTTCCTGAGTTAAAATAATGTAACATTTCATGCTTAAAACAAAAACAAACAAAAAACAAAAAACAAAAAATGAGAGCAACTGCTTCCTAGTGTAGTTCGTTTTTAACCAAATGATAAGAAGATAACTCTTATATTTTTTTCTAGTAAAATCCAAGACAAACGACAATATCACATTCATCAAGAAATAAATAGATAAATAAAATCAAACAGAAACAATCAATGACAGAGGTTGCTGTCATGTATACCAATTAACATAATTAATATTCTTACGAAAATCAAACAATGTGTTGAGAGCCTTCTTTTCCCCCCAAAAGTACAAATTAAGTTTTCTGGTGACATGACATAACAAGGAAGAATATCAAAATAAACATGATAAATTCTAACTTATAAGATATGCTGAAAATATCCATTAACAAACAACCATCGTAATGAGGGTGTAACGGTCAGTTGACTATGAAGTACTTCTTTAAAGCCAGGTGATCAATACATTTTTGTGTCCTATATCATTGGTCATATATCGTTCTCTGCTATACTGTGAGGCCATCAATATGTATTCATACACAAACCACAAATAAGCTGATTAGTGTGAAGTACACACAGCTTTGTCAGCCACACTTCTGTTTTTTTTATATGCGATTTCAATATATAGATTAAAATGGTGAACTGGCAATCATCTCGTTTTGCTCTAACAAGATCATCTGATATGTTCATGGGCTGGTTTCTTATTGTATTAATTTTTCACAAATTTGCAGAAACATCTTGCCTTACAAATTAGCCATATTGTGCGTAATATCATTAAATTGTATATTTTTTTAATTCAAATTTTCTGTCATTACTTGACATATGTATTGCCTGTTGTATGGTTGTATAAATTAGTGAGTAAAAACTATAAAAGGTATTACAACGTATCAATTACAGATATTTTCAGCATAGAAAATTGCACTGAGTCAAACGAGTGAAATATATAACATGATGGATTCCAGGTATGAAGTAGTGAGTAAAACTAAAGAAATCATGAGTAAAAATTTGCAAACCTATAGAATAAACTTCACGTCAGACGTCACCATGACACGCTCCGACGTCACATGACCTGTTCTCATTAATCGCCTGAAATAGACTATCTATATTCTAAAGGTTATCCACACGTTGTGTAGACGTCCCTATTTTCTTTTTTTTTTTAATTTAATTTTCCAATGGTGTCACCTTATCAGACTGCCCTATTCGATCGTTAGATTTGGACTTTGGATATTTCAATTTTCAGTCAAGGTCAAGGCGGTGTAGTAATGAAAGTCGTCCTGTTGCTATTTAAGAACGGTGCTTCCAAAGCGACTCTCCTGGTTGGTGACACAGCCAGCGGGCGATGCTCTTTCTGTGACTTCTGCCAAATGTCTGACGACTCTACCTGGGATCTGCTTATGGTTCCTGTTAACTGTAGCAGACAATGAATCACCTGCATCTTATAAATAATGATAATAGTGATGACAAATAACACATATGTATTGAACAAATATTGCGTATCTTTGGTAATCCTTTAAGATTGCAGGTGACAGACTCTTGTTGGTGGACGTCTGAGGTTGCTGTCTTAGTAAATACACCATGTACTTCACGTTCTCTTGAAATCATCTGCTAAGAAATAAGAAAACCGCAGTATTGAGCTTGTGCATCTCCCCATCTAGATTTTGATATTCCTTTTGACATGTTTTGGTTTTCCTCAGACGCCTTCAAGCTATCAACATTCCAGACCATTATCATCAGGTGTAGTTGAATTCATTATTCGATTCTACTGTATCTATTTCTAATTAAATTGTATGTATTAAAAGGCGCCATTCTTTTGTATATTCCACTGGTACGAACGTCTGCGATATCATTTTTCATGGTTTATTTCTTCATCACAACTCTCCTAGCATAAAAGCGAAGAGTTTAGGTTAAAATCTCAGACCTTAGCGTCATCTTCACAATTTCTGGGACCATCAGTTTTTCGTCCTGGTTATTTTCCATATTTCGGGATTTCACTCTTTCCAGTAATATTATCTTGACATCTCTTGTGGGCTTTCCCTTCAGGAACAAAAACAGTCGATCAAGCGGCACTCTTTCGCAATTCCTTCCTCTGACATTGCATTTCCGGGTTATCTACTTCTATACATAATTACTTTGCTGATGTGAGATAACGTGTCTCTACCTGTACCCGTACTGGTACAAATCCAACTGTGACATTGGCAGATTAAACACAAGCAAAAGTCATCTGAGAATGACTAATCGACAGACTGCAAGCAAGCACTTTTACCTGAGAACATGTTACAAGTGTATTTGGACCTATCCCGATGTATCAAGTGAGGATAGTTCCAAATACACTGAGGTCCGTGTGCGGCCGGCGGGGGCTGGAAACGGCAAAAAAGAAAGAAAGGAAAAAGGGAAGAAGATTCAGGAAGGTATATTTTTTTCGATTTAATAATAAAGCAATATCAATATACTTAAGAAATGGACAAAGTCAAAATTTAGTAGATAACGACACAGTCCTCTGGGAAATATCCTCCCTTCTCTTTACCACTAAACCGACACTTCTTATAGCCGAACAGCATCCCCTTCCTTGGTGCCATGGAACACACCTCTAACTTCTGGCCTGTAACGGTAAGGTTGTATTCAATAATGATCACTATATTAGGAAATGTGTTTTTTCTGTAGCAGTCCAAAATATGTTTTATATATTAATTACTCACCACGTCTTATAGTGATGTCCCGAGCAGACTTTTTCCGATAATCCTTCGTTACAACCACGTGATAAGAATTGCCTTCATCCAAACAGAGAATAGGAACCTTCTTTGGCTGTACTCCTGTACTCAATAAGAAAATAAAAGATAATTATGAGTATGGTCATAAACGGTAACAATGAATAACCAAAAGGACATATCCATAAAAGGCGATAATAAGAAACCAAGAGGATATGTCCATAAAAGGCATCTGTACCACTATGCTTTGTTTTCCTGGGTTGTCCCATGATTTTGCAACAGAGGCAAGACATCTCATAAATATTGAGCCTTGTCTCCAGAATCTTTCATTAAGAAAGACGAAGTAAGAGTTTAATATAACGCCCCTGATTTAGAACTTCTTTTAAATTTTGGGACTTGTAGCAAGTCTACCTCTTTACCAGTAAAGTAAAATTATTGCCTTTTACACTCCAAATTGTTAAACTTCAGACCATTCCCCTGTAACATTAACTTAATTCCTGTAACAGTTTATTCCATAATGCTCTTTTTACGACGGATTATTTCAAGCAAGGCGATGTTTGCGAACGTCCACAAAATGCTGATTACAGACAATGTATGATTTTATGGACAGTATATATTTAAACAACCGACGAGTATATAAATTCCTCTTCTTACTGGCACAACCAAAATGCTTTCATATTGCTTTCGATTCACGCTTTCTTTCCTACAAATACATACAACTTACCAGAGTCCCCCTCTCCCATCAAAGCGACATCGAATTCATCCCCAGGAAGAAACGTTTTCATTGATGTTCCGCTACTTCGAACAATTCTTCTATCCTCATCACAATCGATCTTCTCTATGGAGGAAGATTCACAGATAAGACTGGTGACTCCTGCAAAAGAGACAATAAAACATGTTTAAAAAAAGACAAATAAAAACACATGCCGTAAGGCCTGTGAAACAACAGGAGCAATGACTGCATAACAACTGGAGAAAGCAACCCGTAAAGACTGAGAAACAACAATAATGACTGGGTAATAACTAGAGTATTGACTGGAAAACAACTGGAGAAAGCAACCCGTAAAGACTGAAAAAAAAACTGAAGCAACGACTAGGCAATCATAACAGGAGAAAACAAATCGTACCGACTGAAAAATAACAGGAGCAATGACTGGATAACAACAAGAGAAACAACCCACATAGTCGTAATAACATCAACAATAACAACAAAAAGACGTGCAGACCCTTTGTTAAACCGAGCACAAAGAAAATTCAAAAGGAATACATGTAGATGTTGAATTTAAAGCAATACACCACCAGGATTTAATTTTGCAATAAATGTCATACCTTCATAAGTTGGAGGCTTATGGTAATTGATCTCTAGTTTCACTTTCCTTCTATCCAAACGTGCCTCTCCGAGTGACTCATCCTCTGACGTATTGTCAAGTCGTACCACAAGGTCCGTTTCTACATCGGACAGTAGGGTGTTATTTCGGGTAGAAACGACGACAGGTGATAAGGGCGGAGATAAGCTCATGTCAGTTTCCATATCCATCTCCTGGAAAATATCGCTCAAATCATGAACTAGCACTTAACGCAGCCGCTCCCTCGCATCATGGTTTAGCAGTGACGAGAAGCCGCTCCTTTGCATCATGGCTCCACGAACTAGCATTGAAAGGGAGCCGCTCTGTCACACCGTGAACTAGTATTGACAAGAAGCCTCTCCCTCACATCATGAACTAGCAATGACGGGGTGCCTCTTCCTGACATCTTGAACTAGCACCTCATGGAGCGTCTCCCTCAAATCATGAACGAGCATTTACAGGAAGCTGCTCTCTACACCATTAACTAACATTGACAGGAAGCCATACCCTTAAATCATGAACTGGCATTGAAAGGGAGCCGCTCTCTCTCATTTTGAACTAACATTGAGTATGAGCCACACCCTCTCATCATAAACTAACATTGCCAGGGAGCCACCCTCTTATAGCATGGACTAACACTGACAGGGAGCCCCTTCCTCTCATTATGAACTAACAGTGATAGGGAGCCGCTCCCTCTCATCGTGAACTAACATTGAGAGGGATCCACTCCCTCTCATCGTGAACTAACATTGAGAGGGAGCCCCTCCCTTTCATCATAAACTAACATTGACAGGGAGCCACCTTCTTATATCATGAACTAGCACTTACAGGGAGCCCCTCCCTCTCATCATGTATTAACATTAATAGGGAGTCACACCCTCTCATCATGTATTAACATTGAGAGGGAGCCCCTCCCTCTTATCGTGAACTAACATTGAGAGAGAGCCACTCCCTCTTATATCATGAACTAGCACTTACAGGGGGCCCCTCCCTCTCATCATGTATTAACATCGATAGGGAGCCACACCCTCTCATCATGTATTAACATTGAGAGGGAGCTCCTCCCTCTCATCGTGAACTAACATTGAGAGAGAGCCACTCCCTCTCATCATGATCTAACATTGAGAGGGAGCCCCTACCTCTCATCATGATCTAACATTGAGAGGGAGCCCCTACCTCTCATCATGAACTAGCACTTACAGGGGGCCCCTCCCTCTCATCATGTATTAACATCGATAGGGAGCCACACCCTCTCATCATGTATTAACATTGAGAGGGAGCCCCTCCCTCTCATCGTGAACTAACATTGAGAGAGAGCCACTCCCTCTCATCATGATCTAACATTGAGAGGGAGCCCCTACCTCACATCATGATCTAACATTGAGAGGGAGCCCCTACCTCTCATCATGATCTAACATTGAGAGGGAGCCCCTACCTCTCATCATGAACTAGCACTTCCAGGGAGCCACTCCCTCTTATCATGAACTAAAACAGATGGGGGCTTTTTCTCTCATAATGAACTAGCATTAACAAGGTGACTCTTCCTGTGATAAAAAACAATATCGAATCCACAATACTGGTGACGTCTGATAGATATAATCAATTTGTGGTCTATTTCACATAAGACATGATACTGCGATACTTTTATAAGGAATTTTGTTGATCACAGAATCAGTTCAACAACTTGGTCACACTTTCAACAATCCAAGCGTACGTCTATAGACACTAAATATGTTTTTAACAAATGTTTCTAGTGAAAACATATCACTATTTCATGATTTTCTGAAACATCAATAATGTAGCTTGGAAACAGAACAAGAATCCTGATAGTTATACCAATACAAGCAGTGTCGTTACCTTGATGGTGAACTGCTTCTTCCTGTTCTCTGCCAACCGTTCAACCATTTCCGGCACGGATACAGAATCGGACAGCTTTAGCGCTTTGCACTCATACCTAAAACGGAAAATTCAAGCGTGCAAAGGTATATTTTGATCCGTTGAAATTTTAATTCCTTATACCTCAGTGTTCGACAGCACCATTGCACTCTACTAAACCACCAGTCGCTCAAAAGAATATATCTCGTCAAAGCCATAGCTTTTCAGAACAATAAGAATTTGTTAATATCAGTGTGTGGAATTGGGATTGTCCTAGCAACCGATAATGTCATTAATAGCTATTTCAGCATACAAACATTCCAGTCATTGTTGAGTGAAGCACTTTGACTTTTCAAAGTCCAGATTTTCCAAGACTTTCCAATGACATCAAAGATATTATACAATATAATAGGAGTGTAATCTCTAAAATTTTGAACAGGGACAGAACCTTCTACTGCCAACACGACAAGTGCACATGAAGTAATTAGCATATTTAGATAATGTCACGATGCAAATTACTAAATTAACTCTTTGAATATATTGTAAATACATGTGCTTACAACAAAGACTACGAATTTAGAATATAATCAAAGAATGTAAGTCTCAATTACACAAAAGACCATTTCATTGATTTGTGCAGTGTTAGAGCCGCAGTTGAAAGTGTTCTTTATTAAAAATTTGGTGGCAATTCAGACAAACCGGACGTACTCTCTATCGTCGGTGTCTAGTGACGTCATCTTTTCTGTGAGGCATTGTAGCCACTCTTGGACAAGGAACTCCGACCGTCGGATTTCTTTGTGAATCCATGAAGCCCTTAGCTTTTGTGATTGCTGAAAAAACCATTAGTCTCTTTGCAAAGAAAACCATCATTGATAGTAACAATATGGCAAAGTCGAATTCGAAAAGAGACAGCGAAAACAGTACAAGTACACAGACGAGTTTGTGTGTTTTAAAAAAATATATTTTTTTTTATATATATCATGACCAACCGTATCCTTACGGACGAAAAGCCTTATGATAATGTAATCAAGTAAAACGCTGCCTTACATGATGTAGATGTTTGTTTTCATATTATTTTTTGTGCGGAAAATCAAACCTGTTTCGCCTCCTCTACAACAGAAGCCTGTTTTTGCTGGGCCTGGCGACATTTACTAGTTGCTGTATCCACACTTCTACGGATCTCCTTCATGTTACCATGTAGTTCTGGCGCCACTTCCTGTCTGCTTTCGTCCATCCTGGCTATGGCCATCAGATGTTCCCTCAACTTCGATCGTTTCCTCACGAGCTTCTATAATAAAAAAAACTAATGTAAACTAAATGCTGACACAGACACGGGAATCTTAAATATAATCGCCATGATACCCAATTCTACAAACTTCCGACATTCTCACGTTTCATTCACAATTCCGTTGATCCGTCAAGAGTTATGTCAACAGACTCCGATATTTTTCGAAAATTTAGAAATTTAAGGAAAACAAGTTAGGAGCTTTGCTAAAATGTGAGAAAAAATTGAGACCAAGACACGCAAGCAAAAGAACAAATGAAGATACCAACTTGCTGAAGCTGCTGACAGGTGGCAGAGACTTTGCTCAGTGTTCTCAACAGGTGTCGATAGGTCATCATACGGCCCGTGTACTCGTCAGATACATCACCGACTGTTTCCCTGTAAATATACCGAGATATAATATAATGAGGTACTCTTCAGATACAGCATCAACTATTTCTGTTCATATATTGAGGTTTAAAAGAACAGCATTAAAAAGATACAGCATATGCCGTTTCTGTGTAAATACTTGAGGTATATATCCGTGTACTCGTCGGACACAGTCACAGCAGTTTTAAGTAAATATACTGGGATATAGCAAAACTGTGTTCTATACTGGAGTACAATAAAAACGTTTCAGATACAACCTCGGCTGTTTCTGTGTTTAGAAAAAAAACAAGACTCGTAGTTATCTAGCGGACCCTAAAATATACTCTATATTCACCAATTGTAGAAATTGCAGCGCTTATTGTAAACCCATTTTCAATACAAATCCCATCATCCGACTGGTCATAAAGTTTTGATCCAATTCAATCTTCAGAATCAATTGAATGGGGGACGTAGTGGTGGTGGAGAGATGTCCAATCTCCCTCTTCGTGAGAGGGGGACGTAGTGGTGGTGGAGAGATCTCCAATCTCCCTCTTCGTGAGAGGCGGACGTAGTGGTGGTGGAGAGACGTCCAATCTCCCTCTTCGTGAAAGGGGGATTGGATATATCTCTGTGCCGTGTAGTGAATGGAGAAATTCTACACTTTCTCCTGGTGAGAGGGGTCGTAGTGGGATAGAGAAATGTCTATCCTTTCTCCTTGTGAGAGAGAAATGTCTCCTTTCTCCTCGTGAGAGGGGGGATCGTAGTGGGATTGGATATATCTGTGTCTTTCTCCTAGCGAGAGGGATGTAGTGAATGGAGAAATTCTACACTTTCTCCTGGTGAGAGGGGTCGTAGTGGGGATGGAGAAATGTCTATCCTTTCTCCTTGTGAGAGGGGGCGTAGTGGGGATGGAGAAATGTCTATCCTTTCTCCTTGTGAGAGGGGGCGTAGTGGGGTGGATAAATATCTATCCTTTCTCATAGTGAGAGGGGGACGTAGTGGGGATGGAGAAATGTCTATCCTTTCTCCTAGTGAGAGGGGGCGTAGTGGGGATAGTGAAATGTCTATCCTTTCTCCTAGTGAGAGGGGGCGTAGTGGGGTGGATAAATATCTATCCTTTCTCATAGTGAGAGGGGTTCGTAGTGTGGGTAGAGAAATGTCTATCCTCCTTGTGAAAGGTATACTCTTCCTCACAGCACACTTTACTATATATATCTCGGATATATAGAAGTAAGTCTGGGTTTGTAGCAACCTTTAAACAACAGACCTGGTCCTCCCAGCCCTGAAACTCAATAAAGAAACCCATGAAAATATGGGTAAATCTGAATGTTCGACAAATACATAATATCGAGATTATATTGAAATATTGTTTTCTTATCTTTTATCTCACAATATTCTTCATTAATACTTACAGTATACAGCAAACCATTTCATCCGACATTTTTCAAAATGTATAATAAGAAAAAATATAATTACCTGTCCGAGATCAACTTGACGTGTACTTAAAAACGAACGTAAGGAGAAGTACCTCCGTACCTTTCTAGGTGGCGTGCCAGCCGAGTGAAGGCTATCGAATTCCGTTCCGCCTGGTCAGCCCTTAGGTTGGAGAATCCCAATTCCATCTCTAGAGACTTGGTCAGGTGTGAATCTATAGTTTTAGTTAATATTGAAAGCAACATATACTTCTTAACATTAAGAGACTGAACGATATTTTACCAGGTAGAAAATGATTTGAAACACATCTACTTAAATTCGAATTTTTAGTTGCCTTTTTGAGGAATATGATTGCAATGCTATATTTAGTACTTAATAGTCAATTTTCGAAATATTGTACCTTTGTGAGTTTGTAAACTGGAAAGCTCCTTGCGGACAGAAGCGGTCCATGCATACATTTTCCTGGCAAACTGGTCCTCAATATGTGCTTTATCATCAGCGATTTTTCTCCAGAACTCGAAGTCGGTAAGACTAGACAAAAAAAACACCATTTTATCGATTACGTCACAGTGTACCAATCTTGATAAGATATAAAGTTGAAAACATCTTAACATAATTTATTTGATTGCCTATGGCAGTATCCAGCCATTCAAATCGAACATGTCGTTTCTCTTTATGTGTAGGTCGTTCTGCGTCTAAAGCGGTAGTAATTGGAGGTATGGACCCCTATTTGCATTACACAATTGGAAAGTGATATAAGACAATTTCATTTATTGATTATTATGAAGAAAGTCTTGTTGAATAAAAGAATGTTTTGTGTTGGAATGATTGGTTTAAGTAAGTAAGTAAGTAAGTAAGTAAGTAAGTAAAAAAAGTAAAATGGGTGTGGTGATTATGGGTTGGATCAGTTTGTAAGTAATTCTGAAGAGTTTCTTCAAAACTTCTTACAGGCACTGTTAATGAGGCAAGTTTTGACAAGTACAATTTGTAATTAGTACGTGAGTGGCAATCACAGATAAATAGAATAAACAGAAAAATGTTTCAAGGTGATGAGCACGGTTTATTAAAACGTGATTTACACAATGACAAGAAATAATTAAAAATGCAAATGAAATATGTCACAATTTCCCGAATTTTAGTGATACTGATACGTTAGTACTAATTTTATATGATAATGTCTTATCTAAGAGCAATGTAATTTGTAAAACCGTGTTTTTTTTATATATATTTTACAAAGACGAAGTTTATCATATAGATAGTACACTTGGTTTGCAGTTGCCAAGAGGAGCAAAATATTTTACGTATAATTATTATTTAAACATATCTAATAAATATTTTCAGAGTGGCGGTATATACTTTTAATGAATCAATATTTATTTTCATTTTGGTGTAAAGATTTATTTAATGGCGAGATGTTAATAAGATATTTGACTTGACTTGATCTGTATAATGTTAGCCTAATAGTTGATTCTGAATTCAAGATCTTCTCTAAGATTCGAACCCGGAAAATATGACTCGCCAGTTTTAAGATTAACAAAGAAGATTCTCTTCATCTGAGTGTTATTGCGACTAGTGGTTTAACAGGATTACAATATGGTTCACTTTGTATAGTTTCTGTTCGAGACAAGAGTCAGGTTACATAACGGGTGTGTCATTGATACATGTAGATAACATCTACTGCAGACCTGATAAAAAAAAAAAAAAACATCAACAGTGCCACAACTGAGACCTTCGATGCTTCAGACAGTGGCCCCCAGCAACAATAGGTAACACGCATCCTTCTACCAACGTACGTGTCCATTAGGTCCCTGCGTTGTAAACATACTGATTCAGACTGTAGTATGGTTGCAAAGTAAATTCGTAGTACATTATCTAAAAGTATAAGTGTTCACACGATCAGTGAATCATAACATGTTTTCGGGAATAATGAAATAGCAGTCTTACTGTTTGTGTTCATACGAGTTCCCGCCACTTCTATTTTTCGGATAAAAGAGCTCAAAAGAAATTTCCTTTTGTCCCTGTTCCGCCATTGTTATTGTATGACAATGACGTCATACGTGACGTAGACACATGGACATTTTCCCGCGGGAAAATCTTTCAAGTATACTAAACACTTTTCCGTGAAGTTTGATAATAAATTTCTGTCTTAATCTTGGGGAGGCGCTTTCCGCAGAGACAATACTGGGATTTTTAAAAATCAATTTAATGAAATTCAGAATGCATACATATTTGTATAATTCATTAAGTTCGTTAGGCCTGCAGTGTAAACTGATATGCTTTAAAACATCCTACATTAGAATATTTACATTTTAAATAGCCTATGATTTAGACCAGGAGAGTTGTTTGCAAAAATCCACTCGACAAATGTTGTGTTTCTCTTAGAATCTCCATTCTGACGCGAATCATGCCTCATCTTGTCCAAATAGCGTATTTTTCACGGAGAGTATACCTAAACAGCCTATTTATACTGTTGATCTTACACGATGTCTGCAAGGAGATCTGCACACTGTTTTCACAAACACCATCCGTAAACTTCTTCTTCCGAAAAAAATCTCACAGCACTTAGTGCACTTTTCATTAGCGATGTTCCAAATGTGACGTCATCAGAGTGTTTATATTAAAGAGATCTACTGTTTATTGTTGTTATTATATTTTGACGATATAATGTATTGACTGGTTGGTAGAGAGGAGTCAAGTACTAATTTGAAGACCTTTAAAATGTTTGATTCAGTGATTTCTTCGAGAATACTTAAATTTGAAGAAGTTCATGGGTACCGCTAGTTCTTCTGTCCCCCTGTGTAAAATATTCAGGTGGTACAATGGTTATGATGTCCATATAATATGATAGTGTATATCATTGTGAATCTTGCATACACTAAGGACTCCCAGTTCAGAGCCTGGACCATAGATGTTACACAGTCAGGCTCACTAAACCAATGCTTTCTAATAACTTATTGTTGCGTGAAAGATGATAAGATCTGAACCAGGAGCTCATTACAATGTCATATAAGGTCATTTTGACAGATGAATTTGAAATTGTTCACGAGGACACTTTGTAGCAACTGCTGAGAACATCACAGAAACATTTAGTGGACACGATGACTTTCAGGACACCGGAAGCTGGCTTCAGTAGTACAGACAGTGCTGACAGTCTATAGTTTTCATGCCGTAAAACATACAGCTTTAGTGCGGGAATTTAGACAGAAGCCCACAAATATATTGACCCTCTGCGTTATATTAGTTAGACACTGATACCTGGTTAAGCCCCTGTCGTCTATTAGTTAGTCACTGATACCTAGTTTAATTTCAGTAGTCTATCAATTAGCCACCGTTACCTGTTTTAATTTCAGTCGTCTATCAATTAGCCACAGTTACCTGGTTTAACCTCTGTCGTCTATTAGTTAGCCACCGTTACCTGGTTTAACTCCTGCCGTCTATTAGTTAGTCACTGTTACCTGGTTTAACCCCTGTCGTCTATTAGTTAACCACTGTTACCTGGTTTAACTCCTGTCGTCTATTAGTTAGTCACCGTTACCTGGTTTAACTCCTGTCGTCTATTAGTCACTGTTACCTGGTTTAATTTCAGTCGTCTATCAATTAGCTACCGTTACCTAGTTTAATCTCTGTCGTCTATTAGTTAACCACCGTTACCTGGTTTAATCTCTGTCGACTATTAGTTAGCCACCGTTACCTGGTTTAACCCCTGTCGTCTATTAGTTAACCACCGTTACCTGGTTTAACCCCTGTCGTCTATTAGTTAACCACCGTTACCTGGTTTAATCTCTGTCGACTATTAGTTAGCCACCGTTACCTGGATTAACCCCTGTCGTCTATTAGTTAGCCACCGTTACCTGGTTAACTATCTGTCGTCTATTAGTTAGCCACCGTTACCTGGTTAACTATCTGTCGTCTATTAGTTAACCACCGTTACCTGGTTAACTATCTGTCGTCTATTAGTTAACCACCGTTATCTGGTTTAACCTCTGTCGTCTATGGTTTAACCTCTGTCGTCTATCAGTTAGCCGCCGTTACCTGGTTTAAGTTAACCACCGTTACCTGGTTAACTATCTGTCGTCTATCAGTTAGCCGACGTTACCTGGTTAACTATCTGTCGTCTATTAGTTAGCCATCGTTATCTGGTTTAACCCCTGTCGTCTATTAGTTAACCACCGTTACCTGGTTTAATCTCTGTCGTCTATTAGTTAGCCACTGTTTCCTGGTTAACTATCTGTCGTCTATTAGTTAACCAATATTACCTGGTTTAATATCTGTCGTCTATTAGTTAATCACCGTTACCTGGTTAACTATCTGTCGTCTATTAGTTAGCCACTGTTTCCTGGTTTAACCTCTATCGTCTTTTAGTTAACCACCGTTACCTGGTTTAACCCCTGTCGTCTATCAGTTAGCCATCGTTACCTGGTTTAACCCCTGTCGTCTATCAGTTAGCCACCGTTACCTGATTATCACCAGTATAATGCTAGTTACCTGATAATTAATATTTTCATTTAAAATGTGACAAGGACATTAAATACTGAAAAGAAAAAGACAATATAGCGGAAGTATACCTGTTTTATATACAAATCATATAATTACTTGTTCCCTGTTAAGGATGCATGCTGAATCCTCGAATACTTTTCGGTAGGGAATCGGGAAATAGATATGTTGACATACAAAGTGTACCTTCTTCTGTGTTTGATATACTTCGTGTAATTCTTCAGCAAGTCCTTTGACAGAATATTGGGATTTGTGGATATCAATACTACACTACACTACACTACACTAAACTACACTACACTACGCTACGCTACACTACACTACACTACACAACACACAACACTACACTACACACTACACTACACTACACTACACTACGATATCTTATGCTACACTACACTACACTACACTACACTAAACTGTACTGTAATACACTACAGTACACTACACTATAAACAAAATAAGGATATTCCCTAGACTATTTATAGTAACAATTTATATCAGCATTTGTTGTATGTATTAATTCGCATGTCAACGATAAACATCAACAAAAAATACAATACAGCTGATTGTTCTCGTCTGAGCTTAAAATAACTGTTTATGTCACTGACATTTTTTGGGAGGGATTAACGGAGAAAAGAAGAACAGACGTAATCTCATGAGCTATACATAGGAACATGTTCACATTTATCACCATATATGGATGTGTTTATATTTAAATATTACATTAGCCCAATACAGAGTTTGCATTTGTGTTAACTTGTGTGAAAAAGAAGTAATAATAACAATGAATGATGTAGTAAATTGAAATACATCAAAATTGTTTTATAAACTGACTACTTAATAGCCGTGTCTGTTATTAACATTGCTGAAGGAATCAAAGGGTACTGGGGAAATCCTTAGACGAGATCCATTTATAGACGTGTAACTTCAATTCGACAAAGTTCTGTCGTGTTTCCTGTGTAATAGACATTCTTATCTATACCAATACAGTATCTTTGAATGATAAACTATGGTAAATAAAAACCACATATAATAGAAAACAAAAAACCTTGCGGACAGTATTACTTTTTAATGGTTTAAGCATTTTTATCGCATGTTTCAAACGTGTTTACTAGCAAGCAGAGATGAACACGTAATATGATAACTGCAATAATCCCGAGATTATATTTTTCATCGAATGAAATTGGAGTGTCCCGAAAGCAAACATAGACTTACCTGAAAGTTATTGGTGAAGCTTTTGAACGATTCATTCAAGGCCCCGAGTCCTCAAAAGAAACAAAATGACCTTATTGGTAATGTGTGAAACTGTTTGAGAGTTCGCACAACAATAATGTGATAACAAGTATCATATACAGTGAGTTTGGTGTAGTTGTTTAAAACTTCACACGCTACAGTCTGGGTACATGTACAAATAGACTATGTTTTAAATGACAATAAAAGTTGCTGATTTTTGGCCTGTAGCATGCTGGGAGGAACGGTTACCAATTTTGTTAATGTGATTGACCTTGTTCTTTTTTGAAGCTCACATTGGATGATTGGATGAAGGGCTACCATATTTATTTAAGGTATCTTTGGTCGAATGAGTTGAGATCTTTAAATTTCCTTTTCATCAAGAAATAGGTCCGGAGTCATGGCATTTGTGTACTATCATGCTCAAGGAATAGGATTTCAAGTTTGCAGGAAATGTTTTTATGAACCAACAATTTCTTCTTTGTAAGGTGTAGAGTAGTTGAGCAATAAGCTTATTTGCCCTCTTTCATATATTGGTCTTTATAGTTAGATGACCATTTAGGCCCATTGGACCTCTTTTTTCTTTACTGGTCAATTTCATGTTAACAAGTAACATTATGTTCTTTGTTCACAAAAACAATGTTCTTTGGATTACTTCAAATTTATTTCCTTTTTGGGATAATTTTTCATTTTTCTGTGGAAAAGTTCCTAACATATCTCAAATCTGTAATTATGTATGAAATACATACGATATCTTGTAAAAAGACCCATAAACATCTTATTTATGTTATACACTTTTAATATTTATATTGAAGATAAGATTTTGTATAATCATACGTCGGATATCATTGAGTTTCGGTCAATATTATTACCTTCACATACATAGTGTAGATTATGAAAGTCCAATTCACCTGCGTATTTTTTTCAAGCATTTATCATAAGCCAGTAAATGTATACATGTACATATATATATTCCATAAAGACAATTAAGCTCTCACAACAATTAGGTAAAAACATATTTTCAGTCATTATGATATCACAGGAAAATAGTCGCGCACATCAACCACAGATTTTGATTTCAAACATGACTTCTTATAGATATTGTTTCCGTGATTTTACTTGAATCAGATGTGAAAACCTGATATACAGTACATGTACACCAGTGTAAGATGCCGTTAATTTCCATTTTACTTTTAGGCCAATTCTGATCAATCTAATTAAATCCATTTTGATTGGTCATTGTTGAATCTCATATGTTCAATTATCATAACTATTGTGTGCATATGTATTCTGAACACTGTCAGAGTGCAATCTTTATTGTAAATAAATCAAGTTTACAGAGACATATATCTATTTAATGATAAATTCTGATTGTATGCAGTTTGTATGGAATTTTGACTCTCGCCTTTCATTAAAAAAGGTGTCTATAGACAAAAATTGTAAATCAATCAATTGTAAAAAAAAAATCGAAATTGATGAGAGATAATAATATACTACAGTGCGACTACCTCAAAATTAAGATATATTGGTATGAAAGTAAATAATTCATTGAAATATGCAAACCAGTAAAACAGAAAATATGAACCAATGGATAATACACTGTACTTTTTACTACTTGGAAATCCCCTCGTCTAAAAATATAATATTTTCCCTATATAAGTGTATTAGGAAGTTGCCATGTGTCATTCCACGTAAACAGAAGAGATCGTGTTTGTTTGATGTTATGGAAGGGTGAGTAATATTTTTACATTTATAATTATATAAACAACATGTATAACTAGACGATATGATACATATTATAAAGATCAAAGATCTGTCAAAGTTATGTTACATCAATGACAGGAATGGTTTTACCTAAAATCATTTGTATTACGTTTGTGAGAACACTCTTAATGACAAACTTACTTAAACATTATATCTGAAACAGATATCATATATGTTAGTAGGTATTTAATAAATCCATTCAGATATTCATTACCCAATGGCATAAAGTATTTCTATGGTACTAATAGAGGCACAATGTATTTCAATTTCATATAGATATGTCTATTTCGTTTAAAGATAAGTAATTATACATAAAAATATGTAAGTAACTGATCACATTTTTATTTTGTAAATGTGACTTGTAGCCAATATAAGAAATTTTCTTTTGATATCATGAACCTCGTATTAGGTTATACATAACTCTAACGGAAACTTACTTTTGAAGACATGTCAGGTATTTCAGGCCATTCATATACTAGTTACGTTTCACGAAAAAGATTAAATATGGAAATATCAAGAAGAGATTATACACAAAGACAATTTACACATTTTTTTAGGTTTTTTATTCTTAGAAACATATCAGTCTCATCTAGCAATAAGTCAATATATTAGAGATTTCTTGTGGAATAATTATCTTCGATCTTTCCACCCAAAATAAATGATTATTGATGTTAGGTATACAGTTTATATTTTATTCATAATCTGTCTAAAACTGACAGAATATTTCCTTACCACGTCAGCATGTTCTATATTTGAGTTTCTTTCAATTATGGTAATTTACAAATAGAATCGATGCGGAAATATTGAATTTCGCGGACCTGTAATAATGTTTTAACGTGGCATACGGGACACTAATTAATGCAGACAGTGCACCACGCAATAACCAATTGTCCAGGGCCATCTTAGGATCATTTCAGACGTGTTTCAACTGGATTCCATTTGTAGATGAAGTTCAGGAAAACCAAGATTGTACGATTATGCTACAAAATGTCCGTCGTAGCTGCCATATTGAACATTTGACGAGTCCGAAAAAGTTTTTGTCAACGTCCTTTCTTTGATATCACCACAAATTTTTATAACACTACTGAAACTCAGAAGAAGATTGAAAATGTGTTTTTGAAGACGGCGGCTGGATCGCGGAAGACTTGAAAAATAACAACACTTGGTAAGAACCATCTCAAGATCATAACATGCAAGTTTCAGCCGAATCCCACCGATGGAACTTGAGCTTCAGTCATCCGTCCATTCGTCAACTTTTGATAAATCGCTACTATTCATGAACGAATAAGATTTTGGCCAATTGTGGTCAGAAGCATCCTGGGAGAAGTTAGACCTGAGCAGCGGGATCAAATAGAAAATATTTGCCAAGTTTTTTAAAATCCCTTCTTTTTGTAAAAATGGAGAATCCTTTGGCGAAGAGAAATTTTGTTTTCAATAAACGTTGCGTTTGACTCTTTAGGGCTAAATCGGGTAAAAGTTTTAAAGTCTTTCTTCTTCTTTTGTGATTAAAGTCTACAGATATTATGACAGAAATATGTATTCCAGTTTCGGTGTGTTAATTTCCCATACACGTCGACCATCAATCGAGCAAATGTACATTTTTTTTTCAAATAAATGCATTTTTGTGAAAGTGATCCATTTGAAATGCCTCCTGCACCAGTCAACTGAATCGACTTTCAAGTTTAATAGGATGATAATGGATTTGGAAGAAAACCCAATTTCGTGTGAATTTGTGAAACTATTAAAAACGTTTGTAAAACTGGGCCCAGAGGTGGGTGAATGGCAAGCAGCCTTTTATACATTTACATATATGCACAAGCATTGATAAAGCATGATTCCCCAATTTAAAGTTCCACAGCTTGGAACAGCGTTGTTACAATGAGAAATAAGTTTGCTGGTAGCTTTTGTTATAATATTATTTCTAAGCGGAGCATAAAGGCCACTAAAATTGTACAAAATACTAATTTAGAGCTAGATACAGTACAGCAAAACAAAGATTTAAACTGCACACTACAGCTGTTTCATCCATCTAGGACTCGCTAGAACCATGAAGACTTCCTTAGCGCAAATGATTGGTTCGGGTGTTACTGGCGATGGTGATGTATTACTTATGGGCAGGAGATTGGTATGTGTTAGAAATGCTTTAAGAGATATCTGAAGCGCAAGTTGAAACCGAGCAAACAAAACAATGATGATATATAGAGGAACCTTCCCTTGTTATCAGAAAATGATCTGTTTTATCTTTACATGCGAAATGCACTTTGTGCATGAAGACATTTGATCAAATATCCTTTCCAAAACCAATAAAACTCAAGTCATTCATCATCACAAACTATGGTGTCTCTCCTCACGCATTTGTGTTGTGATAATTTAAGTGGAATCTGACGGAAGAGAAAGCTAAAGAAACAATATGTATATGATTTTTTGGAGACCTGAGAGAAGCATGGATCTATCCTTACTTAATCACCTTTAGATGACGCAGACTGTAAATCCTGGACAGATCTGACTATAAGTACCTTACTATTCTCTTATACTGCTCTTCATCTGAAACAAACAAGATGTTATGCTTCTGTTCAAACTTAAGACAGATTAATGCGCACCACTATTTATATTGTCGAAATCAATTTATCAAAAATATCATATTATGTGATACAAGGATTAGACAACACAGTTGTATCGACCTTTCTTGGCATTGAACACTCCAAAGATAAACATGCTAGAACACTACTGTGTTTTTCATGAGTATTTTATGGCAGGAATGTCACTTGATGAAACATATATTTATATACAAAAAAATGCAAACCTCAAGCTCCAGGGAACCCACTACATTGCCTTACGAAACGTGACTATTTAGAATCCATGAGCATAGTTCTGCCTGGAAACCCAAGGGAGAGTTAAACTTTTTGTTCATTGATGCCATAGAGGTACCTGTAAGAATTGTTGCAGATTGCTTCAACGGTATCACGTGATCAATTCATATAAAAACACACAGATTGGAGCCTTAGCTAAGAAAATGAAAAGTCATCTTCGAGAGCATAACAGCATGTCGCGGCGACTGCAAGCAAGGTGAGCCAGATCTCGCAAGACAAGCCTAATTCTTGTCTGTCAAAATGGATACCATGACAGATTATTGTGATCTCCAAAGTTAGACATGGAATATTTTAACATCATGTGGCACATAAAATGTCGTTAGAAGCTGGCTATATAGGTGATCACCTCAGAGATGCTAATGACTTCATAATGACTATGATATCTGTATCTATAAACACTGCCGAAACATTATACATGGTCAGATCCATTCACGAAACATGCACAGGGTAAAGTACAACGTGTGGATACACGACAGCTCACATGATATCAATCCTGTACAGGGTTATTACTGTTGGTGTCCTACTAGACAGCGCATCAGGAGGCTGTGGGCCCGCATATCCAGTATCCTAGGTTTGAACTTAACAAACTATTCCATCAAAGCGCCAAGCGGTTTAAGAAAAACCTACATCGCAATGGCGTCCATATGGGATTTCTGATTCAGGCGGTCAAATGTCTTTTTCTGAAATAGATCAATTGTGCAGCATTCAACAGTATTCATATACTTAAGACATTAAGTATGAGGCGTATGGTTAACATCACTCAAGCCTACATGCCTAGTGAGGTGAAGGAGCATCACCACAGAAGACTGTATACCTAGTGGGGTGTAAGGGCATCATCACAGAAGACTATATACTCAGCGAGGTGTAGGAGCATTGTCACAGAAGACTATATACCCAGCGAGGTGTAGGGGCATCATCACAGAAGACTATATACATAGTGAGGTGTAGGGGCATCATCACAGAAGACTATGTACCTAGTGTAGGGGCATCATCACAGAAGACCATATACCTAGTGTAGGGGCATCATCACAGAAGACTATATACCTAGTGTAGGGGCATCATCACAGAATTATATATACCTTGTGAGGTGTAGGGGCATCATCACAGAAGAATATATACCTAGTGTAGGGGCATCATCACAGAAGAATATATACCTAGTGAGGTGTAGGGGCATCATCACTGAAGACAATATACCTAGTGTAGGGGCATCATCACAGAAGACTATAAACCTAGTGTAGGGGCATCATCACAGACGACTATATACCTAGTGTAGGGGCATCATCACAGAATTATATATACCTAATGAGGTGTAGGGGCATCATCACAGAAGACTATATACCTAGTGTAGGGGCATCATCACAGACGACTATATACCTAGTGTAGGGGCATCATCACAGAATTATATATACCTAGTGAGGTGTAGGGGCATCATCACAGAAGACTATATACCTAGTGTAGGGGCATCATCACAGAAGACTATATACCTAGTGTAGGGGCATCATCACAGAATTATATATACCTAGTGAGGTGTAGGGGCATCATCACAGAAGACTATATACCTAGTGTAAGGGCATCATCACAGAAGACTATAAACCTAGTGTAGGGGCATCATCACAGAATTATATATACCTAGTGAGGTGTAGGGGCATCATCACAGAAGACTATAAACCTAGTTAGTTGTGGACCATTAGAGCTAAGTCAGGTGACAGATACCAAAGCCTTCGTAACGGGCTAACGCTCAACTGAATGACGTAATTAAAGCAATAATTTTGATTCTATTCTTCTAATTACTGGATCAAAAGTGTCTTCTTAATGGTTATAGCAGTCATATTCTGGAAGTTATCATAAATGTACATAAATGTGGCAGAAAACAGGAGAAAATACTATGGTGAGGATTCTATTTCATCTTCGATATGATACCTACAATGTTGTGTTATCTAATGAACGTGCAGTGGGTTTTTTTAATGAATTTGATGTAAAATACAGCCGAAACTCGTTATCTCGAAATTTAAGGACCATGGAAAATATTTTGACTTATCCACATTTCGATTCAAAGGAAGTGCATAAATAAGGTTGACGATATCAGTTTCTTACGTTTATTAGGGTTGAACGAAGTAGTGCTACAATAGCACGTAAACAGCGTAGTTTCGTCTGATATTTGAAATGGCGGTAAATAAACAAATGAATTTAGCCTACTTTTTCCTTTTATTGTTTATTCGTCCAAATAAAAAATACATGTTCATATTTTGATTTTAGATAACGAACTTTTGATTCGAGGAATTTAAAGTCACGTGTTTCTGTTAGGTGATATGGTATCCGGGTTAATATGGTGAGTGTTTATACGTTAACGTGAACAAGTAAGTAATAGACACACTTTGTTTTAGTCTACTTTGGTTAGTCCGTATTGTTAGTTTGTTTCAGCAAAACATTTTCACAAAGTTGTATCGCAAAGTTTTGGTTTCGACACGGTATTCCTGTTTAGATCAGAAAAGAGGTGGACAAAATTCATGCAAATTAGACTGGGATTTTAACTTCCTGGGCGATAGGTTTGCTGGTAGACTGTTGTACAGATGAAATGCTGGTTATTCGAGTCGTTAATAGTGCATTGGAATAGACTTCGGTATGGCTCTCAAATTATGACCGAATATTTGATATACTTGGGTGACTTATTCGACATATCGATATTACATGTATTTACAATTTAGAATAATACTGGTTAAATATTTACAATGTTCAAGTTCTATACAAGTGAATTCAATTAGCGCTGTTTCTAAGAAAAAACAAAAAAATGAAACCTATTTGTATATATTTTCTGATCTCGTGTACCTTGATATCCACCTTACCGTGTATATTTCATTGTTTGTCAGTATGTCCATATGTTACACATTATCATTTGTATGACCACATTTGTATGAGTGTATTAATAAAATCTTGACTACAGATTAATGTGTCCCCGTTGTATATAAACGTAAAAACACATATGCAATTGTCGTTATCCCGTGCGGGCCGAAATTATTTAACCAATTTATTATGTTTTATTCTCATCATATTACGACTAATGCTGTCTTACAGATAACAGTACATAATTTCATGTTATTTACTTGTAAACACACTAAAAACACATATAAGTAGGCCTATTGCTGCCATTTTATTCATCTATAGAATACCATGTGAATTAGACTTAATACTGAAGTATAGTTTTGGAGTATTCATATTAAATTGGATATTTACATATTAATAGTTTTACTCTTATAAATACGTGTTTATCGCACATTACATTGTAATATCTATATAATTGTATGTATCCTTATTGGTTAGTTGTCTCCGCGAATGTTTAACATAGATCTGATATGGATTTTTCACTTCTAATGTTACTAATGCTTACTTATACATAAAATTGATTAAATTCCAGAATTGCAAATGTATCCTTCTCGAAAATAGGGCGTCATATTATGTACAAACCTCTGTATTGAACACTGTCGAGTCAGCTGATTAGAACTGGTCTGAACAGTCTTGAACTAGTACGATCTACCACGCAGTGATACTCGGAAATCCCCTTTACTAAATATAGGATGCGTTTATATATAAAACACTAGCGCAACTCCCGCAAATAGCGACAGTGTTTCCACGAAAGGTAAGGTTGACGTTGCTGATTGTTGTTGAGTTTATTGTTTCCTTGACTTTGTGTAAAATATTAATAGAATACACGTCTTACCACCTTCTTAGAAATGCTGGGCTGAAATATTATGGTTTAAAATGTTATAGTAGTAATATAATAATAATAATAACAATATACTGGACGCAGGCTTATTTAACCTATATATCCAGATAAAAATTGAAGGGGATGTTAATTCTTATGGTTGTTTCTTTCTTGCTTGCTTATTTTTTTATGTGTAAATATTTTCTATTTTTGTTTTCATATTTCAACATTTAAAACTTTTAGTAAAATCATATAACAACGTATACTTTATTTAGATTTAAATGCATATATATATATATATATATATATATATGTATATGACCAGTGAAGTAATGGCAACAGTACGGACACGTGAATTGTCAAATTTTCGAGGCAACCTGTCCCTTTATCAGAACACAAATATTACATAAATTACATCACATACATAGAACATAAAACCAATACAAAGTCATAATCTAAATCGAGAGCGGTGGTGTCGCCACTAGGCTTAAAACTTTGTATTTGTTTTATGTTCTATGTATATAAAGGCTGCTGAGAGATAACCAATGGCTAGTGAAAATTTTCAAAAATGAATTAAACTATCTTGGGGATATTATTTAACATTTAACAGCTTTAGATTATTTTTGTTCGAATTTTGCTTTTAACACCCTTACTTCTACAGTGGAAACAATTAGAATTATTCTACTAACCACTAGTTTAATTCTCACTAACTTCTGAACAACTGGCTTAGATTTGGCTGGTAGGTTGACAGGTTCTTCGTCTCCGCGACTCCTCCCGTGTCCGGGTATCGTCTCACCGACGGACGTCAGTGTTTTGGCGACGTGAGGGGGCGACCTGCATTCCGTCTGTAGTGGTGAACGTTTGATTACATTATAGAAGAAGGCTCCAGGGCCTATTAAGTTGAAACATGTCCAGAAGCTGAAAGGAAGAGCCTACATAGATTTAATTTATGTTAGGATTATTTTGAAGTCTGTCAAATGCCTTAAAATAATTGTGTAGCATAACCCTATCCCTAACCAGGGACGTATTATATACGTCCCTGTCCTAACCCCTGGACTAGCGTTACTACGCCTGCTCTTTTTCTAAAAGCTTCAGAGAGATCTTAAACGTGCATCGATTTTTTTTGTAATTATATATATGATTTGTGGGAATTGTTGAAGTAGAAAGTGTTATGATAGGACGAAATTATCCAGAATAGATTTAAGTTTTTAAAAGAGAGAGATTCCCTATATGGGTAGGATAGTTGGGCAATTGTGTAACTTACGGAAAGAATGCTTTGTGGTAAGAAGAAGTAATGTAATACTTTTAACTGGTTATGTTTTGAGTAGAGATACAGAGAAATTGTCTAATCTAAACTGTATACTATCATATACATCGGGTCAGATGTTCAGCACCATGGTGCCATATTTGATCAAAATCCGCTCAGTCGTCCAAAACTGGTTTTGGACGACTGAGCGGATTTTGATCAAATATGGCCGGAAGGGGAACCAGATCTGATTTTGTATATATGGCAGGTCTGCAACTCCTCCACTCTCTCCCCATATTATCCCAAACAATTTATGTATTTCGCATTGTATTTAGAGGAATGTCACATTGCGTTAGGATGGTCATTTCTCTTGAAACGTTTTCAGGCGATTTGCTAATCGATCGATTGGTTGTCCATGCACTTTTAGATAACAACATGACATTTCCATCGTTTTCATAGACGGTTTTCATAAGTAACTTACGGAAAGAATGTTTCATTGCTAAAATCATCATCATTAGATGTGTATATTTGATTTTTTAAAAAGATTTTAAATCATGGTTCATATTGGCGTTCCCATCCCCTTTCCTCTTTCAAACCAAATGGAAAAAGAATGTGTGTGTTAATGTGTGTGTGTGTGTGTGTGTGTGTGTACGTGTGTTGAGGAGAGGTGGAGGGAGGGGGAGTGGAGTACTCAACCGTATCCGGATATGTCGTCCGCTCTAGGGTCGTCATTTTAGTTTGTACTTCGACTACAAACATTCGGGAGACTATGCCTTTTTTGAAAGGAAAATCAACCGCCATTTTCTTAGACCGGCATGGCAAGTGGAAGTGAAAGATAGTCTAAATATGTGACTAATGATATTACATATTTGATTAAAACCAAATACCACAACTCGTGGGTATTGGTAGTCTCCCTGGTAAGTGAAATGGTTAGCAGGGCTGCGCGCTGCGGTGTAGAGTTTTGCATTGTGACTGCCGACGTACCAGTGCTTTTTATAACATTTTCCGGTGCCAAATTTCATATTTTTCTCATTGCATCATATATGATAAGATCAGGGAACGCTGCTGTATCATAATAATTATTCACATATTGTGTGATGATCAGGTCGGGGAAAATCCCAAATTTGCGTATAATATGTAAACTAGCCTATGATACGCCAATTTGGTTCGGATTTGTTCCTAAAAGATATCAGAAATCGCATAAGCAGTAACTTTTGCAATATATTTTTTTAAAATTGGCATTAATTTGTGACAGAGTAAATAAGTTTTAACACAATGATGTGTACTGAAAGTGCTGGTAATGGTCCCCGCCATAGTAACTGTACTATTGTAACATAGGCTGGAAGTCCTGCATCTACATTGTATTTTCGGTACTTTCCCACATACCAGAAAAAGGATGTTTTTGCAGTCTGTTAGGTTACATGACGATATAAGTAAATCTGACTTGTGACAAAAATTGGAAAAATCTAAGTTAAAAGTGGTTTTAATTATTTCATGTAACAATTCCATACCCAAATTTGCATATAATAGGCTAGTTTGCAAATTTGTGGTTTTCCTTGACCTGATGATATCAATGGAAAATCATTACAAAAACAACATTCACATCAACCAAAGTAAATAAGTCACACCATATATTTTTCTTTAAATAATTGTCAAAAGCTAGCCTCAGTTTTCTCAAGATTCTTTCACCAGTTAGACATTTTGATGGACAGGTTTCCATTCCAGACATATTTCCATCAAAATGTTCAACATCTGGTGCAGGAGCATAGAGCCATCTAGGAAACTCACTTAACTATTGTAAAAAGTATCTTACCATTTTGTAGTCTTAACAAAATATATGTAATTTGCATCCATTGAATCCAGAAACTAAGGCTAAATAGTCTATAAAAGGATAAAAAATGTTGGTCAATACCATTGGTGATAGTGACTAGTGAAAAATTTGAAATGTGTAAATATAAGATATTTTATATTTTCAAATATGTCAAGCTCCAAATCCCTTGTTTTCTTAATCTTCTTGTAGTATGCTTTTACTTTGAAATATGAATTTTTGCACGTTTGATCTTGTTGGATATTTGTTAAATCCAATGTAATATATTCCTCAATACAATTTTGAACTAGATTGGAGACTTAGATTCAAAGTCATCAAGTAAACTGTAATGATTGTAGGTAATTGTGGCACATTGTGTTTTATATTTACATGGTAAATAATTATGATATTGAAAATGTCACTCGTGCAACAGCATATTAAACAATGCTTTTTAGCAAAAATGAATAGTGATAACTGACATGTTAGCATAATATCAGATTCATTAACAATGTCCCCTTGTAAATCAAAGTGTATTCAAATAATTTCAAGTGATTTTTCTCTGTTTCAGCTCAGTCGCAAAGAGATCACAATTATAAGAATTGCATGTAGTAATCACACCTTGTAGCAGAATGTTTGGTGCAAAACCGATACCATTTGGTTTCCCTGCAAACAGTAAGTACAGCTTATTGTAAGGTTCCTATTTCTTTGACTAATTAATTGAGTAAGTTGTAATGATATGCCTATAATTATTGTGTTCAATGGCATTGAGGGATTTAATCACAAATAGATGGGTAAATTAAGGCACTTTAATTACCTGATACACAAGTTTAGTCTCGTGTTGAGGGATTCTACTGGTATGTGTGGGACTGATTGGAGACATTAGCAAGGCAATTATATTTGATAATGCATGTATTTAGGTCTCTGTCTTGCAAGGGTGGTAAAAATATAAGCCTTGTCTTATTTATGCTGAACTTATAAATCCCACGTTTGATCATTTCTAATTTTTGTCCATGTATTGGTGAACAAAGTTTGTATAATAACTTTACCAATTTTTGTTATGTTAAATAATTATTGTGTCATACATGCCCAATAAGTGCTCTTTGTATGACTCAAGTAACAATCATTTTAGTTGTGAATTGATACTTTGTATTTCAATTTGACTTAATATGAAACAAGGTATGAAGTCAGAGATGTAGCATATTTTGTTGACATGGATATTCTAGATGATTCTGATAATCTTTTGTTAACAGCAAATGTTGGAACAGCTACGCCCTTTGGACCAGGTATGTATCGATTTTTCTCTGAAATGCTCTTTTTCCAGTTTGTATTTAGAACAGCATTGGGATAGAATTTCAAATATTACAATTACCGGCACTGTTACATAAGGAGTGTATATAGCTTAAATTTCATACAAAGTAAACATTGCATTTTGAAGTTCTTTAAATGCTAGGCACATTTACTAAAATTACACAACAAATTTGTTTAATTAAAAGTCAATTTATATATGGAAGACAGATTCTTTGAGATAAGCTGCTGGAGTAAATATACTTAACATCAAATTATTTATTTCTTTGTCTTCTGTTTCATTTCTTTATTTGTTTTAAGGTTTTGTTATTTGTCAAGTTAATTTGTTGACATGTACTTTCAATTTGTTTTTAGCTTCCTTTTATTTAAAGCATGTTCTTCCATAGAATGCATTAATTTGATTCTAAAAGTTTCTGTTCCATGCATGCCTGTTAATTTGTCTTGGTTTGTTCTGTATGTTGAATGGGTTATGCTACTAAAGGCAATAATGCCTTCGGTGCAAAACCTGCAGGAACAACTGGATTTGGTACTCCCAATACTGGAAGTGTATTTGGGGCACAGCCCACTCCTGCCTCTACTGGGGGACTCTTTGGTCAGTCTAGCACCAGTTCCGGTGGACTGTTTGGGACTCAGCCAGCTACTGGGAACTTTGGACAAACGACTGGATTTGGTAAGTTGGGGCTCTGGAATGTTGAGACCATTCCATACTACAATATACAAGCTGTTTTGTTCATCTCTTATTTTTGAAGAAAAAATGCGTTTAAAACATGATACAAATGTAATTAATTTATTGTTTAAACTTTAAATACAGAATATAAAATTTGTCCAAAAAGCTATCAAGGTACTTCAAAGTAATTTATTTGAATATTAATATTTTATATTTTGTTAAAATATTGATGAGTGTTTTAATAATTACTGTATTGAAATATTTGATATTCACATTTCAAGAAAAAACTTTGTATCTGTTTTCAGCATTTGGAGCTACCCCAGCTGCTGGCAGTACCAGTGGAGGGAACCTATTTGGACAACAGCCACAACAAAATACAGGTGGTGGTCTTTTTTCAACCCCAGCTACCGCCAATGCATTTGGCTCCAAGACTCCAGGGTTTGGAGGTAATTACAGATATATGTAACATTATCCATTAAAAGTGTAATGTGTTGTGGCAGACTTTTACTACACATACATTAGAGATTTTTAATTTTATTTTGGGAAAAAAATAATTGAAGTTTTTGAAAAATCCCTTGGTGTGTACAGGTAAAAAGTCAGTTACAAAATTGATCTTGAACTGTCTCTTTTTTTTATACGCCCGTTGTAAGACAGGAGGTATTGTTTTAACGCGGGTGGGCGGGCGGGCACACATACGTTTCCATTGATAACTTGAATAATTTTTTACAGACTAATTTGAAACTTTACATGAAGGTTTATTACCATAAAAGCCCATTATTTACAGAGTTACGACCCTTGGTACATTTGCAAAATAGGTTTCCACTCAATAACTTGAGTGATTTTTCATTTATTAATTTAGAACTTCATATGAAGGTTTATTACAAAAAAGGTTTCTGCTCAATAATTTACGTAATAACAATTAAATGGAATTCATTGAGGCAGTTTTATTGTCATGGAAGCTGGGTAACTTTGATAGCCAAGAAGAGGAAATTATTATTATTACATTCTTAACGACCCGTCAACATATAAAAGGTCATTAGGGCCATCAAACTGTAAAACACACAGCGATCAAGAAGGGGAAATGATGGCAATGAATCGTCAGTGAACTTTTATGACGAAATGTCAGTGAACTTTAGTAAATATCATAATAAACATTTCTACAAATCATCAATAAGCCTTCCTATGAATGAAACCTTTCTACCAATCGTCAATGTCAGTTTGTTTAAGAGTTGTCAGTAATCCTTCGTACGAATCAAAGATATCCTTTGCTACAAACCGTCTTAGCAGTTTTTGCAAAGGCACCATTAACTTTATAGAAATTCAGTAGATAATCTTCGAAATCAATCTTACAACCTAGAAACCAAAATTACCGCCTGGAATTCATCCAGTTATGGTTGCTCAACATAGGACGGGCGTTTTTTGTAATGTTTATTACTTGTTATTTTAGGATTTGGAGCTACCTCCACCCCTGGGACAGGGACAAGTCTGTTTGGTCAGCAAACCAGTAACACTGCGTTGTTTGGACAGACGGCTGGGACAAGTGGTAATGACTAGATTTAAAATATCAACTTGATATTTCAAGAACAAGATCAATCATGTTTTTGATACTTGGCTTTGACTTTCATAACTAAAATTTTTCCCTTAAACTGAAATAAAACTTTTTAAAGTTCTTACCCACCTTTGATATGATGAAAATAGACGCTTTATTGATTTTATCTGTGTATAGGATTTGGTCAGCAACAGCAGCAGAATTCCCAGGTTGGCACAAACCTGAAATTCAGTGCACCAGTCAGTCAGGACACCATGGTGAAGAATGGAGTGAGCACACACATCAGCACACGCCACCAGTGTATAACTGCCATGAAAGAATATCAGAACAAAAGTCTGGAGGTAAGAAGATCTTTCAGAAAAGGTTAATGGAGAACTTGAGAAATTCTTGATCAGTTGAATTTCAGACTGAATGATTTTTAACTGCTTGACTGAAAATAGAAATTATCTGAGGGTTTATTATTTTGGGGGTCATTATCTTGTCGATTAGAATGATGAAGGCTTCGATTATTTCCTTTTTTATTGCATTTTTCAAATGTTTCAAATGCCATTGGCATATTTACATTAATCTCTGTGTTCATTGTCATTGCTTTCTTGGACATAAATGCAACATTTATAATTGAATATGTTGACAGGAGCTAAGGGTTGAAGATTACTTAGCTGGGAGGAAAGGCAAACAGTCTGGCATTTTTGGAGCCACACCATCTAGCTCTAGTGGCTTCACATTTAACAAACCACAGGCAACAGGTTTTGCAGCTTCAGCAGCACGTAAGTAACTAAACACATTTTGATAGTGGGAGTAACATTACCAATTACAGATGAAGGATGGCGGTGAATGCAATATATCTCTGTGAAACTTTATCATGACACATTATTTTGTTTTTGTATTGGCATTTGAATTTCAGTTTAAAAAGAGTTATTGCCCTTTTTTCTGCATATTGTTTGGAGATCTGTCCGACTTCCTAACAATTCTCTGTGAAACTTGTAGGACTTTATGAGTAGTGATTTCTGTTGTAACATTTGGATTCATTATTTCTTCTCATACATTTGATTTTAGTACACAAATCATGGCACTGAAGTATTTTATGGGCATGTTTTGTTCTGCCTCACAGTACTGTGATGGTTTAAACGATCAACAATAATTGGCATTTTGATTGTTAGATTATTCATTATTGCATCAAGTTTTAGAACATAAGCTTAAGAATATTTCTCATGATTCCCAAATTTTGATGCCTTTCCAGAATTGTTTACACATCTTTGTATTGTCACTTTAACAGGAAAAACAAATGATAGATTTTTTGAGTCAAATGTATTTCTCCTTCCAGCGTTTGGAACTACCCCAGCAACACAGTCGTCCCTTTTTAGTCAGCCACAGAATCAGACAGCTACCGCCAGCCCATTTGGTCAAAGCAAATCCATCTTTGGTACTGCAACTGGCACAGCCACCAGTACTGCTGGGTTTGGTACTGGCTTTGGAAACACAGGAACTTCACTGTTTGGAAGCAATCAGCCTAAGGTATCTGAAGGTTTAACAATTGACCACAACCATGGTTAAGACTATTTATGTGAAACATTATTTCACTCCAATTTTCTATAAAAAATCACTTCTGTCCATGGTTGGATTTCCTTACTTTTAAAATTAAATAATTTATTGAATTATGGATGAATGTTTCACAAAAATAGTCTTGACCATGGTTGTTATTGATGGTATCCCTAAAACCTCACATCAAGGGGAACCATTATTGGTTGTTTTGGAATAGTAATATATTTACATTAAAATGACATTAAACAAAGGATTTGTGTGAAATTGTGTAATGATCTGGTATTGAAAAATAGTCATAGTTTAAAGGTATAAAAAGGTGGTTTCATATCAGTTTTGTTCATTAACTGCTAACAGGTTGAAAGTCACCTAGTGCTACTTGTTCATAAAATAGTGGTGACTGTCTCCAATAGATAGTAATTGTGCACTAACAAAACTTTTCTGGTTAACAGGCAAGTGGATTTGGAGCATCTGCTGTAACCTCAACCCAGCCCTCCCTCTTCGGGAACTCTACCTTTGGCGCACAGCCGTCAGGAGGCTTCGGGGCCACAAGTGGATTTGGGACTGCAACTACTGGGGTAACTATTAGTCTTGACAACATTAATCAGCATACAAATATTAATAGGTCATTAAGTTTGTGGTGACATTTGTCTTAAAATCAGGCATAAAGTATTAATGCAATCATTAAGTTGGTGACATTAATCTGGAAATCACTATCCAAATGTTAATTAGTTCATTTAATTCATGAGATAAGCCTGAAAATCACCATACAAATATTAAGTTGGTGACATTAGTCTGTCTTTCCAGCTATTGTTTTATATATTGTGTGAAAATAATAATTACTAGAATCATTCATGCTGCAAGAAGTCGGTGAATAGTTTGGTCATTTTCCAATTGAAATTTGATATTTAATTCTCCATCCTAATTAAAAAACTATAGGTAACAACCCCTATTTTAGTCCAAGTCATTGAGAATGAAAGTTATATACACCTTAATTTTCTGGTTATTAGGTAGGTCTATTTGGTGCCAAACCAAAGCCCTTCTTTGGGGCAGCTGCCACATCAGCACCAACGGGGTTCGGAGTATCACAGACATCTAATTTGTTTGCTAAACCAGCAAACAGTACAGGGACTGGCCTCTTTGGGAACACAACTACGTCTACTTTTGGAAGTAAGTGGATTAAGCATTGCAAAGCAATCAATTAATGCTACCTATTCAAAATGTCTTGATTGGAAGGATCTTCTTCCAGTTACTGTTTTGGTACAACAGGTGTCAGTTATTTTGAAAATCGAGCCATTTGTTACAGGCAATACGTCTGATATTTCAGATTCATGAATACACAACTTAAGTATATAAAGACCATCTGTTTGTGCATCAATTTGTCATTGGGATAACAAAACGTTAACACAAGCAATAGCATCTCTGCTGGTTGTTTTAAAAAGGACACTGAAATTTTCGAAGGAAATATTCAAGTATTTTTAGAGAGCTAATGGATAATGCTGAAAATTGATCAGTTGTAATAAAATGTCAACCTGATTACTCTTCTGATCATATAAACATGCATTGGCAAACACAAAGTTTTTAGAAATTTTACTCAAAAGGCATACTTACAACAACCCACTGATATTGTGGAACTTCTGTTCAGTTTTTAGTAAGACATCATGTTTATATAATATTCACATTGCATAGTCTAAGTTATATTATAAACTCCTTTTAGTGAAACAGCAATTAGTATATGATAATAGGTGCATTTTTTTCTTATTTAATTTTTTTTGTTTCACATAAATTTTCCTTTAAAATGGAGACTAATTCATTTGTTTTAACTGGAAAATTAATTATTGAAATAAATATATTCTTTTGCCAAAATAATTAGTTTTTAAAGGGTTTCCATTTTTTTCTTTTAAAACCCCTACCAGATAGCACTGGTTTTGGAGGGTTTGGTAATGCTACATTTGGTAGGTATCACCACCATTTTAAATCCATCTTAAGGCTTCTCTGTGAATAAAGCATTTTTCTTCACCAACATAAATAATGATACAGAATAATGCTGTCCTGGTGGTGATCATTAAATGTAATTTGAAAAAAGAAATACATTTATAGATATTTTATTTCTTAGAACATGTATTGTTTTTCACATTCTGGAGATTGGAAATATAAATGTAATTTAAAGGTTTGATATTCTACCATTCACATTATTCTAGTAATACAAAAAATCAGTTTGGAATGAGTACTTAAGACAATGTTTTATCACAGAGATGCCTTGTGCTGTGTGTCATAAACTTTTCTGTATAGTAGACTCTGCAGAACAACAGGCTGTCAGGATGTTTGTTTCTATAGCTCTCAACATCTCTCAATCTCTTGTGTGAATTTGCTTCTCGCATCCAATTATCTTTTGCTAACAATTCTTTTTTTGTCAGTATAACTCAGCATCAGAATCAAATGTACTGAATTTGTGAAAATTGGGTTCTTTTAGAATGATTTCTTTTGTTGACTATAATTTATCAGTTTCATTATCGCTCTCTGATCATTTCTGTTTTATAATAGAACTGTTATAGAGAAGATTCTGTCTATTTTTGTAAAAAAAACTTTGTGTTTATGTGCATTAACAGTAATATAATTTGAACCTTCACTTCCCTTGTACAAGATAATCTAACAGGCACAATATATTTATCATTTTAATAGATTGAAGTGTTGTAGATTACCATGTTTGAGGGACGAGAGCCTGTGTATCACATGTTGTTGATGGATGTGCATATATGTGTAGACACTAGCTTAGAGCTTGTGGGAAGTTCCTTTTTAGTTGTGATATTATGAAACATCCAAATTGTTGTTATGAACGGATGATTTAAATCCTGATTAGGGGTTGGTTACCTCAACATTTGAAGTAGCTTAACCTAAGTAGTTGGTAATGCAAACTGGGGTCATGCATGCTGTGTTGTACAAATATAGATGTAAGTATATATGCAAGCATACATCATACAGTTCTTCTGATGTCAAAATTGTGCTGTTGCTTTTTTTGCATTGAAAAAAAGTTACTGCAAAAGATAGTGAAATAGACACATAAGGTCACACTTTCATGTTAGAACTTCCTCTCATAGACCCATGTTTTGTACAGAGTATATATTGGCCCTTGAAATTAGTTGTTTCTTGGGAAAGACATTTGTTTGTATTTTGGTCTAATCTACTCAGTCCTGTTTAGGGATTGTAGAAAAGTATCTCCAAGCCTTCACTATATATGTGTATTTTGGTATTTGTTTGCTTAGAAAATTGAAAAATTGAGGAAAAACTATCAAAAGCTATATTATGAGTAGTTCATTGTTAAATTTGTAAACAATTTAGGTATTTTTATTTTAAAGGCAGTACTGGTAACAGTTTGTTTGGAAGTAAGCCATTAGGTTTTGGTGCCACCAGCACCCCAAGTCTGGCACTCAACAACACATTCAATAATACCCTCAGCAAACCAGCTTTTGGAGGCTTTGGAAACACCGCTACACCAGCATTCCCAGGTAATGCATTCTTCATTAAAAGTTTCATATAGCCAATTCAATTTTGGTTTCAAATGTTGGAAGTCTTCAAATGAGTCTTTCCATGCGATTGTTAAATGATATGGGATAAACGGAAGAACAGTAATCTTAGATGAAATATTGAGATTGTAAAGAAGGTTGGTACTTTGACTTGATATGTTCACAGACTTAGCTGAAATATTGTATAGTGAACATTGATTTTGATATCTCTGAAATATCCAGTAATGCTGAAAAAAGGATTACATTTGATGTTTTTAGGACTTTCTGCAAACACACAGTTGACTCTGGGAAACACTACCTTAAGCACGTAAGTAGACCAGTGTTTGTTGTCAGGTGTAACCTAGATCATGTACTTGTTAGCTCGTGTATTTCACCACATCTAGATTTACATGTTAATTACCCTATAGATATAAGTTCAGACATATAAAAATTAGGGAAATACAGTTTAATCATGGCCTCATAAACATTTAATGTTGAAATGTGTATTTATAAAGTAACATAATTTCAAAAATAAATATCCTTGTCAACAACAAGTGTACAGTTATCCCACTTCAATTTGAAATGTAAGATACTTATATTCAAAGTGACCCTTTTTACTGTATAAGGTTAACAATGTATCAATTTTATTTTGTTTTTTCTAATTAAACCTGAACTTTGCCTCAACTGACTTTTCAGGGCACCCAGCGCTGTTGCTAACTCAGCCAATCAGCTTCAGATACAGCAACAGTTGATGAACCTGGTAAACTCCCCTTATGGAGACTCACCACTTTTCATGAATCTGAAACAGGTAAAATTGCTTTGTGACATTCTTATTTTATTTATTTTTCTAAAACTTTGTTTTTAAGAAAATATGAAGTATTGCTTTCTGAAGGTATTCGTTAGAAATTTTTGTCACTGCATTGTATGTGATATCGATGTTGAAATTTTCAGAGTGAAATCAAGCGAGAAGAACTGCTTAAGCCCACCAATCCAGCAGCTCAGAAAGCTGCTCTTAGCAACCAGTTCAAGGTCAGCCCAAGACCCACGGCACGAGTCAAACCCAAGTCTCTCCACAGTGTGCTGAATGGATCAAAGGTAGAAAACAGGGTGTTGGATAAACACAATGAAATTAATCAGGATGAAAATGACAGTGAAGCCCTGAGCACTAGATATGATGTTTTATGGTGATAATGTGGAAAAGAAAAAGCTGATATGATAATTAGCAGTTTTGTTTTAATCAAAACTAAGAAATATCTTGTAATACATCTTTCATTTTGTGAAAATCTGCTTGTTCTATTAAAGATTAAAACTGGTCTTTCATAAATTGAAATGAAAGATATAATGGCTGTGATACGTTTATGCATATTTAAAAAAAAGTTTATTGAGTTGCTTGCTTTCCATTCCAAATACTTTAAATTAACTCATTTTTAAGCAGCCTTTCCTTATATTTCAGTCACAGATGTTTGAAGGTCTAGAAGATGAAGGATTCAGTTTTGGAAATGAGACATTCCAGCCTAAAAAGAGCATCAAGAAGTTGGTGATAAAGAAGGGTGGATCTGATTCCTCATCACCTGGAAGTCGGTCATCATCGGTGATTGGGGAACCCAGTCAACAGTTGTCAGTACTGGAGACTGATGGGCCAGATACCTCTAACACCTCTCTGTAAGTTATCAACCATTATTATAGATCTGTAAGTCAGTCCTAGATACTGAAGAGCCAGATACCTCTAACACCTCTCTGTAAGTTATCAACCATTATTATAGGTCTGTAAGTCTGTACTAGATACTGATGGGCAGGATATCTCTAACACCTCTCTGTAAGTTATCAACCATTATTATAGATCTGTAAGTCAGTCCTAGATACTGAAGAGCCAGATACCTCTAACACCTCTCTGTAAGTTATCAACCATTATTATAGGTCTGTAAGTCTGTACTAGATACTGATGGGCAGGATATCTCTAACACCTCTCTGTAAGTTATCAACCATTATTATAGGACTGTAAGTCAGTACTAGATACTGAAGGGCAGGATACCTCTAACACTTCTCTGTAAGTTACCAACCTTTATCATAGGTCTGTAAGTCTGTACTAGATACTGATGGGCAGGATATCTCTAACACCTCTCTGTAAGTTATCAACCATTATTATAGATCTGTAAGTCAGTCCTAGATACTGAAGAGCCAGATACCTCTAACACCTCTCTGTAAGTTATCAACCATTATTATAGGTCTGTAAGTCTGTACTAGATACTGATGGGCAGGATATCTCTAACACCTCTCTGTAAGTTATCAACCATTATTATAGGACTGTAAGTCAGTACTAGATACTGAAGGGCAGGATACCTCTAACACTTCTCTGTAAGTTACCAACCTTTATCATAGGTCTGTAAGTCTGTACTAGATACTGATGGGCAGGATATCTCTAACACCAATCTGTAAGTTATCAACCATTATTATAGTACTGTAGGTCAGTACTAGATACTGAAGGGCCAGATACCTCTAACACCTCTCTGTAAGTTATCAACAGTGATTGTAGATCTGTAGGTCAGTACTAGATGCTGATGGGCAGGATACCTCTAACACCAATCTGTAAGTTATCAACCATTATTATAGGACTGTAAGTCAGTACTAGATACTGAAGGGCCAGATACCTCTAACACCAATATGTAATTTATCAACCATTATCATAAATCTGTAAGTCAGTACTAGATACTGATGAGCAGGGTATCTCTAACACCAATCTGTAAGTTATCAACCATTATTATAGTACTGTAGGTCAGTACTAGATACTGATGGGTCAAATACCTCTAACACCTCTCTGTAAGTTATCAACAGTGATTGTAGGTCTTAACTCTACTAGATACTGATGGACAGGGTACCTCCATTTCTCAAAGTTTGGTTTGGATTTAAATTACTTAACATCCTACCAACCAATATATGAATTACAGTATTTATCAAGGCAATTCAATTCATAGAATGATGATACTTATGTGAGATCATTCTGGAGCTGACTGGTGGCATGTCATTTTATGAAACAATAATATGGACCTGATGAATTGATGTATAAACATCACTTGGTGTGTTATTACAGGACTGTACATACAGAGCCAGTAGTACAGATGCCAGAGTTGACCACCCCTGTACAGAAACCCAACAACCAAAGTATGGACGATACCATGGCAATGCTCAATGTACCAAAGGTTCCAAATCGTATCACGTCGCGATCACCCGATGAAACAGACCTCGACATGTCACAGGCAGAGGACAGTATGGAGAGGAGGCCGGTATGTCTTATACACTGTATATATGTATATATGAATCATCATTTGTATGAAATTTAGATAATTTTTTATTTGTTGAAATTAAAAAAAAGCTTGATTGAAAATAGAATAGAAGTTCTTATAACACAACCAGTAGAAGATTAGAGTGTGACATTTCAGTGATTACATGGTCACCTTCAGGCAAATTATCGGTGTAGAGCAGACTAGCACTGATTTATGTAGTGTATGAGATGGTAAAGAATCTTCCAACTTTTTTGACTGTAATAAAATCCTCTATACACCAAAACTGAAAATAGTATGATGAGATGGTAAACTGATCATAGACCAAAAAAAACACATCATCTTGTACACTATGTATGTCAGTGTTAGTGTGCTTCACACTGGTCATTTGTCTGATGAAGGTGACTGTGTAGTCATTGAAATGTCACACTCTTCCACTTGTTGTATTATCAGAACCTCTATTCTATTGACATTATTAACTTGAAGGAAATGTTCCAAAATGTATTTGATTGAAAATTCTTGTGAAGATTGACCTTAGTCACTAAACCTCATTGTATTTATATAAAGAATGAATATTACAACAAACCTCTTTAATTTGACTAGAAATTACATTTGAACATAATGTAGCCTTTATTTATGTCTGTGTTTAATGTGTTAATTGACTTTTGGTACACTTTTTATTACAGACCACACCTCCTCCTCCTCATGCTGCTGACATCACCCTGACAAGGCCCGGCTACTACACCATCCCTAGTATGGAGGAGCTGGGGGACATGGTGGATGAACAGGGAGAATGTTTTGTGGATGGATTCACCATTGGACGTGAGAGATACGGAAGTATCTTCTTCCCTGGAGTCTTCAGTGTTGCTGGACTTAACTTGGATGAAATTGGTGAGATTTACTCCTGGTTACATATACTGCAGTTAATGAAATTTGATTGTATGGAAAACTTTATTAAATCGCTTTTTGTCTAAATTGTATTAGATTGAATGTAAATAAGGGTTGCCATGAAGATACAGACTTTTTCATGAAAGATGAAGATAAATTTTTAAGTCACCAGAGAGTTTTGTTGAATTATGTTCTAGTATCAGGAATCTGAAGATTTGTATTATTCATTTTGCCAGTACACATCCGCAGAAAGGAAGTAGTAGTTTATCCTGATGATGACAACAAACCTTCGGTTGGTGACGGTCTGAACAGGAAGGCTGAGATCACACTAGACTGTGTCTGGCCGATCGACAAAAGTGATCGCACCTCTATCAAGGTAAGACATGGCTTTTGATTTGTGCTGGAAATGCGTGTAACATTTTCTCTATCATGGAATATTTAGGATGTGTCTCTTAGATTAAAGGTGTGCAGCAATAAAATATAGCATTACTGGAGCCGTAATACTAGACTATTACACTAGGGACATCAACTTTATATATAAATGAGTTCAGGCACTAGAGCCAACGCCGTGCGTTCTCGTTGGGTGGATAGTAGATGCCTCCACTCCTCAGCTGGATATCCCCAGGTATGCTGGGTGATTGATCAGGAGAGAGAATCAGATAATAAGTATCAATCACAACAGTCTGCAGAGTGGTTATTCCTTGACTTTATTATTAATCGTCTACCGGTTTCGCCCTCCCTGGGTTCTTCAGAACTTTATATACAAATACAAAAAAATAAATACTTTACAAAGAATTTGTGTTAATACAACAACTCCTGTTAAACAACATATCACATGTGAATATTTATGAGTGGAAGGCTTTTAAACTGGATGATTTGAAGTATCATGGCCTTTTATTTTGTAGAGTCCTGAGCGTTTGTCTGCAATGAATTACCAGGAGAAAATAGAAGAAATCACGCACAGGATCGGTGGCAGATTTATAGATTACCGTCCTGAGACAGGGTCCTGGGTGTTTGAGGTAAGGACATGACCTAGTATAATACATTACCATTCTGAGACAGGGTCGTGGATGTTTGTAGTAAGGACATTATCCTACATTTAGATTTCTGTCCTGAGACAGGGTCGTGGATGTTTGTAGTAAGGACATTATCCTACACATTAGATTTCTGTCCTGAGACAGGGTCCTGGGTGTTTGAGGTAAGGACATTACCTGGTATAATACATTACCATCCTGAGACAGGGTCGTGGATGTTTGTAGTAAGGACATTATCCTACATTTAGATTTCTGTCCTGAAACAGGGTCGTGGATGTTTGTAGTAAGGACATTATCCTACACATTAGATTTCTGTCCTGAGACAGGGTCCTGGGTGTTTGAGGTAAGGACATTACCTGGTATAATACATTACCATCCTGAGACAGGGTCGTGGATTTTTGTAGTAAGGACATTATCCTACATTTAGATTTCTGTCCTGAGACAGGGTCGTGGATGTTTGTAGTAAGGACATTATCCTACACATTAGATTTCTGTCCTGAGACAGGGTCCTGGGTGTTTGAGGTAAGGTTATATCTTATGCATGATATTTCCCTCCTGAGACAGGGTTCGGGTGGTTTGTAGTAAGGATATTGCCCGGTATATTACATTACCATCCTGAGATGTGGTCCTTTTTTTTGTTTTTTTAGTAGAGATATCCTATATATTAGATTACCATCCAGACATAGTCCTATTTACTGTTTAAAAAAAAAACTACACAATAACTACTGTTTTTAGATATAATTGGTGTTTTGTTTCTCATAGGTGAAGCACTTCACTAAATATGGAATGGACGAGAGTGATGAGGAGGATCTGTCCAACTTGGCTCAGAAACAGCAGGTCAGTACTGGTCGGTAGAGATATCAACCCACTGCAGATGTAAGCTGATCCCTGAATCAGTAGCTGATCCTTCCGCACAGGATGAGAGACTCGACTCAAAATGTCTTGTTATCTCAGCTGTTCGTGGATACAGATAAATCTTCACCATTGGATTTGCATCGTTTGACGAAATTTGAAAGCAAACAAAAACAAATAAGAAAATCTCAGAATTGTTACAAAAGAAGAGTAAATAAGAAGTTTAGATGATTATGTAGATAAGAACAGAAACAATCTCACTAAGTGATGGGAAGGAAACAACAGACACAATCTTTTTTGTGGTCCTTAAATCTTTACAGAAAGAATAAGTCAACAAAATCTGCATATAAAAAATTTGTGTACTACAAAACTCTCAGAACCTTTTTGGAGATTTCTGTTTTTTTTACATTTAAACGATACCTTAGATCAGAGTAAACTATGAAAAAGAAATAAAACAACCTCAAGGAAATGGATCCCGAGACAATTGTTGATGTCTACCATTTTAAACCAGGGATGTGATGTATGTAAATATGTACTGTTTTGCTAACTTTAGATCAGAGTGAACTCTGAAAAATATCCTTAAAGAAGTTCATCCACAGACATCTGTTGATGTCCACCATTGTAGACCAGGGATGTGATGTGTATAAACATGTACTGTTTTACTAACTTTAGATCAGAGTAAACTATAAAAAAATCTCCTCAAAGGAGTTCATCCACAGACATCTGATGTCCAGTTTTGGAAATTTCTGTTTTCATTCATATTCAAACAATACCTGTTCTGATATTGAGCTGAGGAGCAGTGTTATTTGACTGAAAGATACAGCATTTCTTTGCCACACTTTTGCTGTACAGTGTTGTCTAATGTTAAATATTCTTAAGGACTTTCACAGTTGGTGTTCACAAAAACACCCTCAAGGAAATGGAGACAACTGTTGATGTCCACCATTGTAGACCAGGGATGTGATGTGTATAAACATGAACTGTTTTACTAACTTTAGATCAGAGTGAACTCTGAAAAATATCCTTAAAGAAGTTCATCCACAGACATCTGTTGATTTCCATCATTGTAAACCAGGGATGTGATGTGTATAAATATGTACTGTTTTACTAACTTTAGATCAGAGTAAACTATGAAAATTATCATCAAAGAAGTTCATCCACAGACATCTGTTGATGTCCATCATTGTAGACCAGGGATGTGATGTGTATAAATATGTACTGTTTTACTAACTTTAGATCAGAGTAAACTATGAAAATTATCATCAAAGAAGTTCATCCACAGACATCTGATGATGTCCATCATTGTAAACCAGGGATGTGATCTATGTGAATCTTGATATTTTTACTGTGTTAAGTAACATACTAAATTTCCCAAATCCTACAGAATTAAAGCTTCCTCTACAAGAATATTAAGATAATCATTTTGATGTAATCTTGTATAAATCGAGTTTCTGTATATAAAAATTTAATATAGTTTTCCATTAATGGTTCATAAAAATAGAAAGACAACATGTATATGATATACTTAAAAATGAAAAACTATAGGATTTAAGTAATTATTTGTGATTCATGTAGTCATGCATGACTTGTTCAGATAAATGGAACAAGACCTGGGTGCCAACTACATATATTGTACATAATTACTTGATTCAGTAATAGTTGAAGCATTTCAAACTATATCTCTTAAACTAGACAATTTGAACTACTGATATGTGTGATATATAGGAAATATGAACAGAGGAAAACATAATAAACAGAACTTTAACGTTATGACATTGGGATCAGGATTCTATCTCTCCATCATAATGTCACCAGTATGATTTTAGTAGATCCTTACAAGAATTCAGTCTGATTGATTTTAATAGATATTTATTACACTTCATACAATATGTGCATACCTTCATGAACTTTTGTTTAAGATGCACTGGTGGAGGTCATTTCTATATTTTTTTTACAATTTCAATTTTTAATAAAAGTTTATCAAACATCATTAATCTTGGCTTTCCTCCTATATGTAGGAAATCTGCTATTATAGAAAAGTTTTAATCACCTGATAGCAGCCTTGTTTATATGATGGTTTATAAATTAGCAGTTCCTGTGAAAAGTCTAGGAGAAATGTACAGCACAGATTTTATCTGTATACTCAAACAGACCTGTGTAGATTAGGATACCTTTATCACATGTTAATCTATATTGGTTTATAATTGGACAAATGTAACAATACCAGTATACAGTCAGTATATATTTTTTACATGTACCTAAGGCTTAAACTAAATGGATGTTGTTATATGTATGGTGTTTTATATTCCTTGCTTGAAATAAAAATACTTTTAAAAACAAAAAAGCAGTGCTACTTTTACTTTGTGATGGCTATTATTGTTTTAAAAGGTAGATTGTGTAGTTTTATTCACAGTGATATATCCTTGGACATTATTTTAAGACCCTGGCCAAGTTTTTGTCCTTAAAAATGTGCATTGCTATTAAAGACCTATATAATATTATACCTGGTAGAGATATATGTTTCGCCCGACAAAATTTGGTCTTAACTTTATAAATGTGATAGTAAACAGCTGCTTGAAGGTGCTGTAGTACGTTTAACGGAAAACTTGAAAGATTCTTAAGCCAGAATTGATGGTGTCTGTTATAATTATCATAGGAAACAAAATCATTTGAAGAAAAGCGGTAGATGTTGTTATCATAGGAATGGAAATTATGTTCAGTAATAAGAACAGCTTTTACTACTGTTGTCGGTGTCATTTCATCAGTCACGTAAGTTTAGTTTCATGATTCCAGCAACCCAAGCAGTCCATTTGGTGATGCTACATAGCAGTGATAGTAAACCCTTTCCTTGCTTTTGATACATTTTCATATCTCTTGAATTTACAAAAACTTTTTAAAATGGCTAATAAGTTTTAATTATAGCATGACATGAAGTCAGACATTAAGATAGTAAGAATCAGTGAAAGTTGAAAATAAAAACATAATGAGTCTTATAACTGGGCTATTGAGACCTGTCATACAGTCATGTCTCAGAAGTGAAAAAGGTAACATCTGCATCAAAATATGGAAGTCTAATAGTCTGTCTCATATAGATGTATGAAAGAATATACTTGTTCAATAATCTGTTACATTACTGTCCTGAAGGCTTGTGAAATTATTGAACTTGTTTTATTAATTTCATATTACATTGGTACTCAAGTAAGATTCTCTATACCTTAAAACTAAATATAAAAAACCCCATCTAATTCGTAGTTGGACCCTTTATCCAACTGCCTTGTATACTGATAAGTATCCAAGCAAGGGATACAAGGAACTAACAAGACTCTTCATAGAATAACGGCCTTGGTACTGTCTTAGTATCTGTGTTCAAAAGATTTATGTACAGTAAGCTGATATCTGGAATTCTGTTTCTATTGTCCATTATTGTTACACTTTGAAATTTTCAATGGATCTGTTGATTTGGTTTATTTGATACAGATAATGATACTGTATAATAGCTTTTGGTTTCACAGAATGATAAAATTTGTCATAATTTAACTTGATAAGAAGCCCTGGACAGCAGCATTAAATTACCAAAAAAAAAATCTCTGAATTTAAAATATCAAAAATTACAATGATACAACCATGATGTTTTTAAAATGTTGATGTGATATCAATGGGAAATTTACCGTTTGGTTCCCGTATAAAATACAACAAAAATTTGTTTGTCTTTGAATAGTTATACCAGGTAATGTTCCAGGTATTTGAAGGATAGTAATAAAAAGACTGGTACATGTATAAATTCTTCATTAATACTGTTTTGTTGAGCGAGGAATTCATACATCCTCACTCACACACTGTGTTTTGGTAACAAGGAAGTGATAACAGGGTAACAATAGGGATTAGTGGTCTTAAGAACAGATCAAGAAAGGTCACCGAATATTGTGGAATTTGTTAAATCACTGTAATGGCCAGATTACTTTGTCCCGTATGCTGATGTTATGTAACATCTAACCACCAGTGTTGACCTGTGAACACTGGAGAAAACAAATATCTGATGACGCCAAAAAATAGAAGATTTTATGTTGCAACCTGTTTTTATGTTAAGACCTCGCAGTGACTACACAAACTGATTTTATACCATGTATGAGATCTATAACGTAACTGATGTGCAATAAGATGGAAAATAATGTGATGCCAGTGTAGTCAACAAAATGTCATAGTACTTACCAATCTGAAGAAAATGTTTCACAATATCGGACGAAACTGTTGTAATTAACACTTATATGGGCTTAGCCTTACTCGTTAACTAATCATTATAACAGTATCAGGGTGTTCTTTAATTAAGTATGCTGAAATCATCATGTTATTTTATCACCATCATCATTTTGTGTTCATTTTAGAAAGCCATTCAGCAGCCTGGCATGTCGAACCAGGTACCACAACACTTAGGACAGGCACAACCTTACATTCCTCAGCAGACTGTCAATGGTGCAGCTCCACCACCCAAATTCTCATTGGATATTTCACAGTCGACAATGGATGACCGTCCTGTACCTATGGGGGATGATGATGATGTGCCAGAACTCTCACACAATGATATTCCAGAAGAATACCTTGATGATATGGGTATAACACTGAAGAATTCATATTCTAAATTTAGATTTGAAATTAACTGTCCTTTACGATGTACGAGCTGCTAGCAGGATAAAATATATACTCTTGGTCTTTAAGAGAGAGAAAAAAAGAGAAGAAAGTTGTCCTAAGGAAACCTTTTAATGATCAGATCAATAGTACTTTCAATCTACCAAGTTATCATTTATTTTTATTTTTCAAAAATGTTGAATGAGTGAACTGATGTTATCTTGAAAAATGAAATCAAACCAGAAAAATGTAATGGTCCATAGATTTTTTTTTCCTCCTGTGTTATTATCAAATGGTTCTTTATTTAATTCTGACCAATATTAAAAACTCCTTGTTGCTAAGAACAAATGTACTGATTTAAAAATTTTCATTTTTCCTCCTGTTTGTAATAGAATGAGACATTATTTACTTCTAACCATTAAGAATAGCTCCCGGTTGCTCAAAACTGGTGTACTGACTTAGGATTTCATTTTTCCTCCTGTTTGTAAGAGAACAATTTATTTACGTTCAACAATTAAGAATTATTCCCTGGTACCAAGCAGTTCTTTAATGTAATGCTATCTGTGGTTATAATGTCTGTGATTCCTTGTGTAGGTGATGATGACTTCGGTGATCAGGACGAGGGGCCAGCCTCACACAGACTCGCTGCCAGTATGGGGGTCAGTGCCCACAGTATGCAGATGATGAAGGCATCCTTCTTTGGTGGCGAGGAAGAGCAACAGGCAAGAGGTAGGGATCAGTACTGATATCCTTTTCAGGGAAAAAAAAATATGAAAACTTGAGAGTTTTTCCACCAGTGGTGATGATAAATTACTGTACTGTAGTCAGGGTAGTATAGCTTACATGTCTGAAGATTGTGTAAATGTGAAAATCTAAAACATTCCACTTTGTAAAGATTGATAACAGGTTCAGCTTACTTAATCATGTCCTACTATATTATACACAAGACACCTTTGCTTTTGACTAAGCACACCACCAATGTGGCATCATGTGACTAGATATAGAAGTTGACAATATACAAGTATCAAGATGAGATACTATGGAAATTATATTCATTTCTGATTTTTAAGAAGGAAAATATTCATACCAGATATTTGAGACAAATATTTCAGTCTAGTTTTGTTTTAGAATCAATTTCAGCTAGAAACTATTTTACTCCATTAACTAATTCTCTTTCATAAAAGTAGATATAAGCATCTAAACATGTCAGGTCAACTATTTTATGAACTTTGGTACTACCGAAGGGGACAGTATGGTTGTGCAAACTGCTTGCGGGACATTGGTAATACCAGTAGGAAAAATATTAATAGGTAAACTGCTTAAAGGACAATGGTGATACCAATAGAAACAGTATTATTAGGTTGGGTCAACTATTTCAGTAGTTCTGTCTCAATGTAATGCATCTTCCTGTACATCCAATACAAGTTTTGGTATGTTCCATACAGGTGGAGATATGGAGACCAAGAAAGGTCAGGAAACCACAGACAGACATGGTCCAAGTCTTTTTAGCTCTGCTTACAAGTCTGCTTGTATGTCTCCTGTCAAACTGTCACAGAGGCCGCAGACCACAGACTTCAGGGAACAACAAGGTGAGGAATATACCACAGACTTTAGGTAACAATAGCTTAAGGAATATAACACAGACTTTAGGTAACAATAGCTTAAGGAATATAACACAGACTTTAGGTAACAATAGCTTAAGGAATATAACACAGACTTTAGGGAACAACAAGGTAAGGAATATAACACAGACTTTAGGTAACAATAGCTTAAGGAATATACCACAGACTTTAGGTAACAATAGCTTAAGGAATATAACACAGACTTTAGGTAATGATAAGTTAGTGATTAGGATGAATATGAAATTAACCATAAACAAAAACAGATTTAATAAATATGATTAGGTCACCATTAGGTCTATTCTAATACCCTTTATCCAGCCTTGTGTGACATGTGTTTTGCGTCATGCGTCTGTAAACAATTTAACACTTTCAACTTCTTCTCAAAAACACCTGATCCGATTTCAATGAAATTTTACAGAAACCTTCTTTGGTTTAAGTTGGATCAAAATTGTTAATTATACAGTAGCCATCCCTCAGGGGCCTGAGGGATGGGGCCAAAAGGGGTCAAATTGACTCGGATTTCAAAAATCATCTTCTCAAGACCCAGATATGGTAGAATCAAATATCTTCATGAATGGAAGCATCTTAAAGTGCTTTATTAAAATTGTGAATTTCATGGGCCCAGGGTCTCATATTTCCCCATGGGGAGGGGGTAAAGTTTACTATAGTTTGTATAGGAAAACTAGATTTTTGAGCATAATTTGTTTAATTTCCATTGGAAATGTTTCAAATTTGGTTACAATTATGAGTGAAGGATGATCCTGACTGACTCCCAGGGGCTGATGGGCGGGGCCAAAAGGGGTCAAATTGACTTAAATTTAAAAAAATTGTCTTCTCAAAACTCAGATATGGTAGAATCAAACACTCTTCATGAATGGTAGCATCTTGAGGTGCTTTAATTACCAAAATGAGTTTCATATTTCTTTCTTGGGAGGAATTTTTTTTTTCAGACTGTAATTTTCATAGAAAAATTGCATTTTGGGCATAACATTAGCTTTTTCCCACTGGAAATCATTTTATAACAATTACCAGTATAGGATGTCAGTTTTGATGGCATGCATGTATTGACACTAACTTACTATATTCAGTGTCACAATTCCTTTTTCATGACACTTTATAACCTCTGTATTCAATATTGCTTATCTCAGGGGACCATCAAATCCGCTAGGCCTCTTGTTAGCATTTGTCTTTTACCTTTTAGTTTGTTTGATATTATTTCATTTTGGATCCTTGTGTCTTTCACCGGTGGATGACCGAAATGACCTCTCATGTGTTGATGGGTGAGTATTAACAGACATCAGATACTCTAATTAAGAGAAAATTATTTCTGACAATCTGTTTTATTTCTGAATCAGGAATGTTTCCCCCTCGTATCCACACACCTGAGCCTATACGACCCGCTAAGAAGAATTTTCAGTATCCACCTGTAGCTGAACATATGACTCTGGCGAGTGGAATGAAGCCTGAAGATTTCCCACAGAAGATCGTGGGTTCCCGTGTCCAAAGAGAAATCCCAGAGTATTCCAAATCAGAAATGTATGGGAAGCAGAGCCTGATAAAAGATGCAGCTTTATTTATGGGGCGATCTTTCCGTGTAGGCTGGGGACCAAATTGGACCCTTGCTCATTGTGGGACACCTGTCACAAAAGATATCACAGGTATACATTGAAAAAGTCCAATCTTTGTCTGTTGAGTGGTGGTTTTGTGTGGGCAGTGGTGTCACAGATGCAACTCAAAGTGGGTATTAAGGGGCCATTCAAGGGAAGGCTTGAAGACTGAAATGGTGTCATAAGTATTTGTATACAATCATAGAAAAGCTTCGAAGAATGATAAGCAATAATGTCTTTATTAGTAAGAGAATGGCTTTTGTTACCAGGTAATAGTTTTGACACTGTTCAGTCAGACCTTCGATGCCATTAATTCATTCTAAGTATTTAATTTCTGTAAAAAGTGACCTTAATTTTCATTTATTGATAAATGACTTTTTATCAGCCTTTTGGAAGAATTGGGGAGATTTTTGGATGGTCTATTGAAAGTCTTTAGTTAAGTCAATTTTTTTCATATTTCTTTGACATTGATGTATTTCAGAAGACAATGATGCAGTTGGTTTTTCTTTGCTGTCGGGTGGTAGAACACGGCCTGCTGTGGACAGTACATATGAGTGGAAGGTTACTGTTGAGAAGGTTGATGTGGCTGGCTACTTCAGGCAGGAGGATACGACAGTGGTGGTTAGTGTAGTACATGTACAATAATTTCTGTACCGGGTCTGACTTTTTCCCACAATATAACCTGGCTTTTTTTCTTGCCCTAGTAATCCCAGTATGACCTATTTTCATTAATTAAACCTTGCTTTTATTCTTGACCTAATTACCCTGGTCTGACCTAATTCTAGCATAACCATGAGGAGCTCCTGATGATCCAGCTCGACCATGCAGAGAAGACACGGTCTGATTCTTGTCCACACTTTGTCCCCAGTCCAGGTGTGGATGCCCTGCATCAGTATGCAGATAGGGCCAAACTGGACACCCAGGACACTGGTAAAGTAACCATACACCTCAATAGATTAACAACAAATATTTGATTTGGTTTCTGACAAAAAATATATCAAAAATAACATAATCATTTTAATTGTTATGTAGAAATACCTTTAGACGACTCAGCTGCATCTGCTAGTGACTATACTGATAAGACAACTGTCTATACATAGAGTTTAATTATGTCAAGGATTGTATTTACATATGTCTTATTAATGTACGGACAGAATTTTCATTATTATGTTCAGGCCTGCAAAAATATTATCCCGACAAAAATGTAACTAGCTATACAGTATAAGATAAACAGATTATTAAGATATCCAGACTTCAGTGTAAGATTTAGCAACAAATTTCTGCAACTATTATGATTATGTTAAGAAACTTGTAGAAAACTATATATATGTATATACCAGATTTTAACCTCAACTTTTACAGAGGGACACCCAGATTATGACTCACTTAGTCATATGACCACTGTGTTTGACTTGTGTGTGTCATTATGGGGGAGATTGTCAGCATTTCCAGACCTTGGTAAGTACACATGCACCAGTGAATGAAATTGGAACATGATACAGTTACAATACTGAGAGATATTATGGAACAATTTTCCAGACTTGTACTTATTTTGTGAATGTTTGATTTATTGTTAAATCAGGCTAGTATTTGTCAATGGTTTAAAACATAGCTGGTTACCACTAAAACCTTTTGCTACAGATTTTCCACCCGCCTTTCCCATTAAATAATGAGATACTATTTTTTAACTTTCTTCATCTCACTCCCTCCTTTATGGTGCATGCCTTCACTGATTCAGCTGTCGTAAGATTGATGTCAGGTCTGTAACAGAAATTGATGAGGATTTAGTATAGAATGATGTTTATTAATTATTTAACAGGTTTTACTCCACTTTTACTGCCCTTCGTCCTTTCAGTGGACGAGAATATGTAAAATGATGTGTTATCAAGATAAATATATCATACTAAAAGTGTGTGTTGTAGATAATATAGAGGAATGTTATGACTTCCATCATGACCGACGAGAGGCGGTGTCTCACTGGCTTATGAACACATCCAAGGAGGTTATCAAAAAGGAGATAAATGATGCAAAGTACAAAGTGAGTATTAATGATCATCATGTCTCCGGGGGAAATATTATTTATCTGTTTGGATGATTGTTGAAGAATTTACAATAAAGCCCAGACTGGACAAACACATTGGTGTCAGTAACTGTAGAGTTAGGAGTGAATTATATTTAGCCTAGAAATTCATGTTTTCTGTTATTGAAGTCTATATGATATATGTTTAATATATTTGAATATATAGATTATCTGGCATGCAAAATTCAAATTCCACAGTCTCATTTTGTACATGTTGATCATATTGAATAATTATCCCTTCAGAATAAGAACCACCTGCCTGCAGTGCTGGCCTACCTGAGTGGTAACCAGATATCAGAGGCATGTTCTCTGGCCCAGGCCTCCTCTGACCACCGCCTGGCTCTGACATTGGCCCAGGCTGCAGGCAGTCATATCCCCAGACAACTGGTAGAAAGCATGCTTAATGAGTGGATAGAATTGGAGGTGAGTATTATGTAAAATATAGGAAATTGTCTTCATATATTACATACAAGTACAGCAAATCACCTGCATGCATTGTGTATAAGCACTGCAATTTGTCTACAATATTGTATACGAGAACATGAAATCATTTACATGAAATGTATACCAGTGATTCGTTAATGTTTTGCTGATCTGGGGATTTCAGTCTTAGATATCAAATGTTGTATACAATAAAATATCTATTCCTGAATTAACAGTAAATATTTCTTATGTCCTAGGCTTGCAGTTACCTGGACCCTGTACACCAGAAGATCTATGCCCTGATGGCGGGTCGCCTTGTCTGGCCTACCCCAGAATCCACAGTTAATACATGTGAATACATGGACTGGAAACGAGCTCTTGCTTTACATCTTTGGTAACGATCACAAAATTTGGGTGGTTTGTGTACTGAATCTTTTGAATGTTCCACTGATCACGAAGTATTCTTGTCATCTGTAATAGAATAAAGGCTTAAAGAATATATGTTTATCTGGTTGTAGGCCAATTGGTATGCAACTTTTCCATTTAAAACATCTGTAAATGTGCTGAACAGCAATAAAAAATCAATTGAATTTTTATGTAGCTTCCTTAGACTTCAAGATATAAAGGGGCTGACCCTCTTTGTGTGGCAGGATCAGATGAATTCGATAAGTTGATTGTGATAAACTAATTCTTTAACTGAAGTAATGAGCAGGTTTCAACCAACTGTCATGACATGGGACTTGTTCAGAGTTATACAGAATAATGGGTAACAGTGACTCGACTTCTGAACTACCAAGCAGATTTCAACTTACAAAATAATAAATCCTTTGTACATAATTTCATTCTGTAATTAACTTCATGATTACATCAATCAGTTTTCTTTCCTTTCAAAATGGTACAAAATGGTTTTCATCAATGGAAAATATACAATACTTTGATGAAGTAGCTCAACAGTAAAACGTTAATGGACCGAAATTGGATGGAAAGTTATTAAAAATTTGTGATACTGATTATGTATACAGGTACCTATGTCCTCCAAGCTCCCCAATCCAACAAGCCCTCGAAGAGTATGAAAATGGTTTCCAAGGGGCAACCACATATGGTCGTTATTGTAACCCACCACTGCCACCTTACCTGGAGATGACCTCTGACCTATCAACCATGGGGACAGAAGATAACTGGGAAACCAAGGACACATGTTATCACCTGTTGAAACTTTACTCACAGCGATCACACAATCTACAGCCGCTTCTCAATCCATCCTCATCCACCTCCAGTCACCTCGACTACAGACTCAGGTAAGCTCTTCATCCCTCTTCCTGTAGTCACCTTGACCTTTACAGTTTTATTTTTGATTCTTTAGAAAACTAATGCGAAAGAATCCCCAATACAGAAAAAGCTTGGTTTTGTACAATATATGTCTATCAATGTTTTCTTACTTCTTAACAGCTGGCATCTACACCAGTCCCTCGAAGCACTTGGTTACAGACATCTGTCCTCCTACCATAGGAATTCCATACACATGAACTTTGCCTCCCAACTTGAGTCTGTTGGTCTATGGGAGTGGGCTGTGTTTGCAGTGCTCCACATAGAACAGCAAGTGTAGTAAGTACCTTCACCTTAAATGTCTCTGTGTTAAAACTTTAGTGCCGGAGCATAGCAGTTCTTGTCAATACAACATCTCTACCTCGATGTCCCCTATAAACCCCTATACAGAAATACTTTACTGGAGAAAATGTTAGAAGTTCTTGTAACTTTGTTGGTATCAAGATATAGTTCCCTGAGCCTTAATCTAGATTGTGTTGTTTCAGCCGAGAGTCTGCTGTGAGAGAGCTGTTACTCCGCCATGTGGGCCTATCTAAAGACCACTTCTATTTGGAAAAAGAACAGTTCCTGCGAGAAAAACTTGATGTCCCCGCAGAGTGGATTCACTTTGCAAAGGTAACAAAAATGCGAATTTTCACGAGGGCTACACAGTTTTCTAATCCTGTTGACATTGCTTAACCTCTGTATCTTTTGTTATTGTGTAATACCTGTAATATAATATTTAGAGGTTAGAATACAGTAAACACAATAAACAAAGGACAGTTGTGTTATTGTTCTCTGATACGTTTTGATTATAATTTGTACCCTGTTGATAGGCAATGCGAGCAAGATTTGAGAACCGTCCCCATGAAGAAGCCTGGCATTTGCTAAAATCTGGACACTGGAATGACAGTCATCGAGTGGTACTGAAACACATTGCAGCAGATGCTATCATCAATGGTAAGCTTTGGGGCACCTAATAATTTTACAGTATCTCCGGATACTTACCTGCACTGAATAAATATTAAATTCTTAGTCCTTATCAACTGAATGTTGTCTATTCATTATAGAAGAAACTTCTTGATTTACCTTCAAGTTTAAAAAAAATGGGGGATGGGAAAGTATCGATGAAAAAAATGTTTCAATAAGTATGTGTTTACTTTCAGAAAACCATGACTATCTTAGAAAATTTCTTGTGGAGTTATCTCCTGCAACACGCTGCAACAAAGTTGTTGATTGGTCAAGAGGCGGTCATGTGTTTGTGGACTACATCAATCTATGTCAGGAGTTGGAGAATCTGAAGAAAGACCTTCAAAAGGATGAGGTAAGCTTTCTTCATCTTTATGACCATTATCACTTCATCCAGTTCTTTCTATTTATGTTCATTTAATGCAACAAGTTTGCCTAAACATGTTCAGAAAAAAACTTTCCTTATAAATTCTTTCAAACTTGTTAATTAAATCAATTTATGTTTTGTAGCAACGCTCCAATGTACACCTGGAGGGCCTACATTCTGATGTGATGTCACTGTGTAGCCGTGTAGGCAGCCTAGTATGTAATAACTCAAAAGACAGGTATGTCACCAATGATAAGCTGTCCTCTATCTCCCAATAGTTCAATGCATTTTCAGTGTAGATGGATATCATTCAAACTTCATTTGAAATGAAAAATGATTGTGTGATTTTCCTCTTAAGATTTTTATGGCATCATTACTGTATACTTTAGGATGAGGATAGAAGAGCTGTGAACTTAAGATACTTTGGAACTTAGAAGTATGATAACTGTTTGTGATCTTTATCAAATCTTAAGTTATTTAAGTAAGGTGTTGCTTTTTCAGGTTACATTTGTCCACTGTTGCTTTTTCAGGTTATGTCAGTCTGAGATGTCAAAGAAATGTGCTTATCTCCTGCGGACATTATTAACTTTACAAGGACAGGATGGGGATCATCTACCCTCTAGGTCAGTATAGACTGTGTAATTACAGGTTTGTTTACTGTGTGTTACAATAACACAGGTTCTCCCCTTTAGCTGTACAGAATAGGTGATGTTTACTGAAATAATCTTCTATTAACTCATGAGAAATGATATTAAGAAAATATGTAACCTGTGTTAGTAGATTATTTATGTTTTGAAAAAAGATACACAAAAAGTAAATGTTTGTGGGATTATTTAGTGGGAAGTGATAAGGATAATGATGACTTGCAAGATTATGTAACAGTTTGTAAGAACACTAATTGATGAATTTTGTGTTATTTTTCTGATCATCACTAAGTTATGCTTTTGGTCACTTCTCAGATGAGTCACAGTGTAGTTATCAAAGCATCACAAACTCTAAATTTTCAAATTGGTTTTAATACATGAAAACTTATTCAGTACATGTTTTCTGTATTACAGGTTACTGGCTCCCTACATCAGTAGGTTACCTATGCCAGAGGATTACTGTCTTCAGGAACTACGAGAACTTGTCAGGAGCCACATTATAGAAACAACAGTTACATGATAGTGTCTAAATCTTTTTTTTATTTTTTTTTTTTTTTTTTGGCTATTCAATTATTTTTCCAAACGAAGTGATGATTAATAGGAATAATGTTGCTGATGGTGATATGGACCAATGGACCACAATCATAGAGGTGTTGGAGATGATTGAAAAAATGGAATCTTCAAGAGAATATATGATTAAAAAATAGTGTTGAATTATCCTTTCATCCACTGAATTTAATGAATGACTAGAATTGTTGTGAAACTTTGGTATTGTGTAAGCCAGGCAATGATAAACGTGATCTTTTAATGGATGATGATACTTGTCATTCCCTAATGATATGTGTGTCGACAACTTAAGGTGAAGAATTTCAATGCATACAATGTTTATTATTATCTACAGTTATATTATATGATTAAACACTGGCAAAATGAAGCATAAAAGCCTTTAATATGTAATGTTTAGAAACAGGAATGAGGTTGGAAATGTACAAGTTATTCCAGAAAGGAGAATAATTTTTAATTGATATGTATCTGGTTGAATCCTAGTTATTGCAACTTTTATAAAAGAAAAATTAGAATAAGGTAAGAGAACCAACACTTCCAAAGTGTCAAATGCGGTACTGCTGCTGGATGGATAATGTAAGGTATTCAGATCCTTACAATGTAGTACACGAAAGTCTAAAAAGCAAGGATACTCAACATCCAGTGGTATAGTAATTAACTAATACTGAATGTTGAGGATCCTATATTTCTAAACTTTTATACAGGAGGTAATAGATGAATCAAGTATCTGTTACTGCACAATACTGCTCATTTTGTAGAGTATGTGATTTATGATTCTGTCGGCATACATGTGGCTAATTTTGAGAATTAGTTCCTCCAACATTTTGTTAATGGTGTAATTCTGTAAATGTTAGCTAGTGCTAGGAAGATCAGAGATGGGTTCAGCAATAATTACCTAGGAAATGTAAGTCTCCTCCAAAGTCTGAAATGTATCACATAACTGTCAACTACTCGTGTTTTAAAACAGATTGCATCTTGAGGTGTTACTTAAGCATTAGCATAAAGGCAAATGATTGCTGTAAAGTGAGAGGAATCCGCAGTCAATTTAACGTAAAGTTGGTGTTGCAATTTTGAAGTAGCTATTTGTATGTTTCTTTATTTTTATGTAGTGTATCTCAGTATTAAGACTGTATTTGTCAGTTATACCCTTTTGCAGATCCAGTATAATGCTCAATAAACCTTTTACCCAACTTTTATGGAACTTTCATTATCATGAAACTGTATATTGCTGTCGACTGGGAGAGCTTGCTGTTTTAAATTAACTGTAACATGTATAAAATGAATTAGAGTACAGGAGTAGTCATGTCAAAGATCACATCTTACCCATATTGTGTATGTCAACTTCAGTCTTCACATCTTTTTTCCTTGATGATGGAATCTATTCCTCTATATATGGTTTAATTATTTATCATTCACATTTTAATTCCCTTATAACTCAATTATTAATTATTCCTGCTTCTGTTATTTGAGAACATGTGGGGTATTGATCCATTTGTAGATTGATATTCTGACCATTTTGAAATAATGCTAGAAGCTTTCGATGGGAAACAGAAGTGTTAAATGAATCTAGATCTGATTGTAACTGTACCAATTGTGTTTTCACCATGGAGACCAATTCAGAATTGTTTTTTCTACATTGACATCATGTAACACATGTATTGATTGTAAAATAATGTACAGATGCTGAAGTCATAACACCATGATGTAATGTGAGGAATAATTCGTACACATGATGTTCTATAATCTGTAAAATGATGATCTAATGACAATGATACTAATGTCACAATGCCATATTGGAACCCAAAGAGTACACATTATATAATCTGTTAATAACCCAATGAGTAAATCGTACATGTTATATAAACTGTTAATTTATTACTGATATAATATCATAGGTCTATAATTTGCATGTAGTTCTATTCATGAACATCATCTCTTGTAGAAGTTTGTCTTTTTAACATCATGGGCCTAAAACATCTGGTAAGGTCATTGTACATGTATAAAATTTTGTTGTCATATTAAATCTACAGACTTCATTTTGTAATGACTATTGTCAATATTATCTCTCGTGGAGAAATCGCAAAAATTCATTCATCCACAACATCATATCTTGCACAAGTGTAGATGTATGGTTTAGATATACATGTATGTTCTAATAGAAAATTTGATTCATGTAATTCATACCATTTGTTTGCAAGTATTTAAATTTACTAACAAGCATATTTTAAATGCAGGTCTTTTTTTTGAGTTTTGAGTGTAAGGGGACATAACTTGTTGCCCAAACCATGATTGTGTAACTTATCATCTGATCCTAAAACTTCCCCTTTGTTAATTTGTATTATATACATTTACTGGTATATGTGGTGGCATCTGTCTGTCTGGGACCACGTGAGGTTTATTATAAGAAAGTTAATATCTACATGAATGGTTTTTCATTGTCAGTACATCAAGTTAGACATGTTGAATTTTAGCATCTTATTTCTTTCCTGAGTTCTGTCAAGACATCATATTCATTCATGAATCATTGTACTGTATACAATTCTATTGTACAGATCGATTTCCTCTTGATAACTAAGACTGTCAAGGATTGTATTAAATTAGCGTACAACTATCACGTTGTTTGGTTTGAAAATTAAAGAGATTCAAATCATCAAATCATTTCTGAGATTTAAAATTTTTAAATATATTCCCTCTTACAACCACCAACTCTCAACCCCACCCCACTGTTTCTCACACACAAATACTTCTTCATTATTCACCAATCATCATCAGATTGCAAGATTTCAAATTGTTAATTGTTAATAGTGTGTATTTTGTTTGTTTAGGATCTGAACAATAAAAGGTTTTTCATTGCTTCTATAGAAGAATTGATTCTAGTGTAGCGTTCCGTACAACCAGAGCACAGTACTGAATAGAAGTTTTATCAGGGAGAGATATATAATACCTGCAATAACATTAGGTGATGGTTAACAAGGAGTGGCCTGCCATTCAGGGAGTGTGACCAGTGTAAATAGAGCACCTCTGGTACTTTGCAGTACGCATGATTCCTTGATGTTAGCAGGACTGCCACACCCGCCAGCGCTGGCGTTTCTGGCGCATTGTGCGCTCTGGTGCCAATCCCGCACCCTTCATGCCATGCCCAGCACTCTGCAAGTTACTGCAGTCCATCCGACATTTAGCTGGTCTCAGAAAGTTGGGTGATGCTATACCTTTTTGGTTGTGTGTCAGGAGTGAAAAGGGGCCTGGTTACCTGTAATTTGCGTGCTTATATACCAATCACGCTACCTGAATAACGGCCCATGGTCACATTACAATGTAAACAGAACAACAAACACACATGCCTCCCTCACATCACAGGTGACTGCACACACACGACAATAACAAGTGGATACCCATTAGACATTACAAATTCACTACACTATGAATCTTTCTCAGTTTTTGAGACTACTTTGTGATGCAGATCATACAATCCTCAGTACCAAGATCCCAGCGATCCCCTGACAGTCTCAAATATAAAGGTCAACACCCAAGATCCCAGGGATCCCCTGACAGTCTCAAATTCAAAGGTCAACACCCAAGATCCCAGGGATGCCCTGTCAGTCTCAAGTTCATTCATATGAACAAACTTGATATTTCTTAACTTAAGCTTTGCAACACGTTATATGAGATATGAACAAAGATTATTTATCTTACAGCAATGAAGAAAAATCTTAAAGCTTATATCAATCATTCTGCATTGGTCCAGGTTATGTCTGATCGGGAAATTGAATCCTGCTTGTTAAGGTAAAAGGCCAACACATTTAAAGTGACTCAATATTCCTTTAAACAATATTCCTTAAGCAAATTAATAATGACACTAAACCTGCTATAGAGACATATTGTTAAAAAAAACCATGTCAACATGGTCATAATTCAAAATCAAAATTGAGGAAGTGAAGGGAAAATATGATTGAAAAAAAGATTCACAGAATCTCTTGAACAAGTCAGTTGAGAATAAGATCAGGTGTCAGGAAGGAATTCACAACATATTCACTATAAAAAAAATGTAAACTTTATTTATTTTACAACAATTGCGAAACAAGTTATGTCAGCTTATACTAATCACTCTTGTTGGCCCGGATGTAAGCGCGCGAGGGGTCTTATTGTGGGAGGAAACCGGAGTACCCGGGGAAAACCCACGTGGTCAGGCAGGTGACCCCTTACCTTTTCACGTCCGTTCCGGGAATCGAACCCCAATCGGCTAGGTGAAAGGCGAGTGTGTTAACACTGCACCATCCGACCACCACATATTCACTGCTGATGCCTTAAAAACTTATCAATATCTATGAATGTCACCTATGTACACAACATGTCAGACACCAAACAAGCTTGCATCATGAAATATTGTCCAGCATCTGTGTGTCTAACTGTAAGGAATTTCACATTATTGCCAAGTCTCCAAACAAGAGATCCCATCTTTATTTGCTCTTTGAAAGATGGATCTTTTTTCCTCTTTTTTCTTTTCTGTTTTTGCTCTTAATGATAAGACATTTGAACATTCACTTGCAGAAATTGTGATCATCTTTACCTGCCAAATCCAAATGGCCACCTGAAAGCCATTTTGTTTCTTGTGATCAGTTCCAAAATCAAATGGGCACAAGGAGAGACCAAAGGGAACATCAAGTAGTTATCAAGAAATAGGGATAACAATCTTAAAGACATGAAATCCAAGATGGCTGCCTGTCAACCATTTTTTTCTGATCAATACCAAAATCAAACAGGCACAATAGGGCAAAAGAGGAACCTTCAAATGAAATTTGAGAAAAATCCATCAAGTGCTTCTCAAGAAATAACAATAACAATCTTTCAAAGTCAAAATTCAAGATGGCTGTCTCTCAGCCATTTTGTTTTTCTCACTAGACCCAAGGTCCGGTGGCGCAGTGTTAACGCACTCGCCTTTCACCAAGCCGACCGGGGTTCGATTCCCGGAACGGACGTGAAAAGGTAAGGGGCCACCTGCCGGACCACGTGGGTTTTCCCCGGGTACTCCGGTTTCCTCCCACAATAAGACCCCTCGCGCGCTTACATCCGGGCCAACAAGAGTGATTAGTATAAGTTGACATAACTTGTTTCGCAATTGTTGTAAAATAAATAAAGTTTATATTTATATAGACCCAAAATAAAATGGGCACAACTAGGGACCAAGGGGCCCCTATGTGTGAAATTTAAGAAAGATCCAAGCAATACTTCTGAAGAAATAGCAATAATAAACGTCATTGAAAAAATCCAAGATGGCTGCTTATCAGCCATTTTGTTTTTTCTGGCAGTTCCAAAATTAAATGGGCACAACTGGAGACCAAGGGGACCTACTTATGAAATTTAAGAAAGATCCATCCAGCACTTCTGAAGAAATGACGATAACAATCTTGCAAAGTCAAAATCCAAGATGGCCACCTGTTGGCCATTTCGTTTTTCCAACCAGTCCCAAAATTAGACGGGCACAACCAGAGACCAAAGGGAACCTACATATGAAATTTAAGAGAGATCCATTCAACACTTAGCAAATAGCAAATAGCAATAACAATCTTCATTGAAAAAGTCCAAAATGGCCATCTTTGGGCCATTTTGTTTATTTGATCATTCATTGGGTACAACTAGGGACAATGGGGATTCTACATATGCAATTTTAGAAAGACACATTCAGTACTTCTCAAGAAATAGCAATAATAAAAATTGTTTACAGACGGACGGACCGAACAGACCACGGACAGAAGATGACCCAGTGATAGGACCTTAATCCACTGGTGAGTTGGGTATGGCCCATAGTTGGTAACTGGATCTAAATGAAAATCCAAACCATTTAACAATCAAGATGGCTGCCATACCATCCTAAAAATCTTTTTTCTATTCCTCATGAATGTGAAGTTGTATCGAGACGGAATAAATCTTGGATCTGCACCGCAATCAAGATGGCTTTGTTGCTGCCATCTTAACAAAATATGTTATTTTTTTCTACAGGAATAAAACTTGAAATTGGACATCCAATATAATGAGTTGCGTATAATCCACAAACTGTCCTAGCTCTCATTTGGACCTGTGTCACATCAAGGTGTCATACACCACTGTTCCAATTCACATTTATTTGACAGACTGAAGAGATTCAAACTATGATTTTTGGCAAATTTAATCCTTTCCTCGATGATCGGAGTGAAAAATTTGTATAAATATACAAAATAATAAATGTATGTTCAGAATATTTCATAGTTGTTTATGATTAGATATTTGAACATATCTTATGACGAAAAAAAAAACAAAGAAAAACGTATTTGTGTCTGCTAAGTGTTGAAGTCATATACATCGTAAAATATTTGGTATTTCCCAGCGCTTAAGCAAGGTGAATATTTTAAAATAGATAGAACCAACATAATTTCATTTACGTATACAGTTTATCAAATCGTGTCTTGACGTCATAGTGTGGTTACCTGTTTACCGTTAGCTAGCTTAATAGTAGAGTTCCGTTATCACATCTTTGTACACCTGTGAAGTGATCACGTGACTTTATCAGAGGAAATACATATACTATCATTACGCATGCGTCATCACATCGCCGTGAGAGCCGGAGAGAAAGCGTCGAAAATGGCGGAGTCTTTGAGACGTTTGGTGAATATTGGCACATTTACTGTGCTTCAAGAGAAGTTAGAGAGATGGTTGCAAAATTATTATGTAAGTACGGTACAAATATAGCATCCCTTAGTTTTCGAATATATTTTTGCACTTGTTACCATTTGATTTTTTGCATAAACACGTATGATATCCACAACTATCAAGATCCGGTGCGGTTGCTAGGCCGACAGAGTGATTATGTGAAGTATGCATGATTATACGAGGAAATGCAAACCTCGACAGTGCATACCGCACTTTTACTTTTATTGATTTAAATTATACAAAAGTGATATAATGCGTGTTATATGCCTGTATATGTCCATTGCATTGCTTTAATTTTGTTGCCGCCTTTACAAAAACTGGTCCAGACTCGGTTGAATGAAAAACTTTAGCACATACTTTGCTTAATTTAGAAAAGAACATGTCAACTTTGAAAACACTTATTAGTAGCAGGTCAAATGTTTGCCAAGATAAAGCATTTAAGCAATCTTCAGAATGTTTGCGTTTACTTTTCAAGGATTATTGAATGTTGTTTTTCATTAAATAATCTAGGTAAATATTGAAATAAGTGTGATATTGAAGATGCATGTCAGCACTGGGATTTCTGTCATAATTAACCTGAAAAGGGGAAAAAAATTCAAACATAAAACATGTTTTTCAAGATATATTCTGCAACCATATCGCCATCTTATATCAGAAATAATTTCTTAATGTGTATATGTCATTCTGATAAAACAAAAAGTGATAGACCTGTGCTATTGATAATTGGAATTTGTTTATTCAAAGTTGCAGTTATTTTGAAATATTTAAAACAGGAATTCTTTCTCTCATGAATGTTTAATTTTGATCTGGAGATCTGCAGATCAGCAGTTTTAGAATTCTATTGACCCCATAAGTAGGTATATGTATAGTACATTATTTAGTGGTAATGATTCCTATACATGTGGGGCAGATATATGCTTTGGTTCATTACGTTCTACACTTGGTGGATATGAGCCAAGAGTTTTAAGACAGATTAACAAAGTGCTGTAAAATACAAGTTTTTAGAACTATGTAATATGTTTAAATATACATATGAATATGACGTACTGTGATCAAAGACTAAAGAGGAACATATGTTTAACATGCAGTTTATATCATTTTTTTTTATGCAAAATAGTAACTTTGAAGCTTAGTATATTCAAATTTTTCATGAATACCAAAGGCAATTGAAATTTGAGTTATTGGGGAAAATAAGTGAATCAAATTTCTGAATTGCAATTTCAACTGTGGATAATGTACTTTGAATGAATTGTTAGTATGAGGTTACAATAGAACAGACTAATGTATATACTTGGAGTTAGTGGAGGACAGTTGTAATTTTACTGACATTTGTGTCAGAATTTGATTTACATTTCTTCCCAACAAATCCTACTGTAGTGTTGTTCAAGTGTTATGTCAAGAATAAGAACTTCATACTTAAGCTCTCAGTACTTGTATCAGAAGCTTCAGAAAATATTTATCATTGATGTGTATTTTTTTTTTTTTTTTTTTTTTGTGAAGGTGGGGGGAATTTGATCTGCAGATTATATGGTACTGGTTACAAGAATCAAGGATTTCTTGGCAACACCAGACTAGAACTTCCAACAATTTTCAGAACATGAAATATTTTTAGTATTGGAGTTTTTATTGATTTTCGTTTCATTGTACACTGCTCACTGAAAAACTTTAAAATATGCTATCTGAGCACAAAATAATTTTTTAACAAACCCTTGTGTGGAAAAAAAGTAAAAACTGATAAACAAAATGAATTATATATTGAAATAGTCATTTCTAAGCTTTGGCCCAGAGGGAAATGTTGATATTCAATATTGGAGAACACAGACTCTGCTACAAATTACAACCGGAAAACAGTGTATTGATTTGCCCTGTATTTTGTATAAAACATGATCAATATGCTCATTTAGTATTTATGGGTGTAATAATGAATCAGTAATCCATTTGTTGACTGTTATTGTAACAGTTTTTATGGTGATGATATTGTATAGCCATGTGAAAAGGCTCAGGTTTACTAGGGTAAAACATGCAGGTGTACATGTATCAGTCTCGGGAAATATTGACTGGGGCAGACTGATTATTGTTTAATTAACAGAAAACCAGAATTGTGAGCAAATATTTTCATTTAATTTTATAAGCTGTTAGTTTATAAAGAAAACAAAATCAGAGAAATGTTGATTAATTTCATGAATTTATATATCTGGCCATGAATTGATTTATCTGGGGATGTTTTAGATAATTTAAAAATATTTGTCTATGTGATCAAGAGTATATCAAACTATCCAGTCTGGCAGACCTATGAAATTGAGGGTCAATAACTTCGGTCACTTGTCACTAGGTACAATCACCCAAATCCCACATTGATCCTACTCTAAATAGCCCAATTGTTTGGTTTAGTGTATTGTGATGACTGGCTACTACCGGAGACCAGGGGTGGGCCAGGGTGGACATTTATTACCCTTCCTGTACAGTAGTTCAGTATGTGTCGAAACACTCCCATCAATCTGGAGTGTGTAAATACATTGGCTACTTTAAAGGTTGTATTTGGTCTTTTCAATCTGTGAAACTTGAACTGTCAACAAACAAAGAATGTCCCAGATAAAAGCTTGTAGATATATGATAGATCAGGTGTACCACATATGTATGTTATATACCTTTACCGCCAATACACTGGAATTCTGCATGTCTCAGCAAGTTTCATTGATACACCTGAATTAAGGCAGCTCACATGCTGTTGTAGACAGGTTGTGACAAGATCTTAATCATCTATGTATATAGTATACTAGTAATTTGGAAATTGAGAAAATGGCGGGTACTAGTGTGGCAGTTCTTTTTAAGATGCAGAACTCATCTACTGGGAAATCTACACCATTTAATATAATTACTGATCAGAAATATGCCATCTATGCTGAGGAAATATGCTTAGAGACATTAAACTTTAAACTTAATAGGGCAATTCTAGAATCAGCTGAATTCCAGATACCAGGGTATACGTCATATTGTAACTTTTCTATAATGATGGTTTGTCACACACCATGCATTCCTGTAGCCAGATCTTTAAAAGTTTATGAGTACATTGTAAATTAATATAGGTACAATACTATGGTTACTAGGCCCCCTGCAAACTTCATTTGGTATGTTCTTTGTATTGGAACCATGACTGATATGAACAAGGATAAATGTGACCACGGAAGTGACTGTTCATACAATGACTTTCTTATTACGCTAAACACGTTTTTAACATAATTAGATTATTGTGTGAAAATCTCCTTATTTCATCAGTAAACCAATTAGGCTCCATGTTTAAATAACAACCTGTTGCAACATGAATTATCAGTTATTACCTGTATTGGAGAACTGACAATGAATATCACTACGGAATGTATAAGAGAATTTCACATTCAATCAATAGAATGTCCTGACATTATATTCCTCTAATCAAAGAGACTAAGAATTTGGATGGTAATTGAAACTATAGCTTTTTGAAAGAAAATGTGTTAAGCTTTTGTGGGACATTTTCTAAATAATTTCACTATTTTATCGAGCGGATGATTAAGTCTCAATACATGAATCCCAAATTTTGTTGAATCGTAGTTTTGTCCTCATTTGGTATGATGAATTACAAATCGTGAGTCTGCTTGACTTTGTTGGGTGTGGGTATACATACTAGAACATTTTATTTATATCTAAAGATGCGATACCAGTATATACTCTAAAAAAAGTAGTATTTGTCAGTGGATAAATATTGACCTCCTAATCTTGATCTTGCATTTCAATTCAATTTGAACCTCTTACAAGAAAAGCTATACCCAGGTACCAATACTGCAATAAAAAAAATGTCCAACCCCTTTCTTTGCCCTGGAATTCTTTTACAAAGAAAACCTTTTTAATCTGATGATAGATGGTATGTAAATGTTGAAAAGTTTCGCCTGTGTATCTGCTCCTTATCTGTCCCTGTGTGTATTTATTTAGAGATTATAGGTAAATCTGTAACTCTGTAGATATATATACTTATCACTCAGGTTAGGTAAATGTGCTTATTGTACCTGTGTATTGATCTGGTTCCGTAGTGTAAATTCCAAACACGTAAATTGATTAAATACTGAGTAGTCCTTATCCTCATTGAATCCTTGCCTGTGTAATCAGATTTTCTGCTGACATAGTTTACCATTCAACCCTTAACATTAATATTCAGGCAAATCAAATACATCAAAACACTCATATCGATAATGTTGATGTGATGTTTTTGTTGGGTATTGTAAAGAATTCAAATATCCTAAATACTGTTAAGGTATTCCAAATGTCACTGGCTCAGTTAATTTGACTTTATATAAATGTAGATAACAGTGCATAACTGTTTATAGAACATTTATAATATATGGTTTCATCATTTCTATTGACTTCTTTCCTCTGATGTTATCCAGCCTGGAAATCATTTAAGAGATTTACAGATCAAAGTGTGACGTTAAGAGAATATTGTATTGGTGACTCATTCACACATATTACAGTAATTTGAAATCACCAGGAAATGGTGTCAGAATGGGTCATTTATATAATAGTTATATATGGTAATTGTGTATGTCAATTATCATGTGATATTTGGTCTAAATAATTTAATGAATTAAATTTATTCTAATTAAATTTATTGGTCACTAATGAATACCAATTTATCAAGATCATCTTAAAGGAGTCTAAAAAACGTGTCCGAATCTTATCCATCTATACAGTTGAAAAATAATAACTGACTTATTTGCAGAAACACAGAGCCAGACTTCTTGGTTGATAGTCTTTTCATTTCCTTTGTCTCTGTCAGGTTATTAATAAAATGATCAGCAATTCAAGGTACTGATAGATATAATTATGTGATCATTGAAGGTAATTATCAAGTTTGTTCATCAGAGCTTTATTATGGTAATGCCACATGTATACTTTGTAAAATGCTTCTTGTTTAGTTGGCACATGAAATAGACAAACTACTACAAGTCTGTAATAATTGAATAATTGGAGTGTTTTGGAATCATTTATATAAGAAATAGTTTTGTCATTACAGTGTAATTTGAACTATTTCCACTTCTTTTAATGTGATACACAAGTACACAGTATAATGGCACAAAATCAATACAAATGAATGATTGTATTTAGGAATCATTTCATACCAGATGATAAAGTAACCACTGTTTTTACATGTCATTTCACACGCAATGTGTGGTATGTTTAGGTAAACCTGATAACTAGGTCAATCAGGTGTTGAAATCTTCTGGTATAAAAGCAGCCAGCACTGATCTGTCATACATTATTAATGAGAGGTGGAAGCTTCACCAGATATCAATGATTCAAGGGTATTGAATGTAAAAACTTTCCCCTGATATCTGCCCCCATATGACCTTTTTGTTTTGAACTACGGTTTCAATTTCTATGGACACATACATAAATGGTTGGACCCAATCAGATGGTAGATATCACTGTCTACTTTAAATACTCCAATATAAATATCCAATGTACATTAGATATTGGAAGTATAACCTCCAGCAAGCTGTTATTTCAAAGTTAAGTAAACTATTAATAGATAAAGAAACTCAAAGGCAATTGCCAGCATTACTGATCATATGATTTTTTTTTCTATAAAGCTAATGATATCTTCCATAAACATTGTGCAATTGTCAGTTACTTGACTTAACAAACAAGTATTGCTCTAGATCAATTTCACCCTTGGTTTGGGTTGAAACTCAGTGAAAGGGTCAGTAGAAAGGAAATGCTTTTCTTCTCCCGAAATAGCTCCTGTGGGATCATAATGGATTCTCAGAATTGGTTCAAGTGTCACATATTTAGATAAGGTGTATAGTTTCTTCCACTTAATGGTCAAGGCTATATTGTAATACAAATGTTTTTCACTATTTTTGAAGGCATTTTAACAATTCTAAGTACATAAGCTTTACCATTGGATGAAGTGTCCACTACATGATATATATTTACATGGAGATGTCAAGTGAGTTCTTGATTGGCAGCTCATGTAACAAGGTCAAAGTTACTGTTTATGTGAATACTTGATAATGCATAGGTCATCATCCTAGGTTTCCTTATCAGCACATTCAAGACCTTACATGAAAATACCTTATTGTTCCATTTCAATATTCCAGAGTTACACTAACAGATCTGCTAAACCAGGTTTGATCATTATAGAAGCTACATTGGAAATGACAATACAATATATGTTTGTCATTAAATTAAGAAGGAGAAAAATTGCAGAAGCAAAAAAAAGTTTACTGCAAGTTATCCATGTAAATGGGAGTGATTGTATAAGATTTAACCTGCCATGTGTTTTTAGAAAAGGTGGTGAAATGTCGTAAATACTGTGGTTTTATGTTTCCATTGTGATGTTTAAGAGGTTACAAGTAGGGGCTAGGTGCTCTTCAACATGAGGACATGTTTAAATGTCAAATGATATTCAACAGGGTTCTGTAGGTAGGATTTAACAGAATTTTTATCGCCTAATGTCTGGCTGGGCCATTTAAAAGCTTTCACTTGTCTGCCTCGTATAGAATTGTATATTATAAGAAAACAGTGATTATATGAGAGACATTGTAAACCAAAAATATAATGAAGTATTGTACTAGTCCTGTATCGTCTACTTGTGTACTTACTTACCTGTGATTATAGGTAAAAGCCCCTGAAATTCCAGTAATTTCTGTCTAGACTTGCTTTCTATGTTTTGTACAATAAGGATAAATTTAACTCTTGAAAATCAGATTAATCTCTCTTTGGAAGTTACGGAAGTTTATTTATGTAAGAAACAGCAAGCTTTTTTTCGGGATGCACGTAATTTTGATTTTTTCTTTACTACAAAACTCAAATTTACTTATTATTTTTGGCCAACCATCATCAAATGGTGGGCAATTCAAATCATCCTATGTTATTGGTCCGTCTTCCATCTGTAAACAATTTTTGTTCTTGCTATTTCTTAAGAAGTAATGGATGGATCTTTCTCAAATTTGATATGTAGGTTTCCCTTGGTCCTTAGTTGTGCCTGTTTCATTTTTGGACTGCTAAGAAAAACAGGCAGACAGACGGCCATCTTGGATTTTGCTTTGTGTAGATTGTTATCGCTATTTCTGAGAAAGTTCTGAATGAATATTTCTCAAATTTCATATGTAGGTTCCCATAGATGAGCATTTTGGATTTTGCAGTTAAAGTTTATTATCGTAATTCTACAAAGGAATGTTCAAATTTCTTATCAATAAGAGCAAAAACAGATAACAGAAAAGAAGGAAAAGATCCACCTTTCAAAGAACAAATAAAGACCAAACAATGTTGGGTGCCAAGACCCCTCTGGGATCTCTTATAAAGACCAAACAATGTTGGGTGCCAAGACCCCTCTGGGATCTCTTATAAAGACCAAACAATGTTGGGTGCCAAGATCCCTCTGGGATCTCTTATAAAGACCAAACAATGTTGGGTGCCAAGATCCCTCTGGGATCTCTTATAAAGACCAAACAATGTTGGACACCAAGACCCCTCTGGGATGTCTTATAAAGACCAAACAATGTTGGGTGCCAAGATCCCTCTGGGATCTCTTATAAAGACCAAACAATGTTGGACACCAAGACCCCTCTGGGATCTCTTATAAAGACCAAACAATGTTGGGTGCCAAGACCCCTCTGGGATCTCTTATAAAGACCAAACAATGTTGGACACCAAGACCCCTCTGGGATCTCTTATAAAGACCAAACAATGTTGGGTGCCAAGACCCCTCTGGGATCTCTTATAAAGACCAAACAATGTTGGACACCAAGACCCCTCTCTCTTATAAAGACCAAACAATGTTGGGTGCCAAGACCCCTCTGGGATCTCTTATAAAGACCAAACAATGTTGGACACCAAGACCCCTCTGGGATCTCTTATAAAGACCAAACAATGTTGGGTGCCAAGACCCCTCTGGGATCTCTTATAAAGACCAAACAATGTTGGACACCAAGACCCCTCTGGACCAAACAATGTTGGGTGCCATCTCTCTATAAAGACCAAACAATGTTGGACACCAAGTGCCAAGACCCCTCTGGGATCTCTTATAAAGACCAAACAATGTTGGACACCAAGACCCCTCTGGGATCTCTTATAAAGACCAAACAATGTTGGGTGCCAAGACCCCTCTGGGATCTCTTATAAAGACCAAACAATGTTGGGTGCCAAGACCCCTCTGGGATCTCTTATAAAGACCAAACAATGTTGGGTGCCAAGACCCCTCTGGGATCTCTTATTATGTATAGTAGTTTATTGATTAAAAAGCAGAGAGAAAAAAAATGACCGTTACTACCTCCGTAGCCAATACCTGAACTAAGACCCTTGGCCCTAGCATCTCAAACAGTCCAACTAAGTGTAAATTTTTGCTAACTTCAAGCAGTGCTATCTTGAAAGGACGGTTCTTTTATGTAAAAATTGATTTCGGTAAACATAATTTTTGCAGGTGCATGGAGAGAAAAAGGTGTTTTATCTTGTGCAACCATATTTTCAATAAATCACTTTGATCACATATCAAACTGTTTATTTAGGATTAAGAAGTTCAATAGCTTACATTGATTTATGTCAATCAGCCTATATGTAAGATTTAATAATCTCGTTTTTGGATTTGTATTCACAGATCAACACATGTGACCAGAATGTGGCACGCTGTTGTGAAATCATCGAACTCAACGCCAAAGTGCAGGGGCAGCTCTTCAAACTTCTAAGTGTTACAGCAGAAGCTGGTAATGTTTTTATTTCTCTTTGACATGGCTTCCTATTTCTGATGTCAGATTGGGGCTGGTGTGTCATTAGTAGTGTTATCAATCTGTTGTCTTCATTTCTCACTGATATAAAGCTAGAATTGGCAGTCATGTCAGAACTAAATTAAGTAATATATGTGAACATTATCTAAACATAACATCACAATGCAAATAATAGAGTGATGTCAGGTGTTCTAGCCATAATAGAATGATGTCAGGTGCTCTAGCCATAATAGAGTGATGTCAGGTGTTCTAGCCATAATAGAGTGATGTCAGGTGTTCTAGCCATAATAGAGTGATGTCAGGTGTTCTAGCCATAATAGAGTGATGTCAGGTGGTCTAGCCATAATAGAGTGATGTCAGGTGGTCTAGCCATAATAGAATGATGTCAGGTGCTCTAGCCATGATAGAGTGATGTCAGGTGTTCTAGCCATAATAGAGTGATGTCAGGTGTTCTAGCCATAATTGAATGCTGCCATGTGTCATTGCCTTAATTTAATGACATCATATGTCATAGTCAAAATGGATGTACATCAGACAGTTTTGAAAACAATATACATGAGTATAAAAGTGAATTTTTGGATATTTGGGTGATTGGGTGATTGGGATACTATACTTCCTTGGTGTACCTTATATCTACACGCGATCCAATGTAAGCTGCTTTATACTCTGCAGTATCTTGTTAATATTAATCATTATTTCGTCTCATTTTACATTTAGAAAAGACTGTTTCCCCTCACTAGCAAGCCTTTTTCCTCATATAGGTGAAAATCTGGTGACTTTTTCATTCATTAGTAATGAAAATGTTAGTGTTTTTGACCTGTAAAATGAGATTCTAGTAATGATCAATTGCCTGGGATATCTTGATTCAAGTTTATCCTTTTTGGATCCAAAACCAAAGTCATATTGTGCCAAAGAGGAATATGCATGACTGATGAAGAAAGGTTTATCTTTCTACAGAAATTTAGTGAAAAGGATGTTTTAGATATAACATGCTTAAATGAAAACAAAATTCCAGTACTTATTCTCACTAAAAAGCTTGATGCTTTTCCTAAGACAGGACCATAGAATTTCCAAAATTCACGGTTGTTGTCCCCACTAATGGAATTTCCAATAATCACCGTTGATATACCCCTTGAGAGGAAACCATAGAATTTCCAACAGTCATAGTTTAATGTACCTACTGAGAGAGAACTACAGAATTTCCAATAGTCATGATTGATGTATCCACTGAGAGAGAATTATGGAATTTCCAATAGTCATGGTTGATTTACCCACTTAAAAAGAACTACAAATTCTCCAACAGTCATGGTTGATGTTCTCACTTAGAGAGAACCATGGAATTTCTAACAGTCATGATTGATTTACCCACTGAAAAGGAACTATGAACTTTCCAATAGTCACAGTTGATGTATCCACTGAGAGAGAATTATGGAAATTCTAATAGTCATGGTTGATGTACCTACTGGAATAGAACCATGGAACTTCCAATAGTTATGGTTGATGAACCCACTGAAAAAGAACCATGTTCCCACTAAAAGAGAACTATGGAATTTCCAGTAGTCATGGTTGATTTACCCACTGAGAAAGAACTATGGAATTAGAAATAGCCATAGTTCATGTGCCCACCGAGAGAGAACCATAGTATTTCCAGTAGTCATGGTTGAGGTTGAAGTACATGCTTAATAGAGTTAAAAAAGATGTCTGTGTCGTTTATAAGGTTGTAGTGATAATTTGTTGAATAGTCTTTTAAATAAGATTTTGAGACAAAAGTTGTGTTGATAAACAAGGAAGTATGAGCCTTAGATTTTTGTTTACTACCTACTGCTGTTTGAAACACAAAATAATTGAAATATCTCCCATACAAATGTAGAATACAGCTTGTAATGTGTTGTACCAGCTCACAGAGACAATGACAACAATGACTATACATTGTTACAGAACAATCCATTCTCAAACGGAATCTACTGGTGGTGATAACTAATTCATGCTTAAGGTCACCAAACTCACCGTTTTGGAACCTAGTAAATAAAATAAGGCAATTGAATTTACATTTTGATGTTAACTGTGTACATTATGTGTATAGGGTGTGAACATTTCCAAATCATTGAGTTATTGTTTGAGTTCTAGATCAGTCCAAACAAGACTGAGTGAAGCTGGTCTGACTGACCATACTATCATTAAGTTAGTGGATTATTTGTAGTGGTATTATATAGATTCAGATATGAACATATTAGAAAATTTTTATTTAATTAAATAGCATGAATCAATTTTACATTGATGATAAAATATAATTAAATTTTTAAAAATGTAATAAATAGTCTATTTACATCGCTACTCACTAGATGAACACTTATTGTCTGAATGTTTATTTTTAATTTTTAACAATGCAACTTTATACCAGTTTAATGGTAAATATCTTAGTATAGAAGTTACATTTGCCCCATCATGTTGACATGTTTGACCGTCTCAAACCAGACTGAGTCACGTCACCACACAGTAATAATGGCAGAGACATCAACATTTCATGTCAAGCTAAAGTAATGTTTTTTTTGGCCCTTTGAATGTTATTGCAGCTTGTATGTGAATATTTTAGCTTAATGTATGCTTGAAATGCAATTCTTATTGTGATAAGGGATTTAATTGAAAAACAAAGAAATCTCTACGCTATTTGTGTACTATGTTTTGTATTATTATTTCTTGTCCCTTAGTGAGCATATGTTAATTCTCTAGGAAAGCCATAATTTTTGTACTGTAGTAGCCCTCGGTTAGTTATATTTGAGATTAAAAAAGAGATAGTTATCTTACACCATGAGTATAATACGGTATGAAAATGAATATTTGTTTTAATCTTCCTGACATAAATGATTACAACCAATTGTTTATCTCTGTTATAGGTGGTTTGTATGGAGGGTCCGCCATCATTAAGTCCCGCCTCCTTCCCTTCCTTGGCAGTAACTTCTTTACTTCTGGAGGAGCTGTGACGGCTGATGCCAGTTTGTCTGTTCTTGCTGAAGCTGCTGGCAAAAACCGTGAACTAGATGAACTCCAGGATATGTATGAGAAGTCTCTGCAGGATTTAGAGGGCGACCTAGATGACAAGAAGGCAGAGCTACAGGATGTCAGAGATGAGTAAGTGCTATTTCCAGACAAGTAGAGCTTCTGTACCTCTATAATTATCTTGATAGAAGGAGAAAGAGAGGGACACAGGGAGGAAAAGATGTAAGGTTTATATACACCTGGTGATGTTAAAAAAGAATGATGACCTAAAAGTCAGTTTCTAAGGGAAAGGGTTTCTTTGAGAGCAAGATGGACAAGTAAAGATTATTGTGGGTTATTGACATTTGTTTCTGAAAATGTATGTAAAACTCGCAGTGTATTTATCAGCTTATAGGGTACACATCTGATGACAGCTAGAGCTAATGTTGACAGAATGAAGGAAACATCATGTGGGAATAAGCATGGACTCTTTACTAGCTGGTTTTATAGGAATCTCTTCTGCACCTAATTATGCTGATTTTTCAGGCTTTTGGACGCAAAGAATGAACTTAATCGCAGCATGCGTTCTTCACAAAGTGACAAGATGTTCCTGGAGACTGAAGTACAGGAGTTGAGGAGAAAGTAAGCACCTAATTATATTTATTACTGTCCTGTTTGATTAAAAATCTTGTTTTCTCCTCCTTTCCACAGGTTACTTGAAGCTAAAGAGGAGCTCAACCGAACTCTGCGTACATCAACAAGTGATAAAATGTTAACCGAGGTCGAAACTAGAGAGCTTAGGCGGAAGTAAGATAAAAATATATAAATTGTTGTCATGACAACCATACTTGTGGTGACAACAGTTTCTGGCTTCTTCATAGCTCCTAGGTGTTTCTAACCCATTCATGCATACCTTATTCTTCAATTAACCAGGAAAATGCTGTGTTGAATTTACATCATCAAAGTTGATGCTTGACATATCCAAGAGATTGCGTTTGCCTTATTAGGACATTTTAGTGGTATATTTACTTAGGTTATCTTATTTGTATTATGTAATTTTGAAATAGATTTATAGCATATATTATTTCTTGTATAGCATGTTTTGTTAGACGTTCTCATAGTCTTGATGATAATAACACATCAGTATTTTGGTAATTTATCCACAAAAATATGTTCCATTTATATCACTGATCGTTGAGTAATTAGCAGTTATTTATGGATTTGTAGCCTCCACATGAAAATCTGTAAATTTGGATTTTGTTTTCTTAATTCAACACAAGGGTCTATTGAGCTTTTGACATGCAATACCCAGTCAAGACCAAAAGTGCACCCTGTCTCGCACCTCTAGTCTGGCACTCTGTATATGCTCACTGCACCAAATCATGGGTATTGTGCTGATCAAAATACTCTCCTTTTGACTGTTGGCCCCTACTCAGTTCTGACTATCAGTCCCTTCTCAGTCCTGTACAAGATTCCTTACCTGTACCTCCAAGGGTTTATTTTAACCTTACCCTGCATGTAGTGGTGATCCCAGTCTTTCAGGATGTTTATAGTGATGGTGGCAGGTGTAGACATACATTTGTCCAGAGCCTAGTACTGGTTTGGTATTCCATAATAATTTAATTCTTATAGTAGAGTAGATACCTGTGTACAGAAGAAAGTATCATTTTTGTACTTGTTTATACAGAAACATTCTTACAGGTGAATAGTCCTGACAATAAAAACCAGGTTCAATAATTATGTGTACCTCTTTACATATACTGGTGTAGTTCAGTTAATCTACTACACTGGTGACAGAGTGAATTGTTATCAGTAATCAGATTCCAGATTGAAGAGCTCCCAATATAAATCCTCATCTCTAGTTGTTCTTCATCTGATTGAAGATGTCTTTGTTTTAGACCAAAATACCCACAATGCATCAAAAAATTATTTAATTTGACAAGATTAGAAAGGCCTTTCATTTTTTCTGTGACCAATGTAATTTGACCTGGCCTCTGTTTGTGTGACTGATGTTATTTGACCTGGCCTATGTTTCTGTTACTGTTGTACTTTGATCTTGCCTGTGTTTCTGTTACTGATGTAATTTGACCTGGCTTCTGTTTGTGTGACTGATGTAATTTGACCTGGCTTCTGTTTGTGTGACTGATGTAATTTGACCTGGCTTCTGTTTGTGTGACTGATGTAATTTGACCAGGCCTGTGTTTCTGTGACTGATGTAATTTGACCTGGCCTGTGTTTCTGTTACTGATGTAATTTGACCTGGCCTCTGTTTGTGTGACTGATGTTATTTGACCTGGCCTATGTTTCTGTGACTGATGTAATTTGATCTGGCCTGTGTTTCTGTTACTGATGTAATTTGACCTGGCCTATGTTTCTGTGGCTGATGTAATTTGACCTGGCTTCTGTTTGTGTGACTGATGTAATTTGACCTGGCCTGTGTTTCTGTGACTGATGTAATTTGACCTGGCCTCTGTTTGTGTGACTGATGTAATTTGACCTAGCCTATGTTTGTGTGACTGATGTAATTTGACCTGGCCTATGTTTCTGTGACTGATGTAATTTGACCTGGCCTATGTTTCTGTGACTGATGTAATTTGATCTGGCCTGTGTTTCTGTGACTGATCTATGTGGTGGGTAGTCTGAATTGGAGGGACTTTAACCATCTGCTTCTTCAATGTTGTTTAAACAGGATTGCATTGCTGCACGATCATCAGTAGCTTTAATGCATGTGGCTTTGTACGTGCTAAAATTGATTTTAGATTGAGTTGTTTGTGTAATTGACATATTTTTGTTATTGTTTTATCAGGGATAAATTAGACACCAGTAAAAATACATTATTTCTTTTTATTTGTCAGAAAATATTGATATTTAGCTCTTGAATGTATGAATAATATTCCTGCCAAATACAGTATTTGTTAATTTTCAGCATTATAATTATTTAATTATTGCTCCGTCATTACATCCTATTTGTTACTTGATATAACATTCAGTAATAGAAGATGTGATTATTGAGATGGAGGATTGTGTTTGTAATAAGGTGACTTTGATTTTATGCTTGTATAGATGTTTGTGTCTATGATCAACCTCACATGTCCAGCACGTACTACATTGCACATCCTACATATCATTATACACTATAACCTGTCACCATCTGGCACCTGTGATGAGCATATAACTCTCACTTTAGAGTAAAAATAGATGGATATTTACAACATTTTCAAAGAAATCCAGAAAATGCAGTATAAATTTTTATTTTACTTTTGAAATTTTTTTAACTGAATTCCTTTTGAATTGCTCTCTATTAAATGTGTAATCAATCAGACATTTTTGTGACAAGGTCATGTCAGAGCTGTTTTTAACAAGTTTCAGCATGCAAGATAACCCTCTGTTTTACAGACTGAGTTATGGTACAGGTGTCCAGTGTTAGCTTTGACATGATCCAGTCACCAAGATGTTAGGGTACTGGAGTCTCATCACATTGGCCACAATGCTTTGTCTTATAGAGCAGGCACTACTGATAGATAATTAGTACACACTAAGCTGGCAGGAACATGGTAGTGTGTACTCAAGCATGGTAATCCATGATAATCACCAGTTTACTACAGTAGGCTTTTGTCACAATGCCAATACTACACCATTGTTAACAATATCTTATGCCATATAAATATTTTATTGAATAGCTTCGGTAGTTCAGCGTGCTCTTAAAACTACTACCGACGGAAAAAATATGCAAACCTAATCAGATTTCATGGTGGCTAGGGCACACGTATGAAACAATTATTCTGGCAAACCTGTTTGTCATACTTGGCTAAAAGTCATTATTGTAACCTATTGTTGGTCTGTTTTTATACAGGTACACCTATTATACTCAGAACAGATGATACGTGTAGTATTATTGATGTTAATTGTACCAATCGTGTAGTGATTACCTACTATTAATACACAACCCGAATATATATAGAGAGCAACATCATTAATAAAAACATCACAAAGACGAATATGCATATCTAGATCTCAATTCAATTTCAATGCATAACATTATCAAAATATCTATTAATGCACAGGTTGATTTAAAAAAAGGGAAAAAAATCAAGATCTAATATAAGTATTCTTGATAAGGTGAGTGTGATGCATGTTTCATGGTTTCAATGGATATGAACTATTTTTAGGAGTGAAATTGATTATATCAGAATTATTGTAGATAGGTTTGCTGCCAATGCATTTGTAGAAAATCTGATTGGTTGAAGACGAGTCTCTTCGTTAGATATCATGGCTACCATACAAACCATCATTGTGTGTTTTCATGTTTGTTTTAGACTTGCACTAGCTGAGGATGAAGTGCGCACATTAAGATCCAAAGCAGGATTGCTAACTGATTACGAAACCCAAGTGCGCCGCTTGCGTGACGATATCGCATTGCTTACATCTAGGAGAGATTCTTTGTACCGCTCTTCTTCCTCCATGTCATTGCCCCTAAAGGATGACACTTACTTGTCATCACATTCACAATTAAAAGATGACCTGCCTAAAAAGACCGATTCTTATAAAGATAAGTCTGGGTAAGACTGGTAGTAGCACCAGCTGTATTTTACATGAACAAGAGCTTTTGTAGCAAGCTTCTGTGTGATCTAGATTGCACTTACATGTGGTTAAAGTTCTTGCATTTTATAGAAAACAAACCTTTTGGTATTTGAATACAATTTATTTCGACTTAAATTCATGTAGTTATTCATTGATCTGGTAGGTTGTGACAGCAAAAAAATTCAAGGACTTTAACCACTTCTGTTAAAACTGCTAGTCCATTGTGTGTAACTGTGTCTGTCTTATCCTACTCAAGAAGCAACACACTCATCCTAGCTTCCATACTCATCATCTACATCATACTTATCCCGCATTCATCATACTTACACCCATCATATAGCTAACCCAAGTCCGCCCATCATATTTATTTTACAGTGTCGTTTGTCCACGGATTTGCCTGGGAGAAGGGAGCTTTCTGTGCCTAACTTGTTCTCTGTGTTATTGTACACCTATACCCATTCTTGTTGAACTATAGGCAAATGTTAGCATGGATTAAAAAAAAATTGTGTGTTATGACCAGCTTGATCATGTCTGTTTTGTTTTCTTTTTTAAATTCTAATGCATTAAAAAGTGTGTTTTGCATCTTTGTAGATGTTACTTTTTATAAACGGAGATTTTGTCTTTTTTGAGGTGCTGGTTTTTGTAATATTGTGTGTATTTATTTCATTGGTGAACTCTTTGGATGTTGAAGCTTTGAAAGAAGTTCTTTTGCTGTTAAAATGGTTTTTTTTGAAAAAGAACCTGATAATTAGTACCTTTGATTCTATACTTTTATTATTTATTATTATAATTTTATGATTAAGATAATATGGCATAGAACCAAGTTAGATTAAAACCAAGTTTCATGTAGTTTTCTATGTAGTACTTTAGCTTGGCAATTTCTTTCAGTAAAAAATTTTAGCCAAATAAAAAAAAAAAAAAACTAAATAAAGATAACTGAGGAACAAAATTGTAAGTCATCTCCCTTGATTTTTTTATTGTAGAGAAAAAAGTGATGATATCGTACCGAGATTAAATGGCTGGTAAAGAAAGACCTACTAAAACTTAGTGTCAGATTTAACAGACTAAAGAATTGATTTGGTTTTATGGTGGTTTCATGTTGCATTTTAATCTATATTAAACCAAACTAAAAATGTTTTATTTTGAAAAATGAAATAAATTTATGATACAATTCTATAATGATAAAGATACCTTACACTCAACAAGTGGTCATTTCCTTATTGATAAGCTTTTAAAATTTCACATTTGACATGTTCTTTGATACAAATTTTTCAGTTGGCTGTTTTGCTTTCTGGCCTTATGGATAAGCAGTGAACTAATGCATGGCATTTTAATGTGCTTTTTTATCAGTAGATTGGAAACATTTGCTTGTGGTGACACAAGAATGGGTAAGATGAACACAGAGCTGTGTATTCACTCCCATTTCTGACTTTGTGTAACCTTGGACAATGTCCATCCTTGTTTTCTTTAGGCTGGCTGACTCTCAAGATGAAATTGTCAAGTTACGAGCTAGGTCTGGTCTTGTTGATGATTATCAGCGGGAGTTAAGGAATCTTAGGGACGAGCTCTCTATTGTCAGTTCCAAAAAGAGCTATCTTGATAGGTAAGCCATATGTTTGATGGTGATGGAAAGCCTACAATGACCGTTTCAAACTGAACATACACAATCTTTCCTTTCATTAGATGCTTTTTGGTATATTTCAGAGGCACTTTTTAATCACCAGTTGATGATATCCCTTACATCACTGTAAGAACCTCTACAGCACCATATTCAGAAAATGCTTTTAACATATGTTTCCTTTATAATATTTTTTTTAAAAAACAAAAAAAGAAAAATCAAACAAAAAACCCACAAAACAAACAGGTAAAAAAGGAACTGCTAACACATGTATATTAAAGAGTAGCTTCAACTTATCCAAACAAATGGGAATTTAAATACTGACCAAACATATACCAATGCTTTGGGTGGTCATGAATGTGATCATGATCAAGTCCCTATATTATAACTATTTAAGGAATTCCACTTAACATTTCAAATTTTTTTGAAACTTAATTTATTGATAAGGTTCCATTGCTGAAAAAGTCACATTTTATGGAAATGAGATATTTTATGTATGTACACAACAAAATTGTGGATAAGTAAATCATTAGAATACCAAGAGACAGGCCAGTCAGTTTTGTTTCCCTCCAGTAGCCTCATTTTCACATTGCTTGTCAAGGTTAAGTATCTAAAAATAATTATTTCAGTGACAGATTTTCTCACTGACACTTCATCAGAATTATTGTAAACATATCTAAATCAGAAACAAAGGGGGAAGTGAGAGGTGTCGGAATGCAAGCTTGCTCAGCATGGTGGTATACTTGTGTTGGTCAGAATGAAACATTTGTTTGGATAAGAAAATGAAGTCAATAAAGCTAAATCCCATAAATGCCTGTTGTATAAAAGCACCATGTTCCCCTCTGATTAACTGTTTACATTGTCTTATTACCAACATCGTCAGCACAGATGACATGTACCTAACATGTAAAAAACTTACTCATATTCATTTCTGATTTTATGAAAAGCTCTAAACGACCCAGGTAAGACATTTTCAAAAGCTTTGAAATTCCATCTTCTAGTTAGAGACCCCAAACATCAACTATTCTAAGTTTCTTTCCTTTGTTTTTGTCTGTAGTTTGCTACATGATGTTGAGAATAACAAGAGGTTCTGTGTAGTAATGCTTTTTGTGAATCAGTGTTGTAACATTGATTAAGCCCTGGGACTTATAGATAAAGAATACTGTCCTTTGTGATTATCTAACCCCAAACTTCCCGCACGTACTAACCACCATCATAACACTTTGTGTATATATATATACAATTATGAGATAACAATATATTGACAGAGGTAAGCTTACTTCATTTTGCATTTTAATGTTATTGCATGATATCACAGTATTTGACACTTATTTTATATGTGGTATTTGTCAAAAGATTTTTCATAGTCTTATACAAAATCAGTTCAATATTCTATATTTCTTTTCTTCCTTTTTTTTCCTTTTTGTAGTATCTGGTAGTTGTGTATAAAAGTTAAATGTGAATTCCGTGCTTGAATGAATAGCTACATTCATCTCTTGAAAAATATTCCTGAAATTGAAAGCATTCAGATCACGTGAAGCTAGATACGAGCAATCCATTAATGGAATAAATTGGATAAAAACATATAACTAGGAAAAATGTGCTTCCATTAAATGGTTTTCTCAATGTTCATCCTGCAGTGACTTGATTGGATCCCTGTCACGCTACAGTTACCCACTCCGTACTGGCTCTCCATTGTCCTTCAAAGACCCTGTCCAGAAAGTGCGCCAGCACAACCTGGTCTCGCACTGGAATGACCTGTTTGCTGGAGCCCGACTTGATGCGTTAGATACACTGCGCCGGTATTCTGATGACAATGAAAATAACCAACGCATCATCTTCATTGCTGTACAGGTTTGTAGAGCCTTGTTTTGATAAACACAATTACCACATAACATACCTGATCAGTGATGTATCTGCCAGACCTAAAGAAAAAATAGTTTTTAGCCCACCATCATCAGAGGGTGAGTTATTTAAATCATTCAGCATCCTCGGTCAATCCATATATCCTGAAATAATTCTTGTTACTGCCATTTCTGGAGAAGTACTTAATGGATCATTCTCAAATTTCACATGTAGGGACCCCCTGCTTCCTAGTTGTGCATTGTTCCAATGGCAGACAGACATGCAGCCAGCTTGAATTTTGATAATGAAAGATTATCACTATTTCATGGACAAAACTTGGATCTTCCATTAAAATTTCAATCTATTTACCTTTCCTGTTGTAGGAAGCATACAGCGTGGCCAAAATCGCATTCCGTCAATTCAAGATGAAGGTACGTGCTAACCTGTCAGCCACTCACATCGGCCCAGAGACCCTGGAAGAGGCAGTCCAGGACTACATCAACAGGAATACAGACCTGTACGATCTGCCAGGAATGGTGGCGGTGAGTACATAGCACTTGTAACATCACCAAACCAAAAAAATCCACAGCAGCACACCGGTCATGATGTTAATTTTATTATAGCTAAAGAAGGCAACTTGACATTGATAACATAGACTTTTGTTAAGCTTTATCATGTGTTTTTGGTGTGTAGGGTTTGATGATGTTTTTACAGCTATACATGTACCAGTTTCTTTGTCTCAGTTAAAAGACTTTATATACTAATGTATTGACATGTTTTGCAGTGGCAGTGCTTTTGCTGTTACATTTTACATTAGTTCAAACATTTTTAATTTTCTTTACAATTTATAATAAGTTCTTCACAAATATTGATGTTCCTGATGAAAGTTATGAGTTGTTCTTCATTCTATATTAACAGTTGTTTACTTTCTCAAAGAAAGAAGTGCTGCATATTGTATAAGCTGGCTGTATTCGGCTATGCTGTAATTGGCACCACTAATTATCAATGTGTGATGACATTCGTATTCTTTGTATAGTTGACAGCAGTAAACAATGTTATACTTAGTATAGATTGACAGTGGTAGACTTTGTGTAGGTAGACAGTGGTAGACTTTGTGTAGGTAGACAGTGATAGACTTGTGTAGGTAGACAGTGGTAGACTTTGTATGGGTAGACAATGGTAGACTTTGTGTAGGTAGACAGTGGTAGACTTTGTGTAGGTAGACAGTGGTAGACTTTGTGTAGGTAGACAGTGATAGACTTTGTGTAGGTAGACAATGGTAGACTTTGTGTAGGTAGACAGTGGTAGACTTTGTGTAGGTAGACAGTGGTAGACTTTGTGTAGGTAGACAGTGGTAGACTTTGTATAGGTAGACAGTGGTAGACTTTGTGTAGGTAGACAATGGTAGACTTTGTGTAGGTAGACAGTGGTAGATTTTGTGTAGGTAGACAGTGGTAGACTTTGTGTAGGTAGACAGTGGTAGACTTTGTGTAGGTAGATAGTGGTAGACTTTATGTAGGTAGACAGTGGTAGATTTTGTGTAGGTAGACAATGGTAGACTTTATGTAGTTAGACAGTGGTAGATTTTGTGTAGGTAGATAGTGGTAGACTTTGTATAGGTAGACAATGGTAGACTTTGTATAGGTGGACAGTGGTAGAGAGTCTTATATGTTGTATGAGTTGATGGTTGTAGACAGTGTTAAACTTTGTAACTTGCTGCTGTCCTTTGATGTGACTGCTGTGTTATGTATGCTGCTGATTGCTGTGGCTTTGCTAGCTGGCTTCTTACTAATGGAATCTCCCAACAAAAGACAAATAATTTATTTTGCATCCTGTAAATCAGTTTGCCCTTTCACAGGATGTGATCAGAGGACTGAACCGTAACCCCAAGATCTTCCTGCCCCCTGACTGTACCTTCGCCATCATTCAACCATTCATCCGTGAAGTCTGCAAGCTTGCCTGGCAGATGAATGCCCTAGCTCACCCAATGGACATTTCAGTGGCTACAGATGCTGAGTTGTTTGATGACACTAAGTAAGATTTTTCATTCCACAGAAGTTTGATTGCAATTTTTTATCCTGTAGATTTGATTCTTTAACAATTGAAAGATATATCAGTTATTTCTTCATGTTACATTTTATCCAACCTGTCATTCAGGTCATTAATATACATAAGATATACTGATATAAGGGATTAACTACCAATGCTATGCACTTTTTTAATATATTTTTAACACCCAATAATACTACTGAATGTATCATGTAATGTTGTGTGTTACACAGGTACAGAAGGAGTTATGACTCTGAGTTCACTGCACCCCTTGTCAACCATCACATTTGGCCTTGTCTCATGCATGGAGTCAGGATCATCATGAAGGGTGAAGCTGTGACTCTTCGTGGGGCCTCATTGGTAAGTTATCTCCCTTTTTTACATTTTACTGGGCTGTGTTTTGTTTTCAGTCAAAGAATGTTTTGTAACATTTCAAACTTAAATCAAAATACATGTATTCATATGTGTTACTCTCAAACACTTGTCATATGTCACAAACTCCTCAACCAATTTAGTTTATGTTTATACCCAAGTGAGGTTACATCAAAGTTCTAGACACAAATGGGGCCATTATAGCTCAGTTGGTAGAGCATTAGTTGTCATAACTACAGGTGAAAATCTGAGGAGTGTGGGTCGACACTCCCTACCCATGGCAGTTTGTGTTTCTCATGATGTTGAGAAATGGACTGATCTGTGCTGACATGGATAGCATCCTTTGGAGGGACAGTCTACCATAATTGCTTTGGATAGCAAAGCGTCTTCCTTATGTTGTTCTGTGAGATAACCACCAGCTACATCCAGGAAACCCCACATCAAAATTACCCAGGCAGTTCACAGGGCAAACAAATTCTAGAAATGACCTTGGGAAGACATTTGTTAAGGTTAAAGGTTGAAAGGTCAAACTTCAGAAGTTTAGAACCCTTGATATTTATCAGGATTCAAAAACAGAGGTTTGAATTTTTCCAAAGTATTTTCTTAAATGAATGCACTCCTGTTTGTCTGGACTTGTCGTGGATGACTTGTCTCTAAGTAGTAGATGTATGTGCATGGTTTATTATGGTGATAGTTTTATGGAAAAATTTACATTTATTTTGGTTTGATCTATATATAGATATTGCGATTTTCATTTTCGACTTATTGTGATTTTCATTTTCATCCAATTATGTTGCTGAAAGTTTAGAAAGCATGTTTCCATTATTCTTCAGTTCACTCTACCTTTTTTTAGATGATACAGTTAACCATTATAGCCCAATTATATTCATTTGACACTGTTTCGTCACCTCCCCTACACATTGATGGTGTGGGTCTGCTTTATTACAGAGACAGTCCAGGAGGAGTAGAAGCCCTACTCGTTCCCGTTCCATCAGTCCGAGCCCACGCCCTCGCTCCCGATCTCGATCTCTGAGCCCCTCCCGTCGTAGTCGCTCCCCCAGCCCACGCCGAAGCACCTACAGCTCAGGTCTGTGGTAACGACAGCCATCTCTCAGCCAGTCTTGTCTGTAGCAGCAGGCTCTACATCAATATTCTACTGTATACCATCATCTATAGACTGTCTGTCTCTAAATCGCTTTGGTCGCACCTGCTGGCGATCCTTACCAGCTAACCTCGTCCATTGAACGTAACTTGGTGGTGGATGCCAACCAGAAAATATATTTTTGTCCTAGATTTTATATAACTTATGCTGTAGTGTGTTGGGCATGGTGACCTTAATGTATATATCGTATATGTGTGAGCATGTATCCTACCTTGTACAGGAAATTTGTATTGTACCCTAACCGTTAATGGGTGGTAGTACACTATTAATATTTGTAACATATTTGTATTATTGGGTTTGAGTGGAAAGGTCATTTTGTGCAAGAAAAATTGTTCATGCCTATAGTTTATAAATGGAGAAATAGTGTAAAATGTTGTTTTTATTTGCTTCCCAGTGAATAGAATACAAATGTGGTAATTGAATTTGGGGTGGTTTACTCACTCAAGATGAAGATTTATTAGTGTGAAATTTTGTATTAAATGACCTCTACACATTATGTTGAGTGTGTTTTAGTATTTAACTTTATAGAATTCAGTATTTATTGTGTGTTATTGATCTTAGTTATTAATAAAGTTCACTGGCTCTCTACCAGTAAGCTTAAATACTTCTTTTTTTTCTCTCTGGAGTTCTATGTCACACATATATGTAGTTGTGACACCTGTGCTGTCAAGTCAGATCTAACGTCCCAGTGACTCTCCTGGAGAAAGCTGAGGATCCTGGCGCTACAGTTGTGATCTTACAGTTCACACCAATTTTCATTTCATCACCTGTGTGCATTTCTGTGTGCTTAATCTCTTTAAATTGATCCTCTGTTTCTTGACCCGATATGGGCAATACTGTCCAAGCGACTGTGATAAAATTTTTATGTTATTGTTTGTTTTTGGAAGGCACAATCATTATTTTTCCTTTATTGTCATATTTCTGTATGCTGTCCAGTAGATTTTCCCTCGGTATATATGTTAGGTCTTTATCAGGATATCAGAAATATGTTGGAGAATTTGTGTGGAGGCATTCATGGAACTGCATATTTTAATGTCACGTTGAATGAAGATGTGTGTACAAGCGTCAGTTTGAAAAATTTATTTCCACATGCAAAAAGTGCTATTATATAAAGGTGTATGTCATGTTTCAACCTATGATGCTCCATCCTTAATCAAGTTATGATTTAAATGTGTTTGAACAGAAACATTGAGGCTTATAAATCAGGTTTACACATGATGTTAAGGATGCAGGAGACTCATTTTTTTCAAATGTTTTGACTCTTTTTTCAGACCCGGTATATTAAACGGTGGTAATTCACGGACGACATGTAAGTTTGTTGATCATGTTAACACCCTCAGTGATGTCAGAGAGTCAGGGCGGCCGTAACTGGTCAACACCAAGCATTCCTTCATTCAACCATCCCAACCTTTCATGTTGTGAGGCGTCATTATCAGTGCTTAGGACACAATGGTTTCAAAACATATTGTTAATGGTGAATGTTTAACTTGTATTTTTTTTTCCAAGACGATTATTTACAAATGTTGTAGTGATTTTAATTCTGTCTTTTTTACACACCTCTCTAACACTTTCCTTCCACATTTTGTCTGACGTGCCTGGAAACGTTTGTTTTAACGTTGTTTGACAGTCATCTCTCCACAAACTATAAAAATCCTTGTCAACTTTCAAATTGTCGACAGGGCAGTGAAAGTCTACATGAGGCCAAATTCATGTTGAAATTTGTGTCTATGGAAAAAAATTTTCCTGCGAATCGTTCGTTTCCATCATTGATAATCATTCAAGAAGTTTTTGTTTTAGGATTTGGGTGTTTTTCTTTCAGGCTGTGAAATCATGATTATTTGTCTATATCAACTTTACATTTCTGCTGTGATACTGGTGATGAAATTTTTAAAGCTATGATCATATATTCCATACTTGTAAATTGTAATATTGTAGATATATTTATTTTTTCAATGTTGAGTTGATTTTACATGTTGAAGTAGAAAGTGCAGAGACATCAATTGTCCGTCCAGCTCGTTAAATATTATATCTTTTAATGTCTTTTAGTCATAATTCATTGTGATATATATCATATGGTATTCTTTTGTAATATTAACAGGGATAAACCTTTTAAGGGACATTGTTATATGGTTTTTGTGTGATATTTCATAGATATTTTTAGATAAAAAAAATGGATTGATGGATAAGACTTTGTGTGGACCACCTGGAGAGAGTATACATTTGAGTATTATGCACTAGAAAAGCACTACCACAAGAAAGAGACTTTATTTTATTCAAGAGAAGTATTGTTGAAGGAGCACTGTGCACAGAATATGTATATTGCCAATTGATCTGACTGTATATTATTGTAGGTTTTATACCATAGTAAAATCTATTTACCATGCTTTATCTTAGTGTTATTCACTTGTCAGCTAAATGACCTTGACCGTTTTGAAAAGTGGAGTTTTTACTTGAAGTTATTCCCTTGAATTGACATATTTGACATCTATAGGTAACCTTGACCTGCTTGTATATGTATGTAAGTATTGCAAACAGTCCATGACATGCCTGTCATGGAGCTTGTTGAAAACAATGCTTTTCTCTGAAGAGACAAGAGATCACATAAATGAAAGAAACAATGGTGTGATTTTCATCAAAATCTGTGAAGTTCCTTACTTGCGAACTTGAATTTGTTTTATGCCTCTGCTATTTAATGGTTGGGGACGTATGATGTCATACCTGTTCTGCTTCAGTTGACAGCCACATGCTGAGGATCTATATTACATATTTGTAAAACTGGTAACATGGATTTACTTTACAACGGATGAACACAAGATTACCAAAGCTTCTGTTTGTATTTTGTGTAATCAGAAACATCAAATAAAAAAATCAGCAACTGAGACCAGATCAAACACCAGACAATTTTCATTAACTTTTGCATACATATTTTATTTTAGATTTCAGTTTAACACAATGTGAAAACTAAAAACTATTACAACAAGTTTGATTGCTACGCAAAAACTTAACATGTTTTAAATTGGGTATACATGTATTAATAACATCTTCTGAAAACCACATCTCATTTAGAACTACTGCAGGTAATGGAAAACAAGCAACACAAGGCTCAAAAAAACTTTAGTAGCCAGGGAAATGTTTTGCATGAAATTGAATTCTTGATTAACTAAATGTTTCATCAGATAATTAAACATGCAGTCTAGAACTATGATATGCAACACGTCTTATGCATATTTTATGGGTGGAAAAAACTTTTGAAATATCATGTTACACAGAACTACTCCTGGGGAAAGACCATTTCTGCTTCAAAGCCCATTTGAGTCTCTGATTTATTACACAAATGACAGCTTCAATGCCTCTCACTAATTTCTTTATTGACCCAATTATCATTCCAGTTAAACAATGTTAGTATCCTACAGTCACTGGTAACTAGTAATTAAAATGCTTTGGCCAAAAACTACATAACCATTACCAAGTTTGGAGGATTTTCTTCAGAAATTTTCAATTATTTCACCAGTGTAGCTTTTAGAAAGTAGATGTCCCACCCAGTAACTGTACTACAAAGTTTTTTGGATCTTAAAATATGAAGCGGGGGGGGGGGGGTTAGGAGGGCATTCGTTTAAGATCATATTCATATAAAGTGCTGAGAAAAAACTGAGGAACAAATAAAGTGAACAGAGAAGTGATTATATTGGTGTACACAAAATTAATAAAAAATGAAGTGTTTTTGTTTGATCACTGTGGTTACAAGGAAAATCTTATTGAAACAATCACTATTTATAGAATAAATACAACAGGCTCAGAAACTGTGAGATCAACCTTACTACTGTGTGATCAGTTCATGTAACAACATAAATTAGAAGCAAATAAGTAAACACCAGTAAATTGGACATCCTGTACTGTAAGAAAGGGACTGGCAACCTATAGTACAAATATCAATGAAAATGGAAGGGTGAGTGAGCCTGCATCTTTTTGTTCCTTTCAACATTAAACAATTGTGGCAAAATATTTTCATAATATAGAATTTTCCCTTTATTTCCACACATTGGATACAGCTTCACACAGGGGGCAACAGATAAAGAAGGAGAAAGGTCAGGGTGGGGATCATAACTGTTTCCATACAACCCCACCCCACCCTCCAATGAAGTTCCTAGAGGAAAGGTTAGGGTGGGGATCATAACTGTTTCCATACAACCCCACCCTCCAATGAAGTTCCTAGAGGAAAGGTCAGGGTGGGGATCATAACTGTTTCCATACAACACCACCCCACCCTCCAATGAAGTTCCTTGAGGAAAGGTCAGGGTGGGGATCATAACTATTTCCATACAACCCCACCCTCCAATGAAGTTCCTAGAGGAAAGGTCAGGGTGGGGATCATAACTGTTTCCATACAACCCAACCCCACCCTCCAATGAAGTTCCTAGAGGAAAGGTCAGGGTGGGGATCATAACTGTTTCCATACAACCCCACCCCACCCTCCAATGAAGTTCCTAGAGGAAAGGTCAGGGTGGGGATCATAACTGTTTCCATATATAGCTTGCCTGATGAAGTTTCTAGAGGAAAGGTCAGGGTGGGGATCATAACTGTTTCTATATATAGCCTGTCTGATGAAGTTCCTAGAGGAAAGGTCAGGGTGGGGATCATAACTGTTTCTATATATAGCCTGTCTGATGAAGTTCCTAGAGGAAAGGTCATGGTGGGGATCATAACTGTTTCTATATATAGCCTGTCTGATGAAGTTCCTAGAGGAAAGGTCATGGTGGGGATCATAACTGTTTCCATACAACACCACACCACCCTCCAATGAAGTTCCTAGAGGAAAGGTCAGGGTGGGGATCATAACTGTTTCCATACAACACCACCCCACCCTCCAATGAAGTTCCTAGAGGAAAGGTCAGGGTGGGGATCATAACTGTTTCCATACAACACCACACCACCCTCCAATGAAGTTCCTAGAGGAAAGGTCAGGGTGGGGATCATAACTGTTTCCATACAACACCACCCCACCCTCCAATGAAGTTCCTAGAGGAAAGGTCAGGGTGGGGATCATAACTGTTTCCATATATATCTTTCCAGATGGACACACAAGATGATACAACACCACAGTTTACAGGTAGATACTCACTAACCTGGCCAGGCATAAGTAATGAGAACTCAATATAAACACTCAGAAATAATATAACAGAATATCACATCCATGCTTAGGTTAAATACATATGTTCATGAAAAGGTGACTGAAAACAATGTTGCCAATATAAAATTGATTGTGTTTAACGCCAACATCTTCTGATGGAGTAGAAGTTAGTTGTACAAGAAAGTTGATCATTTAACTATGTTCTAAACCCCCCAATATCAAAAAACATAAGTTAAAATGTTATAATAGGGAAAATAACAAGTAACAACTGTTATACAAGGGAGATAACAAGTTAAACTGTTATAAAGGGAGATAAGTTAAACTGTCATACAAGGGAGATAACAAGTTATTCTGTACAATAACATTTAAATGAAAGAAGGCATTTTTTATAATGGAGATAACATTCTAAGGCACACTTACCGATTAGGAAGCAAAACACAATATTTAGCAATGCAACACTATCACATTATAATACTTGTTGGCACAGAGAGACCTACTTCTAATGTATTGGTGTAGTTTTTTCTAAACATACATATCTATATGAAGCTTAAAGACTTGTGGAATTCTAGTACACTGTGTCAGAGTTAATGAGCCTAATGCAAAGTATGATCAAGGCCTAGTAAATATAAAAAGGGACAATCACACAGATACGGCAAACACTATGAAGTATTAAGGACCAATTCTATCATATATAATACATAAACAGTGGAAATGTAACACATGGTCTGGTAACAAGGTGTAATCATGTAGCTACACTCGGAAGTCTTCTCAACATGGGACAAGTCAAAGTCCCATTCTGACAATCTGCAAGTTACATTGTTTACATGCATAGAATTGGTTAGTCTACAAATATCTGCTTTCATATCAAAGACTCAGCAGGTTAAATCTTGCCTTAATTATATAATGAGTATTAATAAGACATGCACATCATCAATCATGGATCATGCAAACACAAAGCATCACATCTTTGTTACAAAAAAAATCATCAACAGAATCACAAAAGTTAAACAGATTACAAAAGTGATTTCAATCTCTATAACAATTCAGCTTTTTAAAAAACCATCTGGTAATCATAAAATAATTATCATGTCAAACTTTCAGTAACAGAGGTAGACTTAATAACAAGTCTTCACACGTAGCTAACATCCAATCTTCAGCACACTTTTTTATCACGTAGTAAGAGAATCTTTAATTCTATAGACATTCCTGCTCTATTACTATTAAGTCAACACAACATCACAATGTTAACACAAGGTCAACATAATATCAACACCAGGTCATCAAGAGGTCGACACGAGATCACAATGAAGTCAAAAAAAGGTCACCATGAAGTGAAAACAAGGTCATCATAATATCAACAAAAGGTCATGAGGTCAACAAAAGGTCACCACAAAGTCAACACAACATGAAATATCAACATATGGTCACCGTTAGTCAACACAAGGTCACAAAGTAGTCAACACAACATCACAATAAAATCAAAACGAGGTCATCATGAGGTCAACACCAGTTCAACATCATATCAATACAAGGTAATCACAAGTCAACAAAGGTCACTGTGAGGTCAGCACAAGATCACCATAAAGTTAAAACAATATATGAAAAGAGAGAGTATCAATTAGTCACCATCATTCAGCACATCTGATCCTGGTTAGCACTAATGTGGAATGAAAATGTTCCACAAAGCTTGTCAAACATCAAGTTCACCGGTTAACATCAATTATATTATATACTGGATACATATTTCAACAAAACTCAGAGATCATAAGAAGTCAAGAGATCTGTTCTGGCTACAGATTTCATTACAAGTCAGAGATCTATACCGACTACAGATATCATTACAAGTCAAGAGATCTATACCGGCTACAGATATCATTACAAGTCAAGAGATCTATACCGGCTACAGATATCATTACAAGTCAAGAGATCTATACCGGCTACAGATATCATTACAAGTCAAGAGATCTATACCGGCTACAGATATCATTACAAGTCAAGAGATCTATACCGGCTACAGATATCATTACAAGTCAAGAGATCTATACCGGCTACAGATATCATTACAAGTCAGAGATCTATACCGGCTACAGATATCATTACAAGTCAAGAGATCTATACCGGCTACAGATATCATTACAAGTCAAGAGATCTATACCGGCTACAGATATCATTACAAGTCAAGAGATCTATACCGGCTACAGATATCATTACAAGTCAAGAGATCTATACCGGCTACAGATATCATTACAAGTCAAGATCTATACCGGCTACAGATATCATTACAAGTCATCTATACCGGCTACAGATATCATTACAAGTCAAGAGATCTATACCGGCTACAGATATCATTACAAGTCAAGAGATCTATACCGGCTACAGATATCATTACAAGTCAAGAGATCTATACCGGCTACAGATATCATTACAAGTCAAGAGATCTATACCGGCTACAGATATCATTACAAGTCAAGAGATCTATACCGGCTACAGATATCATTACAAGTCAAGAGATCTATACCGGCTACAGATATCATTACAAGTCAGAGATCTATACCGGCTACAGATATCATTACAAGTCAAGAGATCTATACCGGCTACAGATATCATTACAAGTCAAGAGATCTATACCGGCTACAGATATCATTACAAGTCTGTAGATATCATTACAAGTCAAGAGATCTATACTGGCTACAGATATCATTACAAGTCAGAGATCTATACCGGCTACAGATATCATTACAAGTCAGGGATCTGTTCTGGCTACAGATATCATTACAAGTCAAGAGATCTGTTCTGGCTACAGATATCATTACAAGTCAGAGATCTATACCGGCTACAGATATCATTACAAGTCAAGAGATCTATACCGGCTACAGATATCATTACAAGTCAAGTCACAGATATCATTACAAGATCTATACCGGCTACAGATATCATTACAAGTCAAGAGATCTATACCGGCTACAGATATCATTACAAGTCAAGAGATCTATACCGGCTACAGATATCATTACAAGTCAAGAGATCTATACCGGCTACAGATATCATTACAAGTATACACAGATATCATTACAAGTCAGAGATCTATACCGGCTACAGATATCATTACAAGTCAAGAGATCTATACCGGCTACAGATATCATTACAAGTCAAGAGATCTATACCGGCTACAGATATCATTACAAGTCAAGAGATCTATACCGGCTACAGATATCATTACAAGTCAAGAGCTATATCATTACAAGAGATCTATACCGGCTACAGATATCATTACAAGTCAGGGATTACAAGTCAAGAGATCTATACCGGCTACAGATATCATTACAAGTCAAGAGATCTATACCGGCTACAGATATCATTACAAGTCAAGAGATCTATACCGGCTACAGATATCATTACAAGTCAGGGATCTATACTGGCTACAGATATCATTACAAGTCAAGAGATCTATACCGGCTACAGATATCATTACAAGTCAAGAGATCTATACCGGCTACAGATATCATTACAAGTCAAGAGATCTATACCGGCTACAGATATCATTACAAGTCAGGGATTTATTTTGGCTGTAGATATCATTACAAGTCAAGAGATCTATCCCGGCTACAGATATCATTACAAGTCAGGGATTTATTTTGGCTGTAGATATCATCACTATTTGGAGGTCCTCGCCTGGCCATAGATCTCAACATAAGGCAGAGTAAAGTGTTTTACAATTCAATGATTGTACACTAAAATTTTCTGATCTATTTTCATTGATTTTGTGCGTATCCTTTACCCATGTATTCACATGTCAATGAACTGTTAAAAAAGTTACTTAAAGTAGACTAATTGAGACATAACTATCCACGAAATCAAGTGAAAGCAAGGAAATTGCTTTTCTTTTTCCCCCTAAAGACCCTGAAAACTGAGCCCCTCGAAAATACATTATTTTACAGTATCTTATGGCTTAACATTTTTGAGAGTAAATAAATGTGATAGTACATGTGTAAAAAGGTATGATAGTACATGTGTGACACATGTGAAAGTACATGTATATACAGGTGAGTTAATAAATGTGTAAACAGAGTCATAGTACATGTGTAAACAGGTTTATTAGTACAGTTGTTAAGAGTTAAGATGGTATATATGTGAATACTGGTAGGTTTGATACCAAATGTGTAAATAGTGTGATACCAAATGTGTAAACAGTGTGATAGTACATGTGTAAATACCAGAAGGTGTGACAATACATGTGTAAATATGTGATCTCCTAAACTCCATTCATATGAAGTGATATAGTAATTGTAGGATATCATTCCATGTTAGACAAGTCACCTGTACAAGTGATATAGTAATTGTAGGATATCATTCCATGTTAGACAAGTCATCTGTACTAGTGATATAGTAATTGTAGGATATCATTCCATGTTAGACAAGTCATCTGTACTAGTGATAACTGTACAGATTTACTGATGAATGTTTGTAATAATTATTTTTAGAACAAGATTACAAATCTATGTACAAAAAGGAACCAGGTGATTCTGGAACCACGGACTTAAGTAATTGTATCATAAATCTCCATATATGTGTAGGACCAGCTGATTTATAATTGTTACTAAATAGGATTAAACTGATATTCAATGTTTAATCAATTTAATTATTTACAACAAGAGGCCTAAACAGTCATCTGACAATCAAACGATTTATCCACTATATGAATTATCCATTTGAAATTTGAAAAGAAGGTTGCTGGACTTCTCTATAACTGATTGCCTTCCCCAATGGTGTTTCAGACTAAATTTGGTTATAATGCATTTAAGCATTAAGGACCATTAGTGACCTAAAGTAAGATTTTTATTACCTTCTATATGGGTCCCAATACCAGGGCCCCTACCCCTACTCTACACTTACTAACCCCCTTGACTAAAGCATTAAGGAGGAGTAAATCTTTTCTAAAAGCAAAATTTTGACCACAGCACAAAACAGAGGATAAAGCATGATGTTAGATGAAAGGTTATTGAAACCCTGCTGATCTGATGACCTTTAAACTGTTTTATGTATCAGTATTTTAGGTACATTGCCTAAACAAAATCTATCCCATTCATTACTTTGAATAGCTTAAAACAGATTAGATAAACGCTACTTTCTAACTGAATCTGAAGAGAATGACAGTGGTATATTTTGTGTTCAATGAATACTTTTACAATAGAAACAAAACTTTTTGAAGAAATAAATAACAGAGCTGCAATATACAAGTAAACTTTCAGTAACACATAAATAACGTTTTCAACAAAAAGTCATTTTCGAGGCAAATTCTTCTTGGGTTTAAGAGTACGTCGGTATATAACAGTTCTGGGAGGAGATCCTGTCCTTGAAGGTGAAAAATCACGGGATGAAAGTTTAGGAAGGCCATCACCAAAGTTTGTCACTCCCCCGTCAGTTGCTGACCTTGATTCTTCCTCGTTACCATCACTGGCTGTTGACAGGACTGGAGCACTAGATCGTCGGGTTATCTGCTGTGATGTCTCTGTAGAATCTGATACTGGTGTGGATGAGTTAGTGGCTGATTGAGAAACAACAGATTCAGAAGTGCTTGAAGTGGCTGTGATGGCAGCACTTACCACTGGCTTGAAAATGTTTTGGTTGTTTGGAAAAATGAAACCACTTGAAGTTTTGGGTTTCACACCAAATGTCAAAGTTGTTACACTTGGAGATTCAGTCTTTGAACCAGATGCTCCACCTGCTGTTTGTTTGGATGGATTATCTCCCTTAATTGAAATATTTGACTGCTTGCTGAAATTGATGTTAGAAGAATGAGGCATGCTGGCTGGCTTTTCAGCTGTGCTGAGTGCTGAAGGAGAGTAGGGAGGTAAACTTTGACCAAGAGAAACTCGAAATGAAATAGCTCCACTTGAAGCACTTCCTGAACTGGAATTCAAATTATTTGAATTTCCAGAAAAAACTGGAATTTTAACCTCGAAGGGTGTATTTTGATTGATGGAGGGAGAAATAACAGAAGATGACATAGGAAAAGTTTGTGTATCTGAGAGAGAGAGCTTGTCAAGTCCCGAGGTAACAGTAGCTACACTGCTCTGGGGAGCAGCACTGTTCACTGACACAGATATACTACTGGCCATGGAACAGGACTCTGACACTACCTCCATAGGCTGTTCCTGCATGGCAGACATCACATTACCCGATTTACTGAGGCCTGAGACTGACTTCCTCGGTAAAAAATCAGATGTAGTTAATACTGGATACTTCCTTGTTGTCTCCCCTGGTCTAGCTCCAGACATGACTGACTGAGCACCACTTGGATCTGTAGAGCTCTCAAATTTAAAAGTAGAGCTTGTACTTGTTGGTTTAAGAGGCATAGCTGTTTGTATAGTGGAAACGGGCCTCTGTGTTGTCATGGTTACACTTGTTGGAGCTCTCACTACATTGGGGGGACCTCCGTTCCCTGAAAGAGACAGACTAAATAGCTTTGTTCCTCCCCCAGATGGGAAAGAAACATCAACACTGTTGTCAGAGCGTCTAGATTTTGGAACATTGATAGAACCACTGGTACTGGAAGTATCTGTTTTTGTACTAGTGCTACCCTGAGGCAAAGAAAACAGGCTGGAGGAAGCTGCACTTGACTGCTGAAAAAATGAGTCCAATCCAGGGACAACAGGTGTTTTGGCCATTTCTTGTGACAATTTCCTGCCAGCTTCCCATGACCCTGTGGCAATTTTAGTTCCTGAATCAAATCCTGAATCAAAACTGGAAACTATTGGTGTTTTTGTCAATCCTGGTGAGTCTCGCTCGGCACTGCTGCCTCGACTACTGAATCCCACTGATACTGGCTCTGACTGACTCAGCACTGGCATTTGCAAAGGCACGAGGGGCATCAATGGCCTGGCACCGTCCCCTCCTGGAAAATTCAATAACAATTTAAATATCACACTTTCATACTGACTATTATAAATATCTGCTTTCATAGATAACTTTTTTAAGAATAACCATATAGAGACCTTATTTGGTTATACAATCCAAAGAATAAAAGTAAGGAAAACAAAATAAACTATATTACTACATAGCAATGTTTGAAGCTTCTTTTTGACTCTGTCACTATATACATTGTCTCATCATACCTCACACAATTTTACTTTGTCACTATATAGATTGTTTCATAATACCTCACACAATTTTACTTTGTCACTATATAGACTGTTTCACGATACCTCACACAACTTTGTCACTATATACACTGTTTCATGATACCTCACACAATTTTACTTTGTCACTATATAGACTGTTTTACGATACCTCACACAACTTTGTCACTATACAGACTGTTTCACAATGCCTCATACAAAACATATTATAGTCTTACAAATAACTGCATTCATTGTTTGCAACTTCCTTGGCTCTATACAACACAGAGAACAAATATTTATAAATTATACACTATGTTTTTTATAAATCCTTTATAATTGTTAAAATGGAAGACATATTTTTTTCATTCTGAAATTTCAAACATTTACTAAGGAATTACTCTAATGTAAGTCTTTAATATATTTTCAACTTGTCTTGAGAAAAATCTTACACTTTGAGAGGAAGAGATTGTGAACAGACTGACAATGAAGAGTGTTATTACACTAGAGTGTTTCTATCTACCCATATCCATCCTATTCCCCGATGTAGTATACAAACCTGTTTTTTGCCATGATAGCTCTGAAATACTGTTCTCTACATTGTGTTTCTGTAGTAACCAAGCAGGCATATCTACTGCCGGCATGTCATTGGATGAAAACCAGGCCAGGTCAAAACACAGCAGACTGTTTAACTGTTTTTCAGAATCCTGCATCAGCTGTATAAATGAATTTACATAGTACTTAGTTCAACCGTATCTAAAACCCCAAACTCTTCAAATCTGCTTAGATTTCACCAAAACATTGACAGCTGATATATCCAAATATCTAACTGGATTCAATAATGATTTTGTTAACACTGAAGTTAGCCATGCAGAAAAGCCTACATATGATATTCTATAAACACACATCAGGGTTTTCTCTACTGTACTATACCTACATATCTGACAGTATGCCAGTATACAAAGCATTCTCCTTCTAATTTATACCACAGGTTTATTTACCTGCTGAATTCTTTTTTCTCTTCCTTTTTCCAAAACAATTTAGAGTAGTATTAGGGATGTCAATTCGATAGAAATTAATATTCAAATATTTATCTGACTCAGTATTCAAATATTTGAATATTTCATTTTCATGTCAATTCCAAATTAAAATGTCTGCAGATGATAATATTGGATGTTCATATTACCTGTATTTCATAATTACTGTCCTTAATTCTTCAACAGAAATGGCACAATGGAATGCTGATGAAAGTGACTGACAATACTGTTAACACCTAAGTTCATGACAGTATTACATGTACAGCTTTGATCTTTGTTGTTTCACATGCATGAGTTGTGAACCTTACCTGGATAGTGGTGATTCAGGCCCTCAGACTAATTAGTGTCAAGATGAGTTGTACAGGTGTACAACTTTGAACACTAATAATACTTTGGTAATTTAGCTGACAAAATTCCATTAAGAAATTCCAACAATTCATTGACAGTAAACAGATTAACTTAAGTTATCTTCCCAAACGTTGATATCATACAAATGTGAAAACAACTATGCAAGTATTATTAATTACTCGAGTACTGCACTACTGAACGAATATTTGAATATTCCTTGACATCCCTAATATGTACAGTATAATATACACAAATACAGAACAAATACCACAAAAATATAAGATAATGGGATTCTTATACAAAATAATGTTTATCCCTGTGCATTGTATTACTGCTGGAAACCAGAACAATGACATAGCACAGCAATCACTGTGGTCGCTTTGGAGAAAAATGGTCACTTATGTCCATGGTACCCTTCACCATACTGACTGTTTAATATGTTCCTGTATTAAGTGGCCTTGACCTTGACCATACTAAGCTTTTCAAAATGTTACTGTATTTACTGACCTTGACCATACTGAGATTTTCAAAATGTTCCTGTATTTACTGACCTTGACCATACTGAGCTTTTCAAAATATTCCTGTATTTACTGACCTTGACCATACTGAGATTTTCGATATGTTCCTGTATTTACTGACCTTGACCTTGACCATACTGAGGTTTTCAAAATGTTCCTGTATTTTCAAGTGTCCCAGTATTTACTGACCTTGATCCTAAGACTGATGTCCTTGGTACCCTTGACCATACTGAGTTTTTTGAAATGTTCCTGTATTGTTGTCTGGAGGTTCTTGTACCGCCTTAAGTGGTCCTCAACTGGCCTACGAATGTCCTGGATATCATTACCAAGAAGACGGGTCAGTTCCTCCTGGCGACTGTTAAGGAGAGAGACAAGGGAGGCAATCTCCAACTCCAGTTGTTTTTCCACCTTCTTCTGATTCTCCTGTTAGTATGAGGAACATTAAACGTGCATCCTAAACTAAAATGAGTTATTGCCCCTTGTGTATATATCACATCAATACAACAACAACAACAAACAAAAAAGAACAGTTTTGGAGACAAAAATAGTGTGTTCAGATTTTGAAGAGTTGAATAGTCATAGTTAAGATTTAACCAGGGTCTACTGACAAAAGGTACACAGTAATGCTGGTATACAATGGCATTCAAGTTATCTTGTATTCTAATTAGTTTTTCTGACTCAGTCTTACCAATGCCCCTTGATCACACTTTTTTATCTTCCATAAATGATGAATTTATCGATATCAAATAACATCTAATATACCAATGAAAAAAAACTGCCTGTATAAATAAAATGTATCAGAATATCTCCAATAAAGTTCTTACCAATTACTTAAAAAGAATTATGTTTATTAGTATCAAAAGCTTACGGAATTGGTTTAGAACTTTTTGGTCTTGGCAACGCATACTAAGAGAAGTCTAACTTTCTTGTATCTATGGGTAGTATTCTATTCACTGTAGCAAAAAATCAGAGAATTTTGCCAGGAACATGTCGCATAAGGCAAAAATAAATGTTTGTGTGTTATTGGCATGCTAGTTGGTGGAAATGTCAGAATAATGTGGCAAGACAATTTGAGGTTCACATTAATAAGTCTTTTTAGGAGGCATATCCAGCAGACAAATACGTCACGAGACCCTCTTTGAACATGACCTCATTGTGTGAAGCTACGTTGGCAAGATACCTATATAGACCTCGCATTTGTGTGATTGGTTTCAGACCTCTTCATTGACTACTAGAAGCATTCCAGGACTTAAACAGATCAGTTCCATAGCCATATGAAACAGATTGCGCGAGACCAACATCAGCCCATGATGTCTTGCTATCCTTTCAGATTTGCTACAGAGTTGGGCACTTAGCATTATGCAGGATACATTTGCAATTTACCAACTGGGACTGAAGTGCTATTCACAGACAGGTCCAGATTTCACCTTTATAGCAGTGATAGTCTTACCATCAGCTGCAAGGTCATTACAGTGATATTAGTATAATTCAGCTTTGTCAGTTCAGTGCAGGACGTTATCATTTGTGTGGCATTACAATACATGGAAGGACCCCTTTGGTTAAAGTGGGAGGCAACTTGACTGGTGTGCATTACTGTGACAAAATCCTATGTCAATATGGTCTTCCATTTATCCGTAACAGCCAGTATAACACCATTTTGCAGTCGTCTAGCGGGCTACGTTCAAAATTTCGCCATAAATAATCATAAATATACAATTATGATCATCGGGTATCCACCTCAAATTTATGACATTTGTAAACTGTACATTTCATTGTTTTTTATTTCTGACTTAGTCTATAACGTGAATAATGCACATCATCTTCTAAGTCTGAATCAAATGCATGATGGTATCTCCTTGGGATCATGCATGCACTTACAGCAATCTACATAGGTTTCAGGTTTTGAGGGGGGAATTTTCCCGGACCCCCAACTCACACACCAAGCCTTTGGCCTCGCTTTATCCAGGTCTACCAGATTTTTTTTCTATGGATGGTCCTCTTGTCTACCAGTTTAAAATGTGTTGAACACTGACTGTATCACCAGATTTGTCTCTAATCAAGCATGTTTTGGTTGAAATAGAACAGAAGTCAAACCCTCTGTTGATGTCTTATGCACTATGTAGTACAATGTCAGACATATTGCAGAACATTCCCAATATATTTCAGCATAATTTGATCACTTTCATGTAAAGTTAACATGTAGCATGCATCAATTCAAATAGTGGTCATTCACTTGTGAATCTGGGTTTGTATTCCTTTTGGAGGCTATAACTTTCAATATTGACTGAATGATAGTCTGATTCACAGGCATCATTATGAAGATAAAGCAATGTAGAGAAAAATTGGGTACAAAATATAATTTATTATTTTAAGTATGAGTTTACAAATTTAACAATCAAACTACAGTTTCTTTTATCCAGCAGTATATATCAACTGATATAAGCACTGGAGGTCCTTAAGAAGTGTGCAGGTAAGTTAGAGACTGAGCTCAGAGACTGTGACATCACAGACTTTGAACTCAGAGACTGTGAAATCACAGACTTTGAGCTTAAAGATTGTGAAATCTGAATTTGAGCTCAGAGACAGTGAAATCACAGACTTTAAGCTCAGAGACTGTGAAATCTTAATTTTAGCTCAGAGACAGTGAAATCAGAGACTTTGAGCTCGGTGACAGTGAAATAAGAGACTCTGAGCTCAGAGACTGTGAAATCTTAATTTTAGCTCAGAGACAGTGAAATCAGAGACTTTGAGCTCGGTGACAGTGAAATAAGAGACTCTGAGCTCAGAGACTGTGAAATCTTAATTTTAGCTCAGAGACAGTGAAATCAGAGACTTTGAGCTCGGTGACAGTGAAATAAGAGACTCTGAGCTCAGAGATTGTGAAATCAGAGACTTCGAGCTCAGAGACAGTGAAATCTGAATTTGAGCTCAGAGACTGCGAAATCGAGAAACTATGAGATCTGAGATTGTGAAATCACAGACTTTGAGCTCAGAGACTGTGAAATCTGAATTTGAGCTCAGAGAATGTGAAATCACAGACTTTGAGCTCAGAGATTGTGAAATCACAGACTTTGAGCTCAGAGAATGTGAAATAACAGACTATGAGCTCAGAGACTATGAAATCAGAGACTTTGAGGTTAGAGACTATGAAATCACAAGCTTTAAGCTCAGAGATTGTGAAATCAGACTTTGAGCTCAGAGACTGTGAAATCAGACTTTGAACTTGAGGTACAGTGCAACTTTGTAGGCATCAGCAATATACAAATGGATATTCATCATAACAACTGATATATAAATGTTTCCAATTACCTTTTTATCAACATCAATAATTCTTAATCTAAATACTGGTGTCTACCCCAAGCATACTTACATCTATGCCTCGAATGATGTCTTCCAGCAGCTGTATGCGATCATTGAGAGGAATCACTTTCTTCTTTACTTCTGTCAGTTTACTGGATATAGTGGCCTGAAACAGGACAGGATGAGAACATCTACATGTACGTTAAAGGTCTTCCTATTCCATGGTAGGGTTGGTTCAGACTTATAGCACTTAAGACAGCTATTATAACACTTCATTCTGTATATTACAATGTTACACCTGTAAACTAGTGTTCATACATGTAAATGTCTATCACATGTTGGCAATAGAAAAATGTTATGAAAGTTTTTAGTGTCAGGTACACAAGTCCAATTAAAATAAAGCTGTTGTACATGTCTAAACAGTGTACCCCGAACATTTCTGTTTTGTTTATTTTGTTACTATAACAGGTTCACAAAGATACAATTTACATTTAACACCTGTATCGTTTCATGTAATGGTTATAAAGCCCACCAAGTTTAAGTGAAATTAGTGTAAAACATTACGCTGATAAAGCCTAAAAAGTTTCAAAAATATTGGTAGAAAACTAGGAAAGAAAATCTCCAGTCAAAATCAACACAATGAAAACAAGGGGCAATAACTCCTATAAAAACAATCAAATCACACAGTTGTCCAAGAAAATATAAATTTATGTTGAGCTGAATAAGCTTACCAAGGTTTAAAAGATCAAATGATAACTGTAGAAAGAAATCTCCCGACAAATAAAGTTTGAGACAGACAGACAATGGTATACCATAACACATCCTAATTTTTACAGGTGTATAAAAACAAAATGACCACCCTGATGACACATACATTGCATGCCTTAATTAATAGATATATACAGTATGAACATTTTATATCATCTCAGATTTAGTATTTTTTTATCTTGGGTCAATGGAATGTCTACAGAATGGTTTTTGTACATTGTGTGTACAATGTTGTCGAGTCAAATACACTTGTATGACCCATATGACAAATACAAATTTTTAGGCATATAATTGAATGATGAAGTCAACACTCCAACACTAGGTATATAGATATATAAATTACAGTAAACAAACGTATATGTATGACCTAAATGTTAAAGTTGCCCAAAGCCAACAATGCTATAAATGTTGATAAGACAGTAGTCATATCCGTCTACCTGAAGTGACCTCTCACTAAACACAATAGGATGTCTGTGCCCTTACAGTGGTGGTTCATGTGGTGAAAATGAAAATACACAGCATGACCTTAATAAATTAAATGTTGTCAGCAAATAATCTGTTATGTATTCAAAAAACAAATGCTTACACAGCTGAATAGCTTTAGAATATTTTGCTGTACTTTGTTTAAGGATTTTGTGTATACGTAGTATATAACTTTAAATATAGATAATAAATGCATGGATTAAATTGCTAAATTATGAAACTAACACTACAATTTTATGAAACACAACATACAAATCATACCTTAGCTTGTTGATTCATCATCCAATTACATATTTATAATCTTCCTGTCCTGTTCTTCACAGCACTACATAAAACATTATATATTTATAATCTTCCTGTCTTGTCCTTCACAGCATTACATAAAACATTACATATTTATAATCTTCCTGTCCTGTCCTTCACAGCACTACATGTAAAATTACATATTTATAATCTTCCTGTCCTGTTCTTCACAGCACTACATAAAACATTATATATTTATAATCTTCCTGTCTTGTCCTTCACAGCATTACATAAAACATTACATATTTATAATCTTCCTGTCCTGTCCTTCACAGCACTACATGTAAAATTACATATTTATAATCTTCCTGTCCTGTTCTTCACAGCACTACATAAAACATTACATATTTATTATCTTCCTGTCCTGTCCATCACAGCACTACATAAAACATTACATATTTATAATCTTCCTGTCCTCTACAGTACTACATAAAACATTATATATTTATAATCTTCCTGTTCTGTCCTTCACAGAACTACATAAAACATTATATATTTATAATCTTCCTGTTCTGTCCTCTACAGAACTACCTAAAACAATATATATTTATAACCTTCCTGTCCTCTACAGCACTACATAAAACATGGTATAATTGATGGTTGTCTATAGTATGTAAGCAGTACATATACATGTACCTGATTAACAGAAGACAAAAAATTAAATGCAATAAACCAAGAACCTCTAACTGTAGTCAAATTTTACCAATGTAAGAAATTTGTATCTCATCATCATCAACAAAGTTAAATACAGTAAGTATACTTTTTATTTATATGCAGTCCAGCTTCAAATTTAAATCCTTTTCTGAGCTTTTGCCCCCTATAAAGACAACAATATTTACTGCTGCTTGACAGGACTTTAACCTCAGACCTACTTAAAAATTTAACATGGGGTGCTTTATCAAATCAAAAGCTCAACAGCTCTGTGTTATCTGGTATTCACCTGCTTTGTAGTGGTATAATCATAGGTTGACTTAACATTAACTTATATGATATTGTATCATCATGAGTTCAGCTGTGTGTGAGTTACACAATTATCGCCTAATAGCATGTTTATGTGTAAAATGAATAACATTAAAATATAATAGTGTAACAAATATCACTGTGGTACATACTTGATTGTATACAAATTGTACATAGTTTTTTCATCTGTACCACTTGGTAAATTAAACAATTATTTCTTGATATGAAAACATTTCAAAGGTTTGAAAAATATGATAGTATCACAAGTTACTTGACTATCGCAATAATATCACAATAGTAGTTTTACTATAGCAATACTATCATAATAGTTTTGTATGGACTTAATAGTCACCACTACTGCTTTGCAACTTATAAATAAACTCATAGCATTATTTACAAACTAATGAGTATTACCAGTACAGGATCTTAACTGATTACTTCACTCCAATTTATACTAGAATTTCATTATACCTGGAGGTATGATGCATGCTCCTTTATCTGAGCACAACGATGAGCCATTTTTGACCCCTTCTCAATACAACAGGCACAGTCTTTACACACAGCAAAATCACAGGTCATGCAATAAAAGGTCATTGGTTGATTATGCATTTTGCATATAACTTCGGTTATATCTAAATCACAATTCCATGATGCTTCACTATAAGGCATAGCTCCTTTTGACTTGTAATGAGAGATGATGTTTTCAAGTGTAAGATTTCCAGGTAATCCATCCAGACCATTGTCCAAGGACCAATGTCTCTGACAGAGAGGACAGTCGATATTGACACCAGGTGGACGCCTCATACGGAAATTTTGTTTGGCATTAATAATTCCCTCTAAACATTTCTTACAGAAATTATGGCTGCATGGTAGCATAAGGGGATTGTCAAAAAACTCTAAACAGATTCCACAAGTTAATTCTCCTTCCATGTTAACTATTTTCAGACGTAATAAATGAATTACACCTTTGATTTAACCATACACGTCATTTTTTCCGTTAACTTAGAAAAAACATGGTGTCTCTGAGTAGATCTGTATCAGAATTATCAAATCCCCATCCAAGCTGATAATTCTTGAACCCTCTGCAACATCTTCAAATTTGGGACACACATTCTTGGCACCGGGATTTGCAGAAAATCAATATAAACCCCAAATTAGCCTATTTTAGCGAGACGCAAAGTCCTATATATGCGTGCAACAAACCCGTTGCTATTTTCTGACGGTACAGGAAATAATTCATCTTGGTTTCGGTCAACAAATTTTCGTTTTTACTGCGATCGCCGTTCTTTTCAAGCTCTACTTACAGTGATATTCCATCTTATGATCAAGCGTTTAGGAAGATTATGTTTGGCTACAGTAAGAGTATGACCGTATAACGGAAACACGATTAATATCCGGATGTTATATTCAAGCGGCAGGGAAGGAAAACTCTCGGTTTTGAGCCCTGCGTAAGACATGAATTAAAATCATGTCTTCTTAAATAATTGTTCACAATTTTTTTCTTAATTGAATTAGTTCAAAACGAACATTTTATTTATTTTTATCGAAGTAATAATATGTACTTTTTGAAATAGGAATCGTCTGTCAATTTATGGTCTCAAAAGGCACTTCGAAAATGATGATGCATAGCTAAAATTGTATTTCAACTTTCAGAAGAAAAAATATGCTAACCAAAGTCAAACTATTTAAACAGGCGACAGAGACATCGATATCGAGTTTGTAAGTAGGACAGATACAGATGTAGAGGTAAAATGAGTTAGTGGCACTGTGGATACAGAAGTCAAGGTTGCAAATGAGACTGAAATTGTAGAGATACAGAGGTAAAAGTTGTATTCTCACTTTTTTTTTTCATCATTGGAATTAGTTTTATTCCTATCAGCTGTATTTTTCACTTGAGTTGTTGCTTTGGCTGTTTAGATAACATAGAAAGAAACAGGCTATTTATGCCATTATGCACTCCGATTCGGCTATTCCTGATTAGTTCAAACCGTAAATTTCCCAATTCGCAATCGTGTAAACAGGGATTTATCGCAATCGTGTAAACAGGGATTTCCAGCAGTGTGTTCATTTTGTTTTAAGTCGCTTACAGCAAACTTTACATAACTACTCACGTAGAATGCAAGCGCGCGCACACACACACACACACACACACACACACACGCACGCACTATGGTGACACTATCATTCAGAGGTACACACTCAGGCAAGGTGAAACCATCATACAGAGGTATAAACACTCCAGGCATGGTAACACCGTCATACAGAGGTATAAACACTCCAGGCATGGTGTCATCATACATAGATATACACACTTCATGTATGGTAACACCATCATACAGAGGTATAAACACTCCATGTATGGTGACACCGTCATACAGAGGCATAAACACTCCAGGCATGTGTCATCATACAGAGATATACACACTCGTGTATGGTGACACCATCATACAGAGGTATAAACACTCCAGGCATGGTGTCATCATACATAGATATACACACTTCATGTATGGTGACACCATCATACAGAGGTATAAATACTCCATGTATGGTGACACCGTCATACAGAGGCATAAACACTCCAGGCATGTGTCATCATACAGAGATATACACACTGGTGTATGGTGACACCATCATACAGAGGTATAAACACTCCAGGCATGGTGTCATCATACAGAGATATACACACTCCATGTTTGGTGACACCATCATACAGAGGTATACACACTCCATGTATGGTGACACCATCATACAGAGGTATACACACTCCATGTTTGGTGACACCATCATAAAGAGGTATACACACAGGGTGCAATGTTACTCTAGGCCAAACCAGTCTCTTCACTTATTCTCTTAAATGTCGAAAGTGAGGAAACTGCAATCTGGCTTTGGTGCGTACTTACACACACTATGGGAAAGAACCTGGAATTTAAAGCAACAAAAGCCACATTGCGCTCTCCTTATATATTACCTGGGCTCCCTGAAGCTTCAAGTACTATTTTAAGAAAACATGGAGGTAAAACTCAGATCCTTGCATCAATGTGCACACTTTTGATACAACACCTTTTCTTTTATGTACCAAATACATGTTTCTGGTTATTATGTTTGTGGTAATCCTTATTTAGACATGTGCTAAGGTAAAGGTTATGTTGTCCCATTATTTGTGTCTATATCTGCTTTAGTCCATGTCCCTGGATGTTGTTTCCTGCCTTGAGGCCTAGTCTGTCATGTCATAGTTATAATGGTGTGTAGCCTGACGAACATTCCCTTCAGTGTTGGGCTGTTCTCAAACCTCAATTTACTGGGGTAATAAAGGCATTTTCAGTACATAAAAAGATGCTGCATTAGGCCTACAGTGTGCAATTTGTCAGGTACTCAACTGTCACAGGCAAATCAGTCAGTAAATAGCCTTAATATGCTGATTGGACATTAAATTCACTGTGACCTCAGCAGCAAATAATGGAAACAAAGCAGTTTGTTGGTCTTTAAAAAACAATACCAAACAAAGAAATAAATAAGTATCTGTATTCAACTTCATGGAACAATGATACACATATTAACAATTACTTTATTTCCCACAACATTCACATGCATGTCTTTACAGGTGGTCCAAGTCACATTGTACCAAAACAAATTCACAATAAACTGCTAATGGCAATAAGGTTGGATTGTTGCTATGTGTCCATAACATTTTTTATGCAAACCAGACCTGAACCAATCAGCTAACCCAATCATTATAAATACAAATGGACGTAAGTTGAAAACTGGGTAAAGCTGCAGAAAATGTAGGTCAATTCTTCATCTAAAGCTTAATGAAACCTTCATGCAATTAATAAATCAGCAAGGTAATTTAAGCCCAACTCTCAAATTAAACTTGCCGCAACCTTTCAAAGAATTTGGCCAAAAATCAAGAGTAATACGTCCCAAATATTTCAGGAGTTTAAAATTCAAAATATTTTTACAATTTGAGTTTACGTTATCCAAGTTTAACCTTGAAAGAACCTTCAAACAATAAATCAATAATGCAACTAAATTCCAACCTTGAAATAACCTGCCCAACTACACACCTTTTGATACAAGCCAAAAGTACAAAACATGGTTAAAAAAAAAAACAAACTATGTTCACAAGTTGAGTTTAAAATATCTGTGTTTATCTTTGAATGACCTTCTATAGAACTTTCATAAGGCACCTCAAGACCCTTCCATATATGAAGAGTATTGGCTTCAAGCATATATGGGTCTGGAGAAGAAAATTGTTGAAAGTTTAGGCCATTTTGATCTTCAGACCTTTGACCTTTGAGCCCATGACCTTGGAATTTAGCAAAAATATTCCTTTCATTTGTCCCTACAACTTTTATTTGCAAATGCCTATACAAAAAGATTTTATATTATAACAGTTTTGGAGAAAATTGGTGGTGTAAGATCTCCTACTTGCAAATGACCTTTGACCCTCAAAGATTTACAAATATTTAACAAATTAGTCCCTACAACTTTCAAATGCATAAGTCTATCAAAATGTTCACAGTTTGATAGCTAATTAGCAGTTATTTGCTTTTTCTGGACTTTGGGCCTTGCAATATGGCCAAATTACCCATTTGGGCCCCGCCCTCAGTCCCCCTAGGGGTCAGCCTCACCATTTGTATAATTTTGAATCCCCACTACCTCAGGATGCTTTCAGTCACATTTGGTTCAAAAACCATCTATTAGATTCAGAGAAGACGTCCTTTAAAGAAATACGGCCAAATTACCCCATTTGAACTTTAGAGAAAAAAAAAAATATTTCCATTTTTGGCCCACATACAGCATTCTCTGTGTTCTAACACAAATATGAAGATCAAAACACAAAATGTCTGACAAACATGACAAACAAATGAAAATGCAGAACATGTATAAGAGGAAAGTGAACATTCGATGGAGCTGCAAATACCTACAGCTATTGTAGATCTACAATAACAGCTAACATTCAGTATGATTTGTACAAGTTACATTTTTTATATCCTATTCAACTACTAGTGGATCAAAGTTAAATGCATTTATATGCACTATCTGAACTTTTTATTGAATATATGTTTCATTGATTTTAAGTTATGTGGTAAACAAAATCACATGTTTACATTACCTCGGGGCACTGCATAGGCTGTTTTACAAGCTAGAAAAGTATGGGATAACTGTTTGAAACTCATATATTTTTCTCTGAATTTATCTGAAAAATGCATTTTTAGTTTTAATTAAAGAATTCTTTTTAAAAAATGGTATTATAAATATAATAAAAGAAACCTAGAGAAATCAATAGGTGCCAGACATGTCTCATCGTTTTATTAACCAGGAAGTAGAAAGTCTATATCTCTAACACATAACAAGGGTCATTTTGGTATTGTCTAGATTCACTGAATATCAAACAGCAATATATTACAAGTCAAGTATTTGCGCATTAACAGAATATCTAGCCTTCCTACTGGCAGCTATTCCGAACTTTTCGGAAAATAAATCTAAATCAAATCTGGTATGAGTACGTTTTTCCGATTATCATGAACTTTGTTTACATCCTATCTTTTGTCCTTGCTAAATTATCTATGTTTATTTGACCATTCTAAAAGGTCTATGTTGAATAATCATGCAACTAGTTCAAAGGTCAGGAAGACACTGAATGAATGTTTGGTGTATTGAACAACATCAAAGCAATTCACATTATCATTTAAAAAATATTTCTGATTTTTATTTTTTTACAAAACTGAAGCCCTCTGTATGTTGAATAAGAGGAAAGAGATAAAAACTACTTATGTCTACCGTTATTGACATTCCATATTTGGAATAAAATATTCAGACATAACGGTCTCAGGTAAAATCAACAGATAATTGAATGTTTTGTTCAATAAATCAATAGTTTATTTTGATCTTAATAGATCAATGTCACATAATTTCTATCTTTCTCTGATAAAATACTGTAACATCATAAGCAAACCCGTTACACCCTTTTAACCGTATCAAAGTATACTATAATTATTGTTATTAGACTGGATTCAAATTATATAAATGTAGTAAAACTGTAAATGTAGAATGAATACAACTTTGTCGAAGGATGAACGTGTGGATTGATAGACTGGATAAGAAAATAGGTGAATTTTCAACGCTAATCATGTATTGGGACCTTGAAATTATAGGGATGCAACTCTTTCAGTAATGAAACACTGTTTTTCTGGATTAGTATATTCATTATTCTTACTATGGTAACATATTCGTATGCCATGAAAAAGAACAAAATTTTAATAGTTAATTTAGTTTAATTCTCTCTCTCTCTCTCTCTCTCTCTCTCTCTCTCTCTCTCTCTCTCTCTCTCTCTCTCTCTCTCTCTCTCTCTCTCTATCACACTCACACACACCTTCACCCACATACACCCACACCCTCCCCAAAAAAAAAAAAAAACACACACACACACACACACACACACACACACACATATAGTCATATATAATTTCACTTTATTTGTCATCATTATCGCTAGTTCGCTTTTCTGGGCTTCTGAGATAAGTCATTTACAGGTACATTTGTATGCTTCACTGAAACTCCACTGAAACACTGAAAGTGTTCGCTCCTGCTTTACAGGTAGTTTTATGTGATTTTTGCATCTTCCATGTGTTTAACTGTAGTAGATCTGTTTGAGAGGTGATAAGCTGGCACGCAAAACACTTAACATTGGTTTTATAATGCTGTACTTTAGTTTCTGTTGATTTTTTCAAACGTGTTTACACGATGTCTTTTGTATTATTTATCTATGTATTTATCAGATGTCGCTATTTCTACGAGATACCATGGGTTACGTCCCCTTAGCGTTTATCGAGTGGTAGACATGATAGCTCACAGGTATAATGGGCAAATTATGGATGAGTGATTTTATCAAAGTACTATTACAGACAACGTAGGTACCATTTACGCGGAGACCCGTACAGACATGGTGCAACGCGGTATGTCCTCAATAAGTGCATGTGAGTTTATTTATCATTATTTTCTACTTTTGTTTGTTTGTTTGTTTTATGCATATTATTAATGTGAATTTCACCATTTTACCAACTTAATGCACTAATAAGTCGCCTTTCACCAGCCGTCCGGGGTTCGATTCCCGGAATGGATGAGAAAATGCATGGGGTCACCTGCCCGACTACGTGAGTTTATCCCGGGTACTTCGGTTTCCTCCCACAGTAAGACCTCTCGCGAGCTTCCATCCGAGCTAACAAGAGTGATGAATATAAGTTGGAAACAGGACTTTATTTTCACTGTCTTTTCACGAAATGTTTTTACTGTCTGCAATTTAGGGGTCTGTTAGCATTACTCGATGGTGTCACAATATCTCAGTGAAAGCCAAGCTATTGTTGACAGGTCGCAATAGGAGCTTTGACAGTTAGACTAAATACCATTGGTCAGAGGCCGAAATGCTACTCAATGTCATATGAAAAATAGAATTTGATTGGTTAAGAGACGTGTCGAGAATTCTTTACCAATAGTGTCCACGACTTTTCTTGTCACTTTCGAACAAGACGCCGATGAAAGAAGACAGTTAAGAATTCTCGTTATTGTCTAAAGATTTAGAACCTGCACGTGACATTGGAGCACTAAGAGCTAATTCCCAGGGAAGCACCTGTGTCACAGTACATTATGTGGTGTCTGGTATTTTGAGGACATGTTTGACTCGTTCTAGTATTTTAAGATAGCTGCATAATGTTTTAACTATATCCTAGTAATTTTATGGACATGTTCCCCCCCCCCCCCCACATACACACACACTCTCTCTCACCCCCTCCCTCTCTCCCTCTCTCTCCCCTCCCTCTCACTCTCACTCTCTCTCTCTCCCTCTCTCTCCCCACCCCCCCTCTCTCTCTCTCCATAGGCATGCTACTTTCATATCAAAAACATTAAAGTCCATGCGAACTAAATGTACCTGACAAGGCGTGTCGACATCGTATATCACCGTATATCAGGCGTGACCATGTTCCATCATAGATAATACTGATCTCCTTTTATTTCAAAAAGGCGATTTTATGTACATCTTACAGTCACTAATTGGTATACGCACCTGACCGCAGTAGGTTCAAAATAGCAAATACAAGTTTTAAAAATAAAGTTATAGTAATTCGTACTTCGTGTAAATACGGGCAACTGCTTTGAACTAAGAGTAAAATGGCTATCCGACCCAGGTTAACAGCTTAACCGTATTGTGAACATACTGTGAACGGACTTCAAATGTAACTCTCAGGTTTACAGTTGTCCCTATTTGATCCAACTTGACCGTAGTACTAACCGCACTGCCATGTCACTTCGGTCAACACTGCGGTAAACACTATAGCCAAATATACTTATTTACGGTCAGCTATGGTCAAATTCCTTCAACCTACGATTCACAGTACGGTATTGACATACAAGCTCAATATAAGGATGTTTTGCACATATTGAAGAAAAAAATGGCAAACTGCGGCCAAATAAGTGTTCTCGAAGTTCAAACTACGTTTGTAAGTGTACGGTGTAAGTTAGTGTAGTGTCACATAATAGTGTACGGTGTAAGTTAGTGTAGTGTCACATAATAGTGTACGGTGTAAGTTAGTGTAGTGTCACATAATAGTGTACGGTGTTAGTGTAGTGTCACATAATAGTGTACGGTGTTAGTGTAGTGTCACATAATAGTGTACGGTGTTAGTTAGTGTAGTGTCACATAATAGTGTACGGTGTAAGCTAGTGTAGTGTCACATAACGACTGCTCCTTGTCTCATTCTCCTCATTTTAGTTAAGATTATAATTAGGGGAGAGTTATTCACGTTTAACTCCGAAGCATGTCGACATATTAAATTCACGCAATTTAGGCAGTTTTCGTGCATTTTGTTTATATGAGGCATGTTTTGAACTACATGTACTTTCGTCTTACATTTATATTGTTTTGGCAACAGTACTGTCGGCGTTCACTGCGAACACCGGCTTGTTAAACGAATCGTTCACAGCGAACGATCAACTTTTCTCTTTCAGCGGTCAGAAAAAGATCTTGTAGATTACATATACTCACACAATGTGACAGTACCGCATTAGGAATCAGATTACCTGCCCCTGCTAGTGTCTGACAGCAAAGGAAAACGACTAGCAGGTGTATGTAGGGGGATAATTCAAAACTGCCCATACAGTTTGCTTGTAGAGCTGGTGCCAATTCATCAAACCTTGTTGCCTTACTCAAGGAACAAATCCCCATACTAAAGAGGAAATTTGGTAAACCTGTTTATGTTTATTTCTGGGGTGGAACTTGTGATATCACAACAAAGCAAGGTAAATTCATAGACATTGCCGGGAGTTGTGTTAGTACTGTGAACAAAATCATAATTACAAATGTGCAAGAGATTACACAGTTAAACGGGGATGCAAAATTCAGTTTATAGGGGTACCAGTTTACTCTGTGAGTCTCTACAACGACATTAAAGGTCATAAATCTCCATATGAATTCCTCGAATCAGATGATGAAGTTGCCAGACAGGTACGGCTCTTGAATTCTAAAATTGAAAGTCTCAATACTGAACTCGGAACAACAACACTCAAATTTAATGCTGACCTGCGTGACTGCAGAAAGAAAGGGAAAGAGCGCTATTTCATAGACTTACTAGAGGATGGTCTACACCCCGGAGAACTACTAACAAGGAAGTGGGGGTGTCGATTAAGATTGGACATCATAAAACAGTGCTATATTGATAAGGAAGTGCTAGAAGTGGAAGTTGACAAACAGGAACTTTTAGCTTTCGAACAAGCTAAAGGACTAGCATGGAACATCTTGGTGATCAGCCTCCAGAGGAACAGCTGGGGGGTCAGGATGACACGGCGTCATTTGATCCCAAGGTGGCAAATGACACGCTTCTTGTCATAATGAAGAGTTTTGATGAACAACGCGAAACACAAATGGGAATATTTCGTGAGGTTATGAAAGAGTTTAATGAGGAAAAAAGGAAACACCTCGCGGAACATAATGAAATGATGAGGTCTTTCATGCAGGAGGCGCGCCAAGAGATCAGGAGCGCCCTGTCTCAGCAAGCACCACCATTAGCCCAGAGGTCCTTCGTTTCAGACGAGCAACAAGATGGATTTAAAACCACACGGGATCAAAGATCATATGGCGGCTTTGATGAGGAACTGCGAGTGATACGCGAGAGAGAATACTCATATTCAAGCCCAAAATTATTCCCAACTCAGTGGACTGAACAACTCGCTCTCTAGTACACCCTCGGAATGCACGCTTCAGAACGCCTCCACAGGGGCCCAGGGAAAGGCCCGCAGACAAAACTCCCGGTATTTGAAGGAAAAGATGTGGAGACTTTCATTGTTCCTTTTGAAAGACTAGCAGATCGGTATCACTGGTCAGATAGTGAGAGGGTTGATAGGCTGTATGAATGTCTCAAGGGGAGGGCCATGTGGTATGTCTGCTCACTTCCAGAAAACATGAGAAAAGATTCTGAGGCAAAGTCTTGTCCAGCGGTTTGGACGGAGGGACCCTCCAACAACAGCAAGATCAAAGCTGCACGAAATACGGCAACATAGCTTGAGCAACGATGAATTTGGAGAGGAAGTTAGACGCCTAGTTACTTTGGTTTATCCGGGGTAGATTTAAACTTACAGGACCAATTAGCTGCAGAAGCCTTTCTTAAGGGGTACAAGACCTCACGGATAGCATACGACGTTTTGAACAAGAACCCCAAAACGCTCAATCAGGCAATAGAAATGGTAACTTCACAGGAGCACAGCTTTAAAGCCACCCTGGGGAGAGAAAAAGAACTACGAGACAGAGCCCGCAGAGTTTCATGGGCAGATGGGGCCTGTAGTGCGGATACAGATGATGAAGGGGTGCTGAATGCACAGCGTGTTCAAATTCCGCCAACTGCCGCCAGCCGGGATGGACTTGAGGCGAGAATGAAACAACTTGAGGATCTGATTAAAAACAGCTCGCTGGAGTGTCGATCAAGATTCGATCAAACTATGAAGGAACGCCAGTCGGCTACTAAGGAAGGTAAGGAATGTTACCGGTATGGTGGCAAGGGTCACTTTCCGAGAGATTGTAGCTCTGGTAGGTCCAGATCGCCTACACCTCCGCGACATGACGTAAAGATTACCAGGGCCAGCAGAACGGGGAAAGGCATTGTTGTTCCGATAATTGTCAATGGGGAACCTACTGAAGCTGTCATCGACACGGGAGCGAACGCAACAGTTATCTCTGACAGGTGGGCGAAAGAGGTTGGACTCAAGTATGAGAAACCGGGAACGGAAATAAAGTTATTAACAGCGGAAGACGGGGCACAGATGACTGGGGTAGGAGTAGTCACTGCGACTCTCCAACTTGGTGCGGAAGTGAAGAAATTACCAGTGGTGATAGCCCCTATTAGGGATAACATGCTAGTTGGTATTGACCTGCTCCAATCGGTACATGCAGTCATCCATACAGGAGAGAAAAATATTGAAGTCAGTGGGAAGTTAATTCCAGGTCTTTCCCAAATGGCTGATACTGATGTTGCTAGAAGTGTAGTGCGAGTTGATGCTAGCGTGGCGATTCCACCAGGAAGTGAGAAAGTGATAGTGGGTCGGTTGGAAAATCCCTCTCCACCTTCCCAGGCAATATTAGAGACATTCAATCATGTCTTGTCTGTATGAACCAAACTGTTCCTGTGAGAGTCCTTAATCTGAAGGACTGCGAGATCAAACTCTCGGAGGGCACCTTCCTAGGAAAAGTTGAGGAGGTAGATGTTGACCAGAAGTTCAACAACGCAGAGGAAGTTTTCCCTACTGCAGAAACAAAACATTTACAAGACTCTGTAGGTGTGGATCTAGGTGTTCCTTTACATTTGCAGGACCTTTTCTCAGAATCCTCGAATGGCCTAACAAATCCTCGAATGGCCTAACAAATCCTCAGAGACAGAGACTCTGTATGCTTCTAAAGAAGTTCCCTGATATCTTTGCAAAGGACGACTACGACTTGGACACTTTCAGCGGTTTAAAACATCGAATTGACACCGGTGAAGCAAGGCCAATACGCCAGCCAGCCAGGAGAACTCCATTAGGATTCCAAGGCGAAGAAGATAACCACCTTCAAGGACTGATGGAAACTGGAGTTGTCATCCCATCAAGTTCCGAGTGGGCATCACCAGTAGTGCTAGTTCGGAAAAAAGACGGTGGCGTGCGATGGTGCGTTGATTACCGAAAGGTTAATGAAGTCAGTGTTAAGGACGCCTATCCACTTCCAAAAATTGAAGAGTGTCTTGACACCTTAAGTGGCGCAACAATATTTTCGACCATAGATCTGATGAGTGGCTACCACCAAATTGAAGTTGATGAAAGGGATAGGTCAAAAACTGCATTCGTAACAAAACAAGGACTCTTTGAGTACACCAGGATGCCTTTTGGCTTGTCGAACTCTCCTTCCACTTTCCAGCGTGCAATGGAGCTAGTCCTTCGAGGACTCCAGTGGTCAGTTCTCCTGATCTATTTGGACGATGTAATAGTGACCTCTAGATCCTTTGAGGAACATGTGCAGCATCTACGCAAGGTTTTTACTAGGATACGTGAACATGGTCTAAAACTCAAAGCGAAAAAGTGCTGCCTATTCAAGGAGAAGGTACTGTTCCTAGGTCATGTCATTGACGGCAGTGGAATTTCGACTAATCCAAAGTTGGTGGAAGATGTCCTTAAGTGGCCAGTTCCAGGTAATTCTAAGGAGCTTCAGTCTTTCCTTGGTCTTACCAATTATTACAGGCGGTTTGTTAGGGGTTATGCCGAGATTGCTCTACCATTACACGATCTCACAAAGAAAGATGCTAAATTTGAATGGGGAGATCGGCAAACCGAGGCGTTTGAGGCACTAAAGAACTCAATTACCGCCTCTCCAGTTCTGGCTTATCCACTTGACAACTGCATGTTTGTTCTGGACACGGATGCATCAAACCGGAGTATAGGTGCCGTCCTTTCGCAAATCCAGAACGGAGAGGAGAAGGTTGTGGCCTATGCGAGCAGAAGATTGACTCCCGCCCAAGAAAAATACTGTGTGACACGACGGGAACTTCTTGCAGTTGTAGCTTTCTGTACACATTTCAAGCACTACCTTCTCGGCCGTAGGTTCTCACTGCGAACAGATCATAGCGGCCTGTCTTGGCTTTTTCGCTTCAAATCACCACAAGGACAACTAGCAAGATGGCTGGAGCAGATTAGTCAAAGATGCATGTTAATGCGGATGCTTTGTCTCCAGGAAGAGCAAATGCAAGATGAGGATCTAAAACCTTTGCATGCCATAATATGCAATGGAGAGACAATGGCCGAGGAGGAGGCCCAGGCCCGTAGTCCCGCCCTGCGGAAATACCTGCTTACTCTCACACAACTCAAACTGGTACAGGATGTCCTCTACTACCAATGGGAGGATGCTGGACAGGAGTCACTGCGACTCCTGGTACCGTTCCAACTAAGGAAGGAAGTCATACAGGCCTGTCATGGGGCCATATTCTCAGGTCACCAGGGGGAGAAGAGAACCCTTGAGCGAGTGAAGAAAAGCTTTCACTGGCACAGCATGTCAACAGGTGTGGCCATATTTGTCAGAAAATGTCATGCCTGTGCCTCAGAGAAAAAGAACACAAAGACAATGAGAGCATCTCTCCAGACCTACATCAGTGGGGCACCTATGGATAGATTACAGCTGGATATCGTTGGCCCTTTTCCAACCAGTGATGCTGGGAACAAGTATATACTTGTCATTATAGACCAGTTTACCAAATGGGTGGAGGCCTACCCCATCGGGCAACAGGACAGCGAGACGACTGCAAGGAAATTGGTAATGGAGTTCATATCTAGACATGGTACACCTCTGGAGATCCATACCGACCAAGGCAGGAACTTCCAAAGCTCTCTGTTTAGGGAAGTATGCCGACTTCTTGGAGTAGCACAGACCAGGACAACCCCGTACCACCCTTCTTCCAATGGACAGGTTGAACGATTCAATCGCACACTGCTTCAGATGATAAGGTGCTATCTAGACCATGGGCAGGCACATTGGGACGAAAACATACCGCTTCTCTTATCAGCGTACAGAAGTACACCACATCCAGCTACTGGGTTTACACCAAATCGCCTTATGCTGGGCAGAGAGGTCCATGCCCCTTCCGACCTGATTTACAGGGATCTTAAAACCTTGCGCGATCCTTACGATCCCCCCACCTATCTTGATAGGTTGTTAGAGGGAATACACCTAACTGAGCAGGTAGCAAGAAAGACTTTGAAGGCTTCCCAGGTCCACCAGAAAAGATTATACGATTTACGCGCTAGGGAAAGGGAGTACGAACTTGGAGACCTGGTATACGTAAAGAACCAGTCAAGAACACTGGGTCAGTCCCAAAAGCTTCAGCCTGTTTGGAAAGGTCCGTTTGTGATCACCAAGAAGTATGGCCCTGTCGTGTATGAGGTAAGTGACCGCAAGAAGGTGTCTGTTCTTCACCACGATCGTTTGAAGCGCTACTTATCGGATGTCGTCCCAGCCTGAGTCACCAAGTTGAAACATACCCTTGAAACCTCTGTCCTTCCTACAATTGTTGAGGAAGACCACCCTTCCCCTGATGTAAAGGAAACAATGACAGACAGGGAAGTAATCCCTGTTGGGCAGCAGTTCCCCCCATCATATCTGTCTTCCACTCAGGGCGACGTATCGTGCTCTGATCCGAGGGCATTCCTGCCAGCTGGAACTTCCTCACAACAACCAGAACAGGATGGACGAACTTCTCGGTTTGGACGGAAATATAAGGAACCTATACGACTTGACCTTTAGCAGGAGCTAAAGGAGAACCTAGAGGGGGATGGTGTAATGCGGCCGTGATTCCGGACCGCCGGACCGGTTTCTATTTTATGTGTTAGACATTGTTGATGTTTTTCCGGTTTTTTGTCGAGTTTTACCGCCATTAAAGGTTGACAAAACTCTGACGAGTTAACTTGTCATTGCGGAGGCCTTCTACAAATATTCGAGCACAAGAATATGTTAATACAAAGAAAAATTTGTCGAGATTAATACCTTCCTACTGTCTGCAGCTATCATTAATGGGTGGTAATTTTTTACTAAAATGTACATTTTGGGCTTTGAACAATGTTCTGTAGACATGTGGAGGTGTAATTTACAATGCGCCAGTCAAATGGAACTGAAACATGCCACACTTTTCACATTTAAACATCCACATGTTATATCACAGAATTAACAATATCTGGTATAGTTGTATGTTCTTATCATTTGATTAATTTCTGTTGTTACAATACTTCACTGTACGCTAGTTTGATTGTTTACCTACGGGTAGAACCCAATCAATAAGATTTTCTTATGATTATTCTTTGGGATTAGTGACCTCTCTATCTTGCTTTTGACATTAACTTTTACCAATAAATCGCCTCACAGGTTTTAACCATTTAGACCCTTAGTATTACTGACGAGTCTTGTTAGACAGAAATAGCCGTATAACCCAATTAACTTCATTATATGGCTTTACTCTATCGGATCCCAAATTAATTTTTGTACCATTGTTTTATAATGACTGCCTAACGTTCCAGTATCTATTAGTATGTTTCTTTTTATTCATAATTGAAAAAAAATGTTGAGATTCAAATTCTACATTCCTTTATCTACGGTTTGTATAAGGATCCCGTGTTTTATTTCATGATTCCTGGAATTTTTATTCTAAAGCGTCAGATATATTAAAGAACATCACAGAATTCAGTTTGGGGTTTTTACTCCACCGCTCTTTCTCACCAAGGCAGAAGGAGTCAGGGAGTAATAACTGAAAGTTGATCTTAACGAAACGCCAAGGAGATGTAATCTTATATGAAGTTTACAGGGGGCATGGACGATTGACTACAGAATTAGGTCTCGATGATAAATATATGCCAGGTAAAAGTTATGTCTCTCATTCTTTAAAAGGGTATTGGTGTTAAGTGTGTTTTTCCAAGCTGACTGAGAAAATATTGAATAGTTTTAGATTTGTCAAGAAAAAGTTTTTTTCTGTCATGTTTGAAATCAGAATTAAAATGTATAATGAATAATACATCCTCTTAGTTTAGATCAGACGTTTATTTTAACATGTACCCGAGCGTAAAGATACTATCAGACATTCTGGTAATTGCTATTTTAATTATAGAGCTGTCTATAACATTTGTGCCAACAAATACTTCACGACGTGTATATGTTCTTCTTTTTTAGATCTTACCTCTTCCTTTCAATACATGTTTCTCTCTGACTGCTAACTTGATGCTTACTTATAGGAACTGGGGGCGACATCGATTCAAGAATAAGGCAAAAGAAAAAAATCTTCCTCGACATCTACAAATACTTGGTTAACCTCATTTAAAAAACAATCGTTAAATCGAAAAATATTGTGCACGCTGTGGTAAAGTTGTAAATATAAATAGACTAATGTTTTTTTCATAGTGTGTCTATTGTATCCACCGTCAGAATTATTTTTGATATGAAACATTGCGGTGCAAAACGATGAAATTATTTATGAAAATAATGTCAAATTTTCTAATATTTGTGTATAAGATAATTGAAATATTTTTTATCGCAAGTCAAAGATTTCAGTTTTTGCGAGTAACATATCAAACATTGTCACGAACAACATTAAAAACGTCTCAACATTTGTGTATCCTGTATAAAAAGTCACGATAGTAGCGTACAACATACAAACGTCCTAATAGTTGTTTTCAACGTGTAAAACGTCATAATAGCTGTGTACAAAGTGCAAACGTCCTAATAGTTGTATACAAAGTGTAAAACGTCATTCTGGTTGTGTACAAAGCGTAAAACGTCATAATCGTTGTGTACAAAGTGTAAAACGTCATAATAGCTGTGTACAAAGTGCAAACGTCCTAATAGTTGTATACAAAGTGTAAAACGTCATTCTAGTAGTGTACAAAGTGTAAAACGTCATAATCGTTGTGTAAAAAAGTGTAAAACGTCATAATAGCTGTGTACAATGTGTGAACGTCCTAATAGTTGTGTACAAAGTATAAACGATTAATAGTTGTGTTCAAAGTGTAAACGTCTAATAGTTTAGTACAAAGTGTAAACATACAAATAGTTGTGTACAGTGTGTGAACGTCCTTATAGTTGTGTACGGCGTGTAAACGCGTGTCAACATTGGTTTATGTGTTATTTACCAATATTATACAGTTTTATTTCGTAAATCTAGTGATTGTACATTGCCATTATAATTTAACAAACAAAAATTACTGATGTAATTCACAACATTTTGAAAGCATTTTTCAGTTTGAGCTGTACAACATGCATTGATATACATATCTAGTGGTGGTGAATGGAACTTCATACAAAAGACAGAAACACTAGCAAGCGAAGTCTGACTTGTAGTTCTGTTTTCATCATCCTGGTTAGAAAACGCTTGTTGAATTGATCGAGATTTTTATAGCGAGTGTTGTTGGCAAAACAAAAGACGCTCACACTTCTGGAGCATCATGGCTGATTTTCATATTTCGTTTTACTCCATTTTGTCATTTTTATTGTGTTTTTGCTATTTTTAATTACCTTTTCTGACAATGTTGATATAAAACATAGACGTGAAACACAACAGATGTTTTTTTCCTATCATCTGTTGTGTTAATTGCTCTCCTTATCTGCATAAATTCTAGAGGTTACGCAGTTCTAGACGACATCTGGTTCACAGATATATCTGTGTTAATTGAGTCTTCTCTTAACGGTGGTTAAGCAATTGTCACGTGACGAATGTTTACAGCAACGTCAGTGACTGTACATATTCCACCAAGCATAGACGCCTTTTGTATTTCAGTCAGGAGGTCGACCGAGAGTAGTGTGGTGATACAGGGATTATAACTATTACGCCGTCAGTAAGTTATCAAGGTATGTTAAAGCAGCTTATTTGGTGTTAATTGCTCTCCTTATCTGCATAAATTCCAGAGGTTACGCAGTTCTAGACGACATCTGGTTCACAGATATATTGTTATGGGGGTGCAGGGGAAACCCGTTTGCTTGGCTATGAGAGGCACGATAAAACCCATACATCACAGATTAGAAAACCACGCTGTCTTCACTTTACCGCCAATTTATTCTACGGAAAACAACAACACACATATAAACACGAAAACAAGGATCCGGAGGCCGGGTCAAATATCCGGAACTAGTCAATTATCTTACACTACCTGACCAGTTATATAGATGTATACAACATCCCCGCCCCCCAGGAAAAAAATTGCAAGCAATTTTGGAAGACACTGGTAAGCAAGTGTACGATAAAGGAACACAATATATGGAATTCTATCCTAATTAGAATACATGAATTAAAGGAAATTTGATATAGGAAAGCATTATCAGCAAAAAGATACAATTAATGACATATTATAAACCTTATGAAGAAAATTGATCAAGGTATACATGTTATTCCCAGAGATCAAATGATGCACACTAGCATGACACAATATTATTATGAAACGGAGTGTATAAACATGATCATTGCAGGATAAATGACAGATTTTTTTTCCATACAGGACAAACCAGGTTATAATAGTAATGTAATGAAAAATTTCAAAAACTGACAATAAGACATTGAATATATGTTACCACAAACATCTCTTACAATCACCTGTGCACTAAGTAGTTACACTCACAGTTTCGGCCGCAACACATAATGAAATCAAATTGCGCAGGATTTGTATAACCTCATAGTGAATTACATTGTTACATTCTATTGCTGGCAATCATAATCATTTCATACAAGATCATAAGTAAATCGTCACTACAGATTCATGTGAAAAACTTTGTGATTTCATACTATAAACGTTCACCGTTTTCATGACAAAGGCCTCCAAACTTGTGTAATTTGGAAATGTCTACAGCTAGACCAACACTATCAGTTCTAGATTTAGGTACTTTAGAATAACTCTGATCCCTCGGCAACATTACAGGAGAGTCACCGTTTCCACAATAATCAACATCATCAACAAGTTTAAGTTCATTTTGTTTCAGGAAATCATCATTCAAGAATTCGTCCGTCTCCGACATGGTATGAATCATAGAATGTTTGCGAGTAATTAGTCAATATTCAAAACAACACAAAAACTCAACCGATTCAGCATCAAGATGAAGGCTGGAATTCTTCACCATGTTATGGGGGTGCAGGGGAAACCCGTTTGCTTGGCTATGAGAGGCACGATAAAACCCATACATCACAGATTAGAAAACCACGCTGTCTTCTCTTTACCGCCAACTTATTCTACGGAAAACAACAACACACATATAAACACGAAAACAAGGATCCGGAGGCCGGGTCAAATATCCGGAACTAGTCAATTATCTTACACTACCTGACCAGTTATATAGATGTATACAACAATATCTGTGTTAATTGAGTCTTCTCTTAATGGTGGCTAAGCAATTGTCACGTGACGAATGTTTACAGCAACGTCAGTGACTGTACATATTCCACCAAGCATAGACGCCTTTTGTATTTCAGTCAGGAGGTCGACCGAGAGTAGTGTGGTGATACAGTGATTATAACTATTACGCCGTCAGTAAGTTATCCAGGTATGTTAAAGCAGCTTATTTGGTGCAGCTAAATTCATCATTTCTCTTCGCTTTAGGTATTATATTTGTCTTCTGTAATTCTACTGTTAACATCTTTGTTCAAATGTCTAACGCCAACTAAACCAATTGCACATATCTCGTGGGAAAAAATTGATGAACAATGTAGATCCTGCCTGTAAAAATGTACATGATATGACACGATACAAAAATTTTACCTGACTGCGATCCAGTTGACTGGTTACAAAAAACAAGCTCATCAGTCGGGAAATGCGGACATGTTTGGGCTTCTAGCAAACGTAGCACATTAGATCAAATAATTGAATAGCATCAATAGGGATGGAAAAGTATTGTTTTTACATGTGGTAGGACAGAGGTTAATTATAGAAGTCAGTAATCTAAGTTCCGATACTTTTTATAGGATCTATACTGCTGTTATTTTTGACAATGTTCTGTACCAGAATTTTCTAATAAAACAGGTTCTCTGTAAAGGCTACACGAAGTCAAATCCTTGCGTGTTTATTGAAACATTTAAGAATAAATTTCATCATTTTATTTCTCCACCAACTAATAGCTATTCAATAAAGTTTTGGTATTTTTTGCCAGGATGCGATGAGGGTTATAATGCAAGTAATATAAACCAACCCATCATTAATTCTCCAATACTTGATTAGTCGCAACTTAAAGAAGGAGAAAACTGTTTATATTACCTGCTACTGTAGTAGATTTAGCCGATTTCATCTCCATTGAATAATTCGTAAAGGTAATATTTTGATATTATCACAGAGAGACAGAGAGAGAGAGAAAGAGGGAGGGAGAGAGAGAGAGAGAGAGAGAGAGAGAGAGAGAGAGAGAGAGAGAGAGAGAGAGAGAGAGAGAGAGAGAGAGAGACATTTAAAAGATATTTGACGATTTTAAAAGTAAACAGAAAATACCGACATGTCATCACAATTTGAATTTGATGTAACGCTGGCAAGCTATAGACAAAAGGAAGATTTTACAACTGGAAAATCACAAGATGAAAATAGGAGAATAAGACAAGGCTTTTTGAGGGAATTATCAGCTTCTGTTTAAACGACGACAGCCACCGTGGTCAATCCAATTTCACATTCTCAAATGAGAATTACATGGTAAATAACAACGGGATTTTCCAAATATTTCATTATGTCGACCATAACACTTCCATGTAAATATCATCAAAGTACAGCTCTTAAAATCCTGTGAATTTATCTGTCAGTTGCTTATATCCTGTATGGAAATCGTGTCATTGGGGAAAAAAACCCTCGGGTATCAAAACAGCTGTGGCATGTTATCACCATTTATTCGGGAACCATTGCTTTTACTATTTAGAAATGGAAAAAATACCTAATAGTAAAAAAAAAAGAAATTTTAACGTCTCTTATACAGCTTGGTGGAAAGTTGTATTATAATTACACATAAACCGGTGACGTCTTTAAAAGTACCACGATGATAGTTTGTACAAAAGACTTAAAATCACCTTTCAGTGTGAATTTAGAATTAGATGCAGCAAAATGAAATTGTACCCTGTGGTATTTTTCGTCCCTCTAGGACTTGTCAGTGATGCTAAGGGACTTAAGATAGGAGACGAACAATAATATACAAATTCATCAAACTAATTGTCAAAGTGTAGACGATGAGGTCCATAATAAATGTCGTAAATTAATGGTTTATAATAAATGAGTGAGCAAAGTAAATACAAAAAAATTCAGCAAGAATACCCTATTTGTTGTCGGAGACTGATGTATACATTTCAAGATGTGCAGAATTAAAATCTAGTGATATACAATTGTAGTAATTCTGCCTATATGACTGATGAGGTGGTATCCGACCTGGGACTTATTGTATTTCCTAGTGCGAGATGAAGTAAGCTGTTTACTATACTGATATACTATGCCCGATGATTTTGAAGCTATGAAATTTTGTTTTTTAATGAACTTTTTTTGAGATTTAAGTTTAAAACATGACATGCCATGCTTGCATTGATCTTTATAGATAGGATGGATAACGGACGAAGCAGATGATGTGTAAGCCTGAAGAACCCATGGCCTTATTCTCCTTGTACTTTTTTACTGCAGGACTTTTTTGTCTCACATTTTGACCTCGTTTTATCGCTTATTATTGAATTCAAAACTTTATTGATGTTCTGGCTTGTATCTTTTCAACGTTTTATGTTAATGATGATTTTGTATTTGTGTGTAAATGCTGTACTACATTTCGTCGTTTTGTGTCGATGCTGCAGTATATTTTGTATTTGTGTGTAAATGCTGTACTACATTTCGTCGTTTTGTGTCGATGCTGCAGTGTATTTTGTATTTGTGTGTAAATGCTGTACTACATTTCGTAGTTTTGTGTCGATGCTGCAGTATATTTTGTTTTTGTGTGTTAATGCTGTAATACATTATGTCGTTTTGTGTCGGTGCTGCAGTGTATTTTGTATTTGTGTGTAAATGCTGTAATACATTATGTCGTTTTGTGTCGATGCTGCAGTGTATTTTGTTTTTGTGTGTAAATGCTGTCATACATTTTGTCGTTTCGTGTTATTAGGTATTTATTATTTTACGCAGAAACAACATGTCGACCACGTCTTTATTGGAACATTGGAACAGACTAAAACATGCAAAATCGACTTCATTTCTGAAGAGAAACATGACAGAACTTATCTTTAGACAGCTGAAAGACAGGGTTACCTTTCACAATGGAACGTTATTGGACTGCATCAAAGGAGGTAATGCATACTATTGTATGCTGCCCTAGATGTATACATACACACAATTCAGATAAGGAGAACAAGCATGTAAATATAATCAGACAGGGTAAAACATTTTAAGAATTTTATTATTGCACCAGATCTACGTATTCTGAGCAGCTTCTAAACTGACAAGTGAAGTTCACTCGACCAAGATATGTCGCAAACTGTACCGAATAGGTGAAGAAAGGGTTTCTAACTAAAGATATACAGCTGTATTTTAAAATCAATAATTACTCTTATGAATAATTAATAATTTTCTATGAATTGATGACGACAATTTGTCGTTTAAAGGGTGTATCAACCTTGACAGCGGATGTGGCATGTATGCCTCTGACCCTGAAGCATACGATGTGTTCTCGGAAATATTCCACCCGGTCATTAAAGATTACCATAAAGTTGATCAGGTCAGTCATCCTAACCCAGATTTTGGAGATATTAACAATCTTGGGTTCGGAGATCTCGATCCTTCAAAGAGGTATATATCTTCCACTCGTGTCCGTGTGGGGCGCTCACAAGCGGGCTTCCCTTTTCATCCTACTGCCAAACTTAAGGTAAGAAAATCGTCATAATTTTTATCAATTTTGTTTAGATTGATCAATAGTCATTAAAGAAAATATAAATTGGCATACAGAAAAAATGCAGATGTCAATACTGGTAAACTTGTACAAATGTCCACTCAGCCTCTGTGAAAACATTGAAGTTGCCAGAGAAAAGATGAAACCTTAAAAAAATGTGTATATGACAACAGCACAAAATACATTTTATTCTTTATATTGTATTGAAATTGGAATTGTTATTTATATTATACAATAAAATGTATCTATTTATCAAATCCGTTATTTATATTACACAAAATATATCTATTTATCATATCTGTTATTTATATTATACAATAAAATGTATCTATTTATCAAATCCGTTATTTATATTACACAAAATATATCTATTTATCATATCTGTTATTTATATTATACAATAAAATGTATCTATTTATCAAATCCGTTATTTATATTATACAATAAAATGTATTTATTTATCATATCCGTTATTTATACTATACAATAAAATGTATCTATTTATCATATCCGTTATTTATACTATACAATAAAATGTATCTATTTATCATATCCGTTATTTATACTATACAATAAAACAAAATGTATTTATTGATCATATCTGTTATTTATATTATAAACAAAATGTATTTATTTATCATATCTGTTATTTATATTATACAATAAAACAAAATGTATTTATTTATCATATCTGTTATTTATATTATAAACAAAATGTATTTATTTATCATATCTGTTATTTATATTATACAATAAAACAAAATGTATTTATTTATCATATCTGTTATTTATATTATAAACAAAATGTATTTATTTATCATATCTGTTATTTATATTATACAATAAAACAAAATGTATTTATTGATCATATCTGTTATTTATATTATAAACAAAATGTATTTATTTATCATATCTGTTATTTATATTATACAATAAAACAAAATGTATTTATTGATCATATCTGTTATTTATATTATAAACAAAATGTATTTATTTATCATATCTGTTATTTATATTATACAATAAAACAAAATGTATTTATTGATCATATCTGTTATTTATATTATAAACAAAATGTATTTATTTATCATATCTGTTATTTATATTATACAATAAAACAAAATGTATTTATTGATCATATCTGTTATTTATATTATAAACAAAATGTATTTATTTATCATATCTGTTATTTATATTATAAACAAAATGTATTTATTTATCATATCTGTTATTTATACAATAAACAAAATGTATTTATTTATCATATCCGTTATTTATATTATACAATAAAACAAAATTTATCTATTCATCATATCTGTTATTTATATTATAAAATAAAATGTATCTATTTATCATATTCGTTATCTATATTATACAATAGAACAAAATGTATCCACTTTGCAGGATCGCATTGAACTGGAATCTAGGGCTAAGAATGCTTTGGAAACCTTCAGTGGGGAGTTGAAGGGATCCTATTTTCCATTGGGTGAGATGAGTAAAGCCAAACAACATGAATTGACTGAAGATCACTTTCTCTATTTACAGGATAATAGGTAACGGGTATATGTTCTATTCACGTGTGCTATATGAGTTTAGATGAGTTTGATGATACGCTTGGTGATTCTGTTGTTGCTTACATTGTTTTCATTTGTGAACGTTTATTTTGATTGGTCAAGATTTACACGACGCATGTCGTCAATAAAGCAGAAGACGCTTCCCCCTCTGAAACACCACACTTTCATCGGTTCGTCTATCTTTCCTTTGTTCATATTTTGCCCTCGTTTGATAGTTTTTGTTTTTCTGTTATTGAGATTCCGTTACATTGTTAGTATATATAATTATTTATACAGGAGTACATAAATCACATTTTGGATACATACATATGTAAATTATATAGATCACGTGACATCACGCAACAAGATATATCCAGAAACTATAGGAGAGAGGTCCTATAAATGGGAATATGAATATAATTAAGTATGTGTCCTACATAGCAACAAATCGAGAACCAGGTACTGATATTGTATGATGCATTAACATGGAATTTTACTCTAACCGTATACCTTCTTTGAGTGAAGGAGCCATTAACTCTAACTCCACAGATCTAGAGTGAAAGTAATGAAATTAGTTCATTAAGTGATACCCAACTAGCCTTCTTAACTAGTTTTCACAAATAGTCAAATTATAATATGTTCTATAAACATAGGAGACTAACTGTAAAGTTTGTTTAAAGGAACTTTAAAACCACTAATTTTGGTTTATTTTATTTGAACATGAAAAGTTTATATATATATATTATTGTAATCAAAGAATGGATGTTCCAGCAATTCTAGTAGGATTTTTTAAACATATAACAAAAATATCGAGACACATAGTTTATATGGATACACCTTGAGGATACGTAAGGAAAACATGGTAATCTAGTCATATTAGACAAAACGTGATATCCATTTATTCATTACGGCATACTGTATAATATCATAAATGGTACAGACAACAGCTGTATGTTGAGATAGATGAAATATGTGGAATGCATGTATTCTGCCTTTAACTGATGCCCTACAAATCCACACAAAATATTCCTCAACTTGTCTTTCGATCTGATACTGTTGTAATCATGCTATTAACATGTAACATTGGATGAGTTACCGGCCTTCGGACTGGTGACACCCAGTAACATCGCTCAGCCTGAAATGTGGAATTCTACACTATTGCAGCCTGCTGATTGGCCAAATAAGCTGGACTATGGTAATATAATAAGTATGGAATGTATCCGTATAGCTGGACTCCTATAAATTTAACATGAATTACTGATATTGCTCGTCCAAATATTGCATCGTATCCTGAGATCGCCATACTATTTTACATACATACTCGTGTATACGCTCGTGTCCGTCACGCCTGCTGACCACGATATACTGTGTCTTACCTGTATAGACTCGCTGACCCCAGCCGTGTAAAACACCTGTACTCACCTGTTTGTTTACATTTCCAGTGTGTGCATGAACGGTTCCTGAAATATTGTATGCTTTGACGTTTGTTAATCCATCATGAATACTACTTCAACTTCCAATAAACATCTTCTGAATTCTTCATCATCGTCGTCTCCAATTTTTCCTGAAAGTAAAAAGGCCAGACAGGGATCCCTTACTGAAGAGAGCCCACCCAATTACCCTATGTACCCTAGTCAACCCGGCCTATACCTTCCGATGGGTACATCGACTCCCTCAACTCCTCATGGAAACGTCCTTCCTGGTAACTTCTATCCTCAAACTGCTGGGTATCCTCTGGGCCACTCCTCTAATACTCAAGCCTTTAATGTTAATCTCTCTCCGGAAAACATACGAGATATAGCTATGGCCGTTAAAGAAATGGTAGTGAGTGAAATATCTGGCCTCATACAAAAGGAAACAGCACCACTAAGGGCTGAGCTAGACGCCGTGAAGCTAGAAAACCAAGACCTCCGGCTTAAACTGGACGATTTAGAGCAATATAGCCGGAGGCCTCTGGTAAGAATTTCTGGGATCCCCGAATCCCAATCCGAAAATACCACTGCTCTTGTCCTTGAAGTCATTGAAAAAGCCGGGATACCTGTAACTGCTGATGATATTGAAAGGTCGCATCGTGTTGGAAATCCCACGAAAACGAGGTCCAGACCTCGCCAGATTATTATGAGGCTAAGGTCATACGAAACCAAACGTACACTTTTAAAATCAAGTAAAAAATTTCGGGAGTGTCCTACCACGAAGTCTGTGTCAGTAAATGAAGACCTTACTAAATATCGCGACAAACTTGCATTTCTCTGCCGTCAGTTGGCGAAGAATCCTTCTAATCCAGTGGTCCAGACCTGGACATGGGACGGTAAAGTGATGGTTAAAGACAATTCGGACCGAAATCATCAGATCTTCCAGGAGAAGGATTTGTGTAGGTTTGGCCACGTCCTCAGTACCTCCGAATAACCTCCGTCACAAGGTGTTCAAATGTCAGTCAATTTCTGAGTATCCTACATGTGATCAATTCTTTATACCAACAGTCCGAATATGTTCACACTTATTCATTATCAATTCCTTTTAAGAAGGAAACGATAATATACTTACCTGTAAACTTACCGACGTCACATGTTCACATGGCCTATGATGATTATTTATCTTGAGTGATCGCAAAGAATTTGCGTATTTTTCCAGTGTCCAATATTAATCTCATCGTTTATTATCAATCAATGTTTCAACGTGAATTTGTACAATTTTTATTTTTTACAAATTACTTTCTTGAAAAATTGGTAATATACTTACCTATAAACTCAAACGACGTGACGTGTTCATATAAAATGACGTTCACTTATAGTGAATGACCACAACTGAGTTTGTGTATATACACATGTACATGCATTTTTCCAGTCATTACTACTTATCCAATATTACTTACCTCGTTTTATTAACAGTCAAATTAACGTGCATTTGTACACATTCTCTTCATTACAAAATATTTTCATTGACTTTCATTTATATTGAGGGATTTCAATGAATTTGTGTATTTTTTTAGTGTCCAATATTACTTACCTCGTTTTATTTAACAGCCAATGTCTAAATCAACGTGCATTTGTACACGTTATATTCATTACTAATTATTTCCAAAATGGTAATATGTACCTATGCCTGCATAAACTTAAACGACGTCACATGTTCATATAAAATGACGTTCATTTATATTGAGTGATCACAATTGAGTTTTGTGTCTATACACATGTACATATATTTTTCCAGTCAATTGTCCAATATTACTTACCTCGTTCTATTAACAATCAAAGTCTTAATTAACGTCCGTTTCTACACGTTCTATTCATTAAGAATTATTTTATTTTCATGATAAATGGTCATATGTACTTGTACCTGCATCAATTTAAACGACGTCACTTGTTCATAAAAAATGACATTCATTTATATAAAGAATCGCAATGATTATGTGTATTCTCACAATGTTCAATATTGTCTACCTCGTTTTAAACATATAACAGCCAATGTCTAAATTAACGTGCATATGTACACGTTCCATTCATTAAAAATTAATTCCATGAAAAATGGTAATATGTACTTATATCTGCATAAACTTAAATGACGTCACATTTTCATACAAAATGACGTACATTTATGCAAAGAGTTCGCAATGCATTTGTGTATTCTCACAGTGATTAATATTGCTTACCTTGTTCTACATAACAGGCAATGTCATAATTAACGTTCATTACATATTATTGCGATGAACAATGGTAACATGTACTTATACCTGCATATACTTAAATGACGTCACATGTTCATATAAATGACGTTTATTTGTATTACGGACCGATCACAGTTGAGTTTTGTGTCTATACACAAGTACATGCATTTTTCCAGTCAATTGTCCAATATGGCTTACCTCGTTTTATTAACAGTAAAAGCCTTAATTAACGTGCATTTATACACGTTCTATTCATTACAAATTGTTTTCATGAAAAATGGTAATATGTATTTATCTGCACCAATTTAAACGACGTCACATGTTCATATAAAATGACGTTCATTTGTATTGAGTGATGGCATTGAATTTGTTCCACTATCCAATATTACTTACCATGATTTATTAACAGTTGAAAATCTAAATGAACGTGCATTTTCACACGTTCTATAGACTACAAATTACGTTCATAAAATGATCACGTACTTACCTGTAAATATTTGTGTTTGAATCTGATCATGTTGGTTTTTTACATATGTTTATCTTGAAAGTAGGCAGTATAAATATAAATATATCATTTGCGCATGGATGTATTGTGCACGCAAACTAGATTACAAGGGTGTGATGTTAGAGTGTATTATGTGGGACTTGTTTGTGCATGGTGTACAGTATGGTGGATTCTGTCCGGGCATGAGATGATAAAGTTTTCAATTTAAGTATAGAGTTTGTAATATATAAACATTGTTGTATGTTGTGTAAATACTAGTAGCAGGCCAAATTCACCAGAATTTCTCATCCAAATCAAATTATTTCTCCTGGTTATACCAGTTTTTCCATTGTTACTTTCTATGTCTTTGCAATGTGGTGACTTATGATACCTATTTTGCTAAGTATATTGGTAAAGTAATTTCACGACTAAATCCTATGTACATCGTAACGAAGTGGCGCTATTTTTTAACACGTAAACCTCGTCTTTTGCAAACTGACTATGTTTGGACACGGAGATATCCCTACTATGCATATCATATTACATAATGCCCGTTGATTGTTTTTCGCACCGTGTCCTTATTGGTTTGTATCACGCGAGGTCAAGTCGGTTACCTTTGAGCAAACAATTAGACCTCATTATCATTTTAGCAACCAATTTATTTTTGGTTTATAAAATCAATGCGATGCCTATTATGGTATTTCTTCATATGCTTATGAAAGACAAACCTTTAAACTTAAGTAATGTAAATAAGTCGAATGAATATTCTAATAATGTACATGTAAATGCTGTTTTGAACATTATTGTGTGCTATGTATTACTCCTTTGTCTACTACTCCCTCTATATTTGGGGACCGTACCCCAACTTGAACTTTGTAAGTGTTATTGACAGTTGGTCGATTGGCATGGGTAGTGTATATTTAATATATTTTCAACATTTACTCGTACGTTGTGGAGATATTGAAAGTAACCCGGGTCCTGGTAGTTCATCCCTTTCAGATTTATCAATTCTTAACCAAGATTATTTATCATTAGTGCACTACAACGTTCAGAGCCTTTTACCTAAAGTGGACTTAATCTTTAGTGAACTACATCAATATGATATCTTATCCTTTACTGAAACTTGGTTATCACCTACAACAGAAAAGTCCGGCGAACTTCTTCTTTCTAAATTTCATGACCCTTTTGTAAAATCTCGGTCTGATAGAATCGGTGGGGGTATTGCCGTGTATGTTAATAAAAATATTACTGCGATCCGGCGTTCGGAATTTGAAATTAATAATCTAGAATGCATTTGGATAGAACTGCAGCTTAACAATAAAATTATTATGCTAGGAACCTTTTATAGACCTCCGAACTCTGGGAATGAAATTTGGAATTTAATTGATCTTTCTATTGATATGGTTGCCAATTATGAATTTGATAGTATATTGATAACAGGTGATTTTAATGAAAATCAATTAGCTACAAACCCTAATCGTATTATTGATTTAATGTATCGATATAATTTTATTCAACTTGTTGATGAACCTACTCATTTCACAGAAAATTCATCCTCTCTTTTAGACATATTTATGACAAATAATATAGGCGTTATTAAGGAAGTTGTTGTTGGAGAATCTTTTTTACCTGCTGAGACTAGATATCACTGCCCTATTTATACATTTTTAGATGTTAGTCGTAACAGTTTGAAATCAAGTATTCAAAGGCATATATGGTTATATAAAAACGGTGACTACAAAATGTTTCGGGATAGATTGAATAATATCGACTGGATTAGTCCATTTGAAAATTTATCAATTGACGAATTTGCCATTTTTTTTAATTCCACAATATTAGATGCTGCTAAAATATGTATTCCTAATAAAACAGTAACAATAAGGCATAATGAACCACTATGGATGCATAATGATGTAAGAAAATTAATAAGGGATCGAAAACGATTACACCGAAAAGCTAAAGGTACCCAAAATCCGTATCACTGGCAGAAATTTAGACAGGCAAGAAATAAATGTATTGACGCTATAAGGAAAGCAAAAAATGAATATGTTTTAAAGTTAACCGGTAAGATAAAATGTATGTCTACATCAACACGTGACTGGTGGAAGTTGATTAACAATTTTACAAATTTTTCAACCAAAACTTCTCATATACCAACGTTAATGCAAAATGATATATATTATGGTGATAGTAAACAAAAAGCAGATCTTTTTAACAATTACTTTATTAGCCAGTCTACTATCGACGACTCTAATGTAACACTACCAAATAATGTAGCTACTAATAATACACTTGAAAATATTGATATCACTGAACAAGATGTTGAAGATGCAATAAATAAGTTAGATACTTCTAAAGCTTCTGGTCCAGATAAAATGAGTCCAAGAATTATTAAGGAAGCAAAGACAGGGTCTATTATTTCAATTCTTTCTAAATTGTTTAACAAATCTATCGACTGTGGTATATATCCTTCTATATGGAAAGTCGCTAATGTTACACCAGTTTTTAAAAAAGGTGACAAATCCGTTGTTTCAAACTATAGACCTATATCTTTGATAAGTATCGTTGGCAAACTAATGGAAAGGTGTATTTTTAAACATCTTTACAATTTTTTTAGAGATACAAATTATTTTACAAATTGTCAATCGGGCTTCACACCTGGGGATTCTGCAACAAATCAATTATTAGACATTACAAATGATATTGGGAGGGCTTTAGACGCGGGTAAAGAAATCATTGCCGTATTCTGTGATATAAGTAAAGCGTTTGATAGGGTTTGGCACAGGGGTCTTATACATAAATTGGAAAAATCTGGCGTTTCTGGTAAATTGCTATCTTGGTGCAAAAATTATTTAACTGACAGAAGTCAAAGGGTTGTTATAAATGGTATTTTCTCTGAAACCCAAAATATCAAAGCAGGTGTACCTCAAGGTTCAATATTAGGTCCTCTCTTCTTTTTAGTATATATTAATGATATAGTGAATGATATTAGTTGTAAAATAAAGTTATTTGCTGATGACACAGCCTTGTATATCATAGTTGAAAATCCCACGATTGCTATTAATACCATCAATAATGATCTTTCAAAAATACATGTATGGGCAAATAAGTGGTTAGTAAAATTTAATCCAGACAAGACAGAATCTTTATTAATTAGCCGAAAAACTATACCAGGAATTTATGATCCTATCACTATGGACAATGTCAATGTAACTAATGTAAAATCTCATAAGCATTTAGGGGTGTTATTTTCTGATGATGGTACATGGAAAAATCATACTGATTACATATTAAAGAAAGTGTCACCAAGACTAGCGGTTTTAAGAAATTTAAAAAACATACTTGATAGGAATTCTCTCCAAACAATATATTTTGCTTTTATCAGACCTATTTTGGAATATTCTGACGTAGTTTGGGATAATTTACCCAATTATTTATGTCAAAATTTAGAAAACATCCAAATAGAAGCTGCAAGAATAGTTACAGGTGCTACTAAATTGTCAAGTGTTAGTTTATTGTATAAAGATGTGGGTTGGGAAAAACTTTCTAAAAGACGGGAAAATCATAAACTCTTGCAGTTTCATAAAATGTATCATAAGAAAACTCCATTTTATCTATCCAGTCTAATTCCAAGTAAGGTATCAGATACCCACAGACATAATACTAGAAATTCAAACAATTTACTATTAATTAATTGCAGGACTCAGTTTTATAAAACATCTTTTTTAAATTCTTCAGTACATTTATGGAATTCTTTACCAATCGACATTCGCGAAAATCCGTCTGTCAGGATTATCAAAAGATTTTTACAAAAAGAAAATGTAATGATTCCACACTATTTTAATATTGGAAGTAGAAACCTTCAAATTTTACATACACGATTGAGACTTAAATGCAGTAATCTCAAACAACATTTATACTTAAGAAATCTGGAAGAAAGTCCATTTTGTTCATGCGGGTTAGTAGAAAGTACCCACCATTTTTTATTGTCTTGTGCTAATTATAACATAATTCGACAAAATACTTTACTTCAACTAGATATTACTCTAACTGAAAAAACTCTATTATGGGGAAACGACACTTACTCTAATCAGAAAAATGAACAAATATTCTTGACCGTGCAAAATTATATCAAGCTTAGTAAACGTTTTACCTAATATTTTTTGTCCTTTAATTCTTATTATAAAACTGTACATTATGTATTGTTTCATAGATCTGAATGGAGCTTTGAAAGGTAACCTTTTTTACATACCAATAAATTAAGGCGCCACTACTTAAGTTGTAAATTACATTTTGTAATTCTATCCACCACATGTGCGTATACGTAAGTTAATATGTTTTATTGTTATGTCCAAATATTACTTTTTCATCCAATGTCGATGTTAGGTGTTCCATTTCCGATTTATATTTGTCTTTGTATGTACATGGGAAAGGAATTAATATAAGCTTTAAGCTTGTTTTCCCATCCCATAAGATTATGCGTACCTGTCTGTAATTAAATGCTTATTACTGAATAAAAAAATATTGTTTAACATGTAAAATGAATGTATAAACTTAATCAAATGTAATTGAAAAAAGAAAATTAGTGACAGGTTTCAAATTGCAAAATAATAACCTTATATATTTCAGATTTCTTGGTGATGCCAACGTGTACGATGATTGGCCGATTGGACGTGGGATATTCTACAACCCAGCAAAGACTTTTTTGGTATGGGTGAATGAAGAGGATCATCTCAGGTTCATCTCTATGCAGGAGGGCAGTGATTTGGGAACCGTTTATAAACGGTTGGTCACGGTACGACCATTTATAATCCTCTGTGGTGAAGCCATCGTTGGCGGCCATTATTCTTGTCCATTTATCCTATTCCTATTGTATCAATTTTGAATTAGAATTTCGTCATTGTGGGCACAATATACTCAGACGGGGTTTCTTTTTTCATTTGTTCATTCATACATAACGTTTTGTTATAATGACTAATATTTCACTAACCGTCATAGAGGTACACTAAAAGGTCGATCTAGCCAAAGTAGATATCTCGATTTTGTAGTACTCTGTGACAGAGGAAGAGCAGTTAAGAAATTGTCTGATAGTTTGTGACTGATAAAGATTAGTTAAGAAATTGTATGGTTGTTTGTAACTGAAAGATGACCAGGTAAGATATTATCTGGTAGTTTGTGACTGATAGAAGACTAGTTAGAGATATTAGCTGGTAGTTTTGACTGAAAGAAGACTAGTTAGAGATATTAGCTGGTAGTTTTGACTGAAAGAAGACTAGTTAGAGATATTAACTGGTAGTTTGTGACTGATAGAAGACTAGTTAGAGATATTAGCTGGTAGTTTGTGACTGATAGAAGACTAGTTAGAGATATTAGCTGGTAGTTTGTGACTGATAGAAGACTAGTTAGAGATATTAGCTGGTAGTTTGTGACTGATAGAAGACCAAAAAAGAAAATTCTGGTAGTTTGTGACTGATAGAAGACTAGTTAGAGATATTAGCTGGTAGTTTGTGACTGATAGAAGACCAAAAAAGAAAATTCTGGTAGTTTGTGACTGATAGAAGACTAGTTAGAGATATTAGCTGGTAGTTTGTGACTGATAGAAGACCAAAAAAGAAAATTTTGGTAGTTTGTGACTGAAAGAAGACTAGTTAGAGATATTAGCTGGTAGTTTGTGACTGATAGAAGACTAGTTAGAGATATTAGCTGGTAGTTTGTGACTGATAGAAGACCAAAAAAGAAAATTCTGGTAGTTTGTGACTGATAGAAGACCAAAAAAGAAAATTCTGGTAGTTTGTGACTGATAGAAGACCAAAAAAGAAAATTCTGGTAGTTTGTGACTGATAGTAGACCAAAAAAGAAAATTCTGGTAGTTTGTGACTGATAGAAGACCAAAAAAGAAAATTCTGGTAGTTTGTGACTGATAGAAGACTAGTTAGAGATATTAGCTGGTAGTTTGTGACTGATAGAAGACTAGTTAGAGATATTAGCTGGTAGTTTGTGACTGATAGAAGACTAGTTAGAGATATTAGCTGGTAGTTTGTGACTGATAGAAGACTAGTTAGAGATATTAGCTGATAGTTTGTGACTGATAGAAGACTAGTTAGAGATATTAGCTGGTAGTTTGTGACTGATAGAAGGCTAGTTAGAGATATTAGCTGGTAGTTTGTGACTGATAGAAGACTAGTTAGAGATATTAGCTGGTAGTTTGTGACTGATAGAAGACTAGTTAGAGATATTAGCTGGTAGTTTGTGACTGATAGAAGACTAGTTAGAGATATTAGCTGGTAGTTTGTGACTGATAGAAGACTAGTTAGAGATATTAGCTGGTAGTTTGTGACTGATAGAAGACTAGTTAGAGATATTAGCTGGTAGTTTGTGACTGAAAGAAGACTAGTTAGAGATATTAGCTGGTAGTTTGTGACTGATAGAAGACTAGTTAGAGATATTAGCTGGTAGTTTGTGACTGATAGAAGACTAGTTAGAGATATTAGCTGGTAGTTTGTGACTGATAGAAGACTAGTTAGAGATATTAGCTGGTAGTTTGTGACTGATAGAAGACTAGTTAGAGATATTATCTGGTAGTTTGTGACTGATAGAAGACTAGTTAGAGATATTAGCTGGTAGTTTGTGACTGAAAGAAGACTAGTTAGAGATATTAGCTGGTAGTTTGTGACTGATAGAAGACTAGTTAGAGATATTATCTGGTAGTTTGTGACTGATAGAAGACTAGTTAGAGATATTAGCTGGTAGTTTGTGACTGATAGAAGACTAGTTAGAGATATGAGCTGGTAGTTTGTGACTGATAGAAGATTAGTTAGAGATATTAGCTGGTAGTTTGTGACTGATAGAAGACTAGTTAGAGATATTAGCTGGTAGTTTGTGACTGATAGAAGACCAAAAAAGAAAATTCTGGTAGTTTGTGACTGATAGAAGACTAGTTAGAGATATTAGCTGGTAGTTTGTGACTGATAGAAGACCAAAAAAGAATATTTTGGTAGTTTGTGACTGAAAGAAGACTAGCTAGAGATATTAGCTGGTAGTTTGTGACTGATAGAAGACTAGTTAGAGATATTAGCTGGTAGTTTGTGATTGATAGAAGACCAAAAAAGAAAATTCTGGTAGTTTGTGACTGATAGAAGACCAAAAAAGAAAATTCTGGTAGTTTGTGACTGATAGTAGACCAAAAAAGAAAATTCTGGTAGTTTGTGACTGATAGAAGACCAAAAAAGAAAATTCTGGTAGTTTGTGACTGATAGAAGACTAGTTAGAGATATTAGCTGGTAGTTTGTGACTGATAGAAGACTAGTTAGAGATATTAGCTGGTAGTTTGTGACTGATAGAAGAATAGTTAGAGATATTAGCTGGTAGTTTTGACTGAAAGAAGACTAGTTAGAGATATTAACTGGTAGTTTGTGACTGATAGAAGACTAGTTAGAGATATTAGCTGGTAGTTTGTGACTGATAGAAGACTAGTTAGAGATATTAGCTGGTAGTTTGTGACTGATAGAAGACTAGTTAGAGATATTAGCTGGTAGTTTGTGACTGATAGAAGACCAAAAAAGAAAATTCTGGTAGTTTGTGACTGATAGAAGACTAGTTAGAGATATTAGCTGGTAGTTTGTGACTGATAGAAGACCAAAAAAGAAAATTCTGGTAGTTTGTGACTGATAGAAGACTAGTTAGAGATATTAGCTGGTAGTTTGTGACTGATAGAAGACCAAAAAAGAAAATTTTGGTAGTTTGTGACTGAAAGAAGACTAGTTAGAGATATTAGCTGGTAGTTTGTGACTGATAGAAGACTAGTTAGAGATATTAGCTGGTAGTTTGTGACTGATAGAAGACCAAAAAAGAAAATTCTGGTAGTTTGTGACTGATAGAAGACCAAAAAAGAAAATTCTGGTAGTTTGTGACTGATAGTAGACCAAAAAAGAAAATTCTGGTAGTTTGTGACTGATAGAAGACCAAAAAAGAAAATTCTGGTAGTTTGTGACTGATAGAAGACTAGTTAGAGATATTAGCTGGTAGTTTGTGACTGATAGAAGACTAGTTAGAGATATTAGCTGGTAGTTTGTGACTGATAGAAGACTAGTTAGAGATATTAGCTGGTAGTTTGTGACTGATAGAAGACTAGTTAGAGATATTAGCTGATAGTTTGTGACTGATAGAAGACTAGTTAGAGATATTAGCTGGTAGTTTGTGACTGATAGAAGATAGTTAGAGATATTAGCTGGTAGTTTGTGACTGATAGAAGACTATTAGAGATATTAGCTGGTAGTTTGTGACTGATAGAGAGATATTAGCTAGTTTGTGACTGTTAGAGATATTAGCTGGTAGTTTGTGACTGATAGAAGACTAGTTAGAGATATTAGCTGGTAGTTTGTGACTGATAGAAGACTAGTTAGAGATATTAGCTGGTAGTTTGTGACTGATAGAAGACTAGTTAGAGATATTAGCTGGTAGTTTGTGACTGATAGAAGACTAGTTAGAGATATTAGCTGGTAGTTTGTGACTGATAGAAGACTAGTTAGAGATATTAGCTGGTAGTTTGTGACTGATAGAAGATATTAGAGATATTAGCTGGTAGTTTGTGACTGATAGAAGACTAGTTAGAGATATTAGCTGGTAGTTTGTGACTGATAGAAGACTAGTTAGAGATATTAGCTGGTAGTTTGTGACTGATAGAAGACTAGTTAGAGATATTAGCTGGTAGTTTGTGACTGATAGAAGACTAGTTAGAGATATTAGCTGGTAGTTTGTGACTGATAGAAGACTAGTTAGAGATATTAGCTGGTAGTTTGTGACTGATAGAAGACTAGTTAGAGATATTAGCTGGTAGTTTGTGACTGATAGAAGACTAGTTAGAGATATTAGCTGGTAGTTTGTGACTGATAGAAGACTAGTTAGAGATATTAGCTGGTAGTTTGTGACTGATAGAAGACTAGTTAGAGATATTAGCTGGTAGTTTGTGACTGATAGAAGACTAGTTAGAGATATTAGCTGGTAGTTTGTGACTGATAGAAGACTAGTTAGAGATATTAGCTGGTAGTTTGTGACTGATAGAAGACTAGTTAGAGATATTAGCTGGTAGTTTGTGACTGATAGAAGACTAGTTAGAGATATTAGAGATATTAGCTGGTAGTTTGTGACTGATAGAAGACTTTTGGTAGTTTGTGACTGAAAGATAGCTAGAGATATTAGCTGGTAGTTTGTGACTGATAGAAGACTAGTTAGAGATATTAGCTGGTAGTTTGTGACTGATAGAAGACCAAAAAAGAAAATTCTGGTAGTTTGTGACTGATAGAGACCAAAAAAGAAAATTCTGGTAGTTTGTGAGATAGAAGACCATCTGGTAGTTTGTGACTGATAGTAGACCAAAAAAGAAAATTCTGGTAGTTTGTGACTGATAGAAGACCAAAAAAGAAAATTCTGGTAGTTTGTGACTGATAGAAGACTAGTTAGAGATATTAGCTGGTAGTTTGTGACTGATAGAAGACTAGTTAGAGATATTAGCTGGTAGTTTGTGACTGATAGAAGAATAGTTAGAGATATTAGCTGGTAGTTTGTGACTGATAGAAGACTAGTTAGAGATATTAGCTGATAGTTTGTGACTGATAGAAGACTAGTTAGAGATATTAGCTGGTAGTTTGTGACTGATAGAAGACTAGTTAGAGATATTAGCTGGTAGTTTGTGACTGATAGAAGACTAGTTAGAGATATTAGCTGGTAGTTTGATATTTAGAAATATTAGCTGGTAGTTTGTGACTGATAGAAGACTAGTTAGAGATATTAGATAGTTTGTGACTGATAGAAGACTAGTTAGAGATATTAGCTGGTAGTTTGTGACTGATAGTTTGTGATATTAGCTGGTAGTTTGTGACTGATAGAAGACTAGAGATATTAGTTAGAGATATTAGATATTATCTGTAGTTTGTGACTGATAGAAGACTAGTTAGAGATATTATCTGGTAGTTTGTGACTGATAGAAGACTAGTTAGAGATATTAGCTGGTAGTTTGTGACTGATAGAAGACTAGTTAGAGATATTAGCTGGTAGTTTGTGACTGATAGGAGACTAGTTAGAGATATTAGCTGGTAGTTTGTGACTGATAGGAGACTAGTTAGAGATATTAGCTGGTAGTTTGTGACTGATAGAAGACTAGTTAGAGATATTATCTGGTAGTTTGTGACTGATAGAAGACTAGTTAGAGATATTATCTGGTAGTTTGTGACTGATAGAAGACTGGTAGTTTGTGACTGATAGAAGACTAGTTAGAGATATTAGCTGGTAGTTTGTGACTGATAGAAGACTAGTTAGAGATATTATCTGGTAGTTTGTGACTGATAGAAGACTAGTTAGAGATATTAGCTGGTAGTTTGTGACTGATAGAAGACTAGATAGTTTGTGACTGATAGAAGACTAGTTAGAGATATTAGCTGGTAGTTTGTGACTGTAGAAGTGATATATTAGCTGATAGAAGAAGACTAGTTAGAGATATTAGAGATATTAGTTAGAGATATTATCTGGTAGTTTGTGACTGATAGAAGACTAGTTAGAGATATTTGCTGGTAGTTTGTGACTGATAGAAGACTAGTTAGAGATATGAGCTGGTAGTTTGTGACTGATAGAAGACTAGTTAGAGATATTAGCTGGTAGTTTGTGACTGATAGAAGACTAGTTAGAGATATTAGCTGGTAGTTTGTGACTGATAGAAGACTAGTTAGAGATATTAGCTGGTAGTTTCATAGAAATTAACGTTTTAACGTTTGCTCTGGTTTCGAAATATTAAATGATAGTAAAAAGAAAAACCAAAAAGCCGAAAAAAATAATAATCAATAGATAGATAAATAAATAAATAAATGAATAAATGAAAAACATTATTATGCTGCGTTTCTTTTACCGTCACAGGCGTCAGAATATGCATAATGGGAATAATTAGTTATTTATCGTTAATAATGAGCGTTCTTACTTATTTTCGATTGACGGGGTCTTTTTCTACCACATCTTTTTCTATTAAAACGCAACAGAATGATTCTGAAATAATATGAAAATAAGGGCTCAAAAACTCCATAGCAACCAGAAATTGTTAATTTTGAAAACTTTATTCAGTCCGTTGTTTGTCAATGTCCGTTGTTTGTCAATGTTCTGAAATTTAACTTTTTTCATGACTTTATACTTTGATAGAAAAATATATGGTTATCATTTTTATTATTAAAAAGAGTCTCTGTAATTATTTTTTACTTTTTGTACCCAAACATCCATTTCCATTGTCAAGAAACAATCTGAAATATTAATTTTGGGACTCTAAAAAATCAAGAGAGTGATTTGGCAAAATTGTTTTGAATTATACACAGAGCTTGCAAAATTATACTCGAGAAAAGTACCCTAGTGTGGAAAAACGTTAATATTTTAGTTTGATAATATTCATTTGAAAATATTTCAAAAGGAAACGGGCACAAGTTAAACACTGTACAACTTACGCCATACCAGTACCTACAATTTGCATCAGAAATTATTATTATAGTCCTTGTGTAGAAAAGTTTGTGAAGCATGATTAAGGTATTATAATACATCTTTATCTTATCACATGTATAATATAAAAGGTAAAACACAAGTTTCATTGTCTATCATTTGCAAGTATATGAAACCAGAACTCTTCCAACTCACTACAGCATCCCATGTATGTAGTTGAAATTGTTGCCACTAAAAACCGAATTACGGCGTCAATCAACTACGCTGTTACGAAATGTAGTCCACAATTAAACATTCTACAAGTCGTCATATTTTCACTCAGCTTTGTCTGGTATAGATACAACTACACATAGCGAGGAATATATAGACACAAAAGTTTAAGATACTACGTTGAAATTAATTTTACATTGAACTCTGTCCTACTTCCGGTCAAACACGAGTTTCATCATCCTTAATTACCAGTTGGTAACAGTCGTGTTCGGTTTCCAGAATTCCCCAGCATTAAACAAATTCAAAATTTATTAAAGTCAACAAATCTATCTTCTCTGATTCCTTAAGGGTACGTTTTGAATGAGTTGTGTGATATGATGTTGTTTTTGCTGTTTTTGATTTTCGTTTCTGACAGGACTTTTGAATTCCGGGAGAACACCCGGACCGTCAGATGATATCAGACTTCCCTTGATGCTTGCTGTCTACAGTGAACGAATAACTGCATACACTGCACTTTGATTGCTATATTCGGAAGTACAAACTTAAATCAGTAATTCTGAAATTAAATATTGTATGTCCATGTGTTTCATTTCTTGGCTATTTCACTTAACTTAATGATATATCTCTTACATTCAATGAATTTGTAATAGTACTGTTCTGTTTTTCCTGAATACGTGAAATCAAAATTCCATCGATTTTGTGCAGTCTTGCAGGTAGGATTAATACAGTAATGAATTATTTCCCGGTTCAATATTTCTCAAGTGGGTCAACAATGCACTCTGTAAATGGTTAGGGAGAATCCCATTTATGTACTGTAGAAATAGGATGTAAACAGTAAAAAGAGGACAATATTCATTTTGTATTTTTGCATATAATATAAACATATATATTATATATTGTATTACCCATTTCATTCACGTGGTAAAACAGGTTACATGTTCTCAAGTGGGTTACCAACGCACGATGTAGATGATTTGGGGGAATCCCCACATACGTACTATAGATATAGGGTATAGATAGAGGAAAGTTTCGTTTTGTACTATTAATAGCGCATTAAATAATACACAATATTAATCGTGTTGAATACTAAAATGAGGCACTTTATTTCAGGCCCTGAAATTTGTTGACGAGAATACTGACCTGAAGTTCGCCCACCACCCCAACATGGGCTACCTAACGTACTGTCCCTCCAATCTCGGTACCACACTGAGGGCCAGTGTACATATCAAAATACCATGTCTTGCGGGCCAACCGTATTTCCATGATTTCTTAGAAAAATATCACCTGCAAGTAAGAGGTCAGTAGTTCCCTTGTTAAATCAGAATGGCGTGAGTGGATGAAAATATCAGGCTCACGTTTTCAGTTATTTTTTTTTAAAATAGCCATTTTGGTGACACCTAATCAATCTTCATCCAGATTATATGTAAAAAAAACATGAATCACAATGTTTGATAACATCCTGTCGAGTTCCAATATATTTCACGAATCCCATCCAAAGTAATGCAACGCCAGCTCTTTGTAAAGCGCTATGTCATTATACACCGGCACCAAGCAATGCCAAATACGAGTTAAGATAGTTCGTAAATTTGGTATTAGGAAAATCCTGGCACAATGAAGTTGTAACAGCGGTAAAATTTAAGCCTGTTGCTTTGATGTGATCAAACAGCTAAACAGAAAGTTAATGGGGGGAAAACCCGCTCTGATTGGTCAAATTATGATACAATTCTACATACAAATAAAATATTAAGAAGTATACAATATTTCCTGGTATTGAACTAGATTTTTCTGTGCTTTAATTATCCTCATTGAAATGGTATATTTATACATATTTAGGAGTCAATGGAGTGCACACGGAAATGGTTGGTGATGTTTACGACATCTCCAACAAGAGAAGACTGGGTTTAACCGAGATCCAGGTTGTTCGAGAAATGATCAAAGGCGTTGAGGCTGTACTCGCCGAAGAAAAGAGGTTGGATGGCAGTGACACAACACTGTAAAAACACTAGAGACATTCCTATCCCTAACATCGATGGTTAATACAATTCATTGGAGTGTTGTGGCCATTGAACAGTTCATATTTAATTTTAGTTGGAACTCAAATCATTTGTATTTTCATTATATTGTAATAATTCTACTTTCGCGTGATAATGGATAAATATGAGGGTTTACTTGTTGAATCAGGTGTCGTTAATGCCTTGTAAATGTTCAAGGATACTTGGTGACAGTTTAATTTTGTTGTGTTGAACCTGGTGTCGTTAATGCCCGGTAAATGTTCACGGATACTTGGTGACAGTTTAATCTTGTTATATTGGACCTGGTATCGTTAATGCCTTGTAAATGTTCAGGGATACTTGGTGACAGTTTAATCTTGTTATATTGGACCTGGTATCGTTAATGCCCGGTAAATATTCAGGAATACTTGGTAACACTTATATCTTGTTATATTGGACCTGGTATCGTTAATGCCTTGTAAAGGTTCAAGGATACTTGGTGACAGTTTAATCTTGTTATATTGGACCTGGTATCGTTAATGCCCGGTAAATGTCAAGAATACTTGGTGACATATTCATCTTCTTGTGTTTAACCTGGTATCATTAATGCCCGGTAAATATTCAGGGATACTTGGTAACACTTATATTTTGTTATATTGGACCTGGTATCATTAATGCCCGGTAAATATTCAGGGATACTTGGTAACACTTATATTTTGTTATATTTGACCTGGTATCGTTCATGCCTTGTAAAGGTTCAAGGATACTTGGTGACAGATTTATCTTGTTGTATAGAACCTGGTATCGTTAATGCCCGGTAAATATTCAGGGATACTTGGTGACAGTTTAATCTTGTTATATTGGACCTGGTATCGTTAATGCCCGGTAAATATTCAGGGATACTTGGTAACACTTATATCTTGTTATATTGGACCTGGTATCGTTAATGCCTTGTAAAGGTTCAAGGATACTTGGTGACAGATTTATCTTGTTGTATAGAACCTGGTATCGTTGATGTCAGGTAAATATCCTGTTAAAGTATTATAAGATATATTTTAATTATATAGTGTTGTTTCTAGGAGATGCCAACCTTATTGGGAAATTTTTATTTTATGGAGATTTATTTTTTTGGTTTTTTGGTTAGTATACTATACTATACGGAGTCGTCCTGGCTTTCCAACAACAGTTGTAGGCGACCCACTCCTTACATTATTTACAACCCTCCTCTCCCTCCCCGTTATACTACTTGGGGCTTAATCTTCGTATGTACAGCGACAGCAACCCTCCCCTCTATTTCCCTGTCCATTCTCAGGTGGTAGACACTGATGGTGGACTTAAAGTCCTCGAGGTTTTCCCGTAACCTGCATGCATGGTTTTGATTCATTCGAACAGTGGCGCGGTTAAGAAAATACTCATGTACTTGACCCTGTTTTAAAATAATTCGATATATGAATATTGCGAAATGTATTTAATTATGGGGTTGCTGCACCTCCCCGTCGAGATTTTGCCTTTTCTTACGATCACTTTGGATTTTTCTTATTCGCCTCCCAGGCTCAAAATTTAGGCCCTTAGCATCATAGACGGGTCCTAGAAGGACAGAAGAGATGTATGATGCAGTTTAATTCATTGTTTGGTTTCTCTTACTCCAAATTATCAAAAGCTATTATTCACGTGTCTGTCCTGGCTGTACTCACTCTGAGATTTTATTTCGCTTGCTATCAGTTTCCTTAACATTTTTCATCATAAAAATACTGAAATAATGCTTGGTGTACTGTTAAATAATTTTTATTGTTATATTGAACATTACAGGTATGGTAAATTGGTTATTTTACATAAGTAAATATCAAATTGCTGTATCCATATTTGTCCTTTACACAAACCGATTAAAATACACACCTTTGTTTTATGTTCGCTGCCCACATGTCAAAAGTCGAAGTTAACAAGACAAAGTGCCTATTCATTGTCGTATTAACCATATTTCAGTTAAATTATCAAATCGCCTGATTAGACAAAGCCACGGTCTCGTGTTGATCAAGAATCCCAGTCTAGGTGCTGTACTTAGCCGAAGGCTTGTTTTGTATTAAATATACACGTACCATTTATTCCAAATAAAGATTTACAATCTTCCTGGATTAGTCTTATTTTCTGAAACATTTTGACCGAACTGTATCGTTGATTTTTAGCTCATTACCAAATTTGTTCAGACACTTGACCTTTACCCACGTGCACTTTAAATTTCACAAGAATAAACAATAATAATATTTATAAACACGTGATTTTATGTCATCAAAAGGCCCAAAATGATTTTGCTTGGCCAGTGGTATGTTTGGATACAAGAATGATTTTTTCCAACTTTTAAAGTCATTAGGTCAATATGGTAATATCTTATCTGAAGCACGGTCTGACGAACAGCTACAGTACCTTGACTGACTTTTAGGTCCCTATGATCAAATATATCTAAATTTTAAAGCAAACTTTCTTTTTACCAAAAGGTCTGCACTAGTTATAATGGGCTGCAAGGTTTGATCAGATGGAACTCTTTACCAAGACGTCCAAAGACATAGATATCCAATGTTCCAAGGAAAGTAATGATCGATATAAAGCGAGGGTTATAGAGGTTAGACTATGAAAATCTACGTCAAAAATCAAAATTAACCGTTTCTGATAATATCTTATCTTGATGAACGAACATGACCCAGATAAAAAGAAATTATTAAACGCAACGGACATTGCCTACAGAATATTATTTTCATCCTATTCAACTCTCAGAACTTTCAGTACTTTGATATTGTTACCTCAAACATTCCTTCGTAATCTTATCACCGTCCAACAGCATACAGAGTGATAGAGCCAAGTTTTGGTATTAATGGCGAAACACTGATTGCGGGTATTCGTATTAGGAAGAAGTCAGTAAGTATTAAAGTGAATAAGTATTAAAACCACGATGTATTAACAAGCTGCTTTTATTAATCTTTCAACAATATTGTCGTATTGGTGTTTAAAACATATTACAGAGTACGTATATTAAATTTTGCCGTGAATATATCATACTTCTTATCATTAATAAAAAACAGCATACGCCAACTTTGAATTTATTTCGAAAGTACTGATACATTTTTGTATTTTTGAACCGAAGTGTTACCACGATATACTGCTGTGGAATTCGGAAATTCTGACATGAAATACGTACGGCAAATTCCTCAATTGTGCTCAGGAATTGTATACCATACTTCCATGCTTCGTTACCCTTGAGTCGTCTGCATGGTTGTAATCACACTCACTAGTCAATTTAGATAATGCTTCGTGTACTTGTGGTGATCCTTTGTGAAAACATCTTTCGTTACTTTTTATATTGTCATCTTTATACAATTTAAAGAAATGTTTTGATCTAAAATTTCACTACCTTGAATGTTGCGTGTGATTTGGATACAATGTCGTTCGAAAATCCTCATCTTACCGCAGACCTTAATTCAAATATCTTCAGACATGCACAGTCCTCCACGAAGTCTAGTAACAGATTTTGATCTTGATAGAAAGAATATTTGTACATTTGTACATGCTTGCGTATTTCCATGATAGTGAATGTTATCACATATAAATTGTGTTTAAGTTGACCACTTCTGGAAAATTTCATGTAGTTCTTCGTCGTCTTCATCATGTTATCCTCAGAATTATGTTATTCCTCAAATCTATATTAGAAAAAAAAAAAAAAAAAAGACAAGAAACAAAAAAAAACAAACAAAAAAAAAAAAAAAAAAAAATAGAAAAACGTTCATTTGTAACCTGACGTTGCATGGCATAGAGCTCTGCTCTCAAACTCGCATATTCCCTCCGTGGCCACCGCTTCCAGTCGTTGAACTTGTGACGTCACAGCCGACAGTTGGCTGATCATTAGTAGAAGGACAGGTGAAAATCATACACATCACACGCCAATACATCGGTATTAAAGCGAAAAATAAAGCCATGTTGGGAGCAAAGTGTAAAAACGGAAACATTAGCATATGGCAAAGAAAAGAAAAATAAAAGTGAAACCAATAAACGGATTTTACAAGCATTTAGTAAACAACACAAACAAACATATAAACAAATCACAAAGAGACAATGGTTAACGAATTACGTGTAATGAGAACAATGGACCCGAAACAAAACGAACAAAAGTAACAAACGGACTAAGGTTAACGTTAATGACCTGTATGTATATTCGCGTGATTTGAACAGTGCTACAAGAGAGAACGAGAAATTTGAAGCGGTAGACAGTGACAAACAAATTATTGTCATGTATGCATGTTCTCGTGATTTGAAATCTCGAAAACAGAATTTATTCTGTGCGTTTATAGATTTTTCTAAGGTATTTGACACAATTCGGCGTATAGGACTCGGAAATAAGCAACTTAGAGGTGGCATAAATGGTAAATTTTTCAATTTGATTTTTAATATGTAACAAGGTATTAATCTTTTATCAAGCTAAACAACATTGTATCTCCATTTTTTCCATGAGAGAATGTTAGAAAAGGGAGAAATCTATCTCTTTTGTTCTTTTCACTGTTTTTAAACGACTTAGAGAGCTTTTTTTTATTATAAGAAAGCTGTAAACGTGTTGATTTAAGTGAAAGTGAAATGCTAGATTTGTGTATAAATATCATTGCCATGTGTTATACCGATAATACTATTGCAGTTGCAAAAAATGCAGATGACCTATAGAAAAATATAAATAGTTTTGCTAAGTACTGTGAAGACTTTAAATTAAATGTGAATGTTAATAAAACAAAATTTGTAATCTTAAATAGCAGAGGCAGATCGAATAACCGTTTTTTAATGGAGAAAATGTCGAGATGGAGGTTGTTAGAAATAACTGATTGTTATTTTTAAAAAGTCTGGAAACTTCGCTGCAGTGAAGGCAAATCTTGTAGCACAAGCGAAGAAGTCTATGTATGCGTTATATATTAGAATTAATACTTTATATCTACCAATCGTTTGTCAGTTGCTACTTTTCCATCAAACTATTGTACCAATTCTACTATTTGGTTGTGAATGCTCCGGCTATTCTAACACTGTTTGTTTAGTGAGTGCAGTTTAAAAGAGAACTCCAAAGTTAATGTTCCATGGGGAATCTGGTCGTGCCCCAGTAAATATACAGATCAAGACCAGAGTTGTTACTAAATAGGGTAGAATATTCATGTTGTTTTTATAATGTTTATTACATTACGATTATTCAAATGATTGTCATAGTTCCTGGTTACTGTTTATTAAGACTATTTCAGAAGAATGTAGTATAGATGATGTATGGTATAGCCAGTCATTTTTAATATAAACTGGTTAAAACATGTCATAAACAAAGATGGCACGATAAATATATACAAACCTAGTCAAGTTCTGATGAAAATGCCTGATCTGAATCTAGAAGATTATCTACAAAGTAACATTCCAATTAACAAAATACAGTACGACAAACTGATATTAGACGCCTATATATTGATAGTGTCTACTGCTCCAACTATGTATAAGTTTGTTAGCTTGATAACAGCTACAGATAGCAATGTACGAACGCCTATATATTGATAGTGTCTATTGATCCAACTATGTATAAGTTTGTTAGCTTGACAACAGCTACAGATAGCAATGTACGTACGCCTATATATTGATAGTGTCTACTAATCCAACTATGTATAAGTTTGTTAGCTTGATAACAGCTACAGATAGCAATGTACGTGTAAAGCTGTATAAATTTACAACTAATATTCTTAAATTCTGGACAAACACCTGAAATCTTACAACTGCAGTAAAATTCAAACTTCTTATTGTATATCATATACAAAGCTTTTCATTTAATTTTGCACTTTTGGTACACTTTAAGCAAAAGTGTATTTTCCAATCCTATGTGCTATGTCATCCGGAATACGATTATACTAATGTGAGGTGTACTAAAACAGGTCGTTACTACGGAACCCGTTTACTGACATACTTCATACTCATTTCGTTTTTCCAGGTGAACTATAATGATATCTTGGCGCCCGTCGTCCATCATCTGTCAACTTTTCTTATAAATCACTTTTGGTCATGAACAACTGAGTGGATTTTAACCAAACTGGTCAGTAACAGCCCTGTTGGGAAGCGATTTTTTTGTATAAGCGATGGGCCTGAGGGGCGTATCCCTTTGAGTGAAATCAATCAACTTATCTAAATCTACCTTGTTCTTCAGGCATTGCAGGATATTGTCCAAATTTGGTCTGAAGCATGTTTAAAGGAAGGGAATCAATTTTGCATGAACGGTGGATATCAGCCTACTCGGATGGGAGAGATGGGGCGAATAGGACCAATACTTAGGTCAACATCTTAAAAGCCTGGATTTTGTCAAAATTTGGTATGATGCATGTTTTGGTGAAGGGAATAAGTTTTGTATGAACAGTTGGTTTCCGACCCTGGGGAAGGATGGGCGTCGGCCATTGGTGGAAATAGAGCAAACAAAAACCAGATGAGCGATACAAGACCTGTGGGCGTCTTTGTTGTTGTTTATTTTTAATTCAATGTTAGTGTTTGGTGACAAAAGTGTTTACTGACTTTTATCATGGCGGATTCTCGTTTGCAGATAGTGAAGATTTTTTCGCATGATGACATTTTAACTTTTTGCTCAAAAGCATGAGATTCGTCTCAGTAGCATACAATTAATACGGAAAAACAATAAGACAATAGTCATAAAAAAAACTGCCATTTCGTAAAAACGAGATAGCGTTTCGAAAATATTTAATAATATTTCGATAAAATGAATAAAAAATTCGATAAAACGAATTGATAGCTCGCAAAAACGAAAAAACTAACTCGATAGAACGAAACATTATATCGTAAAAACGAGACAACATTTCGTAAAAACGAGAAAAAAGTATAAAGCATGTCAGTAAACGGGTTCCATATAATACCCAAGTATATCAAGTTTTTTTTACTATGCATACATATACTATAATATCACTGCCATTAAGGCCAGGTAGATGATCCATTTTATTGTCACGCTTGCTAATTTTGGTGTTACATGGTTTATGAGATGACTATCACCATCGGAACTCCTGTAACATTAATCTTATGCCGACAGGTCTTATGGCTTTTATATTGATAAAAGACCCTAATCTAGTGTCAGATGGTCAAGTAAAGAAATAAAATGGTAAATATATGTAACTGATGTATAATCATCCTGCATTAAATATACGCTGTGATTTTAAATGTTTCCCGGATTTGTTATCGTTGTGAGTTTGGTATGATAAATGTTACTACAATAATTATTCTATGAATAAACAATCCATTGTTGTTGCTACTGTTACATATTGATATAAAGCACTAATGCCACCTGTGTATAATATTTACAATATGTTTCCACACAGTAAGATATACAACATTTACTGAGTATATAGTAAGAGACTGTGATTTACAGGCACCACTCTACTTACAACTATACACTGTCTGACTTGTATTTTACTTCCAGACGAGGTTGAATTGTAGAATAGCACAAAGTCAGTTAATTTATACTTTTTGTTATATATGAAAGAATTTCCAGCTGTTTATCACTTCCAATCGTACTTTTTGGGGATGTCGGGGTGGTGTACTTGGTTTTGCAGTTGTCGAATTTCTTGGCTAGGCGATTTGGTGTCGGTAGGTCGTGAGTTTGGGGCCTGGAAAGGACACAAATTGTCGTCCTTCGTCACCGAATTTACATTTCAATCAATATACACAGCAATATATGTTGATCCGAAAGTTTTATATTTGAATTTCCTGTATAAAGCAGTGTACCTGGGTTTAATATATATTTTGATAGATCAGTAAACTACATGATCTACCACATCTGTTACCTTTAAAAATTCTATATAGACTTCAAAATAACAGATGGAAGAACAAAGAGGCCATCAGGTACTAACATGCATTGGAAACATCGACTTCGACATAAAGAAGTCGATAGAACGTCAGAGTAATAAAGAATTGTACGAAAAAAAACCCCACAAAAGTGAATATAGTACCTTTCAATGAAGAATTGGATATAGTGAAGTCTAATGAATTATACTAAAACATACACCTATATAGTCCTTATGAAGGACTACAGTGTTCTAACATAAGGAGGTGACTGCGAATAAAAAATCGAAATTGATCGAATGTAATATCAGAAACCTAGATGGGAAAATGCATTGACACCAAATTCAGTCAATTACTTAGGAAATTAGATAATGATTAATTCATAGCCATAACTTGTTAGGTTTATCATCCCGAGAACAGTCATGTCATTCTGAAGATGGATCCCCTTGTGGTAGCTAGTGGCTACCTGACTGAGCAACATTCAGAAGGCCCACCACCTGACAGTCAGAGCAATCACAATAACATCAAAACAAGCCGGCCCGTTCCTCAGTTTCCTGAGAAACACAAACCGACACGGTTAGGTAGTATCGAACCACGCATTTTCAACTGAAGTATGTAGGTCAACACTCTTAACATACATTATTTTATACTTCATGTGCTTTAATGATGTAATATATAGCAGAGTTATTCACATTAATGAATTATTCAATTTTTCATTACAGCTGTTGATTGCTTTCTGATAGAATACCTCTACAAAGCCGTTATAGGCTATCAATCAACCATATGATATACTAATAACACTGATACATATCTACTATTCTGTCAACATACAAACCAACACTTAAGTGGTTACATATCAAAACCTTAACTGGAACATGTACAAAAATATCTGTAACAATATTTCGACAAATTTGACAACTTTCTGATAAACACCGTGAACTGTACTACAATTTGACCACAGGGATATACCATCACATTCATAGCCAACATTGTTTGATTTCTCAGGAAGCCGAGAAACAAGTCTTACTGAGCTGTTGTGAACGTGTCACCATACCTGAATTGCTCTAGGTAGCTTGTGACGGGGCTTCTATATGCTGTTCCATGAGGTTACCAACAGCTACTCTAAGGATACTGGCACAAAGCAATTTGTCGTACAGACGATAGGCGATGTGTCCACACCAGACATGTCCCTGTCAAAATTTCTCACGACTGTTTACAGTACTATTAACATAAGATCAACTCGATTAGATTTTTTTTTTTAACTTTCTGTTTCGCTTTGCAGTTGATTAGTAAGTTAATATCGATGAAAACTTGCGGGGAAGTCGCATGGTCGCCACCGTGATCTGATTAAGGAATATTCTATTTCCTTGTGCAATATAAAGTTTTAAGAGTTCAACATTCTCTAGTTTGGTCGGTTGTTTCATTGATACAAACTTGAATGGTTTTCACCGTAGAAGGTGATGTTACTTACTGGTTTTAAACAAGATCTACATGATGCGTGAATGAGAAGACTCTTAACTTTCAAGAATAGCCGCAGTGCTTTTATTATCCATGCAAGAATACCTGTCAATAGTCTCCGACTTAATTAGTCTGTTATTAATATTTCATCGATATTGAGTTTGTGTTGAAATTGTTCATACACCGGTATGTTATTGTTGGTTTTTCTTCGAAAATACTACAAGTACAATATATCATTTTTTACTAGTTCTGAAAACCGTTGAACCTTAGTCATACCGAAAGATGATGGATCATGAAAATGATTCAAGCATAAACATTCTATCTCCAGAAAAAGAACACGACGACTTTATCAAGCACCAAATACTCTCTGCAGACGTCCAGTATCGACATATTTTGATACTAATAAAGACATTTTCCTATTTCTGCATAGGAAAGGGTACATAAGATTGCCCACGTTCTCCATATAACCAGGCCCAGCTTGTCTTCATTTTCGAGGAGACAGCGGTACACTAAGACCGGACTAGAACTAGCTAAACGGTTGTATGGTCCGTGCTTTGTCCATGAACTAAACCCATATATTGTTTATTTAATGCTTTTGGACATTTAACAATATCAAAAGAATGTTAGATAAAAGTGCGTTTTAATTCGTTATTTTTTAAAATGCGACTGAATGTTAACATCGAAGGCTGTAAAGGAAGGGGGGGGGGGGGGGGGGTAAAGACCAAGATAGTTTACCATGCGGCTAAATGGAAAAGATTGTTGAACAGTATCTTTTAATGCAAAAGAATGTTATTAGATTAAAATACAAGTCGACTAATGCCGAATACAATCTCGTTAAAATGTGTATATCTGTTTCGTTTCTCCATCACTTTTACCGACTATAACCCAGTTTTTTCTTTCCAGTGTCTACGGTCTTCCGAGCCTTCTATCTGGATCTCAACTCTATGTTCTTTAAAACTCAAGTAAATATTTCGATAATGATCCATTGTCCTAAATATCCATGTATACTGCTGCTACTCTTCTGTCACTAAATTTATACTTTACACGATGAGATAGAGGAAACGATATTTTTTCAAACAAACACAAATTCGATAATAGAAGTTATGTCGTTTTAATATCAACAAGTTTTCATTATCGACAAAGTACTTACAAAAATGTGCATGGCAACAGGGACAGACAGAAATCAAACAAATTATTCTCCAGTAATAATAGAAAGTTTTTTTTTGACAATGTAACATTTTTTTGTCTCTGATAACAATTAGTAAAAATTACCGCTTGCTAATGATAACTTTCTATATTACCGTCATATTTTAAATGTATCTTTTGTATGACTGCATAACATTCTTTATTTGGTAAATTTGATAGGCATTTGGTAATGTAATATTTGTGTTTATTATTTTATCATCGTTATTATTTCAGTCGGATAATTATGAAAATTTGATGAACACGGAAAAAATATCCGACGTCTGGTTTCTAGCTTAGATGTGTCGAGTCATTCGGATCTCTTCTTGCTTGTGTGTTAGTTTGGTTATAACTCTCCGAAAGTAGCCACACGACTATTTATTAAACAGGAAATACCTGAATGTAAACAACCAAGGCAGACGTGCACAATGTTGTCGACAGATCGGGACAATTTCCTTGAAAAATTTGTAGATAGAAAGATTGATTTCGATAAACGCTGTTGCAGTGAATGTTTTCATCACTACGATTTAGACAGGTAAGATAAAGCTGAGGTTAATCTGGTATTCTTTTACCTGAAATTTGTTTCCGATGTTCTCATAGAAAATGCAGGCTGACAGCTCTTCATAGATGCCTGAATCTGTAAATAATTTCTGTAAACACAACTTGTTTGAGGAGATATTGAACGGCTAATTTTAGAAAATCATGGAAAGCAATCCATCATAGAGACCTTAATCTAATTAACTGATTTTGTATTCGTGTGGTTTATGTCCTACTGGCAGGTAGCCTACTGTAACACCTGCACATCTGCTTATATAATCGGATTTGCCGGTGCTCCAGCTCTTCTTCTTCTTCTTCTTCTTCTTCTTCTTCTTCTTCTTCTTCTTCTTCTTCTTCTTCTTCTTCTTCTTCTTCTATATACACTTATGACAATTTAATATTACATTTTCTGTAGTGCTGAATGATGGTGTATATATTAACGGTGATTTATTTTGGTGTTTTACACAATGGGATAATAATTCTTTTGACATTTGATTAGTATGTGTTAAAATAAAAGACGTTGTGAAAATTGATAGTCACAGCAGAATCAGCTGGGGAATACTGATATTTCATCATGGACTCCAACTATTTTTTTTATTTTTTTTTTACATTTCAAAATAGACTGGTCCTTGTAAACAATTAGAGTATCAATTTCGTAAAAGATTAGATGAAAAAGAAATCCTGCACTGTTCAAACTTAATATAAAGAACACCCCATTATTATTAGTACCTATAATTCACAAAGATATTAACTGCTGTAACCTGTAAACCAGTCAGTTTAACCAGTTTAATGAGTTAAGGGTTCCATATGCTAATTCAAAAAAAAATGTGGAATTTAAAAAAAAATTGTGGAATTTAAAAAAAAATCATCAAAAAAATTTATCATTGTTTTCATCAAATACAATTTAGTAAGATTGTTTGCTATGTAATTTACATGTTTACTTGAACATTGACTGTATGTTAAAAAATATTTAAACATTAGCCAATTCATGACATTGAGCCAAAAATAATTAACATGGAACTGTTCTACATTGGACGCATTATTTCAACATCCTGACAAGTTTAAACCAAAGAGAAGGTATGATAATATATCAAGTGATCAAACACTTGAAGTTCTCAGACACCTGAGTTATTCAGCAAGGCGTTTGTCACTTCCTGTACAGTCATGCACATGTGAATTCAATGAAGTTTATTTAGGAACATTGACTATATTTTTTTCAGTTTTTAATTATAACTTTTTTCTCTGTCACTCTTGATTCATATTTGCCGTCACTCCCTGTTAAGAGGAGGGCATTGGGGGCATAATATTTTGCGAAACTATACATTTCACATTAATTAAAAGCAAAAGCAGTTGAAAGTATCATACAGCAGTAACTTGCTACTTGTTGTCAATTAGAGCTTTGGCCTATGAAACCTCTGTTGAAGATCTGATGTGCATATTGTGAAACTGCTTACCTTTTTACCTTTGCTTCAATTTGTCAATGATTTTGAACTATTTTCATGCTCTAAATATTTAGAGAAAGGACAATCTTGATAGTCAATAATTGATGTATTAGACATTTATTTATAAAGGTCATCAGAGTGGTGATTCCAACAGGACTTCATATAGCAAAGTAAATAAAAAAACAGTGAAGTAAAGGATCTGATGTTAATTGAATTGCCTCTATCACGATGTAATGTTTCCAGATCATGTCAATATCACAAGATGACCTGTGTAGATCATCAATACGGTACCTCTGTCATTGACATCCCTGACCACCAATCACTACATGATCTCTGTAGATCATCAACACCATACCACAGTCACTGACATCCACTATATGTTATGATAAATAGATTTTTATTCCAAGTACTTCTGTAAAAGTTGCCTTTTTTCTTTAAGTAAATTTGAAAATTTCTCTGGATCATTTTTTTAGCAATTGATGTGTAGAAATATGAAGTATTACATAACAAAGTATGGTAAAACTTCAGTCAATCTGAACTAAATGAAATAAATTTTTAATGAACCTGTTCAAATCATACATGTGAAGATGAATTAGAGTTGACATTGCCCAAAATGATAACAAAGTGTTTAAAAGCGTGTAAAGTGTTCCTGCAAGACAGGAAACTAGTAATCAGTCATGGTATTTTCTGGAAAAGAAAAGGTTGATTATAATCTGATTTTATTTTTAAACCCTTACTGTATATGATAATGGCACATGTTTTATTTTGTTCTTTATCACGTTAGATATTGCAAGGAAGAAACCATGTAAAATATAGTCCATGAAAAAAAGACTGTCTTCTTGTCTGTTGGCAGAAGTTAGTGTTGACATATCAGTCTGCAAAGTGTGGATTTACACTTATGACTGTGGATTAATGTTTTTGACACTTATCATTTATTTGACATGACAAAAAGGGTTTGTCTTGATTATCTTATCAAAATGTAAAATGTGAAGTGAAACACTTGCTCTTTGACAACACACATGCTGATTTCCCATGGTCCGTAACGCAGAGTTTGCGCCTCAATTTGTGTCAGCTGGCATGAGCGCAAGCTGAAGGCAAAATGTGAAAGAAATCACACTGAATCAATGCTGATTAAGTGACATCTATGTGTATAATATGGTGGTATCAGTTGCTAATTTGGTCATTTCCAGCCTGCTACCCGCAACATTTAACGTTGATGTGTATATAGCGACCGCATGGAGTGATTATTGCAGTGCCAATATCTTTATCAATAGTTATATGTGTGATCACACATTGTGTTCGAACAGTACAAATTGTAAGTGAAACAACACTTGAGACAGTTTGAACTATCACTAGACAGAAAATTATTATTTTCATTGAAAAGAAATCATGTGTTAAAACTACCTGCCTATTTGAACAGACTGAAGGTTTTCTGTAGATGTTTCCACATTGTTTAGCAAATTCCTACCTCACATATTGATGAAAATCATGTCTCTAATGTTATATTTGCAGTTTTTAACTAAATTGAAAAAATTCAATGTCCTTACCTTACTTTGATGGCTGCTAGAATCAAAACATAGATAGGACTAAAAATATAGATAAATAAGTTATTAACAAAGAACTTAATTTTCACTGGAAGTATATTTCATGGTTGAAAAAATTAGAACCATGCTAAAGTAACCACTTCTACAGTATAATTGTTGATAGTGATTGAAGATTTCTAGGTAACGACCAGACAGAATCATCTGTGATAGTGATTGAAGATATCTAGGTAACGACCAGACAGAATCATCTATGATAGTGACTGAAGATTTCTAGGTAACGACCAGACAGAATCATCTATGATAGTGACTGAAGATTTCTAGGTAACGACCAGACAGAATCATCTATGATAGTGACTGAAGATTTCTAGGTAACGACCAGACAGAATCGTCTATGATAGTGACTGAAGATTTCTAGGTAACGACCAGACAGAATCGTCTATGATAGTGATTGAAGATTCCTAGGTAACGATAGTGATTGAAGATTTCTAGGTAACAACCAGACAGAATCATCTATGATAGTGATTGAAGATTTCTAGGTAACGACCAGACAGAATCATCTATGATAGTGACTGAAGATTTCTAGGTAACGACCAGACAGAATCATCTATGATAGTGATTGAAGATTTCTAGGTAACAACCAGACAGAATCATCTATGATCATTTGGAAGGAATGATGCCTGGTAAATGGAAAGTGATATTTGATAGACTTAGATACAATTTCTCTGTCTTCATTCTCAGTATGGATAAGTAATGATGATACTGATGTTAACATCGTATAGTTGTTTACGTGGATTAATTGTTTACATGGTTCATGTTGATATGGTGATGAAGAGATGGTTCTGATTTAATGTAATAGCAATGTTAACATGGTGCTGATGGTAGTGATATTTCAATATAGTGTTGATGTTGGTGATTTTTCACATGGTGTTGATGGTGACTTTTCATTGTGATGGTTTTTACATTGTGGTAATTTTAACATTGTTTGACGGGTTGCACATAGTGCAAATCCAGGTATAATGGTGAATGTCGGGCGGACGGGCAGGTGAGGAAAAGGGGTACCAGTTTTGTAGAATCAACTCCTAGAGTTTTTGACGTAGGACCTTGATACTTTGTAGGGTGTTTATATATATATTGAAGATGTGCACCTATTATTATGGATTCATTCCGGACATTTTTTCTTGATTTTTGGGGCTTTGGAACTTAGTCATTTTCAACAGTCTGGCCTGAAAAATCCAAGATTGCAGCCTTTGCCTCTCATTTAAATCACTTTGGGGCCCTAGATGTCCATGGTCTATTTTTTTTAAACATCTCTGAATCAAAAATGGCTGCAACTTCTTTCTTCAGATGCCATTCTTCTGCACCAATTCATAAAATACAGCCAAACTTTCTCTCTTAAAACAAATATTGTACATACTCAACAAATGAAACACCCTTAACTGTCTTATAAATACCATATAACATTGCACTCATCCCGCAACCCGGCAAATTGTGGCTTTGCCCCATTTTTGTTATTTTTACTTTGTGGTGATTTTTACATTGTTGGGATATTTACATTGTGGTGGTTTTTGCATTATTGTGATTTTCACATTGTATTGGTTTTTATGTGGTGGTGATGTTTACATCATTGTGATTTTTACATTGTGGTGATTTTTACATTGTGGTGGATTTTACATGGTGGTGATTTTTACATTGTGGTGGATTTTACATTGTGGTGATTTTTACATTATTGTGATTTTTACATGATGGTGATTTTTACTTTGTGGTGATTTTTACATTGTGGTGGATTTTACATGGTGGTGATTTTTACATTGTGGTGGATTTTACATTGTGGTGATTTTTACATTATTGTGATTTTTACATGGTGGTGATTTTTACATTATTGTGATTTTTACATGGTGGTGATTTTTACATTGTGGTGATTTTTACATTGTGGTGGATTTTACATGGTGGTGATTTTTACATTGTGGTGGATTTTACATGGTGGTGATTTTTACATTATGGTGATTTTTACATGGTGGTGATTTTTACATTATGGTGATTTTTACATTGTCGAGATTTTTACATGATTGTGATTTTTGCATTATGGTGATTTTTACATTGTCGAGATTTTTACATTATTGTGATTTTTACATTATAGTGATTTTTGCATTATGGTGATTTTTACATTGTCGAGATTTTTACATTATTGTGATTTTTACATTATGGTGATTTTTACATTATGGTGATTTTTACATTGTCGAGATTTTTACATTATTGTGATTTTTGCATTATGGTGATTTTTACATTGTCGAGATTTTTACATTGTGGTGGTTTTTACATTGTCAGTATTTTTACATTGTGGTGGATTTTACATTGTGGTGATTTTTATATTATTGTGATTTTTACATTGTGGTGATTTTTACATTGTGGTGATTTTTACATTGTGGTGGATTTTTACATTGTGGTGAATTTTACATTGTGGTGGTTTTTACATTGCGTTGGTTTTTATGTAGTGGTGGTTTATACATTATGGTGGTTTGTACATTATGGTGGTTTTTACATTAAGGAGATTTTTACATTGTGTTGGTTTTTATGTAGTGGTGGTTTGTACATTATGCTGGTTTTTACATTAAGGAGATTTTTACATTGTGTTGGTTTTTACATTAAGGAGATTTTTACATTGTGTTGGTTTTTATGTGATGGTGGTTTGTACATTATGGTGGTTTTTACATGGTGGTTATGTTTCACATGGTGCTGATGTTGATATTGCAGGGTTTGCATTGTTCTCTACCCTATGTTTGTTGAAAGCATCAGACTGTTTGATTACAGAAATATTGGCTTCCACATGCTGCCAAACATATATGGAATAATAATTAATGATAAAACATGTACTCTATTGATCTTACTTTAATTTGTAGTATTGATTGTGTGTCTAAATTTAGCAGACCCAGCTAACATAATAGCTTTCGTTGTATTTGGACCATAGTGCAGCTGAAGCAGGTTATATGCTACATTGTGTCTACCTGTTTCTATAGGTAATCATCTGTAACTATCTACCTGTGTGTCAACAGTGACCTTCGGGTTACAGTATTATATAACTACCATACATGTACACTGCCTTCTGTAAATGTCATTTGAAAGTGATAATTCAAAATTCATTAAAACTCATTTCAATATTACTTTTGATTAAAACATATTAAACACATGATTGTGATAGCTTGATAGTTAATCAATAGTTTTATTAGGTTAATGGAAGATAAAAATGAACAAATACAACGTTTTTGCAATATGATATAAAAATTTCATCAGTCTCGATCAATTGGACTAAATTTTTCGTTAAAGAAAGCTCATCTTATGATGGACTTCTTACTTTCAGTGCAAAAAGATGACATGCATATGAAGTCAAAAAATCAGTTTTCTCCTCATTTTATAACATTCAGGAAAACAGTTGTGTATTGGTGTAAGATATGTGTAAATATGTACTGGAGTGGAAGGATACTAGATGTGTGTGGAAGGATACTGATATAAAATGTGTGTGGAAGGATGCTGGTGTAAGATGTGTGTGGAAGGATACTGGTGTAAGATGTGTGTGGAAGGATACTGATGTAGGATGTGTGTGGAAGGATACTGATGTAAGATTAGTGTGGAAGTATACTGGTGTAAGATTTGTGTGGAAGGATACTGGTGTAGAATGTGAATGGAAGGATGCAAGTGTAAGATTTGTTTGGAAGGATACTGATGTAAGATTTGTGTGGAAGTATACTGGTGTAAGATTTGTGTGGAAGGATACTGGTGTAAGATGTGTGTGGAAGGATGCTGATGTAAGATGTGTGTGGAAGGATGCTGGTGTAAGATTTGTGTGGAAGGATGCTGATGTAAGATTTGTGTGGAGGGATACTGACTGAAGATGTGTGTGGAAGGATGCTGGTGTAAGATGTGTGTGGAAGGATGCTGGTGTAAGATTTGTGTGGAAGGATGCTGATGTAGGATGTGTGTGGAAGGGTACTGGTGTAAGATTTGTGTGGAAGGATGCTGATGTAAGATTTGTGTGGAAGGATGCTGATGTAAGATTTGTGTGGAAGTATACTGGTGTAAGATTTGTGTGGAAGGATGCTGGTGTAAGATTTGTGTGGAAGTATACTGGTGTAAGATTTGTGTGGAAGGATGCTGGTGTAAGATGTGTGTGGAAGGATGCTGGTGTAAGATTTGTGTGGAAGGATGCTGATGTAAGATGTGTGTGGAAGGATACTGGTGTAAGATGTGTGTGGAAGGATACTGATGTAAGATTTGTGTGGAAGGATGCTAGTGCTGTGTGTAAGTATACTGGGTGTAAGATTTGTGTGGAAGGATACTGGTGTAAGATGTGTGTGGAAGGATACTGATGTAAGATTTGTGTGGAAGGATGCTGGTGTAAGATTTGTGTGGAAGGATACTGGTGTAAGATGTGTGTGGAAGGGTACTGGTGTAAGTTGTGAATGGAAGGATGCAAGTGTAAGATTTGTGTGGAAGTATACTGGTGTAGAATGTGAATGGAAGGATGCAAGTGTAAGATTTGTTTGGAAGGATACTAGTGTAAGATTTGTGTAAGATTTGTGTGGAAGGATGCTGATGTAGGATGTGTGTGGAAGGGTACTGGTGTAAGATGTGTGTGGAAGGATGCTGATGTAAGATTTGTGTTGAAGGATGCTGGTGTAAGATGTGTGTGGAAGGATACTGGTGTAAGATGTGTGTGGAAGGGTACTGGTGTAAGTTGTGAATGGAAGGATGCAAGTGTAAGATTTGTGTGGAAGTATACTGGTGTAGAATGTGAATGGAAGGATGCAAGTGTAAGATTTGTTTGGAAGGATACTGATGTAAGATTTGTGTGGAAGGATGCTGGTGTAAGATTTGTGTGGAAGGATGCTGATGTAGGATGTGTGTGGAAGGGTACTGGTGTAAGATTTGTGTGGAAGGATGCTGATGTAAGATTTGTGTGGAAGGATGCTTTTGTAAGATTTGTGTAGAAGGATGCTGATGTAGGATGTGTGTGGAAGGGTACTGGTGTAAGATGTGTGTGGAAGGATGCTTTTGTAAGATTTGTGTAGAAGGATGCTGATGTAGGATGTGTGTGGAAGGGTACTGGTGTAAGATGTGTGTGGAAGGATGCTGATGTAAGATTTGTGTGGAAGGATACTGGTGTAAGATTTGTGTGGAAGGATACTGGTGTAAGATGTGTGTGGAAGGATACTGATGTAGGATGTGTGTGGAAGGGTACTGGTGTAAGATGTGTGTGGAAGGATGCTGATGTAAGATTTGTGTGGAAGGATACTGGTGTAAGATTTGTGTGGAAGAATGCTGATATATAAGATGTGTGTGGAAGGATGCTGGTGTAAGATGTGTGTGGAAGGATGCTGATGTAGGATGTGTGTGGAAGGGTACTGGTGTAAGATGTGTGTGGAAGAATGCTGATGTAAGATTTGTGTGGAAGGATACTGGTGTAAGATTTGTGTGGAAGAATGCTGATATATAAGATGTGTGTGGAAGGATGCTGGTGTAAGATTTATGTGGAAGGATATTAGTGTAAGATTTGTGTGGAAGGATACTGATGTAAGATTTGTGTGGAAGAATGCTGATATAAGATGTGTGTGGAAGGATGCTGGTGTAAGATGTGTGTGGAAGGATACTGGTGTAAGATGTGTGTGGAAGGATGCTGATGTAAGATGTGTGTGGAAGGGTACTGGTGTAAGTTGTGAATGGAAGGATGCAAGTGTAAGATTTGTGTGGAAGTATACTGGTGTAGAATGTGAATGGAAGGATGCAAGTGTAAGATTTGTGTGGAAGGATACTGGTGTAAGATTTGTGTGGAAGGATACTGATGTAAGATTTGTGTGGAAGAATGCTGATGCAAGATTTGTGTGGAAGTATACTGGTGTAAGATTTGTGTGGAAGGATACTGGTGTAAGATTGTTGTGGAAGGGTACTGGTGTAAGATTTGTGTGGAAGGATACTGATGTAAGATTTGTGTGGAAGGATGCTGATGTAAGATTTGTGTGGAAGGATACTGATGTAAGATTTGTGTGGAGGGATGCTGGTGTAAGATGTGTGTGGAAGGATACTGATGTAAGATTTGTGTGGAAGGATACTGGTGTAAGATTTGTGTGGAAGGATACTGATGTAAGATTTATGTGGAAGAATACTGGTGTAAGATTTGTGTGGAAGGATATTAGTGTAAGATTTGTGTGGAAGGATACTGGTGTAAGATTTGTGTGGAAGGATACTGATGTAAGATTTGTGTGGAAGAATGCTGATGTAAGATTTGTTAGGAAGTATACTGGTGTAAGATTTGTGTGGAAGGATACTTGTGTAAGATTTGTGTGGAGGGATACTGGTGTAAGATTGTTGTGGAAGGGTACTGGTGTAAGATGTTTGTGGAAGGATACTGATGTAAGATTTGTGTGGAAGGATGCTGGTGTAAGATGTGTGTGGAAGGATACTGGTGTAATATTTGTATGGAAGGATACTTGTGTAACATTTGTTTGAAGGATACTGGTTGAAGATTTGTGTAGAAGTAATAGCTTGTGCTGACTTTTTTGTTTTAGGGATGGTTCATTGAGCCAGACGGAATTTGAGGGGCTCCTTTCAGACTTGTTTTGTGATGGAGGACAGTCATACCCAATCAGCTCTCAAGTGCTGTCTCAGTTTATGGAACTTCTTGATGTAGACAAGGTATGTAGCTCTGAGGCACTTAAAGAAACTGTAAGGTCAAAGGTCAAGGCTATAAATGTAACATGTTAGGGTCAGAAAATAGTTTTAAAGTTTATTACAGTAAATATCATAATTATTATACTGTTGATTGGACATAGAGTGTAGCTCTAGAGCACTTACAAGAAGTAAATGCTTAGATGTCATTGTTATAAATGTTGACTTTAAGAAGTTTAAATGGTTGATGTCCTTCACCAGGGTTTTCACTGATCTGGTTACCGGTATATTAAACTATTCTGATGTGTTTGTTTATCCTTATTCCTTAAAGCTGGAAGGAGATATGCAATTTGCTTATATATTATAGGGAACTTTTCATATCTCCACCAGATTAAGTTTTTGGATCATATCTAAAACTTGTTCACGATAACTTAAAAACATTCTGTGTAGGCATTAATTGAATTTTTATAATCCCCTGTCATAAAATGGGGAGAGGGGCCCATATAGCAATGCCCATGTTGGTTCTTTCTTGTCCTGTCACATCACTTCTCATCCCATTCCCTCCCGTCCCGTCTTGTCACATCCTTTCCTGATTGAATGTACACACCTAGCAATTCTTGGCAGATTTTAGTAAAACGTCATACCTTATATATAAGGTTTTAATATGGGTATACTTTGGACATCATTATGTTACAGGTCATCAAGGTCATGGACAAGGTCACTCTAACTTTATTTAGAAAATCATCAACTGATTCACTTTAAATACTTAGCAACTTTCATAAATTTTGGTCTAACTTTATGCAAAGGTCAGTTATGAGTATACTTTGGACATTGTTGTATATCATGGACCCAAGATCAAGTGACCTTGCTATATATAGGAAATCATCAACTGATTCAACACTGAAACTAATGTGTTGGCAGTGTGGGTATTTATATACTACAGACATTTTTCTAGCCTTTTTCTGTTACCATACTAACAAATCATCAAAAATCACTTATATCACTGTTTCCAGGTGCTATAGCCTGTTAACTACAGGAAAGTCTACCCATGACTATTGTGACACCATTGCTTGAAGTGGAATATTCATTTTGCTGCATTGATAATGTTAAAGTGAGAAGACTTCATGAATTTCTTGTATACACTTATGTAGGATTCTGTATATACTGATAACAGACTGTTAGTGTTATATGGGGTTAATGGTATGAACAGTGTCTCTTGGGTCCACAGAAAGGTAGACTATGTCGTGAAGATCAGAGACTTCCATGGCTACAGCAGCACATTACTCTTATTAATGGTCCAGGCCTATAGCTTGCCAAGCTATTATACCTAGGGTACGGCTGCTGGGCATACTCATACCATGGTACTTAACAGTCAAGAATATGATTATGACAGAGCCTGAAGTCTGCCCTTATAAAGACAGGTATTGTGTCTAGAACCGCAGCTCAAGTCTATATAAAGACCCGCATTGTATCAACATTTCAATGTGTTCAATAATACATGCTTGTATTCTTCTCAACAGGATGGTAAAATTAGCAAGAAAGAATTTATGGAGAACAGTTATTATTGGCTGAAACAGGTAAATATCCATCTAAGGTTGGGACAGTTGAGTGACTTATATATAATGGATATGTCGTGTGCGTCACAGGCATACAAAATTTATTGATTTCATGTAATGTTAATGATTTTAACAGCTCGTATTATTAAGCATAAAAATTGCTTTATAAACCTCTGCTGGCATTAAAGAGATGATAAAAATCAGTCTGAGGTGAACACCTGTGATGTCTGGTAGAAATAGTGCTGATTTCTCTAGAGTTTTGTGTGAGGGCAAATATCCTATATTGAGTATACACCTACCTACTTGTAGAAAGTATGAAGAAGTAAAGTATGTCTGGTCGATAAAGCTTAATATGATTAAAGTATTCAGGATGAAATTATTTCTTGATAGAACTTCACAAATTCTTTTACATTTTTGTCCAAACTTTTTGCTTTTGTCTTGTCTTCGGCTCAGAACGAAAGTGATTCTTTGGTGTTACTTTTCTGTTGGCCTCTGGATTCACGCCCAATGTCAAACATCTTTAGGCTCATTCAGTCATATGTTTTTCTTTGGGATTTTGTGGTTTTTGTCACTTAGCCATTATAAGTGAGTCCAAGCATGATACAGCAAAACCTATAACCCTGTTGAATTCTCCCTTTGTCTAATCTGTTGTGAAATCAAAAATTTGAATTCTTACAATTCTAAAAAGAGAAAAATTGTTTGTTTTCAGATGACTTTGAAGTAAACAGATAGATGAACTTCTTTTAATGCTACCATTTTCATTCAAGCTGAAAATGTATACAAATTTCTCATTGTTACATCCCATATTATATAGATTAAAATACTATCTGGCAATGTTACAGACTAAGAATGTATTGGTTCAGTATGGAATATAAGTTAGAGGTTGGTAATTAATGCACATCAAATTTTCTGTGCTGATTTATAAATAGTAATGTAACAATGATTGTTCTCAAAATAAACAACATTTACTAAGATAAAAAAGGAACAATAAAAGTTACAATGAACCACTGGTGTGGAATGAGTGATGTTTCTATGTATCTCGATCTAATGTAATGTGCTCCAGGCTGTAATCTTTAAACAATATACAGAATTATGTACATCTTCCCATGACCTCAACATCTGGAAATAAAAAGGCAAACAGTTGATGAATGCCATTTTCCAGGCTGAAACTTTGTTATCATTAAAGATTTGCTAAAACCTGCATAACAAATAATTCATGCTCAGGTTATAATCCATATCAGAATTAGGAGTATGAAATGTCCTTCAATTCCCCTTTTTTGTTGTATTAAGATTTCTGTTGATTTTCATGATACTAATAGTGTGCTTGTTGAACAACGGTCAGAGTTATTAACTCAATGTATCTTCACCCACTGATGGTGACTATGTTAAATACCAGTCAGGGGTATTAACATAGTGTATCTTCACCCACTGATGGTGTCAATGTTAAACATCAGTCAATGATATTAACATAGTGTGTCTTCACCCACTGATGGTGTCAATGTTAAACATCAGTCAATGATATTAACATAGTGTGTCTTCACCCACTGATGGTGTCAATGTTAAACATCAGTCAGTGATATTAACTCAATGTATCTTCACCCACTTTTGGTTTCTATATTAAACATAAGTCAGTGATATTAACAGAGTGTATCTTTACCCACTGATGGTTTCTATGTTAAACAACAGTCAGGGATCTCACTGATGGTGACTATGTTAAACATCAGTCAGGGACATTAACAAAGTGTTTCTTCACCCACTGATGAAGTCTATGTTTAACATCAGTCCGGGACATTAACAGAGTGTTTCTTTACCCACTGATGAAGTCTATGTTTAACATCAGTCCGGGACATTAACAGAGTGTTTCTTCACCCACTGATGAAGTCTATGTTAAACATCAGTCAGGGACATTAACAGAGTGTTTCTTCACCCACTGATGAAGTCTATGTTAAACATCAGTCAGGGACATTAACAGAGTGTTTCTTCACCCACTGATGAAGTCTATGTTAAACATCAGTCAGGGACATTAACAAAGTGTTTCTTCACCCACTGATGAAGTCTATGTTAAACATCAGTCAGGGACATTAACAGAGTGTTTCTTCACCCACTGATGAAGTCTATGTTAAACATCAGTCAGGGACATTAACAAAGTGTTTCTTCACCCACTGATGAAGTCTATGTTAAACATCAGTCAGGGACATTAACAGAGTGTTTCTTCACCCACTGATGAAGTCTATGTTAAACATCAGTCCGGGACATTAACAAAGTGTTTCTTCACCCACTGATGAAGTCTATGTTAAACATCAGTCAGGGACATTAACAGAGTGTTTCTTCACCCACTGATGAAGTCTATGTTAAACATCAGTCAGGGACATTAACAAAGTGTTTCTTCACCCACTGATGAAGTCTATGTTTAACATCAGTCAGGGACATTAACAAAGTGTTTCTTCACCCACTGATGAAGTCTATGTTTAACATCAGTCCGGGACATTAACAGAGTGTTTCTTCACCCACTGATGAAGTCTATGTTAAACATCAGTCAGGGACATTAACAAAGTGTTTCTTCACCCACTGATGAAGTCTATGTTTAACATCAGTCAGGGACATTAACAAAGTGTTTCTTCACCCACTGATGAAGTCTATGTTTAACATCAGTCCGGGACATTAACAGAGTGTTTCTTCACCCACTGATGAAGTCTATGTTAAACATCAGTCCGGGACATTAACAGAGTGTTTCTTCACCCACTGATGAAGTCTATGTTAAACATCAGTCAGGGACATTAACAGAGTGTTTCTTTACCCACTGATGAAGTCTATGTTTAACATCAGTCAGGGACATTAACAAAGTGTTTCTTCACCCACTGATGAAGTCTATGTTTAACATCAGTCAGGGACATTAACAAAGTGTTTCTTCACCCACTGATGAAGTCTATGTTTAACATCAGTCAGGGACATTAACAGAGTGTTTCTTCACCCACTGATGAAGTCTATGTTTAACATCAGTCAGGGACATTAACAGAGTGTTTCTTTACCCACTGATGAAGTCTATGTTTAACATCAGTCAGGGACATTAACAAAGTGTTTCTTCACCCACTGATGAAGTCTATGTTTAACATCAGTCAGGGACATTAACAGGGTGTTTCTTTACCCACTGATGAAGTCTATGTTTAACATCAGTCAGGGATATTAACATAGTGTATCTAGCCTGTTTAACATCAGTCAGGGATATTAACATAGTGTATCTAGCCTGTTTAACATCAGTCAGGGATATTAACATAGTGTATCTAGCCTGTTTAACATCAGTCAGGGATATTAACATAGTGTATCTAGCCTGTTTAACATCAGTCAGGGATATTAACATAGTGTATCTAGCCTGTTGTTTAACATCAGTCAGGGATATTAACATAGTGTATCTAGCCTGTTTAACATCAGTCTGGGATATTAACATAGTGTATCTAGCCTGTTTAACATCAGTCAGGGATATTAACATAGTGTATCTAGCCTGTTTAACATCAGTCTGGGATATTAACATAGTGTATCTAGCCTGTTTAACATCAGTCTGGGATAACGTCAGAGATGTCCTCCCGTACACAGACTATACAAACAGCACTATTGATCACCAGTTGTCTAAATATGTTATTTATATATACACTTAGTATTGATGACCTAAGGAGAAATTCGGTCAGATTAATACTGGAGCATCAGACCTAACTAGTTTGTATGTTTTTGTAATTCTTCAGTACAAAATTATGATTTCTGACTGTGAATACACAGAATAATGATAAATCTGTAGTGAGATGTCTTCTCTGTTTGGTTTTCTTTACTCAGTATCTGTTGCTAACAATAGAAAATGATAACAAAGACTTTATTTGAATATGAAGCTAGCATGGTGACAACTAGAAGTATGATATATTATAGATAGATATAAGTAATACATGTTGGTATTTTACTACCTAGCATTGACAATGCATGTCTGTATTATACCAGTGGCTATTCGTGTCAAGCCTCAATGTTGTGTAGCCAAGTGTGGGGAAAGCCTTCTGTAAAGATGTCATTTAGTCAATGAATTATTCAGTCTAGTGTTTTTACTATATTTTTTATATTTCTACTAACAGCTTACTCAGGATAGTTATAGTCATAGGGGCGAGATATGTTAAATCAGGGCTGCACACATTATCAGTTTAATCGGCACACAAAGATTGTTTTCAGAAATGCATATTGTACATAATGCAAATACTTTGGTAATACTCATTCTATTTCAGTCAAAACTTCCCTGAAGACCACTTGTAAATTACGAAAAAAAGACCACCCGTCTATAAAGGTCACTGGGTTTTAATATCATTGTAATTAATTAAACCTCTATGTAAAGGTCACTCGTCTGTGAACACTCTGTTTGCTCCATTTTGTGACCTTTATAAACAGGTTTGTCTGTAGTATTTTGGAACTGGAATTTTAGATCTTGCAATAAATTGCAGTACTAATGTTAATTTTATTAAAACTGTACTTTATACTCTGTTGTCAGTTTAAGATCAGTCTGATTTAGGATTTCATTAAATATATGGTATTTTCAGATCTTACAGCCAGTGTCAGCCCTGGTAATTGTTGATGTACAAAATGACTTCCTTGATGGAAGTTTGTCACTACGAAACTGCCCTGCTGGACAGGATGGGAATGGTGTGATTCCAGCAATCAACTCTGTACTGGACACAGTGACCTTTGACCTTGTTGTTTACACACGGGACTGGCACCCTGCAGATCACATATCCTTCATAGAAAATGTTGACAAAAGACCTCTACAAACAAACTCCCATGTAAGTTCCATGGAAATGTTGACAAACAACCTATACAAACAAACCCCTAAAAAAATTCTGTGGAAATGTTGACAAACAACCTCTACAGACAAACTCCCATGTAAGTTCCATGGAAATGTTGACAAAAGACATCTACAAACAAACTCCCATGTAAGTTCCATGGAAATGTTGACAAACAACCTCTACAAACAAACCCTCATGTAAGTTCTATGTAAATGTTGACAAACAACCTCTACAAACAAACCCTCATGTAAGTTCTATGTAAATGTTGACAAACAACCTCTACAAACAAACCCTCATGTAAGTTCTATGTAAATGTTGACCAACAACCTCTACAAACAAACCCTCGTGTAAGTTTAGTGGAAATGTTGACAAACAACCTCTACAGACAAACTCCCATGTAAGTTCCATGGAAATGTTGACAAACAACCTCTACAAACAAACCCTCATGTAAGTTCCATGGAAATGTTGACAAACAACCTCTACAAACAAACCCTCATGTAAGTTTAGTGGAAATGTTGACAAACAACCTCTACAGACAAACCCTCATGTAAGTTCTATGTAAATGTTGACAAACAACCTCTACAAACAAACCCTCATGTAAGTTCCATGGAAATGTTGACAAACAACCTCTACAAACAAACCCTCATGTAAGTTCTATGTAAATGTTGACAAACAACCTCTACAAACAAACCCTCATGTAAGTTCTATGTAAATGTTGACAAACAACCTCTACAAACAAACCCTCATGTAAGTTCCATGTAAATGTTGACAAACAACCTCTACAAACAAACCCTCATGTAAGTTCTATGTAAATGTTGACAAACAACCTCTACAAACAAACCCTCATGTAAGTTCTATGTAAATGTTGACAAACAACCTCTACAAACAAACCCTCATGTAAGTTCTATGTAAATGTTGACAAACAACCTCTACAAACAAACCCTCATGTAAGTTCTATGTAAATGTTGACAAACAACCTCTACAAACAAACCCTCATGTAAGTTCTATGTAAATGTTGACAAACAACCTCTACAAACAAACCCTCATGTAAGTTCTATGTAAATGTTGACAAACAACCTCTACAAACAAACCCTCATGTAAGTTCTATGTAAATGTTGACAAACAACCTCTTCAAACAAACCCTCATGTAAGTTCCATGTAAATCTTGACCAACAACCTCTACAAACAAACTCTCATGTAAGTTCCATGTAAATGTTGACAAACAACCTCTACAGGCAAACTCTCATGTAAGTTCTATGTAAATGTTGGCAAACAACCTCTACAGACAAACTCTCATGTAAGTTCCATGGAAATGTTGACCAACAACCTCTACAGACAAACTCTCATGTAAGTTCTATGTAAATGTTGACAAACAACCTCTACAGACAAACTCTCATGTAAGTTCCATGGAAATGTTGACCAACAACCTCTACAAACAAACCCTCATGTAAGTTCTATGTAAATCTTGACCAACAACCTCTACAAACAAACCCTCATGTAAGTTCCATGGAAATGTTGACCAACAACCTCTACAAACAAACCCTCATGTAAGTTCTATGTAAATCTTGACCAACAACCTCTACAAACAAACCCTCATGTAAGTTCTATGTAAATCTTGACCAACAACCTCTACAAACAAACCCTCATCTAAGTTCTATGGAACTGTTGACAAATGAGTTAAACTAACTTCTTACACAAACTTATAACAACCCACAAATAAACATCCATGTGCTTTGATAATTTCCTTGAACAAGGCCCAGAAGAGAATATCTTGTATTGATTTTTACTCCATTCATGGACAAACTAAATAGCATGTGCAGTGATTTAGGACTAAATAGTAATTCCATTGCTACTGTATCAGTGTTTGTCAGTTTTGGATGGGCTTCAGCTTGTTAGTTTGTTTTCATTTCTTTCCCATAAAATTTAATGAATAATAAGTACCAGGTACTGAAAAGGTTATTGTCATAGAGCGACTTTATTATTGCAGGATGTTTGTATCCCTAAGTAAGTATGGCAAACATGTAAATGTTAAACTAACTTCTTACACAAACTTATAACAACCCACAAATAAACATCCATGCAAGGTCACTAGATCACTGTGGATACTTGTTAAATTATTTTATAATAATTCCAACATTCTGAGCTTTTTCACTGTCCTGTTTGTACTGAAGTAAAATGTAAAATGTGCTCTTTTTCCCCACAGAAAACACAGGTGCCTCCCAAAGTGCTTGACACTGTCCTGTTTGTACTGAAGTAAAATGTAAAATGTGCTCTTTTTTCCCACAGAAAACACAGGTGCCTCCCAAAGTGCTGGACACTGTGGTGTTTGCTGGACCTCCTGTTACGGAGCAGAAGCTGTGGCCGTCCCATTGTGTTCAGGGGTCATGGGGTGCAGAAATCCACTCGGATCTCAAAGTAAATGGTTCATGTTTAGTAATTAAAGTAAAAAGTCAGAGGAAAGTTGAAGCAAGAATAAATAATTTGTGTAAATAAATTTAAAAGAATTCGTTTGGGGAGGCCTTACTTATTATGTCGGCGAATGTTGCTGTTTGTTTACTTAGGTTCATGTAAAACACTTTGTCAACTTATTTAGGTGAAGGATACTACAATTTCCTGTGAGGTGAAATCATCACAAATGATCCTCTTAGGACATTGAGGTTGTTTACATCTCCGACCAATTACACTTGCTTGTATTGGTCACAATTCAAGATTGCTTTTTGTTTTGTTCATGTATGAACCTGTAAGTAAAAAAATATATTTATTAAAGCTAAAGTCAAAAAGATAATTTATAACTATCACCTTTGAAACTACTTAGAATTAGTGTACTGTCCCCATATATCTTAGTATAATATCACAGAAGATACTTTACCAAGATTTCGATGAATTAGACTTAAATAAAGATAACAAATGAGAGACAAATCAATCTTATATTGAGTCAGACAAACTGGTGACTGATGATGATAAACTGACAGTTTACAAACTCTTGCTCCAACAATGTCAGTCTAGAGAAAACAGTGATTTAATGAGATTGTCTTTAGACATACACCAGTCAATCTTAGCTTAGACTTAATATATTTTTGTTGTTAAAAAGTACATAAGCATAGCATTCATGAATCCATGCCATTAGCCTAACCTTATTGTGGTTCCAATCACAGTTCCTGTATTTTTTACCAACTTTGTACAATGTCATGCCCACGAAACTAAACTCAACAAACCTTGAATTAAATGTTAAATATGAGAAATGTTTTAAAGAATAATACAAAAGACATCTTAAAACTATTAAAATTTGCTGTACATTCATCAAGGGAGGTAACACAGAGACATAAATAAATTTTACCTACCATGTTAAGTTAACTGTGGTCTGAAAAACCCACCCTGATACCAGGAACTGAATTGGGGTCTGAAATATCCACCTTGATGTCAGGAATTTAACTTGGTCTGAAAAGTCAACCCTCCATCAGGAATCAAAATGTCTGAAAAATCTGTCCTGATGTCAGGAATAAGAAAATATGTCCGTTTAAATTCATATTTGAACAAGGTCAAAATCCTTTTGGTTTTTTAAAGCAAAAAGTTGAGATAATACTTTGTTGTCAATGTTGAGTAATTTTCATTGACCATGTGTATGCAGACTGAATCTTCTGTATTTTTCCATGAAGTCCAAGTATTACTAACATGTTTGGAAACTAAATAAAGTTATTTCCCTTACAGTTTGTTGAAGGAGGTGTGATTGTGGACAAAGGAATGAGGCCAGATGTGGACAGTTACTCTGCATTCTGGGACAACAACAAACTTGCTGAAACAGATCTAGTCCGAATCCTGTCCAAACATAAAGTCACTGATGTATACTTGTGTGGTGTAGCATATGATGTATGTGTAGGTAAGTGTAAACCTTTGACATCTATCAACTTTACATCTCTTTTAGACATTTTTTGAGTGCATTAATTCAGTTAGGCAAGCTGTAACAAGAGAAATGTATAATATAGAAATAATATTGGTAATCTCTCAGGTGGGTGTATTGCTGTTAACACAATGGTGTTCTCTTAAAGTTTTTCCACCTCAGATAGATGTATTGCTGTTAATATGATGGTGTTGTCTTATAAAGTTTTTCCAACTCAGATAGATGTATTGCTGTTAATATGATGGTGTTGTCTTATAAAGTTTTTCCAACTCAGATAGATGTATTGCTGTTAACACAATGGTGTTGTCTTATAAAGTTTTTCCAACTCAGATAGATGTATTGCTGTTAACACAATGGTGTTGTCTTATAAAGTTTTTCCAACTCAGATAGATGTATTGCTGTTAACACAATGGTGTTGTCTTATAAAGTTTTTCCAACTCAGATAGATGTATTGCTGTTAATACGATGGTGTTGTCTTATAAAGTTTTTCCAACTCAGATAGATGTATTGCTGTTAATACGATGGTGTTGTCTTATAAAGTTTTTCCAACTCAGATAGATGTATTGCTGTTAATACGATGGTGTTGTCTGAAAAAGTTTTTCCAACTCAGATAGATGTATTGCTGTTAATATGATGGTGTTGTCTTATAAAGTTTTTCCAACTCAGATAGATGTATTGCTGTTAACACAATGGTGTTGTCTTATAAAGTTTTTCCAACTCAGATAGATGTATTGCTGTTAATACGATGGTGTTGTCTTATAAAGTTTTTCCAACTCAGATAGATGTATTGCTGTTAATACGATGGTGTTGTCTTAAAAAGTTTTTCCAACTCAGATAGATGTATTGCTGTTAATATGATGGTGTTGTCTTATAAAGTTTTTCCACCTCAGATAGATGTATTGCTGTTAATATGATGGTGTTGTCTTATAAAGTTTTTCCACCTCAGATAGATGTATTGCTGTTAATATGATGGTGTTCTCTTATGAAGTTTTATCAGTAAGTAGATGTATTGCTGTTAATACGATGGTGTTACAGGTTCTACAGGAGTACATGCCCTTGAACATGGCTACAGAACAATTCTTATAGAGGATGCTGCTCGTGGGGTCAACCTTGATGACATCAGTAACATGAGGAAAACTCTACAAGAGAAAGGGGCAGTTATTACCAACTCGTGTAAGGTAAAGGTCATATACAAGCACTCTGTAGGTCATAAATAAATATAAGTAATGATCTTACGTCAACTTTTATCAGAGAAATCAGATAACAATAAGCTGTTCAACTGATATTGATGAATGAATTGGTATACACATTTTACAACATGCACATAGCTGACTTTATGTAAATGTGTAGCTGGGTATACATAATTCATATGAAGAAGTTATTTGTCACATCTTTCTAATTTCTTTTAAGGGAGATTCATCCCCCAAGCAACGTCCCAAGGGTTTGTCCCTAGACCCTGAGAAGGGGCTTCCAACCTGTGTAACCCTGATTAATTTCCATCAACATACACAACAAAATACTAATATTAACATTATTGACATCTCCTTAAAAACTAGGTTGACAACAAGTATCCCTTAGGCAAGGCAGATCAAAATTTTGAAATAAGATCAAGTCCTGCAGGGAGGCAGGGAAGGGTTATCCAAAGGGGCAAAATATTTGAGAATACTCAACAAATGACAGGAATTTGATGTTTTCCTTAAAATTCTACTGAAATCATCTACTTTGAAATCATATTTGTCTACCTTCATGGACAATTTGATATAAAATTCTGCATATGTTAAAAAATTTAATGCACACCTATTAAGAATTAATTCAATGTACAGTCCTTACAGATCAGAATGGTTTTCATGGTTTCATAATTGTTCCTACTATTGCTACTGCTTTTACGTTTGTGTCTTTACATCGAAGTCAGACGGGACTAGTGGGCCTCTTATTGTACGTTGTCAGTGAATCATTCATAATGTTATTTTGTATCTTTAGATATAAACATTACAGAAGTATTGGGTTAGGTGTGTAGGAGGGAGAAGGAGGCTGGAGTGTGTAATGTAATGTTAATGTATAGAGGATGTCAATAACTGTTTTTCTTTTATGGGTATCAAGGTTAAGGATCTGGTGGAAAGCGTGGACAGGCAGGTTGCTCTAGGATATCAGACAGCCAAAAATGTTGCCCTGGCTCGACGTATGGTGAAGGAAGGAATGGTGAAGACTACAGAATGATTGATCTATATTATATTTGTCCATCATCTTCCATTGTCCATTTGCCATTGTGTGAAGTTAGATTTGAAATATTTGTAGTAGGCTTGTCCTGCATATCTGAATTTTACATTGACAAATCAGGAGGTTGCTGGCTGATGCAATATTTCTGGTTTGTATTTAGAAAAAAAATTGAGCCTTAGTGTTCATTTGATTAAAAAACATGCTGGGATTTATAGTTTTGAAATATTGTCACAAATTTTTGTTGATGTCATATCATAACTAGAAACTTACCTGGTAAAAGTAACGGTCACTTTTTGTTGACCTTCAACTTTTCTAGAGATTCTTTTATATTTACAAGGATAAAGAATTTATTTGTGTGATATTTACAAAGAGATCTGTGTATCTAAAAGTATATGTCCAAGCATTCCATTTCAAAGGCAATATGTGATATACATTAACAAAATCTCTATTTTAAGAATGTATAATTTCAACTTCATGTTTACTTAACACATAAAACTCATAATACATGTTAATATTGTTCACTTTGAAAACAAAAGAGCAATAGCATAAATCTTTAACAGTTTATTTGTTGTTAATGGATATTGAGAATTTCTGTGACAAGGGAGACAACCCTGTTCATTCTTGTAAACCTTGTTTCTTCAACAAGTATTTCAAGGAATATTGCAGACATCAGTCCCAGCCTCTAACTTCTTTATATAGTCCATGCATTGTCTTCATTAGTTATTGTAGAGATTGCTGTTGACAGCCACATCTCACAAGGAAGGATTCCATCAGTTTTACCAAAATTTAAAGAACATCTGAAGAAATCTTTCTGTGTAAAGCTGACTCTGGTAAATACCCACTATTTCTGAATGACAAGACAAAGGAGAATTTCTCTTTAACTACATTCAGTAGAGTGTCAGTCTAGTAAGCCAAAATATTCAAAATAACTGATTTTGTTTGTTTGTTTTTCTGTTGAGGCTGTTATGAAAATCTTGAGGAGAGTAATTAGTTTTAGTTGAATTAAGTTGTGATAACTGTATTAAAGAACAAGTACAAGTGACTGTTCTGCAATATAATATTCATGTACCCATATTTCTATTTACTTAATCACCAGTCATACAAAGTGGCATTACTTGACTTGGTGATAAGATCATACTAATACAGCATCTATGATAGTGTATGCTTTGGGTGGGAGGTAATAACACTTGTCAAAGGGAGATAATATAATAGTAACATAATACCATCTCTGATACTAAACTGTTTATCAAGGGATACAATTACATATTAATATCTACATAAGAAATATTAAAGGAATAGAAGCACAAAGGGTTTTGAATACTTTGTAGCACTATTAAAAATGTGTGTGTAATTGTTTATATCATCCACTTTTAATGAAGTTAATCACATATAAACCTGCAGGATATAAAACTAACCTAGTCGATGAAATATTAACATGTTTAAAGTACTGTATACTGGTACAAGTAGTGGGATCTATAACATTGTATAATCTTATACTAGTAGATTAATATTTTAATCTGCATTTCTGAATGTCCAACCAGCATTACTTTCCATAATTTACATGTTTAAACTGTTTCTCTTTTCAGTATATCCAAATATTATCTAAAGAGATGAGTGTCTAAGGTTGTATTTTTTCTTGTTCATTTGGTTTGAGATGCAATGATGTAAACATGCTATATTTTATGGTAATAAAATTCACTTGTACCTGGTATATGTTTTATTCACAATAAGCAGTTACTAAATATATATAGAGCAGGTGCTTGTTTGGTATATTTCTTATGAGTTTTTAATGATAAAGTACTGACCTGCTTAAAATTTTAACCTTGGCTACCTTCTTTCTTGGAACAAATTCTGTCATCATATAGTTGTTTAATTTTTATATGGGTATACAGGTGTCCTGGTTTGTTCTGCAGCTAATTCATGGTTATTACACTTTGTACAGTCCACCTAGTCAAAATTTAGCAAGAAGCATGGGAGTATATCTACATATTTGTGTCTTTTTGTGACATTTTTGGAAAAATTTAATTTACTGGAAGATTCTCACTTGGTATTTATTTAATTTTTTTTTGAATGATGACTATAATATAGGGAAATGAAATCCTCATGGGATGCTATCAGTAATGAAGTATGCTAGGATGACAATGCAGAAATAGATTTTTTGTTTGAAATACACTTGCAGGGAATACATATCAGATGTATAGTATAGGTAGGAATCTCAATAGCTAGTCATAGAATGTGTTTGATCTACATAACAGATACACTTTACATCTCATCACCTATACTCTGGGATCAAAATTCAGCCAGAAACTTGGTCGGTTGTGATTTTTATTTTAAGTCTTGATTTATTAATGATGTTAGCTTTTTTCTATCATGTTATATCGTTTAAATTTAAGAAGCCTTCATCTAACACAAGATAATTATTCTACTAGTTATACTGCTGAATATCTCTCATACATGTATGATGAAGTGAAATCTGTCATGTGTACCAGGTATTTATAGATTGAAATTATTTTGTGCAGAAAATTATTAACAACAGTTATTATATGATTGTTTAATCTCCAGAATTGATATTTTATGATTGATATTCGTAATCCACACATTACATTGATATTCATAACCACACATTACACTGATATTCGTAATCCACACATTACACTGATATTTACAATCCACACATCATACTGATATTTACAATCCACATATTACACTGATATTTACAATCCACATATTACACTGATATTTACAATCCACATGTTACACTGATATTTACAATCCACACATTGCACTGATATTTACAATCCACATATTACACTGATATTTACAATCCACACATTACACTGATATTTACAATCCACACATTACACTGATATTTACAATCCACACATTACACTGATATTCGTAATCCACACATTACACTGATATTTACAATCCACACATTACACTGATATTCGTAATCCACACATTACACTGATATTTACAATCCACACATCATACTGATATTCGTAATCCACACGTTACACTGATATTTACAATCCACATATTACATCAATATTTACAATCCACACATTACACTGATATTTACAATCCACACATTACATCAATATTTACAATCCACATATTACACTGATATTTACAATCCACACGTTACACTGATATTTACAATCCACATATTACACTGATATTTACAATCCACACGTTACACTGATATTTACAATCCACACATTACACTGATATTTAAAATCCACACATTACACTGATATTTACAATCCACACATTACACTGATATTTACAATCCACACATTACACTGATATTTACAATCCACATATTACATCAATATTTACAATCCACATATTACATCAATATTTACAATCCACACATTACATCAATATTTACAATCCACACATTACACTGATATTTATAATCACATTTAGATATTACACAGTAACACAAACACATTACACTCACTCCAGCATTGTTTGTCCCATACTGACATGCTATACAGTATATAACACATATTTCCATGATCCATTCATGATGAAGAGAACACTATTTCTAACAATACCTCAGTTTGTATAGATCTTGATTGTTTTTGTTTTAACAATGCAAGTTTTATCTTGACTCTGAACTTGATGATAATTTTTTTCCCAATATGTTTTACTGTTCAGTGCTTATATTTTCCATGCTGCAGTTGTACTGACTTTAGAAACTCTGCCTTGATAGGTGTATATATCCTCCATGGTATGTTAATATTAACTGTTTTCAAGTTCTGTTTACTGTTTATTAGTGATATTTGCTGTATTACAGTAATATTGACTTCATCTACTCTGTTTACTACTTAGATATAGTATGCTGATGTTAATTGTGTTAAAATTATATATAGCAGTTACAAAGATAACAACATGGTATTAAATTTGTTTACACTCAATGAAACTGGATGTCTAAAACACGGTAATAAGTACATTATTCAATTATTATACTTGTATGATTGGATCCTTTGAGTATTGATACAGGGTGTGTCGATGGATTCCTGGAGTGTCAATATAAAATGTATTTTATGGACCTCTGGAGTGTCATTATACAGTGTATTGATGGACCCCTGGAGTGTCAATATACAGTGTATTGATGGACCCCAGGAGTGTCAATATACATTGTATTGAGGGACCCCCTGGAGTGTCATTATACAGTGTATTGATGGACTCCTGGAGTGTCAATATACAATGTAATGATGGACCCCTGGAGTGTCAATATACAGTGTATTGATGGACCCTGGAGTGTCAATATACAATGTAATGATGGACCCCTGGAGTGTCAATATACAGTGTATTGATGGACCCCTGGAGTGTCAATATACAATGTAATGATGGACCCCTGGAGTGTCAATATACAGTGTATTGATGGACCCCAGGAGTGTCAATATACATTGTATTGAGGGACCCCCTGGAGTGTCATTATACAGTGTATTGATGGACTCCTGGAGTGTCAATATACAATGTAATGATGGACCCCTGGAGTGTCAATATACATTGTATTGAGGGACCCCCTGGAGTGTCATTATACAGTGTATTGATGTACCCCTGGAGTGTCAATATACAATGTAATGATGGACCCCTGGAGTGCCAATATACAGTGTATTGATGTACCCCTGGAGTGTCAATATACAATGTAATGATGGACCCCTGGAGTGTCAATATACATTGTATTGAGGGACCCCCTGGAGTGTCATTATACAGTGTATTGATGGACCCTGGAGTGTCAATATACAATGTAATGATGGACCCCTGGAGTGTCAATATACATTGTACTGATGGACCCCTGGAGTGTCAATATACAATATACAATGTAATGATGGACCCCTGGAGTGTCAATATACATTGTACTGATGGACCCCCTGGAGTGTCAATATACAATGTAATGATGGACTCCTGGAGTGTCAATATACATTGTACTGATGGACCCTGGAGTGTCAATATACATTGTACTGATGGACCCCCTGGAGTGTCAATGTACAATGTAATGATGGACCCCAGGAGTGTCAATATACAGTGTATTGATGGACCCCTGGAGTGTTGATGAACAGTGTATTGATCGACCCCTGGAGTGTTGATATACTGTGTATTGAGGGACCCCCTGGAGTGTTGATATACTGTGTATTGAGGGACCCCCTGGAGTGTTGATGTACAGTGTATTGATTGGCTTCTGGAGTGTTGATATACAGTGTATTTGCTTTGTATCAACCATGACTCTACATATAACACTATTATAAGGTATACTTTTAGTTTTCTCTGTCATTGTGTTGTGATCTTTCAGTCCCAGCCATTTTATAGACAAAGGGGACATATAGTGGTAAATCATGTCCGTCCTGTTCCATTTGAAATCAATCCATCCTGATTGATTGCCGTTTTTCTATATACAATGTAATTTCATTTCTCAAAAGTCGTAACAGATATAAGATTACCTCAGAAATTACTAGTTTTTATTTTATATTAGATAATCTTTCTGTGTTCTTTACTTTATCATTCACATGGAAATATTAGTTCAGGCTATATGCTTTTTTTGACTGATGAACCATTTACTTTCACATAGATGTTAAGGCTTTATCATATCAATCTGCCATGTAAGTAATGACGGTATGCTATACAGTCAAACCTGTCTTTAAAGACCACGCAAGCGAGCAGAGAAAAGTGGTCTTTTTAGACAGGTGAACTTTGTCTAGAGGTTCAATCACAGTGATTTTCTTTACACCAGGACCAGAAATCATTTTCATTTGTAGACAAATATTTTTTATATACATGTGACCTTTAAAGCAGGTTTGACTGTTATTTACTCTGACATAGAAGTTAGTGGCTATATGCTCTCTTTATTTATGAATGGAACTCCTTTCTGAGACTCCTTTCTGAAAGGTTTTCATTCTGGTATCAGATCTGAAATAATCTTATACATATGGTCATTTGAACTTGGTTAGTTGATCTGTAATGCGTATGTAATAAAAATAAGGGAGGTAACTCTACTTCAAAAGCAAAGGTGTGTACAGTGTATAAAATTCATTTGTTCGTAAGAATATAGACTTTGTTTATTTTACAACATTTGTGAAACAAGTTGTATCAATTAAATCACTTTCGATGGTCCAGATGGAAGCATGCTGGGATCTTACTGTGGGAGAAAAAAGCTGCTATACTGCAATAAGTTGTAAGTTATCCCACTGTTTGAGGACCAGTATGTTTATTGATGTTAGGGGTTGAGTTGTATTTATAGTGATTTTGTAAAAACTTATAGAAAAACATCAAAACAATGATTATTATGATGATAACCATATTTGTTTCTTTAAGATCAAAATTCTTATCACACCTCACCAGCTGTACTATGAGTTTTGTTACAGTTAGCACTGTGAATAAATTGTATTGGTTCACTTGGAATATTGTTTGTTTTTTTTTCACTATATTTCCAGTAAAACTTCGTACTTTCACCATTTGTCCCCTTAAAACCTTGTTATTCTACCATCAATTGTCCAGTTAAACCTTGTACTTTCACCATTTATCCCTGTAAAACCTTGTTATACTACCATCAATTGTCCATTAAAACCTTGTGTCCTTGTACTTCACCATTTGTCCAATAAAACCTTGTACTTTCACTTTTTGTCCCCGTAAAACCTTGTACGTTCACTATTTGTCCCCGTAAAATCAGGTTATACTACCATTTGTCCCATAAAACCATATTGTAATGCCATCATTTATCCAGGAGAATGATTTTGTTTGATTGCTGCCAGTTATCCAGTTAAACCTTGTTATTCTAATTTTTCAATGACTGCACATGAGTAGGTGCAAAAATAATTACTGCAAGGAATTAATACATATTTACCGGTCTTTTTTTCAAAGTAAGTAATTGTGTCAATAAATACACAGCAAGATTCAGAAAAAAATATTGCCTTATTAATAAAGATATTGTAAACATTCTTCTTGTTTGTTCAGATTGAACAAAATCAGTAATAAATAATGGCCAAGGCTAAAGCATTTATGAAATTGAATGATGTTGTCAGCTTTGGTATTTGAGTTAGAGGAAAAAGTTTTTTTTTAAAAAAAATGGACTGAAATCTGTCGTTGTGCTGGTCAACATTCGGTAAGCTATTTACATTATGTATTAACAACAACAAAAATTAATAAAAAAAAAATATAATATTTTCAGGTTCTACCGAGATTTGAACTCGGATCGCAGGATTCAGAGTCCTGAGTGCTAACCATTACACCATAGAACCTTGTTACAAACATTTTGGGACAGAATAACTAAGAACATTGTTACTGACAAGTCACCACTTTCGTTTCATATTTATTGATTACGAAGGAATAGAATTTTGCTGATATTATACTGAATCCAATATTCATCTTGATTTGAACGATATACAATGAGGAATTGTGTGATTTCCAGCGCAAAACGTGTATACACGCTTTACAAGACATTGTTTTGTTACAGCTATGACCCCTTTCCATATAATTATGGGTGTGGATTTTCTTTTGTATCGACCAATCAAATCACAGCAGACACGGGGAAACCCGTAAGTTCTGCGAATGCGCCAGAGCTATATTTACCCTAGGATAATCAGTCAGTGGATATATTGCTTCATATCTTGGACGGGTGACTAAAAGGGACTAGCTGCAGATTTCGTAAGTAATTCTTCATATTTTCTTCCTTATTTATATATTATCAGGACATAGATGACTGTTAGTGCATGGTCAATATTACAGGCTGTCCGCAGACTGAGGCCTGTTTATGCGGGAAAATCCGTCGGGCCATTGAATGGGGTGTCTGCTAGGCTAAGTCATATGACCCAGTTTTAATACACAACTGACAGTCATCTTGCCGGAATCTTTTATTTGCTCTTCAGGTGTCAAAATGTGCGTGTTTTTTTAAATTAATGATTTAGAAATATGTTACTGTTACATTACGCGTAAAATACCACGATGGGCGTGGCAGTTCCACACTATTTTGTGACACCTGCTGTACACGCCCACTTGTCCCCAAAGGTCCCCCCAGTATCAGGTGTTTTGTGTTTATGTGTTTATGTACCCGTCCAGGTAAAACCGTCTGGAATCTAGGGTTATTCATTGTTCCTGGGTTAAATCATTACGCCTTTAGTAACTCTCACGTGAGAATTATTTGTATCCTTGTGAACGAGAATTTTATAATTCAAAGATATCATTTTTTACCTGTATATTGCGCCTATTGTTTATATTTGTATACATTGCTATGATCAACATACGTTGTCAGAGCCAATACCAAAAATAAATGGATTCCATGTATTGTAAACACGATGGAGGGAAGAGGGAGGAATGATTGGTGTCTGATTAAAAGTATATATACGCAATGACAGTAACAAGATGTTAATCAGCTTGGTGTGTAACTGGTGTTACTTGTTTGAGCAATCACCTGTGACAAATGCTTATAAACAATGCACTACAATTTTATACATATATTACATGATAAAGCTATGTGTGAGACCAGATGTATCTGATCCACTGAAATATGAAATCTTTTAGTTTGAAGATTGTTTCCTATTTTTTCTATAGTTTTAATGGTGAGGTCTAACATTTAATCAGTAAGTGTGAAGATTGTGTTGCCTAAGGGAGTATTAATGTACCTGAATGGTTCAATGGTTAAAAAGAAAAAAATATTTCTACACTGATAACGTGTCCATGTTACCACTACAATATACATTGTCATTAGGATATTCCACTTTCATTTTCATTACATAACTAATGTATATGTTATGTAGAAAATTCAGGTCACCTGACTTGTTTTGATGAGTAGTAATTTACCAATGCTGCCAAGTGGTAGGGAGGGATGGTCTTGTTTGACAAGGTAAAAATCACTGTAGACAGGTGATCTGTATTCACAGAGTGGATGTATGAAAGATCACTGTGTGCTTTGTAGAGATGATTGTCGCATGGTGGGATGTAGGTAAAAATCAATCACATGAATATGTCAAAGAAAGGTCTATTTTGTCTGTACATAAATAGCTGTCTGCTTGGTGTCATTTGTCATAATCAGGGATTTGATTTGTGCTGATATTTTGGTCAATTAATGGTTGTTAAGATTAAGATTATCACAATAACTGTATGGATTATATATGACATTGTGGTAAATCAGTAATATTGTATTGGGGATACAGGCCTAGTTTACATACCCAGTGTGATCAATCTCACACGATCAATCTAACATGATCAGTCTCACACTATCAGTCTCATATGATCAGTCTCACACGATCAGTTTCAAACGATCAGTCTCACACGACCAGTCTCACATGATCAGTCTTATACTATCAGTTTCACACGATCAATATCACACGATCAGTTTTACATGATCATGATCAGTCTCACACGATCAGTCTCAAACGATCAGTCTCACACTAACAGTCTTGCACAATCAATCTCACCCGATCAGTCTCACACAATCAGTCTGGCATGATCGGTCTCGCATGATCAGTCTCACACGATCATTCTCACACGATCAGTCTCACACGATCATTCTCACACAATCAGTCTCACACGATCAGTCTCGCACGATCAGTATCACACGATCAGTCTCAAACATATTCAGGTCTACAGTATCTATATTAGACTTGGGCACTAACAATATGTAATGGATGTATTAACAGCAGGTTTATATATATTTAAATGTGCCTGCACTGACTGAGTCCTTCACATGCTGAGCAACATGCTTGTATGCATGATTCATTTTAAAGCACCATATATCAAAATCTTCTTTCTCAGTCACATTACCACAAAATACAACCACATCAATACAGGCTTCCAAACTTCATGGAAAATATTAGTTCCTTTAGAAATATTTTCTTCTGTTTCGATAAAAGAAATTTAAAAGGAAGAAAGTGTATTTGTGAAAATGATATTATTTTAAAGTGAAAGGATTACGAATGAAATCAGTGGAAAATTGACTTCAGAAGCTGAAAACTATCAGGACACCTACCTGACGCAGGTTGTAGAACCAGTCAAATATGTTTCAGTTACAAAACAATTTCCTATAGAATTTGTAAGTATTAACACAAGTCATTGACAAACATTTATTTAGGGCTAATAATGACTAAATCATAACTAAAATTACATTTGTTTTTGTATGGACTTTGAAGTGGGCCTGTGTACCAGACTGATGTCTGGAGTGTACCCTGTAGAGCAGACCGGAATACCAGACCAGTGCATGTGTTGCAGACTGGTGTCACAGTCTGCTAATGTACTAGACTGGTGTCTGGAGTTTACCCTGTAGAGTCTAATGATATACCAGACTGGTGTCTGGAGTATGCTGTGTAGAGTACCAGACTGGTGTCTGGAGTATGCTGTGTAGAGTACCAGACTATGTACTATGTACCAGACTGGTGTCTGGAGTATGCTGTGTAGAGTACCAGACTGGTGTCTGGAGTATGCTGTGTAGAGTACCAGACTGGTGTCACAGTCTGCTAATGTACTGCTGTCTGGAGTACCAGACTATGTACTATGTACCCGACTGGTGTCTGGAGTATGCTGTGTAGAGTACCAGACTGGTGTCTGGAATATGCTGTGTAGAGTACCAGACTGGTGTCTGGAGTATGCTGTGTAGAGTACCAGACTGGTGTCTGGAGTATGCTGTGTAGAGTACCAGACTGGTGTCTGGAGTATGCTGTGTAGAGTACCAGACTGGTGTCTGGAGTATGCTGTGTAGAGTACACCTGTGTACTAGGTATGGTCATTTAGATACCAGGTTTCATTGTAGTAGCCTGTAGCTTCCTTACTGAGCAACATGGGGGAGTGCTTCATGCTTTCCAAAACAATTAAGTCTCTTGTTTAATGATACAACCACATAAGACAGCACAGAACAATCTATGATCTGAGTATCCTGAGTGAGACAAACTGCCTTTATATGAATCATTAAAAGCTAATAAATCTTCACTCGATATTTTAAAGTCTGATGCTTTCCCAACTGAGCTATCCCATCCCCACACCCCATGTACTAGAATTTTCCTGACTTAGTTATTAATGACTAGATAGACAATTGTTAGATTATCTATCCTTAGTTTGGGGTCCTTAGTTCAAATCCTAGTCTGGCTCCAGCACGAACCTGATATCGTAAGGTTTTCTGTAAACAAGTATATATTGACAAACATTTACATTCAGGTAAGTATTTTCACCTACGAAGATGGGGTTCTCTGGATCATATGTATATATCTGAGTTGGAAGGGTGCTCAGTATGTACTTTGTGACATCTTTATGTCTATTTGCAGATTGATCTCTAAACTAAAACAATGACGACAATATGTCCACTATTCTAGAGCTAATAATGTCTGACAGCACTGTATATAAGAAGCTCAGTCTTCACCTGGGTGAGGTGGAAAGGATGCTACCCACATCAAGTGCAAGTTAATATGTAATTACCATGTGTTACATCTAAATGATGCCATTATTGGGTTGACATTAGTTGGGGTCAGATCTCTATTGAGGGTGCATGCTGCTGTCCCCAGGTGAGGGTGCCTCCCTCCCATTATGCTACCCAGTTGCAAGCCAAGGTCATTTTTGTAGGGTTAGAAGACAGCTTAAAAAATGAAACTTACATGTGAGACTAAGTAGTAGTCTAGTCATGTATGCTGTGTGGCATTATTATCTTAAGACAGAACAACAATATTGAAAGGCAAGACCCAAGACAGCCTCGACCAGAACTTTTAATGTGTTTGTGTAGCCATGTTACATATGCTTATCTTTGATATTTTTTAAGATGAAAAGTCTGTGTCAGACCTTGCTGTAGAAGTGCATTAGACATTGCGTGATTGAGAAAGCAGTGATTATCTCCTCTTCATGGCTAACCGATGTGTAGTGTCTGTACAATATTCTCATGGCCTCCGATAGTCCACGGTCCGCTTGGGCAGTGATGTGTAAAATTCCATGGAATTTCAACAACTTCGCTAAAACAGCTCTGTGTATTATTGTATAATATTGGCCTACATCGCTACCTGTAAAAATATCGTACACTGGTCATGTTCTGTTGTTTACCTCTAACCATCGTTTAAGTTTAGTGTGTGATAGATATTGCCAGCAGTAATTGAGGGTATGATCATCGTTGGTAAGCAGTGTACTGCTCTACCATAGCTCCAGGGTGCAGAAAGAGTTGACAAATTGTAGTGCTTATATATCCAAGATGATGATAGATTATTGTGATAAAAAAGGGAGGTGAGAAATTGGCGTAACTCAACAGTCAGATATAAACTCTTAATCTATGTCAAAATAGTAAAGGTTTCCCAGGGTTTTTATATCTATATATACGTGAATGGGGTTACCATAAATACTGTTTTAAATACACTGTATAATACAACTCTATTGTACCTATTAGTAATGCTCAGATCTGCTTTAAAGATATCAGATTTCGAAGATAATGGTGGTGATTAAAAATGGATAAAAAACTCACTTTTATTGCAAGGATAATTATTCATTTTATATTTATAAAGTAAGCAGGGTGATTCCTGGTGGCTGGATAAGTTAGCTATTTTCAGTGGTCATAAGTCTAAATGCTGACCTCTGACCCTTGTCCAAATCAGTGACTTGAGAAGGTGATACAAAAACCTGTGTTATGTCCTGAAGATCTTAGACAAAAGAGGCAGCTGTTGATGAGAACTGGTCAGGTGATAAGCTAAGACTAGGAATCTTATGTGTTGGCTCCTATGTGTTATATCATCTCTTGTTATAAAAGTATGTTAACAGCACGTAGTCCTGCCAGTTTGACAACTCCAGCCACAAGCAATAGCTTCTATCCTTCAATCAATACCTACTTACCTGTATGTATATGTTGTGACGGGATAAATTATGTATAACATGCCTCTACGTACAGATAGATTTGTTTTCAGTGAATCTACACCAAGTTTAAGGTATGCATATGGGATATGCAGTACAAACTGCAGATATCTTTGATAAATGGACAACATCACATGTCACAGAGATTATCAGTGAATATTTCAATAAAAGTACATCTATACATGTCTAATCGTTGAAAAAAAATGCATTGTTTAAAATTAGGATAATATTTGTCAAGGTAAAAAAATACATTAAAAAATGTATCCATATCGCAACATATATGATGATTCACTGATCCAAGTGATATGTTAAAAGTTAATATGGGTGCAATTCTATTACTAAGAAAGACGAAATTTAACAAGTCATGAAGTTATTATTGTCAAATTAACACTGCATATTACCGATGTTAAGAGTTACTCTGTATAGTTTTGCACTTGTTTGGGACATGAAAATGTTAGCTACTTGTGAAGGAGATAGTTGTACTTGTAATGTATGTGTCACTTTTATGACATATACATACAAGCTGAGTTATGTGTTTTTTTGAAGATATCTAATTAATCATATAATCATGTCTTAAAAAATATTTGAACTGATACATAAATATTTTTGTGATGCATATAGCATATTAGTGGTTAGCATTAGCAATAGAAAAGTGGTGTGCATGTTGGATTAGCTGATAATTGATGTTTATACAGGTTTATAATGGTGGTGAGTCAGTATCTACCTGGGGAAACCACAAATTGTATAATATTCACATGCTCTTATTCAAGTTATACATGTGCAGCTGAACTGGACTGGGTCGATCGTCGGCAACCAGGTAGCTCAATCAGTAGATCATCTAGAAGGGTCCTGGAATCAAACCTTGGTCTAGATGAGCAATTTTAGATGACAAGCAATTTTAGATGACAAGCTTTTACATAAGGTCTAGTGACTTTGTGAAATTAATTTGAAGAGAATATCTACAGATGATAGGGTCACTCAAAACTTTATAGTGTTATCCCATTGAAATATCAAAACCTAGGCATGGTAGCATCACATGATACTGACAACTGGCTAACTAGGCCATTTTGATATCTTTAGAACCAAAACTGAACTTAAGAGGAACATCACTTTAATTCCTTGTCTTTGTCATGGGACAAATACTTTCCCATTTGACTGAAAGTGTGGTACCAAGCCTTAACCAGAAGTATATTGCCATCTTAAGGTCTTTAGAAACAAGATGTATTTGGAAAGTAGAGAGAATTTGCGAGAGTGCTGTGAAACTGTCTCCTTATGGAAGCTGTTTCCGAGTTTCTTATTCACCTTATTTGAATGGTCAATGAAAATGAATTTGCAGCGTGGTGGAACCTAATATACTGTCTGCAATACTCATTTGCAAATGAATAACTTCTGACTGACCCCTAAATGACAGTATGGAGAAAGTTGATATGTGACCCTGAGAGGTCGATAGAATTCAATTTCACATTAAATTCTACCAGCGTCAGAAATCCAAGGCAGAATAGCCATAGAATCAGAGTTCTAAAAGAGTATAATGCCCCTCCCCCAAATTATCATGTTCTTTGCTTGTTTAAGCTTATATATCAAGGGGAATAACTATTAGCTTACCATGTTTTGAGTTTGAGTCAGTACACAATATGGTGCTGATAGATGCATAAACTAAATTTTGCCATTACAAATTTGAGAACACAGCCAGGTTGTCCATCTAGTTTTCTATAGTGTTATCAATCATTATTGACTTTTCTAAAATCATGCAGTGGGTATTTGCAGGTGTGGTAGATTTCTGGACCTGCAATAGAGTAGCTTGAATCGGTACATATGTTGCTCCATTCAAGACTTGTTGTTTACTCTAGATATTGTAAATTGTACCACTTTGGCCTGTTGATGCGTTGGTTGCCCCAGTCGTGTTTTTTACTCTAGGTATCATAAATTGTTTTGTTTCCACCTGTTGTTTATTCCAGACCTGTGGAAATGTATCTGATGATATGGATGTGCCCCCTTTACACTGCGTTATTTATTCTATACTTGTATACGTGAATGAAGAAGTGGTATAACAAATTTGTTCTGTTCCAAGCTGTTGTTTACTCCAGACTTCAGTAAACGTGTGACTGATGATGTTGCTTTCTATATTAGAGCCACCCTACTATTATGTCATTGGCTGTCAGGATGTTATCTTCCTTAAACTATGGTAGTCACAGGATAAAAAGAGAGCCCCATATTAAATCTTCAATATAATTTATCTTTAATATATATCATTTGGATTTGGAGCATTTGCATTGCCCCGTCAGAGCCTCCTATTTGTTGTTGTGTATACTTGTAATCCACACTTGATCCGGAGGATGGTGATGACCAGTTTCCTGGCTTGTGTCAGCAACAGGATTCATACAGGATCCAGCCAGGACCCTTTCCAAGACTTATCAAGGGTTTGTTGCGGGGCACATCAAAGGGTGAATATTTGGAAAATTAAAACAAAAAACAATCCGAAATTGTATGGAAGAATCAATTTGACTTTACTTCAAAAAGATATGCTAAAACATGTAACTTTAATAAATACATTTTTCATTATGAACACTTGATTGGCAATCATCATATTTCATGTTTAGATACAGACTTAGAATGACCCTTAATTGACCCTCTGTAATATGTAAATGTTGCAGTTCAATATGAGTGTATTACAGGGCTATCAGTACTGACAGTTGTCACTGTGATGGTCCAACACATGTCCTACTGTCAAACATGGATACTCTTTTAACATCTCTGGTGTTTGAGGTAGAAAAGGTAGGTATACTGTTATTACCTAATTCTGCATGACACGTGTAACTTTGATACTTGATCCCGTGTACTGCTGGAAATCTTCGTCAATATGAGTCTGGATTGGAAATTTGTAAATTTCTAGACCTTTTTATTTCCTTTAACAAATTTATTGTTACCTATACATTTTACATAAAAATTTGAGAAAACAAATCAGACTTTGTAATAGACATCTATTGAAAAGTGAGAGTTAGACAATAAAAAACATTGATATTTCTTTACTTTCACAAACCCCATTCCTTATCAAGTCGCTATCCTAATATTTGTGTACCTGTTCTATAACATGCAGACAAATTTATTCATATGGTGTAGAATGCATTTATCTTCAGATATAACACTGCAGTGGACACCTTTGTTTTTCACTCTATTTGGTAAGGAAGATATCCACAGATTGGCATGCAGTGATACTCACATTTGTTTTACATTGAAAAAAGCCAAAGATCACAAAACAGGAAACTGTTTCAAGTTGACTGCATTTTTTACTATAAACATTACAAAAGTAACTATAAACTCTGATTTAGTTAGTGCGTTAGAACTAAGTAATCACAGGATTACTTCCCATCAATGCGCTGATACCTTCGGTATACTGGGTAAACTAGAAAGCATTTTGTGTCTGTAATAAGATTGCAGAGGTTAAAAATATTGCCATTGTAAAATTGGTATATCTGACAAATGATGTTTTTTTTTAATTAATGCATTTCAAGTTGTGTGTGACTAGATTTGAGGAATTCAAGTAAGTTTCTAGAACATAATGAGAATGAATTAAACTTTTAAAATCTGTAATATTGATTAGAATATGTGACAAACCCCCTTTCCTCCCATTTAAATAGGCATAATTTTATACCAAACATGTCATTCATGCATGATTTCTAAGGTGGTGATTGAGCGATTCTGTATTCTCTGCGATTCATCACACATCACTGAGTAGATTTTTGCGATGTTGTAAAATGTGAGTTGCTTGTCATCATATTGTTCTCTCATTGCGTTAGTTTTGGTGAGGGACTGAATAACCATCAGAAATCTAAAAACAAAACGTAAAAAAAGTTCAGTACCAAGGGATTAACACTGGCTAAAACTGCAGTAATCCTGCCGTGTATGTCGGTGGATGTTGAGGTGTGATTCATACCTTTTTCAGACCTGCAGTCTACCACCAAGTTATCGATAGTGGCCAGCAGCGTTCTTGCTGTTATACAAATTGATTCAATTATCCACCTATTTATTTTATTTTATGTATTTTGTCATTTGTCATACACCTCAGGGTTTTCCTAGTCGGGAGTTATATTATCATTTGTGTCAACATTGGGAACAATCGAATCGTTTTATCTGTGAAAGGTCTGATGAGGCATATCACAACGATACCAAAATAGACTAGATTGTGTATTAGTAATAGTGTGTAATCTTATGGCATAAAGTCATGATAACATATATATATATTTTAAAAAATTCAGCAAAAATCTTTATATGATATATCTGTTTCGGTGTAATATATACCTGAAGTTGTTTCATTTACGATAACTTGGCCTTGGTCTTGCTGATTTTCATTGCCTTTCTTTTCCCATTGTGAAACATATTTCTTTATCATTAATTTCATTGCATGTCCGAATTCCGGTATACCCAGTGTATACTAGGACCATATCATTGTCAGAGCAGTTTGACAGATTACCCTGAAAAGGTTGTTCTGGATTTACATGTACACAGGACTTCGTGATCATTCATGTAACCAATTCTGGATGTTTATAATCCTGTAAGGTAACACTTCCCAAAATAGAGAGATATTCATAAGGTTGTAGCTTTGGGGCATCACAGGTCGCTGCGTAGAGCTCTTCAAAGACTAGAGGTTGGGAATTAAAATCAGTAACTGGACTGAGTTACCTCCCTTTCCATAAATTTTACCTCTATCTTTTTAAAGTAAAAAAACTGGAATCAGTACTCCAGTGGGAAAAAAGTCTTTCTCAACTAGTTCCTTAAAATCTTATGAAGAGATCAAGCGACTGAGTGAACATGATAAGAGCTAAATTCTTTATATGAACATATCAGAAATGTTGCTACAGTGCACAATTTAATTACTTGCGAGTTATGATGTCATTCACTGACATCAGAAAACATGTTTTCATTCATTCAGAAAATATCTGCAAGCTAAGAGCTATGAACTAGAAGAGCAATTTACATTTGATAATGAAAATTTTATGTCAACACCACTTTTACTACTGTCTGTAAGATGACAAGACCGTAATATAAACAAAAGTATTATATAGAACCAGTCAATACTTAAATTCAATCGCAAATTTTTATCAATGCAGCACGACTTCTACATGTTATTTGCTTTACTCACAAATGAAACCTATGCCTTGTTAATTCCTCAGTAATTAGAAATATACATGTAATAGGTTAGTAAATATTACAGACTTTTTGGACTTTGCCTTTTTTCATATTATCTAAATATTTCTCAGTTAATTGATAGAACATTAGTTATTTTATGTGACAATTAATATCAATCTTTCATCTTGTACAGTTTTTTGATATTGAGTAATTGTTTTGTTAGGTTCACTTAAAATTTTGGGCGATGTAATTCCTTAACGAACACCAAAACTATTTTTCTGCATTGAAGTTTTAACACTTTCCCAAGGAAATATTTTGATTTCATTTTTACATCAAAATTAAGTTGACGTATGCAGTGACCTGTACATTGATATAAAACTTGGTGTATGTAACAATGAAGTGACGGGTTGTTGACAACTATACCAGTTTCTAGTTGAAATGGCTGCCGTTCAATAATATTTTTCAAAATTAAAAAAAAAACATCTGGTACCCTCAGGATAGATGTTCATATCAGAATTATGTCTGAAGTATTGATTGTTTTATCAATGACTGACTCTAAATTCAACTTATTACAACTTGCTGTTTGTCAAGCAGGTTGTAAAAAAATTTTGATTTCATCAATGTTATCAATCAAGTTGCAAGAAGCAAATTACTGAACTACTCTAACAACTTGATGACAAGTAAATATGATAGAGGTACAAACATGTATGTAAACATATTTATAAGTTCTTTTTGTAAGTACTGTTTTGTTTGTATGATTTCATTGTTAGTAATTTGAGACAGTAACTTTGGAACATGTGAAGAGCCCTCAAAGTCTGCATTCATGATCTGTAGGCAAAGAGCAGGTCATAGTAAAGGTCATGATCAAGGGCTGCATGCTATTGGTGACAGAATTAGTTTTGTTATAATCCTAACACTGAGTACAGATGACATCCCACTTAACCACTTCCTCCTGGTCCACACAACTAATTACTACATCTCTCCACGTAGTATGTACAGTCAGTCTGAGGGCTGTAAGTGGTACATGATTTGTTTGGTGTAGAATTAGGGTAGAGTAACTTGTGTAAAGTAGAATTAGGGTAGAGTAATTTGTGTTGAGTAGAATTTGATTAGACTTATATAATGTAGAATTAGGGTAGGGTAACATGAGTGATGCTGATTTAGGATAGTGTAATTTGCATTGTATTGTGTCAAATTACTCAGGGAAAGATAACTTGTGTTGTATTCTGTAGAATTAGGGAAGTGTGGTATGCATGATGCAGAATTAGGGTAGAGTAACTTGTGTTAAGTGGAATTAGAGGAGAGTAACTTGTGTTGAATTTAATCAGGGTAGGATTACTTGTAGTTTGGATATAGATATTTTTGAAGGATAGTTATTGGATAGAGATCAATGCTGGGATAGATGACAAACCCTTCTTACATTTTTTATACATAACTATATATATAGTCACCAGTGTTTCTCTTCCTTGTTTCCTCAACAGTTCCTATATCTGCAGTTAATATATCAACAGCTCTTTCAGTTTCAGTTTTTCCAAGGTCTGACCTTTTTATTGGTGTAAACAATAGAAAAACATATGACTACACTAGCTTATTTTGTCCTTAATATGCAAGGTGTATTAAATGTGACTTTTCCTACTTTTCTTTGTAGTTACAATGTAATACATTGCTGCATCATATATTTACTCTATGTGGTTGTTGTAGGTAAGCTATATATGTTGAACCATTTCAGATCTATTTCAATGAATAAATATGTATATTTTTACCTGAGTTCTCACTGTTTACCAGATGGTTCATGATTAATTTCAGGTGTTTTAGGAGTGATTTTATATCCCCAGGTGATATAGGGCATGCATGACCTCATGTACCCATAAATTTGAACAGAATTCAGATAGTTGTAAGGCGAAGCCTGGGAAAAGTCAATTTAACAGAGCTTGTAAATATCTATTGCTTAAAAGTCTGATATACACAAGCAGGTCTGTAAGGAGGCGTGGTCTTTTCCATCTCTGAAAGCTGTTGATTTTTACTTATATATTGTTAATTCTGTGTAATCATAGCTAATAATCTCCTTTTGGATGATGCAAATTCCTTATTTAGCCTTTAATATATATCGTAAGAACTGTGTAAATCTTGTAATGTCCAAATTTCCATGGTTACGGGGCATTCTTTTTCTTGCAAATTTTATTTATCTATAGGTGAATTTGTATCGTTTTATAAAATATTCCATTTTCATCCGTAATAAGTATTAATCCTCTAGTAAATCCAGGGCTCCCGCCAATCAAATGTTGAAATTGAGACTTTAATTTGGTGAGTTTATAACCAGGCATGGTTTTATTACCAGATTTGGGTTTATTACCAGACATGAGCTAATTACCAAATGCGGGCTTATTATCACACATGGACTTCTAACAAGGTGTGGGTTTATTAGTAGGCATGAGCTAATTACCAAATGCTGGTTTATTACCAAACATGGACTTCTAACAAGGTGTGGGTTTATTACCAGGCATGGACTTCTAACAAGGTGTGGGTTTATTACCAGACGTGGACTTCTAACAAGGTGTGGGTTTATTACCAAACATGGACTTCTAACAAGGTGTGGGTTTATTACCAAACATGGACTTCTAACAAGGTGTGGGTTTATTACCAGACGTGGACTTCTAACAAGGTGTGGGTTTATTACCAAACATGGACTTCTAACAAGGTGTGGGTTTATTACCAAACATGGACTTCTAACAAGGTGTGGGTTTATTACCAAACATGGACTTCTAACAAGGTGTGGGTTTATTACCAAACATGGACTTCTAACAAGGTGTGGGTTTATTACCAAACATGGACTTCTAACAAGGTGTGGGTTTATTACCAAACATGGACTTCTAACAAGGTGTGGGTTTATTACCAAACATGGACTTCTAACAAGGTGTGGGTTTATTACCAGACATGGGTGTTTTTTACCACATGTGGTTCTTTACTGAGAGATGATTACTTATAATTCACGGCTGTATTAGTCCACAGCTCCATGTGACTGTGTCTCTAGATCTTCCAGGTATTTGATGGTTACTTGTGTGCTGTAATTGTATTTATAAAATGATATCAATATTGATTTTACTTATATGTTAAGATAGAAATACACCTGATAAAAGGCATAGGTAGACAATCAGATGATAAATTATGAATATGTCATTGATTGATTTGGCAACCATTAGTGGATGGTGATGACGATGTGTGCTGACTCAGCATTATTTTATGAGAAGCTGGTTGCCTAGGAGCATATCACCATGCAAGACATCGCATACAAATTAGACACTTAGTTCAAGGAGAGAGTGGACAAATGCTATCAATCCTGTTTTAGTGCGGTATTGCAATATCCACTGGATGGTAGGTTGGTTAATGTGAGTAATGGTAAAATAAAACCTGCTTGGAAAAATACATACCAGTACTATAATGTGTAACTATTATCACATACAGGTATATCATAATTTTTGTGACTTTATTCATTATCATTAATTTTTTACAATATTCTTATGATAATCTGCATTTCGCAAAAAAAACCAAAAAAACCCAGTCATTGCTCCAATGGCATGTATCTAAATACTGTTGGTCACCGACTGTACCTCACCATCAAAGTTATTTTAGGTAAATTATTACTAGTTTTCTTCTGATTCAGGGAAAAGACTTCCAATTTCTGGCCCCTATTTTATACAGAATTGAAATATCAGTCCTCTAAATTTTTTTCGTAATTTTAAAAAATCTTATCTTCCCACTAGATATAGTAGCTTAATATATGTTGTTTTGAAGCAGTTTGGAAAAAAGGAGGCTTCAGAGTTTTGACAATCTTCTTGTCAAAATTCTAAGAAGGTCAACAGGATTAGGCGGATTTTTACACTGGTTACCACCTAGTTACGTAATTCTTTTACAGTCTGACATTTAATATCACTTTTGTTGAAAAATATAACGCTGTGTAAAATCATTGTGGATTATACTAATTATACTAATTATAACAGTTTGTGGACATATAAACTTGTGGAGTACCCACAGAATAAATGAAAATAATTTCCCCACTAAAATGAATGATTTTACAGTATATGTAGATATTTAATATCTGCCCAGTATTTGTACAGTAATTTTTACATGTCCTTAGATTACTGTACCACTCCTAATTTACATTTACTAGCCAGATTTTAGTTTTCTATACTTTACCCCATTAATAGCTTACTTCAGATTTGATGTTTATGTCAATTGGTGATTTTGGTTTAATTGAAAAAATCCCATTGTGAGCAGGGAAAGATAAACATTATCATTTTTTCATCCAACCTAGGGAATTTGTGGGTAAACAATGCTAATTGCTTGTTTGGACATAAATCTAAAAAAGGAAAAAGTTCACAAACTCAATATAGGCTCAAAAGTCAGACTTCAACTTAATGAACAACAAAGAAACTGGAGATGTAATGCTACGTGGTTGTTGATACCAAGTAAATTTCAATACAAAAAGACCTGAAATACGCACCAGAGATTTTATAGGAAACCAAACATGTTATGTCTCCGAGACTACAGATGGAATGACTTAAAAACTGTTCAGTAAACAGATTATGCTAGTGCACATCTAGATAGTGCGTATGACCTCTAAGTAACTGAAGTTCATCATTTGAAGGTCAATTGCATGGAAAAGGTAACAGTGTATAAGAAAGTAGTGTAAAATTTTTAATATTACTATCAGCACTACATCAACATTTAATGATTCACTTGATTAAATGTTTGATAAATGTTATTTAAAAAATTGATTTATGATAGTCAACTTTAACCTTCAGTTTTTCCTTTAAAAAGTGGATCCTGGATGATATATATATATTGGGTGTGAAAAGTTAAGATTCCCAGAAATTTGAGCCCACTAGTTGATGTCATGTGATAAAGATTCATGCAAATTAAAAATAACAGCTGAAATAGATTTAAAGTCTTGATATGTTTCATTACGAAATATCTGAAGTGACCAGGTATTTGTATGTACACCTACACATGCAGGTAGATAAAGGATATTTCCAGCTCTGTAGAGCTGTTGACTGGGAAACCTCTAACAAGGTTGTGTAATTTTAGCTTTTGTTAAATACTTTACCTTTAGAAAGATATCCAATGACAACTCAACATGATTTATAGGAATGGTTTTTTAAGGCATCTAAAAACATTACATACAATTGATCAGAAAAGAAGTTTACAGAACTAGAAATGCTTTGTCATTTTAAAAACATGGTGCTGAAAAAGTCATTCTTAAAGTCTACAGAGTTTTATTGGGTATGAGAATATCAGGTAAAGTCATCACACTTCTGGTGTACTTCCTTTACTTGTTGTCTCTTACCACTGACCAGATTCTGATGTCTGTTCTGAGGAAACCTCTGCCACTCCTGTATCAGTACAGTCCGTAATGTGCATTGACGTTATGTCAGAGATTGTCCCACACAATTTGGTTCATGTCCTGTGACATTGTAGGTTAAGGGACGGTCCCTATGACTTCTTGTTGAAGATAGTGTTGCACTTTGTGGTTTGACTTTGTCATTCATTAGGATACCGACTGATCTGCCAATGGATGAGTATGGAAACGCAGTACAACTACAGGTCTGTTGATGGTACACTGCCTAATGTGAACATCAACAATCCGCTGTCCTCAATCTGTTGGCAGAGGTAGATGGAGTTCACCTTTTCTATCTACACAGAAGTCTATATTTTCTATCTGTTGTCTTTTGAGGTTTGCCAGACCTGGGACACTCATCAACATGCCCAGTTTGGGTTCAGACGCTGCATTAACCGAGAAATAAAAGTGTGGTTGACCTGGAAATGTGCAGCTACTTGCCTGTATGTCATACCACCTTTAACCATTTCAGAAGATTGCCTTCTTTCAACATTTGTCAATGCGCTATTTTAAAATACAGTATGAGCATATATGATTTAGGTAGCAAAGCTAACTTATGTTTTTGTTAGAGTAGGGGTTACCCCAGTTTAATATGCATTATCATTTAGTTGGGTGTATTGCTTGGTGGCATACAACACCAAACACCCAAAGGAGCCACGACAAGGAATATGTTAAGTTTTATCTTTACAAGAAAGAAAAACTGATTTTGATTAAAAATTACAAATGGATGGCCTAGTGAATATCGTGTTCTAACACATGTCATGTATAAATGAATAAAAAATACTTTATACCTACTCAAGAAAGGTGACCATTGTAATTTTAAAGATAATGTATTATGAAAGTTACAATTTTTTAAAAAGATTTGTATAATTTTTCTTTGTTGAACCTGTTGGTTTTGTTGATTATGTGACAATCTGCACCAAATTTAGTAAAATGACGAAAATCAGATAGCGCTAACTAACAAAGTAACATGTGTCCATTTTTTAGATCAAACAGTATATGAAATAGTGTGGACTGTATTCATGATGTTAGAGAGGAATGTTATTTAATGTCATCATCGTCTCAGAACATTTACCGTATTTTGTTTTTATCCCACAGTGACTCAGGACATTTACCGTATTTTGTTTTTATCCCACAGTGACTCAGAACATTTACCGTATTTTGTTTTTATCCCACAGTGACTCAGAACATTTACTGTATTTTGTTTTTATCCCACAGTGACTCAGAACATTTACCGTATTTTGTTTTTATCCCACAGTGACTCAGGACATTTACTGTATTTTGTTTTTATCCCACAGTGACTCAGGACATTTACCGTATTTTGTTTTTATCCCACAGTGACTCAGGACATTTACCGTATTTTGTTTTTATCCCACAGTGACTCAGGACATTTACCATATTTTGTTGTGTTTATGCCATCATAACTGCGGTGATTAATTAGTAACAGAGTCATGTTGTGACAGATTAAAATGTTGGAATATTTAACAGTAATGATCCTATTCTGTTAATGAATTAACATTTTAGTCACCAAAACATAAGAGCACTTACCATAGTTTATGAGGCTGAAATGACTCTAGTGTAATGACAGTGAACATAGAAAGCTGCTTATATTTTACAATGAGAAGACAGCCTAATGATTGCTTGTCTGGGGATAGATAATATGTCAAGGAGGGTTATACATAGATTAGACCTGATCAAATTTAGGGATGGCCAGACAGGAAAAGAAAATGAACAGTATACTCAGGAAAACATGGAGAAAAGAGGAAAGAATTAATTGTAGTACAACACTGACAGAGAATAGCTAAGTAATGATAATTTTGCTGGAGTTTCTTCGACTGATAGTTAAGTAGAGCAGCATGACAAATCAGTTAGGTCTGAGGACAAATTTTTATCATCATTAAAATATCTTTAGTAGACAAATGGGAAATTAAAGGAATATGAAGGTTGTGGATTTGGCCAGTCATCCTGTCCTTCAATCTTCTTGAATTACGTTTGTACGTCTAGTTTTCTGTCTGTCTGAACGGGTCCCTTTCTTAGGCATGTTGAACTTAAAGAAAAAGTAGGAGACTGTAATAATTTTATAACCTGAAAAGTTTTATTCAATGGAAAATTTTTCAGATAAACTTGAGGTCTCAGGTAGTCTGCAGATCTCAATCATTCCTTCTGTTACTCCGTCTTTACCACAGCCCTGGAAATTGCATAGCTTGATGACATCTGTTGATTACAGCACATTTTACACTGTAACCTACTAAAACAGGACAATTCCAGATGTAAGGTAAACAGTTTGAACAGGATATCCTTTATATGTATACAAGTTTATTGGGTTGTTTTACTGGACATGGAAAGGATAAGGTCATCAACATTTCACATCACAATAAACACTGTTGGGTGAATAAGACACTAGCCCTTGTTGACCGGCTGGTGTTCAGCCAAAGATATTCATAAGGAGGGGTGTATTCTAAGTTAACCCTTTGTATACTGATAGTGTATACAGGACTGGTAAAGTGAAGGTTTTCACGAGGCCAACGTTTATTTAAATGTCTTAATCTCTTCCACATAGGTATAAAACACTTGGATCAGACACTGACCGACAGAGGCTTGAACTTCCCATCAGGCCTCCTATCGTTCCTGGAGGAATATCAAATGTTTGTGATTGTTTTGTCTGGATGATTGCATTCTTCACTCTCTTTACAAATATTTAACAGAACAGTTAATACTGGACCCTGTATGTGTATGAAATTGAAATTATTGTTGAAATATGACGGAACTAGATTAGGTAGACCGGTGGTGACCAGTGGTGACCAACTGTTGGCTGTGTCTAGAGATCTGGGGAGTTCTAGATTTGTTTGTTTCACTGCATTGTTCACCCCAAGTTTATCGCGTCAGAGATAAAACAGAATTCGGTGTATGACCTTGTTTTTTCTTACCCAGGACATGTGTATCAATGCTTTTGCTGATGGTCCTTGTCTCAACCTACTGTGGAGATAGATGAATTGCAAGGGGGGTGGGGGGGTTCTCCTATCATGAAAATTGTTATGTGTCAACAGTTCAATGCTTTTATGTCAACAATGCCACGATTGAGATGATGATAACATTCCATACATGGGAAAGCCAGCAGGATAATGAAAAATAATAACTCACTCCTTTTGGATGAGATATTAGGGATCTCAACATTCAAGGAAAGATTATTAAGTTGCCAAACTCTGAATAAGCCTCATGTTTGCCACCTAAATATCTTTCCCCTCAGACTGAGCTCCTATGTCTAACTTTCAACAAATCTATTGGTATTAGAGAAGTTAATGACAATGTCGAAGGATGAGGAAGAAAACTACATTTCATTGGGTCAGTTATTACTGAATTTAGGATGATTATCTCTGTGGAGTTCACAAACCATAGGTTTCTTCTGGATATAGCGTAGAATTATTTTTTCCCATCTTTTTATTCATGTAAATGGTAATAATGTAGTTGTGCTGTCTCAGATGATTGATGTGATGAAAAATTGTGGAAATGATTTCTGGTACAACACTACAATTAATACAACAAGGGACATGTGTATCAGTATGTGAAGGCCTGGTGACTGGTATATCTAACTAGCTCTTTATACTGTAATTTTATACATGAAGAACAACCTTAACACATATTAAAATTGTTTCTTTAGCTTCTCTGACAACCTGTCTTTACTTATTTGACATCAAACTTGTTTACTTCAAAGTGAAAGTAGGGTTTTCCGTTGCTAAAATGAAAGTAGGACTGTCCATAGATGATAAGTTGGTCTGTTGTGGTGTTATCATCAATCTTCAATGGCTGTCAAGATGTATACAGATAAAGTGGGATGGAATGTGGATAGATAGCGTTAATGGTGGGCTATGGGGCGTGGATAAGGTGCACTGGCTAGAGTACAATAGCATGTATATACAAATCAGATGCTGTTCCAATTACTTAGTGACCCCCCTGTCAGATGTCTAGCATTCATTGAAAGAAAAAACACAATACACATCATGGCGTGACTTTGTTTGATAGTATAATCAGTAGTCATGCAGCTGGCAGTGGATCGCGTCAGTCTAGTGTGATAAAGTAGACACACTCCTTACCTGCCTTCAAACTATATACGTACATTTATTTGTATGTAAACTAGTGATGGGAAGTTAGTTAAATCCAAAAGAAAAGTCAGTTAAATCCCAAATTGATTACTGGTTAAAATTGGAAAGGCTTTCATTCATAAGAAATCAATTACATAATCAGCTGACAATGTGTTCCATATTTATAAAAAGTGAATGCATGCTCTGTTTTTAACTTGAACCTTCAGCTTATACTGACTAATTAACCATCAGGTTATGCTGACTAATTAATCACCAGGTTACTGACTGATTAACCATCAGGTTATGCTGACTAATTAACCATCAGGTTATGCTGACTAATTAACCACCAGGTTACTGACTAATTAACCACCAGGTTACTGACTAATTAACCATCAGGTTATGCTGACTAATTAACCACCAGGTTACTGACTAATTAACCATCAGCTTATACTGACTAATTAACCATCAGGTTATGCTGACTAATTAACCACCAGGTTATACTGACTAATTAACCATCAGGTTATGCTGACTAATTAACCACCAGGTTATACTGACTAATTAACCATCAGGTTATGCTGACTAATTAACCACCAGGTTACTGACTAATTAATCATCAGCTTATACTGACTAATTACATAAATGATGGGACCATCTCACTAGTTCAATGACTAGTTATAGGGACCTGGTTATATGATACAATGACATATTTGTCATTTGTATCCTCCCTCTTACCTCCCTCAAACTTTACCTTTTCATCTACACTTTTGACCAGCCATCTGCCACAACTGTCTTCTCCCAACCCCACCCCTCCAACAACAACAGACAAATGCCTGTCAATTACAACCTTATATAGCCACAATAATCACATGCCCTCTGAACCTTGAGTTTATTTTCTTTTAAGATCTGTATACTTCTGTATTGATGGTATACTATGGGTAAGGTTGTGTATGTGTAGATCTTGTCCTAAATATAGGCCAGTAACAAAGCACTGACATGTGCCCTTCCCACAGGCAATACACATTGGCTACTATTATGAGGTAGACATGACTATGTATGGACAATATTTGAATAGCGACTGCTGTACTTCAACATTACAACAAGACACAATAACTGCAGACATATGAACTTTTGACCTTGAGACATACAGTGCTGAAGGTTTTAAGTGATTTTGTCTATTTCATAAATGATGGGACCATCTCACTAGTTTAATACTAGTCTCTAGGGACCTGGTATAGTATATGATACAATGACATATTTGTCATTTGTATCCTCCCTCTAGTCCCTACAAGAGATATACTTTTCAAGTCTACACTTTTGAATTAGCCATCTGCCACAACTGCCTCTATCTCCAACCCCATTTTTTCTTTCATCAGTTACAGTACAGACAAATCTCTTGCCTGTCAGATTAACAGTTTATATAGCCACAATAATCACATGCTCTCTGCCATGAGTTTATTTTGTTATAATTAGATACTTCAAAGTATTGACAGCACTACCATCAGAAGGTTGTGTATGTAAAATATTTTATTGGTCCTAAATATAGGCCAGTAACAAAGCACTCCATGTGCCCATTTCCCAACAAACAATACACATTGGCTACTAAGACAAATAAGAATGACTATGTATGGACAATATTTGAATATGTAGAAATGTTGATTTCAACATTACAACAAGACACACATATATAGAAATATTTTAAGACAGTATGAGACATACATATATAGAAGGTTTTAAGTGATTTTGTTATTTGCTTCCTTATAGAGAGGGACCTATATATAGTATTTAATTTAACACTTACTGTGTCTGTATAGAGATTCCTTGGGCATATATAGTGTCTTTTATAGGGAGGTTATTGTGTCCTGTTTAGAGAGGTTGTATATATAGATATAACTGTATAGGGTAGGTTATTGTATATAGATGTATTGTGTTATAGGAGGAATATATAAAAGTGCCTGTCTATAGGGAGGTTAATCATTAGGGGTTCTTTCATCAGTTACAGTACAGTCAACTCTCTTGCCCCCAACAGATGAACAGTGAGTATTTTCACTAGGTAATTTCTGCTATTACTTGCCATGAAGACCTGTTTTGTTATAATTAGAATTCAAAGGTAAAGACAGCACTGCACCATCAGAAGTGTAATCATAAAATATTTTATTGGTGGTAAGTTAACAAGGTTGAGACAGCGGCTGATGAGATACTCCATGCCCATTTCCATATTGCCAACAAACGAATAAAAAAAGTACTAAGACAAATAAGGAATGTTTCTTATCAAAACACAACACGCAAGTATGTAGAAATGTTGATTTCAAATTCAAAACAGAACACACATATATAGAAATATTTTAAGACAGTATGGTCAGGCATGATCTATATATAGAAGTGTCTATTATAGGGAGGTTATTGTGCCCTATATAGAGAGGTATGATCTATATATAGAAGTGTCTTTTATAGGGAGGTTATTATATATAGAGGTTTTTGTGCCCTGTATAGAGAGGATGTATATATAAAGGTGCCTGATATAGGGAGGTTATTGTATATAAAGGTTATTGTGCCCTGTATAGAGAGGTATGATCTATATATAGAAGTGCCTGATATAGGGAGGTTATTGTATATAGAGGTTATTGTGTCCTGTATAGAGAGGTGTGATCTATATATAGAAGTGCCTGATATAGGGAGGTTATTGTATATAGAGGTTATTGTGCCCTGTATAGAGAGGATGTATATATAAAAGTGCCTGATATAGGGAGGTTATTGTATATAGAGGTTATTGTGCCCTGCATAGAGAGTATGTATATATATAAGTGCCTGATATAGGGAGGTTATTGTATATAGAGGTTATTGTGCCCTGTATAGAGAGGATGTATATATAAAAGTGCCTGATATAGGGAGGTTATTGTATATAGAGGTTATTGTGCCCTGTATAGAGAGGTATGATCTATATATAGAAGTGCCTGATATAGGGAGGTTATTGTATATAGAGGTTATTGTGCCCTGTATAGAGAGGATGTATATATAAAAGTGCCTGATATAGGGAGGTTATTGTATATAGAGGTTATTGTGCCCTGTATAGAGAGGATGTATATATAAAAGTGCCTGATATAGGGAGGTTATTGTATATAGAGGTTATTGTGCCCTGTATAGAGAGGATGTATATATAAAAGTGCCTGATATAGGGAGGTTATGGTATATAGAGGTTATTGTGCCCTGCATAGAGAGGATGTATATATAAAAGTGCCTGATATAGGGAGGTTATTGTATATAGAGGTTATTGTGCCCTGTATAGAGAGGATGTATATATAAAAGTGCCTGATATAGGGAGGTTATGGTATATAGGGGTTATTGTGCCCTGTATAGAGAGGATGTATATATAAAAGTGCCTGATATAGGGAGGTTATTGTATATAGAGGTTATTGTGCCCTGTATAGAGAGGATGTATATATAAAAGTGCCTGATATAGGGAGGTTATTGTATATAGAGGTTATTGTGCCCTGTATAGAGAGGATGTATATATAAAAGTGCCTGATATAGGGAGGTTATGGTATATAGGGGTTATTGTGCCCTGTATAGAGAGGTATGATCTATATATAGAAGTGCCTGATATAGGGAGGTTATTGTATATAGAGGTTATTGTGCCCTGTATAGAGAGGATGTATATATAAAAGTGCCTGATATAGGGAGGTTATGGTATATAGAGGTTATTGTGCCCTGTATAGAGAGGATGTATATATAGAAGTGCCTGATATAGGGAGGTTATTGTATATAGAGGTTATTGTGCCCTGTATAGAGAGGATGTATATATAAAAGTGTTTGTAAATTGCTTGAAATAATCCTATTTTGGGGTTCTATTTATGTCCATGTACTTCTGCAGAGTCTTCAATTATCATATTGTTCAGGTTTAGATCTGTGTAAAACAAATGTTATTTATAGTTTAGTGTCTGTAAAATACATCATTGTATGAGTGTTGTATTGTGTTTTTACATACTGACGGCAGAGTAACTTACGTAGAACCAGCAGTGGTGTCTTCATCTTTTCTTTACACCAGTGTCAAATGGTTGTGTGGTAACCTAACATAACTTCACAAGATCTTACATAGATATTGGGGACTGGTCAAGTAACTTCATCTTGGCCAAGTAAACAAAAGTTAAACTTCTATTATAGGATCTGTAAAAGATTACATATAGCCATTGTCCAACAGAATGAGACTTTATTTCAAATTTCATTGGGATAATGTTTGATTATTACGTGATGAAAACTCTATATGACATTATCAGTGGATAAGTTGGATTTATGGGTGAAAACAAGGGACCATAACTGCTATTTTAAGTTGTGACCTATATAATCTACTTAATGTGACCTATATAATCTACTTAATGTGACCTATATAATCTACTTAATGTGACCTATATAATCTACTTATTGTGACCTATATAATCTACTAAATGTGACCTATATAATCTACTTATTGTGACCTATATAATCTACTAAATGTGACCTATATAATCTACTTATTGTGACCTATATAATCTACTAAATGTGACCAATATATTCAGCTAAATGTGAAAAATGTAGTACTTGTTAACTTTAAGTTGTTTTTTTTTCAAATTGAATGGCAGTTATAAGAGCAATCCAGGCAGGATTTATTGTTAAGGAAACAGAAATGTGTTGAAATCTATTATATGTTTATCCTTAGGACTTGATATCAGAATCATTGAGATGAAACTTTCATTCAATATACATGCATGAGTCAATGTGACCTTGAAATTGTTAAAGGTCACCTAATCACCATGGGAATGTTGCTATGTGAAGCTGGCCTGATGGAGAGACCTATATGACATGCTTACCAGTATGTTACTAGTATGAGCGTATCCTAAACAGGAACAAAATTATCTCCGAGCTGTACTGGGCACTCTGTTGACACACTGTCAACACACAATCTGGCCCTCGATGGCACGGGATTGATTTTTGTGTTTTTCCTAAGTGAATCATACACTTGGTGCAAACCCCTATGACAAAAGGTATTCTGGAAGAAATCGGTGACTAATGCTGCGTCTTGTCTACTTTTGCTTTAGACACATTATAGGGACGATCCTGTAATATTATCAATGTAACCATTCTGGACGATCTAAAATTGCAGATGCACATAAAGTTGGAATTAAAGATAGATTGTTGTTTTTTGTTAATGTTTGTGGAGAACCATGCATGATATTTGACTCTTGACTTTCAAATTTTAAAAGACATAACATTTTCCCCAAAATTTGAATGGTGAAAAACATGGATGGTATTAACACATATGCATTGATGCTTTAGAGTCAAAACTTTTGTTAAGGGTAAAGTCATCTCCTAAAGGTCTATTGGAATCTGGAAACATCCATAAGCTGACCTTAAAATGTCCGTAACTGACCTTTGAATAATGTTTATCGACTAGAAGATACTTATATTTTTAGGAAGACAGGAGTCTTTAATATATATATAGATATGAAAGTTAGATTGTGATTTGTGGAAGTTCTGATCTATTGATGTGGAAATTTAGGATATATGCAAAATTTTAGTGACACCCTATCCCAGACCCTAATGAGTACACACATGTTCAAAATGTGAAAAGCTTCAAGGACTTCTGGGGTGATCGAATGCTTGCCAATGTACACATGTACACTGTGTGTGTATTTAGGAAGCTTAAAACATCCCTGATTGATAAAATTGTAAAAACTTCCTGGTAGTATATAGCCTTCTGGATTAGACTGGTCTAGAACAATTTGTGAGGAAATGTTCTATTTGAACATAGGTTCCGCTTCTACTCGTTAGAAATACTTTGTTTTCACCCTAAAATTCCTGATCTGAGTGAAAGCTGCGGATATCAAGAACTTGATATCATTTAAATCATCACTTTTATCAAATATATTCTGTATTGTGATTTGTGTTTGGTCAGATGCTGATTGTATTAATCTGAACAGCTTAATGGAGAGGTTTAAAATTCAGTGCCATTTATTTTATTCAAGTTTCATTTCTTTGGCTGGAAAAACTGGATATTTTCTGTTGTATACCCCTCAGTGCATCTTGATTCTAGGCTCGTAGACCTGAGAGTTGTACGTTCTAACATGTGCTGATCTGTTGATTGGAATTTTGATAATTCCTGAGAGGAGAATTCGGACATGTATTTTTCAGAATGTTAGATCTTGATCATCTCCCATTAGTATGAAGGTAAGTAGAACTTTGTACTGATAAAGGAGGAGAGGGAGTGGGGTGGGAGGGGGATAGTGGGAAGGGTTTGAGACCGGGTGCATGGAGAGAGGGTAATTTCTTTGAGGTATATGATACCGGTGATTTTGTTTAGGATGTTTGATTCTCAAGAAAGCTGTGCTTTAGGCATGGTCAATCTGGTCTCAATAACCTATAAATTCATGTACTACAGGAATGGTCTCATATCAAAACACGTTCAAATTCTGTTTACACTTTTTGCAACAGAATGGTTTCCGATATTTATGTCTAACTGTCTTATCACTTCTCCAAGTCTCGGCATGAAAAAAATTTTAAGGGGCCAGAAGGGTCATTGTTTAGGGGTCAGACTGTACATTTTTAGATGTCATAAATGACATTGTTTAGGGGTCAGACTGTACATTTTTAGATGTCATAAATGACATTGTTTAGGGGTCAGACTGTACATTTTTAGATGTCATAAATGACATTGTTTAGGGGTCAGACTGTACATTTTTAGATGTCATAAATGACATTGTTTAGGGGTCAGACTGTACATTTTTAGATGTCATAAATGACATTGTTTAGGGGTCAGACTGTACATTTTTAGATGTCATAAATGACATTGTTTAGGGGTCAGACTGTACATTTTTAGATGTCATAAATGACATTGTTTAGGGGTCAGACTGTACATTTTTAGATGTCATAAATGACATTGTTTAGGGGTCAGACTGTACATTTTTAGATGTCATAAATGACATTGTTTAGGGGTCAGACTGTACATTTTTAGATGTCATAAATGACATTGTTTAGGGGTCAGACTGTACATTTTTAGATGTCATAAATGACATTGTTTAGGGGTCAGACTGTACATTTTTAGATGTCATAAATGACATTGTTTAGGGGTCAGACTGTACATTTTTAGATGTCATAAATGACATTGTTTAGGGGTGAGAAGGGACCTTTACTACCTTGACTAAGATGTAACAATACCCTGAGAATATTGGAATATTTGTACATGTCTTCTGCCTCCCAACAGGATCTACTGATATCACGATTTAAAACAGGACCTGGTGACTCAGTTAACGTGACTACAAACATGGTTATTTACCTATCCTGTGGACAATTGTAATGATGTGTTGTTATCTTACCTTTGTATGATGCAGATTTCATCTTTTACATTACTTACATACTTGAGGTAAGTCAGATTTCAGTTTCCCAGGATGGACTGTACTTAATATTTATAGATATACCAAAGTATAGATATACCTAATACAAAGTCTCCCTGCTTCCTACCAACTGGTCAAGAGAGGACCTTTTTTACACTTGTAATATAAGGGACATGTGTTTGATACTGGTTCTAGTATGGTGACACACAGGTACTAGAGTGGAATGTAATTCTTGTGTGCAGCAATACTTCAGTTAAGTACACAGGGAAATTTCACACTTTAGTGTAGCTCACCGTGACGTTTATACTCACTTACTGCACAAAGTGAAAACTGATATTTTGTGTGTTGGTTACTGTGAGAACTGATTAGAAATTACCATAATTGTTTAGAATGGTGTCTAAATTATATTAAATATGATAGACTAGCAATGTCCAGAGTTTTATTCTGGGTTCATAATGAGGCCTATGGTTAAAATCACCTGGATTTACATCAGTATGAGATGACCTGTTATTAATACACACAAGTCAGGAATCCAAGGCTCATTAACTATCTCGTTTCTTAAAGCTGCTAGGGTGACATTCCTGGCATTTTATAAAGCCTGTGAAGGAAATTGCTTGCCTTAAATAGATACAAATGTTTTGTATGATAAGTTAATTTATTTGAAGATATACTTCTAGGTGTATCTCTTTTAAATACTATATGATATATAAAATGTTCCACAAGAGAGCACTTCTTGACTTGAGAAAGCTAGAGGTCTCGGTTCGATCCCTAGTGCAGACCATTGAAATGAATAATTACCTCTGCCACAGATGTCATCTTCCTCTTCTGTCTTTCCACTGCCGCTGACCACTACAATAAGTGTTTTCTTTCCCTTCTGTCCACTGCCGCTGACCACTACAATAAGTGTTTTCTTTCCCTTCTGTCCACTGCCGCTGACCACTACAATAAGTGTTTTCTTTCCCTTCTGTCCACTGCCGCTGACCACTACAATAAGTGTTTTCTTTCCCTTCTGTCCACTGCCGCTGACCACTACAATAAGTGTTTTCTTTCCCTTCTGTCCACTGCCGCTGACCACTACAATAAGTGTTTTCTTTCCCTTCTGTCCACTGCCGCTGACCACTACAATAAGTGTTTTCTTTCCCTTTGTCCACTGCCGCTGACCACTACAATAAGTGTTTTCTTTCCCTTCTGTCCACTGCCGCTGACCACTACAATAAGTGTTTTCTTTCCCTTCTGTCCACTGCCGCTGACCACTACAATAAGTGTTTTCTTTCCCTTCTGTCCACTGCCGCTGACCACTACAATACGTGTTTTCTTTCCCTTCTGTCCACTGCCGCTGACCACTACAATACGTGTTTTCTTTCCCTTCTGTCCACTGCCGCTGACCACTACAATAAGTGTTTTCTTTCCCTTCTGTCCACTGCCGCTGACCACTACAATAAGTGTTTTCTTTCCCTTCTGTCCACTGCCGCTGACCACTACAATAAGTGTTTTCTTTCCCTTCTGTCCACTGCCGCTGACCACTACAATAAGTGTTTTCTTTCCCTTCTGTCCACTGCTGCCGACCACTGCTACAAACATACTTTTTCTCTTCTGCCTTTTCCTTCCAGTTGCTGACCTCTGCCACAAATGCACCCTGCCTCTTCTGTCTTTCCCCTCCAGTTGCTGACCTCTGCCACAAAAGACCCCTTCCTCTTCTGTCTTTCCCCTCTGGTTGCTGACCTCTACCACAAATGTCATCTTCCTCTTCTGTCTTTCCACTGCTGCTGACCACTACAATAAGTGTTTTCTTTCCCTTCTGTCCACTGCTGCTGACCACTGCTACAAACATACTTTTTCTCTTCTGCCTTTTCCTTCCAGTTGCTGACCTCTGCCACAAATGCACCCTGCCTCTTCTGTCTTTCCCCTCCAGTTGCTGACCTCTGCCACAAAAGACCCCTTCCTCTTCTGTCTTTCCCCTCTGGTTGCTGACCTCTGCCACAAATGCCACCTTCCTCTTCTGTCTTTCCCCTCTGGTTGCTGACCTCTGCCACAAATGCCACCTTCCTCTTCTGTCTTTCCCCTCTGGTTGCTGACCTCTACCACAAATGCCCCCTTCCTCTTCTGTCTAATCACTGTTGGTATCTAAAGTCTTCTCTTTGGGTTATCTCCAAGGGTACTACATTTCTTCATAAGGACATTAGGGTGGGTCCAATGTTCATAGATCCATGTATTTCTGAATACTTCATTCTAATGATCTTCAATGATGCTGCCAGGCCTTAATATCATTATTGAAGTGATCTTGGTACAGATTATTTATTTTGCATTGAACACTGTTTTGGCCAGAGTGAATGGTGATTGGCTCTCATGGACTATTAACTGGCTGCCCAATAATAACACTATATCAATGTTACCATGGTAACAAGGAAAGTAAGTTATCATGTTATAAACTAGATGTGTTACAAGCATTTCTTGCCACGAGAAATCTGAAATCAGGGCTTTAGTTGTTATGATCAATCTACATGGTATTTTACTTTAAATTAAGCATCTTTTTGATGAAGATGTTTAATAGATATGACAGGCTTATGATTTCTTAAACCTATAATCAACAGGAACATGGATTTAGAATCTGTTGTACATAAATCCAAACTCTATCAGAGAAAAGAACTATGAAAGCCATACTAAAGGACATTAAAAAGGAAGCTTTTCATTTGAAGTTTAAATATGATGTTTTTCTGGTGTAGAACTGGTCAGATATTTATGCAAAAGATGGCAGTACATCATGAGTTTGTCAGATACAGAAGTAACTTTTAAGATGGCAGTACATCATGAGTTTGTCAGATACAGAAATAACTTTAAAGATGGCATTACACCCATAGAACTGGTCAGAGACAGACACTGACAAGATGGTAGTACATTATGAACTTGTCGTATACAGACATATACTCATTCACAATTTATCAGATGCATTAGAATTTCCAGCAACAACCTGCAAGAACTGAATGGGAAATCTTCTACCTAGAGGCACAATGTGCCTGTTGCTTCATGTAAACGTAGCATTTCTTTTATATCTTCTATGTAACAAATTTGCATATATATTTTGTGTACCCTGATTCCTTATACCATAGTATCTATGTCTATATTGATATATCATTTGATGTTAGAGGACAATTAGACTTGGAGGTTAGGTTGACATTAAATAGCCCTACAGTTAAGATTGCATTAGGTCAACTTCATGAACAATATCAGAGTTGTGTCCCCTGGTTGATTGGGAACAATGTAACAAAAATACCAGTTGATTCTCAAGTACCAATATTAAATCCAAAGATAGTTATTGAAATCATGCTGTCTTAAACAGGATTTTGTCCCATCAAATTATAGAATTTCAAATTTAATCTGTTTCTTTCTTAACAATTATTCTGTCAATCATTTCTTTTATATAGAAGGGGGAGTTGAAAAGTTCATAGAACTAGGTACACATAACTAGTCAAGGGTCAAACGAAATCTATTCATATTTACATATTATGTATTTGCAATTATAAACAAATCACAGGTATAGTATCAACTCGTAAACAGGCAAATACTCACACCTGATGGTAACCACAGTGTCCACTCATAACTAGTAATGATCTCAACCTCAAAAATTGATGGAGATGACCATATTTGGTCAGTGAATTATCATACCAACCTACCCTCCCCCCCTCTCCCCATGTCATATATCCATGAGTGTGATTTGACTAAGGTTTGTTCCATCAGCTTGTCATGGTCAAACAGAATACTCCAGTCTAACTTTTTCATGTTTCTTTCATAATACAATATCCCTTCTTCCTTGGGAAATGAAATTTCTAAGAAAAGTATGCCCACCTTTTTATATGTGTTGAGTTTGATAAGGTATAGGTATGAAGTTTTAAGTTGACTATGGTGTATGTTAAATGAAGCTCTGCAGGTAGGTATTGGGCTGGTATTGGTACTTTGACAGGTTGACGTGTAACTCAAACACCTAGGTATGACAAATCAGAATGAACAGGCGGAGTAAAGCTCTGACCACACAGATGTGATATGCCCGGGGTGAAATATCAGTGTGGGTCATATAAGTGTAAAGCTGAAGTTTCTCCTTGTCATACATGTATACAGGTATACTGTGCTCACATATGTATATATATTACCTCGACCCTTACTCATAGTCCCACAGGTACATACGTCACACATCTACAAATATTTACACGGTAATCAGTGAACCATGCCATCATCTGAGTCTGTCATGCATGACGCAGAGTGACAGTGTGTAAGGAGCATTCGATGTGTAGCAGCAGTCCTAAAGCCTATGCAAGCTTTTCACAATTTCTTTACTGGATTTATTTTAGCTATTAGAGACTTGGATTAAGATATTTCGCAAGGTAAGTACAAAAGAGTTCTACTACAAGTGTTCTGCGAGGTTCCCTGGTATGGTATATTTTTAGCCTGTATGTAAACAAATAGTTGGGATTCCCCTGTTTGGTGACAGAATTGTTTAACTAAGTAGTAATCATAAGATTAAGGTAATACACAGGTAAATGATGCAAAGGAACTGTTTAGTACTCTAAGGTCAGGGAGTTGCAATCAAAAAGGGATTGTAGTTTTAGAGATCTAGCAGATAATGTTGAAAGGATGTAGTGATAATGTATTCTTAGGCCGTAAAAAGTACACAGCACTGAAAATTGGATCTGTAAAGTTTGCTGTGTGTATATATACAGATAACAGATTTAGATAGATGATAAATGATTGGGAGACAGAGATTCTGCTGCAGTATACAGTACTTGGATGGATATGGGCTGTACCATAAAGCTGTGAGAGACTGCAACAAATGTGAAGTTCAGGAGACAATATAAACCTTTCTAATTAAATGGATTGTCTAATACGTGATGAGAATATGTAATATGGAGCAGACAGACCCAAATTGAAACCTGAACACAAAATGATAAGGATTTTTACCTATTGAGAATAGCCTGTAGCAGGTCCAGTGAGTGTTATACTTTGCCTTCCATTTTTAAGTCTTTGCCCTTAATGTTTTCTAGTATTGTACCTTGGCTAGTCTATCAAGACATTATCATGATCACTACTTACTGAGATAGAAGAAAAGATTGGGCCAGCTAGGCTGGAGGATTCCAACCCTGTACCTCCAAGCTCCCTAAAGATATCTATTTTATATGAAGAAAATATCGGGTGTAAGTAAGTAAACATAACCAATGTGGTTATTTATTTCAATGCCTCCACTAGGATTCATGTCGAGGACCTCGGGCTTACTAGTCAGACCCTCAACTGATCAAGTTGTATATTGCGACTAGTATTTACCAAGGTTACATACTCCTCCTTCAGGAAAGCATTGGTCCTGGAGTTTCCAGTGGTTACAGCGATGCTTGTGAAAGTAATGCTAAGCATTATTCCAGAATCCTTAAATGGGCGCAAATGTAACTGAGGCCATTATTCATTTCATTGTCTGACTCTCAACCGGTTCAGCTGAAGAGTTCTCTCTAGCCGAGCAGTTTGTCGAGATTAGTATTTACATAGATTACATAAACATTGGCACTCATGATTTATTTCTAATATCACATATTATCCCATATATAAGGCATTACAGAAGGATCAAATTAAAATAGGACCATTTCCTAGCTTTTCTCACAAATTTCTTCTAAATCAGATGGATGGTACAGATATACAGGTAATAGATACAGACATATGATGAGAGTAGACTGTCATTGGCTTTAGACAGGTGGTTGTTTTAGACAAGCAATCAATATATACAGGTAATAGAGTTGAATAGGGACTGTCTCTGGCTGTAGATAGGTAGTTGCTTTAGACATGTAGTATAGACATACAGGTAACAGATACTGACATATGATATTTGTCCATCTTGAGTTGGTGTTCCTGGATGACTGAGGGTATGTGTAACTTGATGACTTTGAGAGAATGCTTACCTTGTCAACTTTGTAGGTTTGTGTACCGGAATGACTTTAAGAGTAGGTTTACCTAGATCACTTTGAGGGTAGGATTAACTGGATGCCTTTCAGGGTAGGTTTGCCAGGATGCCTTTCAGGTTAGGTTTGCCAGGATGACTTTGAGGGTAGGTTTGCCAGGATGACTTTGAGGGTAGGTTTACCTGGATGCCTTTGAGGGTAGGATTAACTGGATGCCTTTCAGGGTAGGTTTACCTGGATGCCTTTCAGGTTAGGTTTGCCAGGATGACTTTGAAGGTAGGTTTACCTGGATGCCTTTGAGGGTAGGTTTGCCAGGATACCTTTGAGGGTAGGTTTGCAAGGATGCCTTTGAGGGTAGGTTTGCCAGGATGCCTTTGAGGGGTAGGTTTACCTGGATGCCTATGAGGGTAGGTTTGCCAGGATGCCTTTGAGGGTAGGTTTACCTGGATGACTTTGAGGGTAGGTTTGCCAGGATGACTTTGAGGGTAGGTTTACCTGGATGCCTTTGAGCGTAGGTTTACTAGAAGGATGTCATTTCTTTAGATATTAACACCAAAATGACATAGCACTCTCCTTACATGAACAGTCTTACTGGGATTCAGGATATAGTCAGATCATGTACTGGACAAGTTATAATGATTCTGATATTCAGACTATGGAGATGATGTAATAAAACAATTCTGTAGACTAAATACAGTCTGATTTATCAAGGTCTAGTTTTCTTGTATACTGACAAAATACAGGTAAATTTCTATGTACAGTTGTGGGTATCGTTGTCTAATCACAGGTATTAATACAATATTGTGAAATAGTGCTGATACAGATAACAACATTACAAGTTAATGTGTATTAAAGGTTGAGACTTATATATAATTATGGCTAGTAGTCTAGATATATTATAGGAGATATTTCATATGGTTTCAATAGTCTTTATTTATGTTGGCCTGGTCTGATGTTATTATCTACGTAGTATGTTAAGATGACATTGTTTACCTGTCCATTTCAGCTGAAGGCTATTTACATGTTATGATGACAGATTAACATGCTAACTACATATAGACAGGTCATAATGAAGAGGAAATTGGAAAAAAACCTATTCTATGGTTTAACTTAGACGAGAGTTGAGATTTCGTAATAAATCCTGGACGGAAATAATGCATTGTTATGTACCTTCATTACGTAGATAAAACATTTTAGGAGAACACTTTGTAACAGGTTTGTTTAACTGTAAAGTGTTAACATTGTATTTTATTTTCAAATATTCTGAAATGACAATGGAAAAAAACAAACAAACAAAAAAAGAAAATGGCATTTATTATACTAATTATTAAAGGTAGATAATTGAAGAAAGTTTGAACATAGATATACATTTGACAATGATTTGTGATGAAAGCTACACATTTAAATAGTTAATAGAATAGATCTCACTGATGGAAGGACTAGTCATTTTTGCAGGTTACTGTTTATTTAATAGCTTAATGCTGACCATCTGGTATATACACAAGACAAACTGGCTGAAGGCTAGTGGATGGAGGATGGGGGAACTGCAACACATATCTCCAAATTACTAGGTGGTGGATTTACACAGTGACTACATAGGGATATATATATATTAAGTCTTTGACCAGTCAGTCAGTGGATAAAGACCAGTCAGTCAGTGGATAATTATATAACTGTGACTAAACAGTCGTAAACCTACCCACCCGGTAAGGTAAGGACACGATTTGTGTACCCATAGCTATTTATAGACTGTTTACCCAGCGATAAATCAAACTTTATTATTGCTGAAATAAAACAGGATGATAGTGAGTCAGATCGGTGTTGCCTGGGTGTTTGTGTACTGAACTTGATACTCAATGTATACAGCATCATAATTCTTTTTATTTTGATAGACCAGTACAAAGTTTTCAGCCACACACAACAGAGACTCTAAATCTTGTATTTAGTAAAATACGGGATAAATCAAGCAGAATTTAAAGCAAATTATCCTTAAGAATCTGTTATATAGTTCATTGCAATAGATTTGAATTCTTACTTGTTATTGTTTGTTTTGAAATGCTTTGACAGTCCTACCTTGACCAAGGTTAACGAGGGACAGCCCTAATTGACCTAAGTTTCCTTACCTATATACATATTGTACCACTATATGTCTGTATACTGTCAACGAAAAAGATCACAATGGTTGATAATTTCAGTTGGGAATCTTTTTAATCAATGTTGACGCCTTCTTCATTGTGTTATTCTATTTCGTAATGAATAAATAATATGACACTAGCAAAATTTACGGGTCACGTCACTGTAATACATGTATGTACCGCAGAAATAAAATGTTGATTCACGATTGCCATTAAAATACCAGGGTATACTCTTCAGTAGCCAAATGCAGACAGTTCTCGGTAATTACTATTATTTGAACTTAAAGACACTGTGATAAAACTGCTCTATGAAAAATCACTCTAAAGCATATTCTGTGCTATCAAAACCCTACTTACACAGAAAATGCATCATTGCCCTATAGGTATGCAATGCATCAGAATCTATCTACCTACAGATGTCACTGCATATTCATACAGCTTAGAGTGCAGCGTCACTGTTAAAATGTCTAGCTCAATGGATTCTGTCTTAACATGAGATCCGTTCAACTTGTCGCTGTTTTTAAGTCAAAGCCAATTCAAATGTTGTTATGATGATCTTCATGTTAGTTTTTTAGAATTCTTTAATTCAATTTATGAAGCTTTGCATATTTAAGTCTCATTTCTGAAGTCATTAATTTACTACATAATCCACATGATAAACTGTAACTCAAGTGACAGCCTGACGCAGTCAAACCCTAAACCCCAATGGAGAGAGAAATTGTGACAAGACAGTGTTGGATTTACTTTATCATCGATCATGTTTACGTACAACAAGAGAAGTAGTATAATGTTACGTGGTGTGGCAGATTCAAGGTTCACTTACACTTACTCTCCCTTTACTTTCACATCCATATCATTGGGTTTTAGTCGGGACTGACGTTTTATGATAGAAAACATCAAAGTGGAATAGACATACTGCTCAGATAAAAGTTTTTAACTAGTGCTTGTTAGGAGAATGAGAATTTTCATACAGTACAAGTTAAGTCATATGTAGATATACTGCAGACAAGCTGCTTGACATTTTTCTCTGGCCACACATTTGTATTACAAGAGATTCATTTTACAAACAATATACAAAGGAGACAGGATATGGAGTAGCATATAAACAGTCATTGTAAATATTATTAAGGTTTGATTTCTATTTAAAATCACTAACTCAGTTAATCCATGTCTGATGATGGAGTCAAACTCGGGTATAATGCCTTGAGGTGAAGGGTATTACCACTGCACCACCCCACGAACCAGGACACATTTAACACTTGTGTGGCATTACTGTTTACCTGGAGTACACTTCAGAAGAGACCTCTTGTTATTTCATCCTCATGTGATCTGTTGTGGATGAGACAAGCTCACATTTCATGGAGATATACTCCATTGTTCTATGGGATACATCTCAGAAGATCAAGAGACATACCTTTAGAACTGTTCTTCTTTTATATCATTTATAACAATATTTATATGTGTTTGTAAGTACAACATTAACACAGGTGTATAATACTGGCTAGAATGTACAGTCAGCAGATTACCTGAACAACCTATATAAGTAACACATAGATATTGACTTAGAGCTAAAGGGATTAGTTACATACATAGAGCAGCTCTTCTCCATTGTAGCTTGTCCAGTCAACTACAGACATGGAGTACTTACAATAGATATGATTATCAATATTTCTAGAAATCTATTTAACCAATTTATGTCAATATATGGGACCATATAATTACCTACTGTCACCATGCACTTGAATGTATGGCTCTGCGTATGTATATCATTATAAGTGTATTTTTAGTCTGTGGTCTGTGTCATTCTCGATTATGTAAAGTTATACTGGAGTATATAATAAATCAGCTGAGCTTGTAAAAAGATTTATTCTACATGGGAAAAAAAGTATGTATTTTCTAAAACCATCTTCCTCATTTCTTGAAATGGTTTTGAGAAGTTTGATGCTTATTAAAAAGTGTTACTTGTAGGAGATTTTACAATTTTCAGAGTAACATACTGCAGTGTGCCATCACTTTTACAACATCATCCCATTGGTTACCAACACAAGATCTATTGATTTGACTGAGATAAAATTTTGATTACAAATGACGTATTCTCATACACATCCGAGAGTAGTGGATAATTATCTCCCTTGATTTATCAGACGTCTGGTGTGTGTATTTGGCAACATCCTTGCAGTGCTGAAAGTCATTGTATCAAAATATGTCAAGATCATTTTGTGCAAAATATGAGGTGAAATATCAGTGATATAACGAAACAGGTTTCATACCAATGTACAGACTTATATTGTTTATTTAGAGGCCATGATAACTCATTTGGGAAGAATGCTAGCCTACATATCCTCAGGTAACAAGGTGTGTAGTTTGACACTCCTACCTGTGACAATTTGTGTTTCTGGGAAAGCTGGGAAACAGACCTGTCTGTATTGTTGTGCTTGTGTTCTTGGCTAGACACTTTATCCTGATTATTGAGGATAGCATGCGTCAGACCTCCTGTATGTTTTTCAGTGAGGTAGCCACCAGCCACAAGGAAATAAACCTGGCTGTTTATTGATATATCAATGATACAGATACATTTATCAAAAAGAAGTTATATGCTGATGTTATAAGGTCATCTGACCCCAAGGATCATAATGATCTATATTCATTGTGCTTTGCCCATCATCATCTGCCATGCACTGTGCGGCGCAATCCACCATGTGGAAACTTTTGACATTTCAAACTTCTCAAGATCCACCAATGGGATTGAGCTCATACTTGCATGAAATGATCCTGAGATGGTCCAGACCAAATGTTGTTATTTTTCGGGTATGTTTGAAATCACCATGTCGGCCATCTTGAAAAACATATTTTAAACTTCTTCAATTCCATTGGTGCCATGGAGCTAAAAATTGGTGGGAATGTTAAGGAAAGGTAGCCAACAAATCCTTGTTATATTTCGACTTTGTCAAAACTTCGATACGGCATCTAAGGAGGCCATTTTGTAACGCAATCATGGTTTTCCCAGTTGGATTGAGCTCCAACCTTACTGTTAAAATATAGGTAACACTTGTTACAGTTACCTACCCCCCACCAAACTACCATCTGCATCATAGAAAACAGCTCCTTAGTAAGATTTCATTCAAAGTAGAAAAAATAACCCTTCTCCCCACTGAAAGTTTTTGTAGTCAGATGATTGTTAGGCCCATGGGCCTCTTGTTCTTTTATACTCCATGTATTTAAAAAAATGTATGAATGAGACATTTCATTCGCAAGTCTTGAATATCAAAATAATCATTACAGGATTGATGCAGAGAAGAATTCCTCGACCTTCTTAGCAACTAAGACAGACTTTAACCCTGTATCAATACCAGTGAACATTACATTTATCAAGGATTCAGTCAACTTTGAAATTTTTTTATTTTAAAATTTGTTTCCAAAGACAAATGCAAGGCTTTCTAAATAAATGAATTAAAGGATGAATCACATTTGCAAACGTAGTCAGTTGTCTTTTATAGTGTAACAGTAATTATGATAAGCAAATGTGCCAGATCTATTTAAGGAATAGAACTGAACATAAATATATTTTTATTCTCATGTGACCATGACAACCATTCAACTAATTTGGTCATTGCTGGGCAGTGTAATCCAATATACCTAATTATGTATACAGTGACCAGGTGATAATAGATAGAGTAATGTACAGGTATACAGTCCAACCATAAATATAATGACAATACAGGGTTAGTGCAGGATGTGACAGTTCTGATCACAGGTCAAGGGTTAAGTGAGGGATGATTCTGGGTCAGAGGTCATCAGGGATCACAGAGTCAGAATTTATTTGGAATGGCTTAACACACCCTTTGTCGTGGAAATGTCCGCATATGACTATGAGACATCCTGCATGGACATTAGGCTAGACTGGTGACATCACATCAGTATGAGATTAGGAAATACTAGGTAGGACTTGTACCATACTGTATCAGTTTGTTTACATGCATGTTAACCGTGTTTATCAACAGACAGCAGTCACCAAAGTATGAACCTCCAGGTATATATCTCACATTTCTTCAGATATATATAGATATTTGATGCCTAAACTTTTTATTTTAAAAGTTATCAACATATATATAGTATAGCAGACTGAAAAATGCATAGATTGTTATGGAACATTTGAACAACATTGGAATCACTTACTGATGATCAGACAAAGCATTAAAAAGGTTGATTAATTGTATGGAAAGAAATTATATGGGGTTGCCTGATTATTTTATATTTTACATAACCAATGGATTTATAATACATCAAAATATCAATTTCAGGCTTAATACATGTTTTTGTTATTAATTTTTTTCCTTTAAATTTGGAGAAATAATTTACACTTTGTAGCAGTGTAATTAGAAGTACTTTGCTTTATTTCAGTGATATAGATATGAATGTAAAAAGATATGTAAAGCATTGTAAACATTTATACTATGATGATATTGCAGTCAAACTCCATTTCTTGTCATCAAACTTAATACATGTATATATAACATTATTCCTAGAAAGATTTATGTGTCAATCCTTTGGAGTAAAGAACAAAGTCACCATTGCTAAATAAAAAAATTTCATTTCGTTGTTCTGGAGGATTAAACTTTTCAGTCTATAGTCACGTACCTTATCATGCATGTTCAGAAATCATATATCTTAAAAACCAATAGCAAATATCATATATTTCAAGATATAAAATTTTAATTTATAAAAAAAGTATGTTTGACAACATTGACCCAAAGTTCTTCATTGTATTTTTGTACAAGAGTTCAGTATTATTCTGCAAGTGATGTAATGGTACTACAGACCAACAAGATACCAGGGGGAAATAACTGCCACTTTGTTCACAATCTGTCACTTCCAGTGTGTTGTATAAACTTAGGGGAATGAAATCAGTGGAGATTTGTATCAGATGATAATATACCAATATATGTATTAACAAACAGTCGTGATCTGGTGTTCATGTTACAGGTAGATTTCTACTCGTGCAAACAATACTATAAATAAAGATGTGAACCATCCTCAGCATTATGTATCAGAAATTATACAATATCAGAAATATTCCATAGAAACACCCAGTCCATGTACAGTTGGTAGAGTATATCAAATTTATTACACAATACACTGTACTGGGTTTATTCATAACAATGATTTCGATACATTGTTCTGCATCCAAATAAATTGTCAGCAGAACATATTGATGATGTTGATATCTTTTCAATTTGGGAAATCCTACATTCACAACAAGTTCTTGTAGATCTAGGGAATATGAAAATTTGACAGGCACAGGTGGGCGTACCAGGTGAGGGCATACCTGAGAACCATTATCAGGTGTCATAGTCAAATACCAAAATAAGAGGCTCGTCAACAATAACATTACCAACCAAGTGTGTTAACTGAAGTCATACACCACAATCTGAATCAGCTATTATACCGACTTTTTAACTTGTATTTATGAGGTGTTTTGGTTCCCACAACGCTAATCCAGTCATCTTTTTATAGAATATTTTACAAATTTCATAACATGAAACTATTTTATTCAATCTTCCTTTCTATAATCTGAAATGAGAAGTGTTTGAAACCATTAAGTATTCACATCATTAAGAGACAAAGGTACAGTTTGTGTGATATGAGCTTATCAACAATAAACCATGTAATAGCAGAGAACAGTCCATTTCCTATGATCATCTCCCAGATAAACACAATTTGGCCCAAGAAAGGATAGAACCACACACAACAGAACGGCCCAATTTCATTACCTACTGAGCTAAAGTGACCTGCCATGTCTTTCATGTTTTGTTATTTCACTATATATTCTTTGTATTTCTAACATTTTTCAATGAATTTTCTGGACTTCATTCATGAACCATTTTAGACAAAAAAATTTTGTACACTTCTTGAAAATTATTTCCTGCTTCATCTAATATTATATCAATTGTTTTCCGTTTTGTATCACCAGGGAAATAATAATCCATTTGTAACATGATTTTCGGGATGACATTTTGATGTCATTTTGGTAACCGTATAAATGAAAATGTTGTCACATGGAAATTAGCAGTGTAGATAATTTTGTATTATATCTGAAATAAACAACGGAAAACTGAATGAATATCATGAGAGGAAACTATGGATATTATTATACAAAATGGCCAAATATTATCAAAATTCAATTAAAAAAATTAGAAATATACAGAGCACATCAAAATGAAAAAAAATGTGAAAGACTTGTGGCATGTCACTGAACTATACATAGCTATTGTATTACTGGTGTATAAATAGCTACCTTTTTAGTGTCATCCTTAATAGTTAATGCAAATTAAAAAAACAATATAATGACTATGCACAATTTTATTCTCATGGGTGTATATATCCAGGTGTTTGATCTATTTTGATAGTGACTTAGGTTTTATGTTTTTTACAACAAGTCTTAACAAGATCGAATAATAATCTCTAATTTACTCTATAATTTTGAACAACATTATTGAAAGTTAGAGGATTTATTTTCCCTGTATTTGTGACGCACCTGTTATTGCCTCTGGTTTATTTACTGTGTGATAAATCTCTTTTCATTGATCAATTTAGGATGTTACAAACTCTTACATATGTTAAATTATACTCTCATATCAGGTACTGATGAAATTGAGCTTGAAGCATTAAAATAAATCTTTAAATTTAATTGATATTGTATAGGATTTTACATTTTTGCAAGTCAGTGTCTCAATGCAATGGAAAAATGTGTATGGAAAGCTTTTTTTGTCAGCTATGTAGACTGTTGCATACCTCAGCCACATGTTTCCTAATACAAGTGTTAACACATACAGATATTTATGATACTGACCACCAGACCTGCTGGGTTACTATCAATGTTTATAGTTTATTAATCTGTCCCTTCTGGGTTAATCTTTGCTATGAGGTTGTTCTACTGTACAGTGACCACTAAGAAGGTTGTCCTTCTATCGACTGATCACTAATGAGGTTGTTCTACTATACAGTGACCACTAAGATTGTCCTTCTATCGACTGATCACTAATGAGGTTGTTCTACTATACAGTGACCACTAAGAAGATTGTCCTTCTATCCAGTGATCACTAATGAGGTTGTTCTACTGTACAGTGACCACTAAGATTGTCCTTCTATCCAGTGATCACTAATGAGGTTGTTCTACTGTACAGTGACCACTAAGATTGTCCTTCTATCGACTGATCACAAATGAGGTTCTACTGTACAGTGACCACTAAGAAGGTTGTCCTTCTATCGACTGATCACTAATGAGGTTGTTCTACTGTACAGTGACCACTAAGATTGTCCTTCTATCGACTGATCACTAATGAGGTTGTTCTACTGTACAGTGACCACTAAGAAGATTGTCCTTCTATCGACTGATCACTAATGAGGTTGTTCTACTGTACAGTGACCACTAAGAAGGTTGTCCTTCTATCCACTGATCACAAATGAGGTTCTACTGTACAGTGACCACTAAGATTGTCCTTCTATCGACTGATCACTAATGAGGTTGTTCTACTGTACCGTGACCACTAAGATTGTCCTTCTATCGACTGATCACTAATGAGGTTGTTCTACTATACTGTGACCACTAAGAAGGTTGTCCTTCTATCCAGTGATCACTAATGAGGTTGTTCTACTGTACAGTGACCACTAAGAAGATTGTCCTTCTATCGACTGATCACTAATGAGGTTGTTCTACAGTACAGTGACCACTAAGATTGTCCTTCTATCGACTGATCACTAATGAGGTTGTTCTACTGTACAGTGACCACTAAGATTGTCCTTCTATCCACTGATCACTAATGAGGTTGTTCTACTGTACAGTGACCACTAAGAAGATTGTCCTTCTATTACTAATGAGGTTGTTCTACTGTACAGTGACCACTAAGATTGTCCTTCTATCCACTGATCACTAATGAGGTTGTTCTACTGTACAGTGACCACTAAGATTGTCCTTCTATCCACTGATCACTAATGAGGTTGTTCTACTGTACAGTGACCACTAAGATTGTCCTTCTATCGACTGATCACTAATGAGGTTGTTCTACTGTACAGTGACCACTAAGATTGTCCTTCTATCCACTGATCACTAATGAGGTTGTTCTACTGTACAGTGACCACTAAGATTGTCCTTCTATCCACTGATCACTAATGAGGTTGTTCTACTGTACAGTGACCACTAAGATTGTCCTTCTATCGACTGATCACTAATGAGGTTGTTCTACTGTACAGTGACCACTAAGATTGTCCTTCTATCCACTGATCACTAATGAGGTTGTTCTACTGTACAGTGACCACTAAGAAGATTGTCCTTCTATTACTAATGAGGTTGTTCTACTGTACAGTGACCACTAAGATTGTCCTTCTATCCACTGATCACTAAGAAGGTTGTCTTTCTATGCAGTGACCACTGATAAGTTTGGTCATTGGATTGTAGTACAATGTCTAGTGGTCAGTAAAAAAATTGTTGTAAGCATTTCCGGCCATTAATAATAAAGTTGTCCTTCTATCTTCTTGCATCCCCACCACTACAGAATATGTTGTCCTTCCACATCCCACCTCCACTAATAGATTGTACTTCCACATCTTACCACCACAAAATAAGTTGTACTTCCACATCCCACCTCCACTAATAGATTGTCCATCCACATCCTATCACCACTAATGGGTTGTCCTTCTACATCCTATCACCACTAATGGGTTGTACTTCTACATCCTACCACCACCAATGGGTTGTACTTCTATATCCTACCACCACTAATGGGTTGTACTTCTACATCCTACCACCACTAATGGGTTGTACTTCTACATCCTACCACCACTAATGGGTTGTACTTCTACATCCTATCACCACTAATAGGTTGTCCTTCTACATCCTATCACCACAAATGGGTTGTCCTTCTACATCCTATCACCACTAATGGGTTGTCCTTCCACATCCTATCACCACTAATAGGTTGTCCTTCTACATCCTATCACCACTAATAGGTTGTCCTTCTACATCCTATCACCACAAATGGGTTGTCCTTCTACATCCTATCACCACTAATGGGTTGTCCTTCCACATCCTACCACCACAAAATAGGTTGTACTTCCACATCCTATCACCACTAATGGGTTGTCCTTCCACATCCTACCACCACAAAATAGGTTGTACTTCCACATCCTATCACCACAAAATAGGTTGTCCTACATCCTGTCACCACTAATAGGTTGTCCTTCTACATCCTATCACCACTAATGAGTTGTCCTTCTACATCCTTTCACCACTAATGGGTTGTCCTTTCACATCCCCACCACCACCAAATAGGTTGTCCTTCCACATCCTATCACCACTAATAGGTTGTCCTTCCACATCCCCACCATAATTATCACCAATTATCAATTTTTTCTCAGACCAGTCAGTGTAGTGGGAATTTTTTTACCACCATTTCCTCAACCTGTTTAAGGTGATACCACATGTAACACCTAAGTTGTATACATGTACATATGCTTTCTGCCTTTACATTTGCAAATGTGTACATATATGTAAATATCTCCTACATACAGTTCAGCATGCTGGTTATGGTTAATAGACAGATGTTAATTTGGTGCTACTTCATATATAAATAATATGGTCTGCTGAGGAACTGAGGAATTCATCATAACATCAGTCTGGTCTAGTGAGGAAGTTAGGGATGGCTAACTTATGAATCTTGTCCAGTGAGGATGTGAGGGATAGCTAACTTATGAATCTTGTCCAGTGACAAAGTGAGGGATGGACAATTTATAAATCTGGTCTAGTGAGGAAATTAGGGGTGGATAACTTACGAATCTGGTCTAGTCAGGAAGTTAGGGGTGGATAACTTATGAATCTGGTCTAGTGAGGAAGTTAGGGGTGGATAACTTACGAATCTGGTCCAGTGAGGATGTTAGGGGTGGATAACTTACAAATCTGGTCCAGTGAGGATGTTAGGGGTGGATAACTTACAAATCTGGTCCAGTGAGGAAGTTAGGGGTGGATAACTTACGAATCTGGTCCAGTGAGGAAGTTAGGGGTGAATAACTTACGAATCTGGTTTAGTGAAGAAGTTAGGGGTGGATAACTTACGAATCTGGTCTAGTGAAGAAGTTAGGGGTGGATAACTTACGAATCTGGTCTAGTGAGGAAGTGAGGGATGGACAATTTATAAATCTAGTCCAGTGAGGAAATGAGGGATAATCAGATTACCATAAGAGTCTGGTCCAGTGAAGAATGGTCAGATTACTTCAAGTCTTAAGTCAGTCTGGTCCATTGATGAAGTCAGCGGTAACATGGCACTAGACTGGTCAAATGGAAAGTGTGGTGAGAGGGCCAAAAATGATTATTTTTCTGATATGAAATTGTGATTTGTGATGAATCATTGGTTATGAACACCCACCATGATTGCCATACCATAACACATACCTGAGTTCTATTAATAGTAACTGATAATTTCCCTTTGTAGGTCAACATATGCTGTTTAGAGCTATTGATTTATCAGGCCATATAAAATTCTTGCCAAACATGGTTATCAGTTAACTGAATAGCTGGGTCCAATTTGACCATAGTGTTGTCTGAAATTTAAACACATTAAAGTGATAAATTCCCTCATAATGATGGTGCAATATACTATACACTGTACTACAAACATATTTAATAATTACACTCCTCTGATATTTTCTTAAATATTGCTGATACACCCTGAACAGTGACCACTTGTCTGTACTGTATGATCTGGACATAGGTACACCCTGTATAGTGACCACCTGTCTGTACTGTATGATCTGGACATAGGTACACCCTGTACAGTGACCACCTGTAGGTACTGTATATTCCTGACATAGGTACACCCTTAATATTGACCATCTGTCTATAGTGTATTTAGTACTTGCAAATTAAAGGTATTCTTAACCTTTTTGTATAGGATATGTTATACCTGTCCTGGTAAAGACAATTTCCCTTTTCGGCATTTTTAGTAACTCAAAGACAAGCATACATAAAAAACTTCCTTGATGATATACACCAATTTGATATGGTTTATCTGTAAAAGGCAAATCCCACTCTCCATATAAAGGTCTATACAGAACTCCAGACTATGTTATTAGGTTCTCTACATGTCTACACCATGTTCACAGGTAGAATTACCCAAGTAGTTGTGCATTCGTGATAAGGTCCAAGGTCATGGTCGTTTTTTGTCAACATCAGAATTCTGTAAAGGTAGGAGTTGGTTAGTTAGCTGACAAATTTGCAACCTGAAGTTTGTGCTATTATGTAATCGTCTAGTCAGGTACATTGTTACAACTGGGAATAGAACTTATCATCAATTGTACACAACAATGTAGGGTTGTCTACAGAACTAAGGATATACACAAAGCTATCAAAAAGATTTTGTGCACAAATCATTTTCTTTGCCTTCACTGATAGAATAAAACTGACAGAATTATTTAGAGTGTAGCAGATATGGTCAGCTTATGCTATGGTAAGGACGTTCTCAACACCTTGGACAGAAGCACGAGAAATTTGGATAAATCCATGTCTGGCAAAACATGGGTGCAAGAGGTATGGTGTGCATCACAGTTCCTTCTGTAATTCATTTTCAATAAGAGTAACTGATGATTGTGAAAGAAAGGGAGATGTCTGCCAAAGCATTAACCAAAACATGGATTGATATTTTTAAATATTGAACTATTTCAGAAATGTTGAACTATATATAATGTAGTATTGTATGATACGTAAAATTGTACTATAGATCTCAAAAAGTCTGGAATATTTCGATGTTATGACCACAAATGGTCAACCTCTCCTAGAGTGTATAGCAATACCCTACATGTATTGTGATTGGAAGAAACTACAGCTCTAGCCTTTTTTTTTTTATAGTCAAGGGAGATAACCGTGTTAAACAGCTTACTTTGTTGGTCCAAGGGAGATAAACATGAAAATAAATGGTACTGAATAGAATATTACAAAATGTTCACTTTGCACATGAAAACAAAAAATAAATTAATACTAAACATGAAAAAAGAACAATTAAGCTTCATCAAAGATATTGATATTTAGAGGATATTTTATGTACTGGAATTCTTTTGAGCGAAAGTGTAAAATGAGATAAGACAATCCATCATGTGCACATTGTGGGTGCATCACTATATATAACCAGGTTTGGTGGAACCTTATGCACTTGCACCTTATGGGTCTAAGGGATAGGGGCAAAATGAGTTTTTTTTTTAAACTTTAACTAAAAGTGACAGTAAATGGCACAGGGAAGGAAATTGCCTCACAGAATTACACCATGATTTACTTGCATAAAAGTACTAAGTACAGAGCAGATTATGAGTTCAGCTAAAAAAAGAGTACTTCTTAAAATAGGATTTCTTTCTATTGGGTTGTCCTCTGAAGCTTACTTTCAGGTTGTTCCTATCAATGGTAATATTTGCTTAATTAAAAAGCATCCTGATATTCAGACCTAATTGTCAATACGTAACATAGCAACAAAATGCCAAATGTACTGTATGTGAGGCGATTCTTTATAGGTACCAAGCTTAACATCAGAAACTTTTGTCGTACACACATTTTGACTCATGGTTCACTTATGATATATCTGTGGACAATTTATCTTAGACATAAAAAACCACAGCTGCTCACTCAATGGATTGATGTTTTTTGTCTTTTACAGATGATGGTGGACATTTTGCCCGCTGTTGATGTGAATCTGAACCGAAGTTCGAAATTCCATCTCTCTGACTCGGACAGTGAGGATGGATACTTCCCATCATTCCATATCTCTGACGATGAGAGCGACACAGATCTTATTAGAATGGTAATCAATTTTTCCAAACTTGGACAGGTGTATGTGAGGAGATAATGTAGGTGTTATCCTGGGTATCCTCTGTTGTCACCGATTCATCAATCCCCAGTTTATTTGTTTTTGGAGTAGGGGGTATCCTTCTAACATTACTGTAGTACATTATTCATTGAATAATTGTGCCAAAATTACCCTGCTACTTTACATAAAACACAAGACGAATTGCTGTCAATAATATTTTGTTTGACCCTGAAATCAATATCCAACTGTCAAGCCACTTGGAATATGAAGACAGGATTCTGTGTTTGATCCTGTGATACTAATTGGTGTGATTTCTGTTTTAGGACCAAGGCCCTTCTGTGATAGTCTTACCAGAACCTGGGAATTTGTCTGAACTGACGGGCTGTAAGTTCCAGGCTCTTGCAGATGATGAATCATACTTCCTAGACAGTACTGAGTTTCAGTGTACAAAATTTTATGAGGAATGGCGTTTTGACATTGAAGCAAATGAGCGGATCCTTTCTGATTCTGAGTCAATGGAGAGTGAAGATGAAGCCATCTTTGTTGAACGAACTAAGAAAACAAAGAAGCGTGTGCGATGGAAAAATAATTTATCAGGTAAGACCCATTTATAATACACTTTTTATGAGTTTTAAACTCCAGCGTTACCATAATTTCATAAAACGTTGCTTGATGGCGAAAAAAGATTGAAATTATTTTTGTTCACTAGAAACATAAAGTTGAATAATATAGCCATACATTCTCATGGCATAAAAATCCAGTCTGGGGTGTTCTGTAAACAAATTAGCAATAGTGTGCTCCAGTGATACAACGGCAAGATGACATCATCAATATGCAGGACTCCTGACTTTGGTTGTCCGTCTGAATATTCTTTGCATGTGGTCTAAGGGAGATAATCAATGTTTAACTTAAATAAATAGTCCAAGGAAAAATATTCAGCCGAGACAGAAGCAGCATTGGATCCCTTAAAAAAACCATATTGCAGTGGCCTACATGAATATCTTTTCATTACATGAAAGGTTGTGTTTCATTAGCTTTTCATGTTTAAAAAGTCAGAAAAAATGTAACATGGTAATGCCAGGAATACTGTGAAAATATTTGAACTAATAGTTATAATGAGTGAAAGTCTCCAAGTAACAAGAACAAGTTACCCAGCTTGTAATGTGCTGTCATCGAAAATAACATGTAGTAGATCTTCAATTTGGCAAAGAAATCATACACAGTAGTATTTGTAAAACTTCTGCATAATAAAAATACTAGGTACTGCTTGAACCTGTGGGTTGTACATAATAAATATAATTTCTGTCTTTTGATTGTTTAGTTATGTATCTAAAAAGATGTCAAAAAATAAACAGAATGAAATGGATGGTTATTCATACATATTTATTATCTAACCTTGAAACATTGATGATAAAACTAAGGTATATGTCACCAATTTTGATAAATTATCTTAAGTTGTTTTATAATGTATTTACAATATAGGATGAGATGTTGCATTACCAAAGCTATTACATCATCTGTCAATAAAGACATCGGCCAAAACATGAAATGACATGTCTGAGATAACGTAATCTGACCAGTGAAGATAATCATGGTAAAAGGAAAACTAATAGCAAGTCAAAATTAAACTGTAAAATGTAAATCATGCACAAACATTAAAAATATGGTTTATTGCTATTTCTGATACTATTGCTGATTCTGGTCATACTTCAGCCTGTATTGCTATTTCTGATACTATTACTGATTCTGGTCATACTTCAGTCTGTGTTGCTGGTCATACTTCAGTCTGTGTTGCTGTTTCTGGTCATACTTCAGTCTGTGTTGCTGTTGCTGGTCATACATCAGTCTGTGTTGCTGTTTCTGGTCATACTTCAGTCTGTGTTGCTGTTTCTGGTCATACTTCAGTCTGTATTGCTGTTTCTGGTCATACTTCAGTCTGTATTGCTGATTCTGGTCATACTACAGTCTGTGTTGCTATTTCTGATACTATTACTGTTTCTGGTCATACTTCAGTCTGTATTACTGTTTCTGATCATACTTCAGTCTGTGTTGCTGTTTCTGATCATACTTCAGTCTGTATTGCTGTTTCTGATCATACTTCAGTCTGTATAGCTGATTCTGGTCATACTACAGTCTGTGTTGCTATTTCTGATACTATTACTGTTTCTGGTCATACTTCAGTCTGTATTACTGTTTCTGATCATACTTCAGTCTGTGTTGCTGTTTCTGATCATACTTCAGTCTGTATTGCTGTTTCTGATCATACTTCAGTCTGTATTGCTGATTCTGGTCATACTTCAGTCTGTATTGCTATTTCTGATACTATTGCTGTTTCTGATCATACTTCAGTCTGTATTTCTATTTCTGATACTATTGCGGTTTCTGATCATACTTCAGTCTGTGTTGCTGTTTCTGATCATACTTCAGTCTGTGTTGCTGTTTCTGGTCATACTTCAGTCTGTATTGCTGATTCTGGTCATACTTCAGTCAGTGTTGCTATTTCTGATACTGTTGCTGATTCTGATCATACTTCAGTCTGTATTGCTGTTTCTGATCATACTTCAGTCTGTGTTGCTATTTCTGATACTATTACTGTTTCTGATCATACTTCAGTCTGTGTTGCTGTTTCTGATCATACTTCAGTCTGTGTTGCTGATTCTGATCATACTTCAGTTTGTGTTGCTGATTCTGATCATACTTCAGTCTGTGTTGCTGTTTCTGGTCATACTTCAGTCTGTGTTGATGATTCTGGTCATACTTTTGTCTGTATTGCTGTTTCTGGTCATACTTCAGTCTGTGTTGCTGTTTCTGGTCATACTTCAGTCTGTATTGCTATTTCTGATACTATTACTGTTTCTGATCATACTTCAGTCTGTATTGCTGATTCTGGTCATACTTTAGTCTGTGTTGCTATTTCTGATACTATTGCTGTTTCTGGTCATACTTCAGTCTGTGTTGCTATTTCTGATACTATTACTGTTTCTGGTCATACTTCAGTCTGTATTGCTGATTCTGGTCATACTTCAGTCTGTGTTGCTATTTCTGATACTATTACGGTTTCTGGTCATACTTCAGTCTGTGTTGCTGATTCTGGTCATACTTCAGTCTGTGTTGCTATTTCTGATCATACTTCAGTCTGTATTGCTATTTCTGATACTATTACTGTTTCTGATCATACTTCAGTCTGTATTGCTGATTCTGGTCATACTTTAGTCTGTGTTGCTATTTCTGATACTATTGCTGTTTCTGGTCATACTTCAGTCTGTGTTGCTATTTCTGATACTATTACTGTTTCTGTGTTGCATACTTCGTCTGTATCTGTATTGCTGATTCTGGTCATACTTCTGTCTGTATTGCTGATTCTGGTCATACTTCAGTCTGTGTTGCTATTTCTGATACTTTTACGGTTTCTGGTCATACTTCAGTCTGTGTTGCTGATTCTGGTCATACTTTAGTCTGTGTTGCTATTTCTGATACTATTGCTGTTTCTGGTCATACTTCAGTCTGTACTGCTATTTCTAATACTTTTGCTGATTCTAGTCACACTTCAGTCTGTGTTGCTGTTTCTGGTCATACTTCAGTCTGTGTTGCTATTTCTGATACTGTTGCTATTTCTGATCATACTTCAGTCTGTGTTGCTGTTTCTGGTCATACTTCAGTCTGTACTGCTATTTTGATACTATTTCTGTTTCTGAACTGCTATTTCTGAGATTATTGAAGAACTGTCTCTGAATTACCATTTTTGACACTAAATAATGTTTCTGAGACTTTTAACGTTTGTTTATATTTCTGAAACTGAGATTTTGAGTGAAAAATTGACTTCAGTACCATTTTCTAAGACTTTTCCTGAGACTTTCAGGTGATACTTTATTTAAAGGTTGACCACAGTACCATTTTCTAAGACTTTTTTCTGAGATTGAGAGTTTTGGGCGAGATTTTATATTTAGTTTTACCACAATAACTGATAAATATAAATCTAACCTTACTGTTAAGGATCTGATATATCAAGACGACAAAAGCACATGTGTGTATATTGATTGTTCCCATTGCCCAGCTGTCGCACCTCAACGATCACCTATGAATCTGTACATTTTTATTGTCTCACAGTATCTGGTGTAAAGTCCATATACAAAAAAAGTGTTCAAACATGAAATCAGAGGGTTGTGAATATTGTTCAAGCATTATGTACTTGATATTCACAAGTCTCCATTTTGTCAAACTTAAAGCAATTAGCATATTCTGTTTTGAAATGTGGTGTTACTAGTATCTAATCTACTTGTACAGCGCCTTACCCATGTAGACAGTAGGTGACTAAATCAGTGAATTTGACTATAACCCCCAAGTGCCTTGGTGTGTCAAACATCTATTAAACAAAATAAGCATCTTTAATTCTAGGTCTCCCTAAACATCACAATAACCTAGGTTGTATATCAGCATCTGTAATTCTAGGTCTCCCCAAACATCACAATAACCTAGGTTATATCACCAACATTTTTATTCTGTGTCTCCCCAAACACCACAATAACCTAGGTTGTATACCAACATCTTTAATTCTACATCTCCCCAAACATCAGAGTGACCCAGTTATATCACCAACGTCTTTAATTCTATGTCTCCCCAAACACCAGAGCAACCCAGGTTATATCACCAACATCTTTAATTCTATGTCTCCCCAAACATCACAATAACCTAGGTTGTATACTAACATCTTTAATTCTATGTCTCCCCAAACATCACAATAACCCAGGTTGTATATCAGCATTTTTATTCTATGTCTCCCCAAACATCACAATAACCTAGGTTGTATACTAACATCTTTAATTCTAGGTCTCCCCAAACATCACAATATCCTAGGTTATATCACCAACATCTTTAATTCTAGGTCTCCCCAAACATCACAATAACCCAGGTTATATCACCAACATCTTTAATTCTATGTCTCCCCAAACACCACAATAACCTAGGTTGTATACTAACATCTTTAATTCTAGGTCTCCCCAAACATCACAATAACCTAGGTTATATCACCAACATCTTTAATTCTAGGTCTCCCCAAACATCACAATAACTCAGGTTTCTTGCTCTGGTGTCTTTAAAACTTCTGCCTCAATCATCATATCAATCCAGGGACCTTAGCTCCTTTAGCATAGCCAAACATACCAAGGAGTCCCAAAACATTCAAACAAGTAGCATACTTAAAACCAGTTAAACCCAAGATCATCTGATTCCAAGTTCACTATTCTGCACAAAATGGCAACAATGATTGCATCATATGACAGAGAAATTTGACATCACTGAATGCATCATATTACACAGAAATTTGGTGACAATGACTGCATCATATGACTGAAAAATTTCGCAATGAGGGCATCATATGATAGAGAAAGTTAGCAATAATGAGGGCATCATATGATTGAGAAATTTTGCAATAATGAGGGCATCATATGATAGAGAAAATTAGCAATAATGAGGGCATCATATGATAGAGATTGGCAGCAGTGAGGACACCATGCTTAAGGATTGTACAAGTCCGATGATTTATTGTGAAAACATTTGTTGTTTTTTCAAATTAATCTTAAGCATTCATAGGTTTGCATATGTCAGAGGACATTGGCATGTGTTACCATGTGCGCCAGGGTAGGAGCATCTAGTATAAGAATCGTCAGACAACTATGAATTTGAAAAAAAAAAAAAAAAATGAAACTGAATATTCATATGACTATGAACTAATTTCAATTATTTCGTAAAATAGTATGGGTCTAATTTTTTCTGTTTATGTAACCTCTGGGTTTGTTTTTTCATTATATTACCCAATCAAATATAAACTTATCATAGCTGTACAATAGAAAATGATTTAAAAGTAAGTGTAAAATCGGACAAGTATACATACATATTGAACTGACAAAATAAGGTAAATGAATAGACAGAAATGCTTAGTCTACTATGTAAATATATTTTGGTCTCTGCGAAACTTTGTTCAGAATATATTTTTGACTAGATCCTAACCTAATATCAGCAGATGCCTATTGATTTTCTGAACTTAATTAGGATGTTCCGTTTATGAATAACAATTTTGCTTTAACACTTGTACTTGTATAACATATGAATGGTTAATGTTGAGTCCTGGAACCGTGCTGATAAGAACTTCTTATCTCAAGTTGATATGTGATGACCACTACTTTCAGAAGTTTTTGGGTCGAAGGACTGATTACGCAGCTGTGTACAAACTAACACGGATCAATCCGCCAAATTACAGGTGAAAATGTATTTGTTACCAGTACATCGTAAACCTGAATATCTATCAAGAATCTGTCACATTTTGGTATATGAGATATTTACTATTCAGTTGTGACACAGTTTTACATTCAGACAGTAAACAGATAAGCCATACAATAGAGCACTATATCTTGTTACCAATTTCGTTTCCGGCTTTTTCACATTCTTACGCGTATGCTTTGACATTCATCTGTTGCAAACAACATGGCAGCGTGTTCAACTTCTACAAAGACCAGTAACTTTGATCTTTTGCTTGAAGCAGGTAGATAATTCTTTTTATTTACCCATTAGAAGTGTTAAGGTGTTTGAATTAATTATTTTTTTGTGTTGTCACCACCCGATGCGCTAGATGTGGGTCGCAGGATACTTTTACCGTTACCTTCGCAACCAGGAAGTGGACGGTGAAATTGTTTGATCGCTTCCTGTTTTTACACATCTACTTCACAATCTAATGTGTATCACTTGAAATATGATAGCTGTAAATTCCTTCATACGATAACAATATGATATCATGATATGTAAAGATTTATTGTGATATTTTGCGTCATTAACACACCCTTTACGCTCCTGTCATACCTTGTCCTCGGACAAAGATACGACCCACGTGTGTTCGTGTTGTTGAATTTTGTAACCAGATTTGTTATATTCATTGCCCACTTGTACTTCCTACTCGTCCTATATCTTACTGAAATGCAGTTATAGGTTATTTAAAATGTTTATATCACTCTTGTTGATATATTCCCAACAAGTAAATAACCAACACACAAGGGCCTACTCCGTATATTAGGAAGTCGGTCGCCTAAGCGGTAATAAAAACATGACCGAACAAGGTTTTCGGATTACAAAAAGATTTTAATTTGGACGAGTTTACAATTAAATATATGGTAAAGCTTTACGATAGATGCGATTTCTTTTTTTTTTAGGAAGTATTTTCGCTCATTTCATTCAAATAATATTGTGACGGAAATAGAGTTGTTTACAGGTGTAATGTTTAATCATGCATGACACCTACATGTATCTAGCCTATTCTCTTTCAGCCATTATGGATAAAATCTGTATTGTTACATTATATGAAACTTTTTCTTGCAACTTTGTCATACAAGCGCTAGCAAGACGATCTTCACATGAATGTGTCATGGAAATGTTCAAGTTTATTTTACATTGGAGATTTGAATCTTGGGCATGTCATTGATGAAAATCAAATAGAAATTTATGTGAAAATATGCAAATTTATTAAGAAAAATTCCATAGAAATGAGTACCATAGTAAATGTTAATTTTATGTAATACAATACTATGGTACAGTCATTTCTAAAGACTGTAAATCCTTATATTGAAATATAGAATGCATCCTTTATTGTGATGAGAGTTTGTTTATTTACATCTTGTTTATTTTCAGAAGTGTTCTCTTATTTCAGCTCCCTTAAATTTCAGTTTGTAACAGCAGACAGTGACTTTATCTACAAGAAAGAATTATGGCTATTACAACAGTAGCTTTAATACAACATCTCAAAAATTTATTTGACCAACTTGTCAGATTATTTTTTTTTAAATGCAGAAGTCTTTCTTTGAATAAATGGAATTGAGCTTGATCCATGTAAAGTATAAGTGATTTGATATGCTCTTGATCTTAATACATAAAGTATTATGGGCAGGTCTGTTGAAATGGTAACACATTGATGCATCTGGTAGAAATGGTGCACTTTTGTACTTCTGTACAGAATGGCTTTACGTCATCTTACCCAAGTTTGCCACTTATATAATTTGATGTAGACTTAAAGATAAATGCTATGATTGAATCAGTGCAGAAGAAGTGAAAAAAACATGTTTACATAATTTAAGAAATTATTGAGCTTTAATCATTTGATTCCAACATATAGAAAATTGATGTGTCCTGGACAACACGCTTCATCATGCTTCATATGATGTTCATCTGATTTAAAATATGTGCACTCTTTAAATAAAGAAAGGTATGTTAGTTAAAGTAATCCATGCTGTGTTCAGCCCCATTAACAGCATGATGAGGAGTATGAATGACTAATGACTTTTGTCCCAATGTCACTAAGACAGAAAAGAAAAGCAAAATATGGTTGATCAAATGAATTTTGCCAAGTTTTCTACATATGGTGATGATATTAAAATTGAAATGATCGAATAAGTTTTTTTTTCACAATATTTTCATAATGTAACTGTAAATGCTCAACATTTTTTTCAACGCCTGAAAATTAGCTGACAAAGTTCATGGACACTGCTTTTATAGAAGTAATTGTGTGGTAACTCTACAAAGTTCACAGAGGAACCTTAGATATGGTCAGGGTATATGGACAGCTAAAAATAGCATATATCATGTACATAAATGTATGTGCAATTTGAGACAAACTGTGTCTGACCATTTTACAAAAATGTCTATTTGTCTAGTAGAAATACATTGTACTTTTGGTCAGTTTTCCCAAGACCAACATGAATGTCTTTTTTGATCTTGTAATACTGCAAGATATTTGCCTGCTCTACTTTCCCATCTTGAAATCCCAAACAATAGAAAAAATATAACTAGGTCCATATCTACACTTGTATATATTTTGATATGATATATATCAACTGAAGGGAAACAACTCTTAATATAATATTAACCTACTATAGGCATTAGTAATTGGGTAGATATTGATTCTTGCCCTACATATATTATTACATGTCATTGTTATTTACAACAGTGAATAAAGCATATCAGGGAATTAATCCTTAATGTTTACCACAGAATAGCCTCCTGTACATAGATGTACAGGGATTCTAATGACACCATAGCGCACTGAACTGACACACTGGACTTGGTATATGTTATTCAGTTTAATTTGTTTTGGGAACTATAGCTTGTGACGGTTGATGGCAGCAAATTTATGATTTTTTGACAAATTGTTTTTATCTCAATTTAAATTGTTTGGAACCTACATGTCTGTACATACAATTTTAAGTTACCATAATAATATAACTAAAAAAAATGCAACATTCAACTAAAAAAAATTAAATGGAATTAAGAATATTTTATTTTGATAAGAATGTATTGAACCATTTTTTTTAATTGTTGATAAGTGTCAGTGAAATTTGGTTTGTATAAGCTGATGGGCGCTGTACCAGGCCTACATATACGGCTGTTAGCACATGTAACTGGTAGCAATACAGGAGTTCTACTTATTGATTTCTGTCAAAGCTATTTAAATGTGAATTCAACTTCCTTGTTGCTCTGCTTGCTGATTGGTGGTTTTGTATTTATCTTAACCAATTAGATGATGAGCATGATGCAGAGGCTGTATGTGCTATTTATCTCAATTGTGTGTGCACAGGAGGTATATTTTGGAAGATCTTTCTACTAATGGATATTATAATTCCTTATCAAGTTCATTTCTGGTTAGGAGTTTTTCTGTGGAAAGGTGAAAAGAAGAGATACTTCTAAATTTAGGGGTAGGTATTAAATGTAACGATGTAATGCAGAAACAGTTTGCATTGTTTATCACACCTTTTAATTAGAAACTATATACTGATATGTATACTACTAAGAACATATATATATGTAGATTTGTTTATAACATATGTTTACTTTTACAGAAGCTATCTTGACTGAATATGTGTGACCTTCTGAGATTTTTTTTATTGTTTCATGAGATGCTTTTTTAAACAAACCTAATCATTCTAAATTTTAGCAAGTGGAATGGAAAATATGTTTTTATAAATCTTATCAAATTTGAATGATTTTATCTCTAAGATTCTGGTATGTGAGAATTTTATTGGAGGTAAGGAATCCTACTATTTGACTGAAGTGATATTATCATTATAATCAGTTAGGTTTAAAAATAAAGTCATAGACTATATTTCATTTTTTTTGAGTGCTCTCAGTATATAATGTACATAACCTAATGTTGATTTCATTCTAGTTGTAAAATGTATTATGATCTCATATTAACATAATTTTAAGCTTCAGAATTGAATATGGAATGGTGAAGTGGTGCATTTGGAAATACACTGGTGTTTAATGAAAGGTGACCTGGATTTGAATGCCTGATTCAACATAAAAAACATATAGGATTGAGATCTTAATATGGTTTACTTGATTTTATCTTATATTTGCCCCATATGCTGCTTTAAAGATGTGCTGACGTATTGTGGGTAATTTCAGTTGATATAACTAAATTGTTTCTTAATTATATTTCCTAATGCGAAATATCTTGTGAGTACATGCCAGGGTCTATTCACTGAATAACATGCGAATGTATTTTATGACCACTCTATATACAAAGCATGAGCATCTTTATATTTATCAGCCATCTATCATCAGATTAACCCCACTTCCCATCTTCATTTTTTCTGGAGAAGCAATGGATGGACTTTTCTCAAAGTTCATGTTTAGGCTCCCCTTGATCTTTTATTGTGCATTGCCCAGTTTTGGGATTGATCAGAAAAGCAAGATGTACAACAGTTGGCCAACTTGCTTTTTTACATAGAGTGTTATCTTGATTTCTGGGAAATGTTTGATGGATCATTCCCAGATTTCATATGTATGTTCATGGTTCCTTTAAATTTTGGGACTGGTCAGAAAAACAAAGTGGCTGACAGGAGGCCATCTTTGATTTGACAGTCATATACTATTATCACTATATCTTCAGAAGGATTTTCAGATTTTATATTAAAGAGCAAAAACAAAGGAAAGAAGGGTTAAGACTGAATTGAATAAATTAAGAACAATCAGTGGTGAGAGCCAAGGACCTCTGGGATCTCTTATTAGGCCATTTTGTTTTCATTTCAACAACTTTTGTTATATATTTAAACAATATATAGATAAAGGCATCAGATATATATCTAGCCTATATCAATCTTCTCCATGTTGGTGACAACGATTTAAGAAATTTTGGAAGTGAAACGTTTTCGGAAACTTACTTTATGTACATCCATGCTCACAACCATCCTCAATACTCCTGGGGTTACAATTACTTTTGCTGTCTGTACCCCAGCAATATGTTATGATAAAATTGAAGGCACAATAAGTAATTTCATAGGTTACAGGAGAAAAAAATTGAACAACCACAGGATAAGAAGGTCCTTTTGAAGATTACCAGGGAGTGACATTCAACTTCAAAGCCAGTACATCACACAGTTATGTGGCCTGGAGATTCATTTGATGTATATCAAAGGATTAAATTGTTCTTTTCGTCCTGTGCACAAAGTGCCACACACAGAACCTTCAGTTTTGCCATCAGATATTCCAGGTATACAGAGAGCAAAAGTGATGGCAACATTCAAACAGGCCAATTTCAATATTTCAATTTGAAAATAGAAGGTATCTGGTTGTCCATGTATTTTTGAGCTGATGTCAAGAATATGACAGTTTTGTTATCCCCTTGTGACAAATTTCAGGGATACAGAATTAATCACTTGTAATGCTACACTTGTTCTTGTTAGCACTATAGCAACTTCGTCTCTTGGGGAATTTTCATCAAAGTTTGCAAACTTACAAAGGACCATAATATCTCAAAATAATTTTCAGTTTTAGGGTTGTTGAGTCCTGCTGCATGAAAAGGACAAGATCACTGTTGCTGTTTTAGAAGGTTATTGTCAGTGTTTCAGTGGCTTCACTTTCATAACAGGTTTTGTTCAAACTACAGGACCATAATGATTTGGATAAGTTTGAATTTCAGAGTTGTTGGGTCAAGGTCACTTTTACTATAGCATATTTCAGTAAATCCTAGTCAGCACTCTAGTGGCTTAATCCCAAAGGGATTTTGGTCAAGTTTTACACACAAGGTCATCTTCTTTATTACACAAAAGTCAAGGTCAATATGCTTGTCAGTTTATATCATTTGCAATGCCTTGTTGGTTGTGACATAAGCAATTTTTCATGTGAGATCTTAAAATTTGTTTCTGTACTTTGTTTTACATATTTTATTTTGAATCTAATAGCCAACTTGGTATATATGGTTTACAGGTGATTTTCTGATGTTCACTTTTCGACTACTATTCCACATGGCACTGCTGACGTTATTACAGTCAATACGACAGGTAGTTTTAGTGGAAAGAAAAGATCACATGCCTAAAGTCCTATACATAAAGATCTTCTTATAGAAGGAACCAGTATCCTGATATCCTGGTTTTCCTTTTTGTATCATATGAAAGGCTTATCTAGGATATAAAAGTCCATGTCATATTTGCTTTTGAGTGTTTAACTTTATTTTGGAAAAAGTAAATCGATTCCTTGGAGAAAATGAAATATCTTTGTACATGATACTACAGCTGTACCAGGAACTTTTATAAAGGTCCTTTCTTCTGATTGCTTGTAAACATGTTATTTCATCAGTCAATGATGCTTCTTTTCTTAACATGATATAAAGTGTAGCCTTTCATAAAATTTGCTTACTTACTTCTGTTTTTCTTCACATCAAGTTTTCAAGAAATGACAAAAAAACTGTGTCATTTCAAATTCAAATTGAACAATATGTTGATGAAACTTTATATAAGATTGTTGGTGTGATTAATTCACTAAGCCAAGTCAAATTTCAAGATTGAAATTTAGGTCTCTTTAACTGTCCATAGATCTCCTCTCACAGTTTTCGACGATTCTCTTTATAACTTTGTAGGTGTATGTTAATCACTATTGCGTGAAGTTTTATTCCTGAACAGCATTTTTAATTTGATCTTAAGCTCATTAGGTCACATGTGCTTGGTAGCTTATGAAATGATTTTTGAATTTTTTAATTTAAGCAACTTCTTCAAGAAAACTTGGTAACTGATATTTGGCCAGGTGGTTCCTAGGATGGATGGCTTAAGGTTTTCTCATATGAATTACTTTCTTTTTAAGGTCATCAAGCAATAAGTGATTTTATTGAGAAATATTCTATTTCTTTGTGTGAGGTGAAGCCAGATGTGCTTGATGCTCGTTAGTTTGCCTGTTGTGCTGTTGTTGTATACTTTGTTCTCATTTGAGAATGTGACATTACCTACTTGGATTGACCAAGGTTTACATGACAGGTGTTGTTGATGAAGCAGTCTTATTCTCCCTGTACATTTTTCAGAAGTCTCTGTAAATCTTTCTTTCATTCATCTTTTGCCTTCATTTTATTGTATTTGAGTTTGGTGTATGATTTTGTGGACATAATAATATTTGCCCATGGGCTAAATATGTTAAAATCCAAGAATTTTGCTTCTTAAATTCCATTATTTCAATATGTATCCAGGATAGGTATTTCAGTAAGTACCAGGGAAAGATGTTTCAGTAAGCACCTGGGAGGAATGGATTTCTATAAAGTTTCCTCTTATTATGACTGACCATGACCTTCCTAGTACATGTATTTTCAAAGTCACAGATGTCAAATATGTTCAATTTTATAGTAGGTATTTAGAATGGAGGGCTTTGAAATTCCTCATAAAAGGAAATTGCTCACAAGGGTCAACTGTGTTTTAAACATTTAAGTGTCTTTTCATAAGCATTTATGAGACCAAGAGTCCTGGCATTTGGCCAGTATGCAAGGTTCCTTGTGTAAATGACCTTGATTTATTTTCACAGAGGTCACAGAGGTCAAATTTGTTGAAAACCTTTCCCATTGCTTCTCCAGTTTCAGAAGATTTAGGTTCCTGTTAGTTTGTCACTATAGCTTGATGCAACAGAATTACCTCACACGACCTTGACCTTATAGCAAGATCAAAGGAGAAAGAATTGTTAAAAAGACAAAAAACAAAAACAAATGCCTTCTCTTGAATTCTAGTTAAATAAGAACAACATTTTATCATATCTAATAGACATTAGCATCTTTTATACAGATTTTTGAACATATAATTATGTTGGCATCATTGCATTACCATCCATTTGAGCAATACAAGCTCTCTGGACCTCTTCTATGAAAATTTTTAGCTTTTTGAATTGACAATTTTCAGAAAATTGAATTTCCCTCTTTTCAGCATCTTTCTAATTTGTGCTTCATCAGCTTTCTTTGGGATTTGTTACAAATTTTTTTTCTGTGATATTGAATTGGTCATATAAGTAATTCAAAGCAAGGACGGTAAGACATAAAATTCCACAAAAGTCTTTTTTCCAGTCATCTTTATTATCTCCTCCAGTTTTTAAATTTGTTAAATGACATGAAGTTTCATTTTCTAATTGGCATTTTGATAAGCATTTTTTGTTGCATTTTGCATTCATAAGAATGACTATATATTATTTTATTTCTGTCTGTGTAGAATTACTGGTACAAAGTATGCTCTATGAAAAACAATTTTATGCTATTACATATTGTAGGTAATTCAATCAAGCAATGATCATGACTCCCTACTGATTTTAGTTGTAAGTGAATCCAAAACATGTCAGACAAATTCTGGTGTAGGCCTATAACTGAAGAGGAAGAATCATATTGTAGGCCAAGACTAAACCAAAATTTTATCTATAATTAAGGAATAAGTGTTATTAATAATATAGTGATATTGATACCTATGACATCAATGAGACTGATAGAACAACCTTTATATTTGTAATTGTTTTAAAGTTCAGAAACTATAACAGTAAAGTCTGGCATATCTATCATAAAAGGCTCACTTGCATGTGTCTCTTAGGAACACTAAACAGATTTTAATAAGTAGAATTTTGTAAAATCACTGTATTGAATATCAGTAAAAATAAAAGCCCTGTAACATGTACAGAGTGTTACATTGTTGTTATAAATCTTTTAATTGGAGGTAACTGTAAATTTGCATGGTGAAATATGTTAAAAGGGAGAAAAGGGCAAAAACTTAATATTTTAGAAGCATTGTAGAATCATTTGTAAAAAAACTTGTGAAAATCTTCAAAACATATACTTAATTTTTTCTAAATCATTGTGATGAAAGGACATAATCCATTATTGCATATAAAGGGAGATAAGTCTTACTTTTAATTGCTTTTCTTTGGAGTAATGGAAAACTACCATGGATTACTTCCCTTAGACTACAGACAGTATCAGAAAACAAGCCTTGACCCGAGTTGTCTCCTTTACCTCAGGAAGACGGAACAATCAATACATATTGACACTGAAAGACAGATATCTTGTTGTTTTAACCTATAACTGTAGGAGGCAGTTATGATGAATTATGTAATATTAGTCAGTTTCCTGATGAATCATGATCCCATGATATTGTAACAATTTCCTGGTGTTTAAGTAGCTGTATCTGACAATGTACATATTTCATTATCATGTTGTCAGATTTCACAAGATACAGTTTAGTTAGCTTGTACTATTTGGCATATTCTTTTCTTCTCTTTTGTTATAATCATTTCTTTATTCTTTTTTGCACTTTTCATACTCTCTTTGTTTAAAAATTGTATTTTGGTTATTCAAAGTTTTTTCAGTTGAAATGGCTGATCCTGTGGGAAGCCTTATTATGAGTGTAATTATGGCCTCTCTTATTATACAAGGCTATCATTACTGCTTGGTTCTGTGCCTTAAGAATGGAGGAAACTTGTATAATTTAGAAATTCAAAGTAAACAACATGTAAATACAAATACACTTGGTAAAGTTCTTAAGTTGATAAAGGTCTTTATATTGGCATAGCAATGACTGAAAAAGCATGTTGATACTGCACAGCAGGAAGACTCTGTAATCATGATGCTAGATATCTCTCACTATCAAGCTACTGGAGTCTTTATCATTAGGGCCACAGTTTTTGTCCCTTTATGGGTATATTACAATACACTCCACAAATTTTTTTTTATCTTCTCAAACACTTGGCAATGCTATATATACAAATACAATACATTTCCCATGGCAAAGCACATCAGATATTTTATTTTTGTGCTGGTTGCTATGGATACTGCTTTTTTTTTTTATAGAAAGAAGAAGACATGTTATTGATTGATATTTAGGATTTATGTAATACTTGTAATCTTGACAAAATTGAAAAAAAAATCCATTTTCTTAGTGCTGTTATAATACCAGTGCTGAAGCCTGCTGATCAGAAATTGACAGGATCAAGAATCATAAGGCAGTTCAAATGTCTGACCGGAGATTGATTGAATTCGTATAAGAAATATCTAACCGGAGATTGATTGAATTCTTATAAAGGATTTGTTTTCCATTTTTGAGTGATACAGATGAGAGCTGTAACCTAGTTTTGTTTTAATACCTTCTCACTGAATCTATAGTTCCTATGATTTGTCAGCATGTCATATTTGTTATCTGTATACTCGCTGTGACAAGGGTCTTGACAGAACAAGTCTCTGTAACATAGCTTGTCAATGTCGTATGTACATATATGGAAATTTCACATCGTGTAACCTACGCACCACAATAAACATGTATTATAAGGTAGACAGATTTGCTGGCATTGTGTCTTCTTAACAAGAATGAGGGAAACAGCAAGCTAGTCTTACACCTGTTGTCATGACAACGCAACCAAAGTATTCTAGCTTTATTAAACCACCTTGTTTAGCTTGTATGAGATTACTAGCCTTGTCATCAGTCAGGAGAGTGATTATAAACTATTCTTTTTTATACAACCTACCAACCCCATCCCCTCTGGCAATGAAGATGGGAAGTCGTGTTAAACTGGAATCATCTTTGTTTGTCTGTCCATCTGTTCATCATACATATAAAGGTATGGAGGATAAAATTGTCTGACCAGTCTTGAGCACCCATTTTCAATGAAACCATACAGTATTTTGTTTATTGAAGATATTCTCCCAATAACAGCCAGGGTCATTTAAGGATATGCTAGGTTTGGATGGTGGAGAAAAACTATCCTAACCTGTGGCCAGCACCTAGTGACTGCCACTCATTGGTCTCAAGCCTGCGACACAGAGATGGAGGGCTAGTGAAAGAGAGGGCCAGACACATTAACCACTCGGCCACAGCAGCCCTACTAAACAGCCTTGCAGAAGTGTAAGGGACCATATGTAGATGTAGATGTAGATGCAGGCTCCTGAGCTAAAATATTGGTTACCAGGGTAACATTGTCATTTTACACAGGTGTATGTGTAATGGCCCATAGCTCATCAGTCCAAAAGCAAAATTTAATGAAACTTGGTCAAATGGTGTAACTTATCAAAGCCGGTATATATTTAATTTGACTCAGCAGATGTTTTCAGAACAATACTGTAGAAGCATGCTGGAGGTTTCTGATTGGTCAAAATAGAAATATTGCCTGTTATTTAAATTTTTTGCAAAATAGTAGCTGGGATGTTTTGGAAAATAATACCATTCTTTGTCATTTAGTAGCCTTGGTAACCAAATTAGACTTATCATGTTAGGGATCTCCTCCAGACTTCTCATAAACATAGGAACCCATTTCAATGAAACAATTCAGAAATATGGGTAATAGTACATGTCATGGGGAAATTCAAGGTCATACATAAAAGTTCAGGTCACTGGGACTGAAACTAAAAATGTAGATGTAAAAACTCCTTGCCATGTGGGGAAGGGGTTGAATTCTGCCCAGGATGACATTCTTTTGTTATAGGAATCTGTAATAATGATATGTGCACTCTTTTATCACTCTGGTTGGTAGCTATACTATTTCAAATCTATATCAAATGATGATGTTAGAAATATGTTTTTGATTTAACAAAGAGCCAGTTATCACTTGGCTTTTGTATCAGTAACTATCACAATTGCATGCAATGTTGATAGGTGTCTTTTTTGTTATTATTGAGTGTTGATGTGATGGGCAGTATCAGCTTGTTGTGATGAGCTTGTTTTGGTGTTTTTCCATGATGTTTTTAGAGTAATTTGATCCTGGGGGTGATGGAAAAAAAGATTGAAATGGAATGCCTATTAAGATGATTGACACATTAAACAAAATGAGAATGTTTTATGGCTTCTCTTAGAAATTCTCATTTCATGTCGCTCATTTCATGTTGCCAAATTAGGTTTTCTTTATAAGAGTTCACATATCCCTGCAACAGCTTCAGTATATCAATTCTCATTTTCCTGACCACTGTATATGTCTTTGTGTCCATTTTGCCATTAACACTATCATTTCTACTCTTGGATTGATCCACTAAACTTCACCACTATATCTTAGAGATAAAAGACATTGACTTCTTCAGGGGGTTCATGTTCCTGCATGTTTTGGGGTCATTTACATAAATATTTTCATAAATCACAATACAAAAACAAACAACAACAAAAACAAAAATGGGTCATGTCAATTTGTCTTTAGTTGATTAGGTCTATTGATGGTTTGGACAGTCGAGATACAATATCAGATGATTGGGACAGTGGACACTCCTACAATATATAATCAGATGATTGGGACAGTGGACACTCCTACAGTATGTAATCAGATGATTGGGAAAGTGGACACTTCTACAATATGTTCATAAAAAAGGGGGGGAAAACAAAGCAAATTTGTTTCTACCTTCAAATAAATTTCATTTCAATACAAAAACACAATTTTGAAAAAAGTAAAGTTTTAGTTCCGAAATCATGTAAAAATGTCTGCAATGTAGAATCAGCTGCAATTTTTTATCGATCAGAGGTTTTTTCAGTTCATAGAACTTATAAATGTGTTATAAAGCCTAAAAATAAATTTTCATCGGATGAGCATAAATGACAAGGTTAGGTAAGCACAAAATGGAATGCATCATTTAGATAGAAGTGGTGACTTACAGGACCCTAATGATATACAGTAAGATATATATAAATAATAACAGGTTGTTATCATAATATTCAAGTTTTAATACGTTCATCTTACCTGGTATTAATGTAGGTTTTTTAACCGATGATAAAAAAGATTGAGTTTCCCATGCTACATACAAGGAAGTTCTCAGTAAATAGATTTTAATATATAGCTGAATTTTAATGCCAGAGACATCATGCGTGCAAAAATTAGAAATAGCTTGTGGACTAGATACAAGCAGATAAATTTAAGAATGTCATTGGAACAGACGTATTCATGCAAATAATATTCTGGCAAACTTCCTACAAACATCTGCTGACAGACTGCTTGTCACACACACCAGGAAATGATAAAATGTTTTTTTATGAGAGGAAATAGTTTTAACATTTTACTAAACAAGTTTGACATATCTACAGGGCGCTTGAGAAAAGAAGAGGTATTTAAAACTCTTATTCCCCACTCCACTTCCAAAAAAAAAGATATTTTTGACATATCCTGAAACAAAAACAAGGCCATGCATCAACAGTGAGGTCACTTCCCCGTGGTCGTCCAGCAGTTTTTTTTTTTTTTTAGGACATACATCTGATATGCCAAGTTTTGCTGATGTTGACTGGTGACATAGAATTGGTAGTTTCTAAAACCAATACTAACACATGATGGCATGGACAAATCTATAGTGCCTACTTGATGTACACCCTTTTATAGTCATTTAAAAAGTGATATATTTTATTAGAATATAGCATTGGCTTTGTCCTTGTTAGGTTACATTGTGTATGGAGCTATTCCCAAGTCTGTTTGTATGGCCTTCCATGCATCCAGCCATGTCTGTATGTTTGTGTATACATAGGCATTAGTAGCAAAATGCTTTTGACAGCTATAACTTAACATTTATATTGATACCATAGTAACATAAATCTAGTTTTATACTGATGAGCTTTTGATTGGCTTCAATCAAGGTTAAGTACCAGGTCACTCTCAGCTACTCTTGAAATAGAAAAAAAGCTTGTTTTTAACTTTCATACGGAGGGAAATTTTGATTTCATAGGATGGGTTCACAAGGGAGGTAATTTGTTTGAAGGGAATTTGTGCTTTACAGAAGAGACAAGTTTTTTTTCAGAGAAAGGAAATCAGTAGAGGAGGTTATTTGTAGTGGACTTTTTTTGCACTGTGTATTCCTTATTTGGGTTTAAAAGAATGAGCATACACATGCTGAAGAAATGGATCAAAGGAGAAGATGGACCTGATTAGAAAATTTGAAGAAATTAAAATAAATCTTGATTTTGGTTCAAGATTCAACCCCCTTGATTGATATCAAGTTAATTACTTTTGACTGTATGATTTTAATTATCAAATTGACAACAAGAGGAATATAAACAAATATATAGACAAAATTTCATATTTACTTTGTCTAACATTATGATATTACAAGTATGAGATCTCACTTCTCGGCACAAATGCTTGCAAAAACACACACTGAACTCATAACACAAAAGCATGATTTATGATTGGGAAAGTAGCATCTCTTTATCTGTAATGATGAAAAGATATTGAAAATTATATCTTTAAAATTAAAGCATATTTGAATGATGTAGTTTCATACAACTTTGTTTAATTTGTAAAGTTGGATACCACTTAATCAGCATAATGACACTTTTTATATAAATTCCGAGAAGTGAAAACTACGCAGCACACCCATCAGAGGATCCTACTCAGCTATATCAAATGATAGCTTACACTGTTATCTGTAGGTGCTGATGACAGATTTTTGTCTTGTAAACTGGAAAGAGAAATTTAGAACTCTATTTTTCATTATTCAAAGATAATAGACATGGAATCAATATTGATTGATTGGAGATATTCTTACAATAAGAAACATGTTGAAACCTATTTATACAGAAGCACAACACGTACACAAATACAGCTGATTACTGCTGTGATAGGTGCTTTCGTTATTTTTTTTTCAGTTTTCCTATCATTATCGCTATTTGCATGAATTCTGCATGCAAACTGCATTATTGAGCCCCCTCTTAAAATTATATCCTACATAGCTAAAGGGTTTTCAGCTCAGAACTAAAGGATTGTCAGCTCATAGATATCTGCATGATTTGATATTAAAACCAGTTTTTGCTATATCTTTAATATTTGTTGCATGTAGTTAGTTACAAAATATACTAAAATTTTCATTTGGAAGAATTCCTAATCAGTTGTGTTATTTATGACTCTTTTCCATTGTTTTTTGGTAAAATAAAATCCAAACATAGCAAAACATTAACCTACCAAAATGGAAGAAAGTGAGAATCTCAATATACGTACGTGTAGGTTTTGAGTTCAGAAAGAGTACTGCAGCGAAACAGCAGTTGATTCTCTATTCAATATGCTTTGAGCTAGCAGCAGCCGAGGAAAAACTGTTAATCACCTATCCATCTTCTGTGACATATTGTTATTAATCATGACCATTTTAGGACATACTACAATCTAACATGTAGTAACTGGTAATCCCTTACAGTAGTGATAATGTCATTGTTTCACTGGATTCAATATGAATATCAACAAATATTCAAATATTTCTTGTATTGTTGTTGATTTTCTGCTATTTTCTTGATTTTTTAAATGTACATGTCCAGATAAAAGTGATTCTTGATCTTAGAATACATGTACTTTCCATTTCAGTATTGATTCAAATATTTAATAAGGAATGACATTTATGACAGTTCCATTGTTCATCTGATGGCGTATCTTTCAAGATGTCAGCCTTTCTATATAAGTATTATTTGTGGATATTGTATTCGGAAAGTCTGTGGAATTATTCTTTATCATTAGGAACATAGCTGCTGAATCTAGTATAGGTTGTTTCCAGCTAAAAGGCAGTTTTGTTTTCTCTTTTACAAAGGTCACACCTGTCTGTAAGTGAAGTCTCTCTTACAAAGGTCACACCTGTCTGTAAGTGTAGTCTCTCTTACAAAGGTCACACCTGTCTGTAAGTGTTGTCTCTCTTACAAAGGTCACACCTGTCTGTAAGTGTTGTCTCTCTTACAAAGGTCACACCTGTCTGTAAGTGTTGTCTCTCTTACAAAGGTCACACCTGTCTGTAAGTGAAGTCTCTCTTACAAAGGTCACACCTGTCTGTAAGTGAAGTCTCTCTTACAAAGGTCACACCTGACTGTAAGGATGGTCTTCCTCACCAAAGTCACATCTATCTGTAAGTGAGCTTTCTCTTATATTTGTCCCAACTGTCTGGAAGTAAGTTCTTTCTCAAAATGGTCATTCCTGTCTATAAGTGTGTTCTCTCTCAAAATATTCATGTAAGTGTTGTCCCTCTCCCATAGATAGCCCATCCACCATATCAGATAATGGGCTGTTCAAATTGACCTTCATCTTTGGCCTAGCTCTGTGACCTCTTATTATTGCTATTGTATGTGTTAAAAAATGTAAGTGAGATACAAAGTCTACTATCACTATTTCTTGTTCAGGACTGAGTGAATCTTGTTCAGGACTGGGTGGATCTGGGTGGATCTTGTTCAGTACTGGGTGGATCCTGTTCAGTACTGGGTGGATCTTGTTCAGTACAGGGTGGAACTTGTTCAGTACTGGGTGGATCTTGTTCAATACTGGGCGGATCTTTCTCAAAGTTCTCCTGTAAACTTCCTTTGGTTTCTACTTGTGCATTGCCAATTTTGGGATAAAAATGGTCATCAGGTGACCATTTTGGATTTTGACAGTTATGATTTCGTATGTTGGTTCTCCTTGTTCACTGGTTAGGTATATTTGATTTTGGGATCATTTCAAAAGATGGGAAAAGATTCGTCTGATAAAGAACTGATGAAGATCATACATTGGTGGATGCCAAGATACACTGTACCTCAGGTTTTGTAAGTGTAGATTTTCATGAAGGCCAGTGTAGTTTTCTTTATGTGTATGTATGTATACCTTTTTGAAAATAAATCCATCTTAAAATTTGTCTAAAAAGCAAATAACATTTACTCTTCCTTTCACACAGCAATGTGATTTTCACATGGAAACAAATACATAGCTAGACGTTTTAATATGTTAGGTACGAATAAGGCAACATGCAAAATCACAATCACAGCTGAAACATTATCATAACCCAGATGAGACAGCTGGGCTTTGTGTCTGGGTCATATACCAGACCTATTCTTATTGTACCTTTTACCTAAGTCTACAGTCAGTCATGACCTACTTATTGCTTCACCAGAAGAAATTTTGCTCATGATTACAATTTTTCAGCTTTAGAATGAAAATTCTTTCATTATTATTCTTCATGTACATACATATATTTTAAATACAACAGATTGACCTTATTTCTGAATAGGATTAATAGAAATTCTATATGTTCAGCTTGTTATTGACATACAGTGTAATAAATCTTACAGAACTTTTTATACTATTTGAAGGCTTTGATTTTCTGTTTCCATATATCATGAAATATTCTTAATAAAGATACAGTTTTTACATATGTTAATCAATAGATAAGACAGGTATAAAGATGTAAACTAGGAAACTTATATCATGAAATTGATTATTACGTGTTATTTTAAGGGATGAAATTGATTATAACTTGTTAAAATTGTTAGGTGTTTTAAGCTCACCTGGCCGAAAAGTCCAATGTCTTCCTGTTCATTTGTCCAGTGTCAACATTTTGATTTAAACAACTTTTTCTCAATATACAGAAGTTCACATGATATGATATCTGTTGGTGGGTTGCTGACAGACAAGTTTACGTAAAGAAATGACCTTGACCGTTATTCAAGGTCAAAGTTTCTGAACTAGTTAAAATCTTCAATTTTCTTTAGTCTAGCCAATAGGTGAAGAAGAATAGTATTTGGGTATTAGCTTCCAAGGATAAAGACTGACAGTTGCTAAAAGAAATGACCTTGACCCATATTGAAAATTACAGGGATCAATTTTTTTGAAACCTATGAAAGATTTCTTCTGGTTAACCAGAAGTGTGAGAAGCATGATATTTGGTGGAATGGTGTTTCTAGGTCAAATTTCGAGAAGAAAAGGAGTAGCATTTACTTACACTGAAGGTCATAACTGTTTACAATTGAGTATTAGAACATCATTGTTGTGGAAATTGGCTAAAATCGATTGGATGTGCCCACTTTGAATGCCAATGGTGTATATGTGAATATATTTGCGATTAAATACCAGGTGAGCAATGCTGGCCAATTCAGCCTCTTGTTGTTTAAACCATCTTATCAATATCATGTGTGATCGGTAAACTGGCAAAATATAAAGTACACTAGTCATTGGTATATTAACAAATTCTCACATATAAATATGTATAACTGTGTGAAAGAAAACACTACAGTGCTTTAACACCAACCAGTGAATAGTGATCGCCTGAGAAAGAAATATATAGTTTTCAGTGGATTATGTTGGAACAGATGTAGGAACAGAATTGGTTCAAGACGTCTTAAAACCAGTTAAAGTTACAATTGCAGAACTGGCCATCTGTTAGTCAGAAAATTTCACAAGTCACAGTAGAATCTTCCATCATATATACCATACAAATCACATGGATCTATGACAAAATCTGCATTATGTGAATGCTTTGAATTTTGGAATTTCCCATTTACAGGGGTATTACTTGTATGTCACAATGGCCTGCCAGGGTGTTGTAAATTTATGTAATTTGCCACATCTCCGGTAAGAGATGTTTTTCATCAAGGGATTCTACAAATCGCTTTATACACAGAAGTTATACCGATTACGATCGCCTTTTGTGTGTAATAGAGGAATTCTACATATGACAAGTAGACACAGAAGATAATGGTCATCCTGCAGAGTTAGGCACTCACTGCATGGGGATAGCAATGTGTCCCTGCATATACACACACATTGATTCAAGTAATTGTACAATTTTCTGCAGCAATCTCTCTGGAAGGAACCATCATGTGTAACCATGTGTCCTAATTAAATGATGTTTCCGTTGGCATACCAACTCAAACGAAGTGGATTTGGAATTTTGGTGAAAAAAAATTGCATTTAGTGCACATGGTTTTTATACCTATGTAGAAAATAGAAAAAATATTTTTATAGGTTCTCCTGTACTATATGCCTGTGAATTCCTTTGGTTGTGGCCAAAACATATGGCCTAAATCTATGATACTGATGGATCATGTGCTGTCAAACTACATTTCTATTATGTAATTAACAGCCAATGTAATTCGCAGCCTAATGACTTAAATTTCACCCGTAATTCTCAATTTGCAAACGCTATGGGGAAAAAAGTCCTATACAATTTATTTGTCTTTGTCAACAGTTGGCTTCAAAGGAAGTGCTTGGTATTTGCCCCAAGCTGTGTGAGATTGACTATCAACACAGATAGTTAGGCCAGGGTTTCATAATTGATAAATGTTCTGTTCTTCAGATCCACAGGTTTGTAAATGGATGCTCAGAAGTACATTTGTATTAACGTGCTTGTAACATTGTCACCGGCTCCAATGATGAACTAGTAATCAGATCTATTATTTTGGACTAGTTCCATTTCTTATAGCAGGATCTATGATTGGTAAACCCATTATCCATTCATGCAGTAGCAGTTGTCTAGACGATCAATGTCTTCTTTATGTTTTGTATATAAGATCTTTCTTTGTGTGACAAGTGAAGTATTTTGGTAATGGGGAGAAGTATTTTGAAATGTTCCAAACAACTTAGATCATTTGAAATTTTCATGTCTTGTGACTACTCAAGTTACCTTGAGGACTTCAACTTTATTGTTAGGTATGTTTCAAAATCGGATGATTTCAGGATATTTTAAGTATTGCTTTGCTGTTTATTTAGTATATATATATATTCTCTAATTTGCTGCCTATCTTGAGAAAAGAAGGAGGTTACAAACAGCAATTTAAGGTTTATACATAAGTAATGGTTAATTCAGTCACACTGCCTATTAATTTACTAAACATCCAGAGGTTTGTAGTCAGATTTGATGAGGATTGATTAGTTTGTATAAAATCTAAATTCCATTTACAAGGTGTCGGACATTCTTGGCCCTAGCTGAATATTACACTATTACTTCACAAAGTAGCAGGCCTGGCAGGATACATCTGAAATATCAACAAACTAACCATTACCATTATCCTGAAGATGAATTGATGATGACCCTTTGTTTATTTTGACACACAAGATTTGTTCAGTGTGCTGCACTTTGTAAGATTGCTTTTGCAGATAACAACTTTATATATATCTACAATACAAAAGCTGCAGTTTGTACTGCAATGTTGGAAAATCATCATCCGATCCAGTGAAAATGCTAGCAATTTCTTTTAAAAAGTACCCTGGTATGACTATGAGGATTTTATATATTTGAAAAAGATTCTATTTCAGGGTTGCAAGGTCAAAGTCAAGTACTTGATAACTCTATATAGAATATCTGATGACAGTGAGGTATTCAAATTGCCTTACATTCCATGGATCTTCCTCAGATTTTGCATGTAGGTTTTTCTTGGTCCTTAGTTATGCCCTTTGTTTATGGCACTGAGCCAAAAAACAAAATGGCTGACAGGCGGCCATCTTAGATAATGAAAGTTTTTTTTGTCATATCTTAAGAGGTACTTGATGGATCTTTCACAAATTTCATACGTAGATTCTCTTGGTCGCTAGTTGAGCCCATTTGATTTAGGGACTTCATGATGAGAAAAACAAATGGCTGACAGATGGCCATCTTGGATATTTACTAGAAAGATTATTATCACTATTTATTAAGAAGTATTTTATAAATCTTTCCCAAAAGTTCATATGTAGGTTTCCCTTACTCCCTATTAATGCCCTTTGGTTTCAGACTATAATCAGAAAAAGAAAATGGCCAACAAGTGAGCATAATGGATTTGATAATGTAAGGTAAATTTTCAAATTTCATATTTTTAAGGATAGAAGCAGATTGTTCATTATATGGTCCTTAACTCCCAGGGACCTGAAAGGCGGGGCCAAAAAGGGTCAAATTGATTGAGACATCTAAAATCTTCTTTTCACATCCCAGGTATGGTAAAATCAAATAATCTTCATGAATGAAAAGGCCTTTAGATTCTTTACCAAAATTGTAAATTTCATGACCCCAGGGTCTTCTTACATATCTTATTGGGGAGGAGGTTAAATTGACTATAATTTATATAGAAAATTTTTTTAGCATAATTTATTTATTTTCTTTCAGAAATAGTTCAAACCTGGTTAGAATTATTGGTATAAGATGACAGTTTGATGAGCTCCACATATTGGCCCTTGCTGACCCCAAGGGGCTTATGGCCGGGGCCAAAAATTGGTCAAATTGACTGAAATTTCAAAGGTGTTATACTGTTCATGAATGGAAGGTTTCATATAGGAAAAATTCTGTTTATAAGGGAAATTTTCTTTAATTCAGACTTGATTAGAAGCCTTAGCATGGAACAGCAGTTAATGTTACGTACAGCTTACATTTGGATTATGTGTACAATGTTGTTAAAGTTACCTTACTTTTTGTTTCAAAATCATTTCTATGATATGTCACAAGAAGAAATGTAACTCAGGTGACTGTTATGGCCCTTGGGCCTCTTGTCTAGTTTTAGACCAATTGGCTAAATAAGGTCAGTTTGTTGATGACTATATATACAGATTGAGTAATTGAGAAATGTTAACTTAATGACACCAGATACTCAGGTAGAGTTTTGGATAGAGATATCAGCCTCTGGGTACCTGTAATTAGTCTGTATCCCTCCGGGGATATCGTACATTGGTACCTTCTGGGAACATGTTCGAACTGATATCTCTATATATCCCTGATAAACATATACCCCTATAGGGACAAGCTGTCTAGCTAGGTGTACCTGATATATTATGTTACCAAGACAGATAATGTACAAGCATGTTCACCCATAATATCAGGCTTCATTCAATATACTTCCACTATGATTTATTACTGATCCACTTTTACAAAAGCTGTTAAAATTTTGTTATACATGTTGATAAGCTTGATCTTCTGAAAAAAGCGTTTAGATATATAATTAACACCTTAATTAAATTTAAATTAAGCTTTTGTAATGTTTAAATGTCATTTTAGATATAATTGAAAAATATTCTATGCATCTAATGTGTAGGTAAGAAGTGTTTTGATGGTAGTTGACCTTCAGTTATAGGTTTGTTAATCACCAAGGTTATCGAAAAGACCTTTTCATACTTAAGATATTGTCATAATCACTGATATAAGGTATACACACACTAACACAGATTTTATTGGAGTGTTTCTTCAATAACAGCTTATATTCATATTTGTCAAAATTGTGTGAACATTCTCCTATCCTAGGGCTAGATTTTGTCAGTGGAGTGCTATTACGGATCGGTGATCACTGACATTGCTAGACATTGGTGAATTTAGCGCTATTACAGGAAGATATTCTGTCATGCTCTGGTGATAACTTTATCCACAGGATATAGGAAATGGAATTGATTTATTATGCAACAACTCAAGCATGTCTCCTTCCACAATAAACACTATCAGCCACGTTTTTTGATATTCTTAAGTGGCTTAGTGATTGAATATATTTTGTTTACGTGGGTGCTGAGATTTAGTGTTAATTTCCTGTACAATGGTACTCCTATTACTGTGATTTGTACATTTGTTTGAAAACGATAATATTCTAGATGTATGTGTTAAAGGCAAACTGTTGTAACAGGTGTTTGTATTACAAATATATATCTGGCTGTAGAGTTAAGAAAATTTGAGTGTGACAGCAGGAACACCTGTCATAATTAAAACTGAATTATAAATTCATTGCATAATAAAGACTTTCCCAATTTTGCATTTATCACTTGTAGCTTAATTATAGCAAAACAGATCATTCTCCTCTTCCTGATCATTCCTGACATTATGTGGTTGTCATTTTATAGAACATTCAATGTGACAAATGTGACTTTATAACTCTTAACTTTTTATCTTGTTTTAACTACTACTCCCTGATCCTTCTCAATCATCACTTAATAGTATTGAATGCTTGAGTGACATTGCTACCTCAAAGCTATACATATACAGCAGTATAAGGAAATTATGGTCGATTTGAAATGGTGATGAATTTCAGAGATATTGGTGGTACTTGGTGTGTATGAGGGGAACCTGCTGATTATAGATTCTTGTTTGATAAGGTGATGTAAACATAAACAGGACATGGCTTTGTGTAATATAAGGTTATATCTGTCAACAGTAAAGAGAGGTTTTATCATTGACCTCGGGGTGGAGCCCTACCCCAAGGCACAGAGCCCTACCCCAAGGCACAGAGCAGCCCCTAACACTTTATCATATTGACACACACTTCCACTGCCAGATTTTGCCTGTTCACTGCATGAAGGACACATGATTTGAAATTCATCATCTGCAGGCATTTACAAGCATCTTATTTGCTTTTGTCTGGCTCAGACATTTTCTGTTTCCTGTCAGTTACAAGCTTCTTATTTTACCATTTATGGTGTGAAAGGCACAGTAACATTTTGACATTCTCCTGCAAGCTTTTTGTACCTGGTATTAGAAAGGGAAAAAAACCCATGAAACAGAAATTTTAACCCATTGTTGAAGATAGAAATTAGCAGATTGTATTTTCAGTCTTAAATGGATTTGTTTTGCAAAACATGTTTTGATAATCTTAATTATTGATCTCAAATTTATTCAATACATTAATTCCATAAACTTTGGCTACACTAAAACAATGAAAATAAAATTAAGCTAAATCTTGTTATGCAGGTGTTGGTATGGGTTATCTCCCTTCACACATTTTCCTGTCTCTTTATCCACAATTGAATCAAAGAAAAAACAAATGTGTAATGTAATGTTTGACCACTTGGTATTAAAATATGATGTGAAAATTAAATTATTCTCCAAAGATTTAGCTGGCTCCTGTGACTGACGTTTATATGGATGTTTTGGTGAGATTGAGTGTCATATAGCCCCGGAGAAAAAACCACAAAGCTGAGTACACACAGTGCTGTGATTGTGTTATTAGCTTTGTAGGTCTACATGTCTCGTCCCTGCATGTCACACTCTAGTTTGAAGTATGTAGGGATAAAATAAGGCTATATTGTACAGCATGTAGTACAAATTGAATCCAAGATACAGATAACTATAGACCTGAAACCTATCTAGATGGTAGGTTAACTGATTACATTGTTGACCAAATCACATCCATTGTTACTAAAACAGAGACATGTTTCTCCTTATTTATAGCCTCTCAAAAGTCTGATACATGGTGTTTGATTGAAGAGGATTAACATAAATTAGAGATTTGTGTACCTTTTGTATAATGTTTATAAACACTATCACTCATTTTCCTGAAATAACCTGTGTGTCATGTTTTTTATGTACTCTACATTTTTCAATGTTTATCTGCCAAACAGTGGGATAAAATATGAGGATGAAAATTTATTTTCTGCATTTATCTAACTAAAGGATGTATGAAAAATGATATTGAAGATTTATAATTTATTGATATATTCTGATGTCATGCATTTGATATATAAGTTGATGTAGATTCTCCCAACATCCGAGATTTAGAGATATTTGCACATGTAGAGATCAATATATATGTATACATTATCTGTATGGAATAGTCCTCCGTCATCTTCAACATTTGATATACTCTGAATTATTATGTATTATTGCTACCTATATGTTTTATCGCATTTGGAAAATGAAACTTTAAACTTACTACTTAGAAATATTTAAAGTATCAAATGCTGGAATGTGAAATTTCCATGCTACATTGGTGTAAGGACAAATCTTGTGATGTAAAAATACACATCTAATATGCAGTAAAAGTATAGTGGCATGAAATAATGTTGATAGATTCCCTTGCTAGATAATTCCAATTTAACAAAACTATATGATGTAATGTGCCGACACAAATCGTGATGCTGGTAGCCAGACAGTTTCCATGTGGTTACAAACTGGACTAGTAAATCACATCACAGATTTAATCGTGTGTGCGGAAGGTTTTTTATACTGATATATATTTTGACTGATAACTTAAGAAGGAATGAGGAATTCTGCAGTAATAATCATCATCCCTGCTGTAACAGCCAGGCCAGAGCTCACAGCAAGATGTCTCTGACACACACTGAACACCCAACACTGGGAATTGTATCAGAAGGAAAAATAATCATAATACTCAATTACGCAATGTGACGGGAAAAATTTGGTATGACTTGTAAAGAGTGAGTGTTGATAGTTCATGCTCAGACTTGTGATGTTTGATTTATATACCGATCTGGAATGGCGGCACTTTCCCACTGAAAACCTTCTGGTGTAATGGGTGCTCTGCATTTGTATGCCAATTTGCTACACTAGTATACAAAAACTTCCATGCAAAGTCCTGATATATCTGATTGGATGTCTTCATATTGGCTTGTTGTAAACTTTTGGAGGAACAAGAGAAAAGTCAGAACTTGGTCATGAAGTTTACATCAAGAACATTAACTCAAGGTCACAACAATATATCAAGGTCATGTGATAAAAATAGGTCAAATGATTGTCGTAGTGTGGTCAATTTACAATAAAGATCACAACACTGCTAAAGTATTGTCATAATTAGGTCAACTAAATGCTGCACCAAAATGGCAAGATTGTGGCATTAAAGGTCAATAAATGTCAAAAATCAGACCAAGATCACCTGAAGGTCATCTTATGGTCACTGTAATACTGTACTGATAGATTCACAAAGTAATTCACATTCAAGGCCACAATAAATTCTTAGAAAACAATTTTTGTACCTGTGATTATTGCACAAGTTCAGCAGAATAATCCAATCAGATTACTCCAATAAGGTCATCTGACCTAGCTTAACTCTCACATCGCTCCAGTAAGTTATACAGGACAACTGGGATTTAAGAACATCTGTGTAATGTTTCTGTTGATTCTCCCACCAGTCCATGGGTTTTTTTTTTTTATCAAAAATCATAAAAATATACTTGGTTTGTTTCACACAAAATTCTGTACATTTTATATTGCCAATCTGATTGCATATTTATTTAATTGACCGAAATTGAATGAATCAAATTACAGATGGTTGAAAGTTGGTCTGATTGGTGTGTGTGTGTGTGTGTGTGTGTGTGTGTGTGTGTTATAACTGCCCAAAAATTGTTTAAATTGAGACGGGGGAGGGGGCAATAGTATGCAGATACATAATGACCAAATGTGATATTTTTATTGACTATTCTATGTACACCAAATCTCAGGATAACCCTGTACATGATGACGAGTTTCTAACCAAAATGTTAAATATTACCATGTGTACTTAATGCAGTATATCTGTAACAATAATTACACAGAAGTAAAGTTCTGATAGTTGATATGGTAGTTGGCATCATATAAATCAGGTCATGGATGAGGAACTTCATCATTTTGTCCTTGACAATGATTTTTAAGTTAAACTTGATTAGCTTAAAGGGAGACAATTAGCAATGTCTATATAATTAACTTGGCCATTATTGACGATGAGAAAAATATGGTTTTTTTTTTAGTTGTATAGTGTTGGGTGACAGCCACATTTATTATCATCAGTGTGAGTGTCATAAGGAAGAAAGCCTGTCTTCTTTTCAAGGAAGGAAATCCTCCTACAGGTTTTTATTGTGTAACATGTGGATGGGATTGTTGATCAAGTCTTAACGTCAAAGGCTTACTCATAATTGATTTTTTTAAAACTCTTGTCAAGTTTATTTAAGAGCTTATGGGAAGGATTTTCTCTCCGTTCAGAAGATAAAGTTTTGGTAAATTTTCTGTGTTGATTCTAAAGATAGATTAAAATTTTCTATCTATTCTTATGATCAAGTGAGATTTTCTGTCCATTCTGATGATAAAGCTAGGAATTTCTGTCCATTCTAATGATAAAGTTAGGATTTTCTGTCCATTTTGATGATAATGTTCGGATTTTCTGTCCATTTTGGTGATAAAGATAGGATTTTTCTGTCCATTCTAATGATAATATGAGTTTTATTTGTCCATTTCGAACTAAATAAACATAGCACTTGGTCACTAACTGTTGTTTTTTTTAGTACATAGATCTCTTACTAATTATTTTTGAAGATAACTTAATCAAGGTGACCAACACAATAACATCATAGCTGTTGACTTAGTTTCTAGTATTAGTGTTTAATGGTTGTGAATAGATAACTATTTTTCTAACCTGGATATATGTTTGTCTATGATCTAAGGTGATTTGATGAGATAGGTCAGTGGTGTTGTGTAGCAGGAATACATGCCTACTGTGATAGGTGTCCCCTGATAAACTGACCTTAACAGTCTGATAAGGAAACAGCAAGGTCCCACTGTCACCCGGATATAAGTACAATCCTATCCTCCTACTACAGTCTTTTACAAATTCTACATTTGTCTGTAAGGAAGTTGAATGTTTTGATAAAGAATGAAAGTCTAGATTGTAATGTTTATGCTGTACTCATTCTAAAAGAAAGCACAAGGTAAGTGTGTGAATCTAACCAGACAGGGAGGACTGGTGTATCTATGGCCCAGCTATCAGTGAATCAATATTGATTCCCGGCTCACCTGTAGGAAGTAGAGGGGAAGTCAGCGGACCAGATAAGGTCTACCTGTACATATGAGATTCCTGTTATGGTGGCCAACACAGGTCATGTGATATGTCATTTCCTCATTATGTACCCACCACACAGCTCCTCTTGCCCAGGCCTGTGTGTTAAAGGCAGATGTAAGGTCATATTTGGAAGAAGTCCACACAATTTGAATAGTCTTTTATCATATATTACATAGTGTTATAGGTTACAAGTTCCAAGGTCATGGTATGGGACAGTCTCTCATTTAAATTATTATAATTTGAAAGAAGACTTATCTAAGTAACATTGTTAAACTGGTTAATCAAGAAGCTTGACTACCAGACTGATTCACATGGCAGGGAACATGACAAAGGCCGATATTCTATATGGTTTTTATGTTTGTCTTCATTGATCGTGACTAAATTATGAAATAAAAGGAGAAAGAAAAAGGAAGGAAGAGAAGCCAGAATTAATTTGACATCTTTTTCCTTTTTAAGATTTAATTGCTGAATGTGTAAGTGTCTGCTAATAAATATAAAAAGATCTCTGTATACTAAACAGTGTTTCCTTAACAACATTGCAACAGGTGGTCTCCATGCAGGTGTTCACATTTACACATCTCCGAACATTTATAAATGAAAAAGAAGGAGCAATAGCAGGGGGTGGGGGGAGAATTGGCAAAGATTTGGCATCTTGAAATGCCATTGATTTTATTGGAGCTTTGTTCAATGATCAAAGTCATTATTGGACAATGTTAAGACTATTAATTGGCAAGGTGCTATTACTTCGATATGGTTGAACGTTCAGTTTAAACTTTTTTAAAGATGTGACTGGAAGGTCAATTTTAAGTTTTTAATATATGTGTGTGTTGTAATGGTTTTGTTTTTTTCCACTTCCATGGGCGTGTTAATGTGTTGGCCATTTTCCATGAATGTTATTGTCAGCTACTGAATTGGGCTACTCACAACATGTTCTGTAGGTTTATTGTAAGGTTATTACTGATTTCATTTCCTGATCAGCAAACCAACAGCTTAATATAAATACACACAGGCCTGTCCACTGGTAATCAATAGGTTCACTGAGGGGAGAAAAAACCTGGGAAATCCTACCAGGCATTTCAATAGCTTATGTTCATTTCCTACCTGTGTCGAGGTGTATTTTATATTAGTTTCCTCTACCTGTGTTAAGGTGTATTATCTGTACCGCCTAACTACCTGTATTCCCGTAGAGATTATATTCAATACCTTGTCACACACACATACATTTAACCACATATACCTGAAAAAGAAGTTTTATTCTTATAAAAGATTTCCTATTTACATGATATAACAAAATACAAAGGTCCTGACCTGGGAAATTCATGTTCATGTGACAATTCAGGGCCGAGTTGACAAGCTGAAGAGCAGTCTACAGCATAAAGCTAGCCAGAGGGCCAGCAGGCTACACTGAGCCACCACACATACACAGAGTAGCTGTGACTTCCTGTGTATAGAGTACAGTCATTGACACAGTCTACTTCCTATCCAGATTGGCAGTGGAAGTCAAGGGGAGCACTACTACTTACTACACATAAGGTTACAGCAACTCTGGCTGTACAAACCTGCTGTTGACACACTGGACTTACAGTACAGCTACAGAATGTACAGCATTTGTTAGGCCATTACAACACAAACATCTTAAGGATTTTCTGTGTGTCAGTTCATACTACTACATGGACTGTTGGTGAGCCACTGAATTCTTGCCACTTGATATTTATACCAGATATAATTGTGATTTATTATATCTAAACTGGGATATATGATTAATAATCACGACAGTATTTGTATGAAAAAATGCAGTGGTGTTGTTACGACTGTTGGTGTACTGAATAACTGTTGTAGTGTTGTCACCATTGTGAGGACTCACCGTGTCATCACTACTGCATGTGACGTGTGTAAAAACTATATAATTGTTTGTAACAATGATATTCTTTAGCTACGATCGATCAACAGTGTTTAGTACCTGTGACCTTAGAACTTTTAAGGAAAAATATTAAATTTTTTAGTGGACCATTATATCTAAACAAGTGTTTCCCCAGAGGTAAATTTTGAAGATTGTGTGGAAAAGATTTAGGAAAAAGTCGACATGATGCATTTGGAAGGATTACGAATGGAATACGACACAACACCAGTGTTAGATTTGTCAATAAAAAAATACAGACGAGAATCACTGGATTCTTGTTCAGAACAAGGGCTAGATTTGACATCTGACTCACGACGAGATGAGGAAAACAAACCTGGAGGCAGAACATACAAGAAAAATCTTATGAAAAGATACCGTAAGTTTGATATTTACCTGTTAATCTTAGGGTATCTCTAATACTTCCCAGTATCACGTTCATGTACATATTGTTGTTGTTTGTTGAAAACAAGTTTTTATGAAGCGGTTCACTAGTTATTAACTCCTGTGATTGAATCTTTTAATAGGTTTTTTTTTTCAACATTTAAACTTTTTGGTAGAGTTATTGTCAAATTACTTGTGTAATGAACTTACATTTTTTTTCCTATTCAAATGTATCGCATGTTTTAAAACCATCCCATTTTGTCTAGAGACAAGAACGATGTTTCTTAAAACAAGCCTATAACTATTCATGATTTATTGAATTGTGATGTTGTAAATCTAATTGATAAATTTCACGCGTTGTATGATTGTTAAATGGTAAATTAGATCAATGCGGAATAGCTTTTTACCATACATTTATGTAATAAGATAACTTTTTTGAGATAAGTTATTTAATCATGTCTGCCAGGCGTGTTAAAACAAGCCACAATGACAAAGTTAATAAGTATTTTAACCTGTAAACAACTGTGTAACTGACTGAGGTATGAGAAAAAGGTGTGACAACACACATTCAGATATCTGATGCACGTTTGAAATGCAATGTGAAATAACCTGTACTTAATAGATGGGAGGAGTGTAATAGGAAATGAATAATGATTATGAAGCAGTGAATTACGTAATTAAATGAGAGTAAGGTACACCCAATGTCACACCTGTTTGTTCAGATCTTTCGTGACTTCTTTGAAAGCGTCATTTAAAACCAAACCATCAAAAAAAATGGCTAAACAATCGCTACATGACTTGCACAAACATTTGTGTTATACAACTCAGAAACAGAATACATGTGGGTCATTGGTTTCATTTTACTTTAGTACAGTGTGAAAACCTTTACATTTATAAACTTTTGTATGAGGCAGAAACATCAACATATACACATCAGGAAGTTTAGTGTTATTTCATTGATAGAAGGATATGTTTGAACTTGTTTTTCAGGCAGATTTTGTACATGACAAATTAAAATGTCTCATAGATACACCTTTGACTCCGGATTTTAAACATATTGACACAAATTTAGCATTGGTGTATCCACAATGTCTTGAAGAACTAAGCGTGCATGTCAAATTACAAAATGTTAAATACATTCATTAAAATTGCTCATGAATCATATATTATTTGAATAATCATGATGTCATGATTGAATGTAAAACAATCATTAATATTGATGAAAAAGAAACATCTTTGTAGGTAAGCCTGATAGATTTATTAATAGGAAACCAGACATTTCACCAGTATTTTCAAACATAAATTGTCTAAATTTCACATTGCCTGATATGAGTTTTTTGGGAAGCATTTAACACTCATTTTACTAAAAATCTTTCCTAGAGTATGAGTCCTCATCCAGTTATATTTAAAAATCTTTAATCAAGAGATTTTCCACAATGCCATATTTTCATTTATGAAATTGAGTTGGAAAAAAAAGGAAAAGAAAAAACAGATGTGATAAAATGAATGATGAAAATTGTCATTCATACATAACTGTAGATTATGTATGACATTTGATTTAGTAAAGGCAAGCGAGACTATTTAAAGTGGGTTGTTATCGGGAATAGAATTGCCATATGGGATGTCTTCTTGTTATCTTATCACAGGCAAATGTGTAATAATACAGATATTGAGTATAGGGTAGCAAGTTGAAGGTTGGATACGGAATCACAGATAAGATTTTATGCTGTAGTGTGCCATATTAAGTTCAATCTTACCGATTCTGTTTCCAGTATTGCAGCACTACATGTCATATCTAGTAAACTGTTGGCCTCCTAGGGAAATAGTGCTAGTAACCTGTTTACTAAATATTCAAACATTGATGTTGGTAGTTTATGGTTAGTACATCCTGTAATGGCTGGGTGAATTACATGCAGTGTTTACATTGGCTTACGTAGTAGTATAATAATTTCATTGTTTATACGGACACAAGGTCCGTGTATGTGCCAGATACAGATACTAATTACATGTGTTAGCGTAACTGCTCTGTAAATGATTTCCTTAGTGATGATGTACTGTAGTATTGATTAGCTGTTGACAAGTACACATCGATCATTTGTAGATTTTGAGGTTTAAAGGTGTATGTTGTAATGGCTTGAATTACCTCCTTTCAAAAGTCCGCTTCAGCAACAAAAACATATTGTCAATCAGTTTACTTAAACTTTTGAAATTAAAAAATTGTTAATAGCATATTTTTAGAAAGATCAATAAAGAGAATTGATATTGCAAATTGTATAAGACATATATAACAAACTGAAGTTATTCCCTTACTTTAAAATCAAATTCCAGATAGTATAATCTGTTAGATTGATCCTGAAGAAGGGTGCATAGGTATCATATAATATGTTTTGCATTTTACAATGTTCTGTTTCGGTAAAGTTGAGTATCAGATATTTTGAAAATAGAATTAGAATGATGGTTGATACCTCTATCATGGTTTCCAATAACATTAGGTTGGCATTTTCACACTGTTTGTAATTCCTTGGAAATTGCGAAATCCAAATTGATAATAGTATGAGGAAATGTTTATCAGCATTAGGACCAATATGCTTGCTGTTTTAAACTTTTATTATTAATGAGGAAGTAACTGGAAAAAATGATAGATGAAAAGGAAGGAAATTTATGCTCAGGTTTGGGACACTTAAGACGCTGTTTTGTCTTAAGACATTTGGAAACCAGACCTACTGTTATGAGACGTGGTACCACAGCTATTAAGCTGTACAACAGAGGAGACATCTCCCAGAAAACACCTGGGGACAGTGGGTCTGCACACGTTACTACAGAGCAGATGGTCCCCTGATCACACGGAAATATTACACACCTGACCTGTCACAGCTGATTCACCTATAACAATTTAAACAAATCTGAAGTTAGACTCGTTTTAAATTTCCACTTAATTTTTTTTTCTTTTAAAGTGGTTTTACCCATTTAGAATTGCAAACGGTTTTGCACATTATATACCTGGCTATACCTAAAAGTATACATAGATACATATTTAACATTTCACAGTATCAAGTTTTTATTTCACCTATCGCCTGTTTCTATCAGATAGGTATTTTGTATATTCAGGTGAGAACATTTTATCTAGGGTATGGCTATTGTGTTGTACTTCCTTGCTTTTGTCAGGGTCACAATACCGGTAGTGTATTACTGAGTCCCTGTCAACTTCCTACACTGATGGCCAAGCCACTAGTGTAAACTCCTCAGCCATGGCCATTCTACTGTTACATTAGCCAGTCAATAGCTAAGGGCAGCTGCCACCATGGAACAAAAGCTTCCAAAGCCAGCCATATTTGTCTCTTCTAACTTATACCTAAACCACCTTGCAAAACAGGAAATACAATATCGGCAAGTCTAAAAGGACTTAAAAATAGATTTGCTCCACATCAAGTATGGTGGTGGCGGAAAGCTGGAGATAATATTGATTGAACTGTGTGGAGTGATCACAGCAGATTGGCCTGTAGTATATAGGTGGACTACATGTAATATCATTACTTCAGCAACCAAATGACTGTCTGCCTCACACTAGCTCAGCTTTCATATTTGATGAACAAACCTGCAGAAATCTGTAGCTATCAGAAATGTCAACAGACTAATTGATCCATTCAAGAGTAGAAAAATGATTTTCATTTGTTATTTTCAAATTGAGATTTGCTGTAATCTTTAAACATATCTTCTGGTATGCATTTACAAGTAACTGGATCAGTTTTCTAGGTATCATGTCGTCACAACATTTCCTGTATTAGTTAATTGACTCTTGTAAAACACGGAATACAATTCTCTACAGATAAGGTTATTTTAGAATTCTGATAATGGTATCTATATTAGGTTAAGCCTTCCCCCAGATTGCTGACAATGAACTCTCTGACATTCTGTTGATCTAGGTCAGTTTAGACAGGTCGAAGGAGGTTAAACTTCCAAATATTTCACACAAGATATGAAATATGTTGTAGTTTTTTATTTTTCTGTACTTGTTTGTACTTCCTGTTCACAGCCAAATTTTTATGGCTTAGCAGAAATTAGGCGACTATGATTTTGTAGCAGACAGCCAAACAAGAAAAGATACATATCAGCTTCCGGATATTTAGATGTTGACTATTTAACTTGTGGCAAGTTTGACCCATCAAGTCAGGTGCATGCTTTATATATTGTCAAACTCACAAACTATAAAATGAAAATAGAATATATTGTGTTCCGTGTTATAATATCAGATGGTGCCATGTATAAGCTATTAATAAATGTTGTTGTGTATCTGTGATGGGAAAATCTAATCCTGTGTCTGTAATATGTTTTATAACAGCTGTTTAGCTTGCCATAATATTAGTAACTTGCACTAAATAGATTTTGTGTATATGATATTAATCTGTACCACACTTGACAAAAAAAAATCATTCACTGATTATATGTAACATTAGCACACATCTTAAAAGACTTATAATGTTTGATAATTAAAAAAAAAAGGAACTTTTTTTTTTACCCTTTACAGAAGATTAAGATACATTGCAATGTTAAGTTAGGTATGTTTTATTGTCTCCAACTTTTCCATTCAATTTGAATTTGCATTGGAGAAAAATCAATATATTAAAATTATATACACTGTGTGCTGTTACAGTATTGATAAATGTTAGGTGTATATGGTACATGGCATGTTCTGAACACTGTAGGTCAAAATTTACATATGAAAACAATTAAAATAGACTGGGGCTACATGTAGGTATCTCGGGTCAGGCCATTAATATATTGATATGTTCTTATCAGTTGTATCATTGGGTGTGCTTTGTTGTTAAATTGTTTGTGTATGGAGTTAATGTGTTTCAGAATGGGCCCAGGATGAAATATTTTTATAGACATGTTATCTTTCTGATACTATATAATGGCTAGGCGATATCTACATTAATAAGAGGCCATCATTTTTAGAGGTTGATGGTTTAGACTTTGAATAAATAGCCATTGTTTCTGTAGACAACTTCCCTATCGTAATTATCATAATCTTTTAATTAATAGGTACATTAAATTATAGAAGTCAAACTTAATGTATGTCTTGTTACCTGTTTTCAAAACCTAAAAGCTAGTATTTGATAAAATCTTATTATTAAAGGGAAAAAGAAGAGAGCAAAATTGGTAAGGTGAACCAGGAGTATTATATCAGTAACTTTGCTGTAGAACTGTGTTGTGTTGTCAAGTTGCTAATTGTGAGCTAATGGGGAACAGTTATTGTGTACAAACCAGTGATAAACATTGATGACCAGTACACTAAGGATGTATGATCAGGCATGATTAAATCTGACCAGTACACACAGGGTGTATGATCACAATTAAAGCTGACCAACACAGTGAGGGTATGGGACAGCAGTATGGGAAAACAAACTGTTCTGATTACCAAATAGAAGATGTCTGTATCTTGGCAAGTTTCACCACTAATTACAGTATAGTTTATAGGATATGGCTCTGATCAGTACTGTCAAAAGTTTCTCATAACATGTATACTCCAAAAGGGAGGAAATAGAACAGTTCTTGTACTGAATATCTGACCTACATGTAGACTTAATTAGGGCAGTGATAACATCCTATTTAGTGTATCACACTGAATGTAATATAGGTGGTGCGTATTGTTTGGTGTTCACTTTAAAACTTGAGATAATATATATTTGCTCACACTTTTTGAAAATTTTAAATATAAGTCAGGCACGAAATTGGTGCAGAAGTCTTTTTTACAAGTTTTGGTATTTTCTCGTAAGTTTTTTATTTTATGAAATTAAAGGATTTTAAATTTTGATAACCAATATGTGTTGTTTGGTCACAGAAGAGAGAAAACCATTGGCTATTGGTGATTTGACACAATGGTAGCATGGGCAGGTGAGAGTGTAGGACAGGTAGCCAGGGATGATGGATATACACAACACACTTTAATATATAGGATGGAGGCGGATACGCTACCTGGCTGGGCCTGATCTATCACTGCAGCTACATCAAGATCAGTGATCAAAGTGACAACCAGGTGTTCTGTAGCAGTGGATATAGCAGTGGACTCGGCTCTTCCATGTGGTACAAATTGCTACTACTATGATTTTAGAGCCAAACAATTTGTTGAGTCTTGAGTGCTTAACAGTACAGGTGGCAGAGCCTAAATTGGTCAGTTTGTGGTCATGAGGAGGTATCTTAAATAGTTGCTGTAGATGTAAGCTGGTCACTTAAGAGTGTAGCTTTTGCCACATCAGACAAGGTTATACTCCCTACCTTACACTGCAGACCTAATTAATTGTCTATTGCTGTCAGGTAACTGTGAACACTGGGCTGTGATTTAGCTGTACATGGACCATGCAAGGACAAGGTCATAAATTGTGTCATTGGTCAGTGTGTGGGTGGGTGACAGTTATATGGGAGAGATCTCACAGTCTTGCCAAGAATGCTAGGGGTCATTTCCTCTTTCTCTTTATCATCAGGTGCAAGTGACTACGGATTTATGAGCTTGTAGTAGGAGTTGTTTATATCAACTAGATCAATGAAGTGAGATCATTAGTCTTTATCACCAGAAGAAAATGACAGCTCCTTATAACTACATAGCAATCCCAGAGGCTGTGTTACACAACATTTGGTTTCAATTTCTTTCCTATTAATAACAAAGCCCAAATACAGTGCATTTCTATTTATTTTGTGAGCTGGTTGTGCTGGTACAAGCTAATACAATCTATGTATAGGGCATGTCAAGGTTCCTTTCCTTTATCAAAGTGACAGCATATGAGGGAAAACAATGTTGTGTATTACTTCTGTCAAACTCCAAACCATGCTTGCTTGTCGCTGGTTTGATCTCCCAGACGTTTTTATCACTGGTACAACTAGCCGATGTAAATGTCAATTTTCCTTCAAGAATTCCAATTGGGTCTTTTATGTGGCTGGAGATGTACAAAAGAGGTATTGTACCTTCCGAAAATAAACAACAAGATGGGGGCTTATTGATGTACCAAGTGTGAACATCCAAAGTGAAAGTATACCTGTACTTTTACATCTCTTCATTGTAAAGTCCACAGTGTAAAGACATTACTAGCAGCTCATAGTGGCTTCCCCAAATACGTTCTAGAGGTACCAATCCACTGTGTGTACTCCTGGTGATTATTTGGAGAGTATAAACTGTAAGGAGACAATTTAACTGTAGAGAGTACATCTTTATTGTACTGCTCAATAGCTTGCACAGAAACGTACACTCTCAGGCCTCTTCCATCATATCACAAGGATTGAACTTAGAGTAATAAGTTATTTTTCAATCCATAAAGATGTCACAAAAATAAGATACTACAATCAGGTAAAGATAGAAAATGTTATCTCTCTGTATCATTTCTGGTAATAATCAATATTCTTTTTTTTCACCGAAATAGCTGAATAAAAATGCTATGTTTCTGCAGAAATGAAAGTGAAATCGTTTCTGGTGTATGAAGTGTATAAGTATTTTAAGTTAGCTGAGTATTACACCTACTCAAGGAATCGATAGCACCAACACATGCTAACATTGATATTTCAAGTGTTCAAATTTGCAAAGTGCTGATATTGAACTTAAGAAGGTAGATAAATTGCCCCCAGCAGAGACTTCTTGAGATTCTCAGAGCTGATGAGGAACTGATATCAATTTCAAGTGCACAGATGTTCTACTGTGCAAATCTCTAATGATATTCAAAATCTCTCTGATTATATTTTGATGATTTCAGAAAAATTATCATCATACACAATCGATAATTAAGGCAAAAATTTGGGTGTAATATGCTGCTACCTATTTTTTCTTGCCAAAACCGAGGAGATTGTGCAATGGATTTCACTGTGATAAATAGCTGGGATGAGTGACCTGTCTCCTTTTGGATGTGTTTTATGATGCTGTGGAAGATCAGCGATAAAACCCCACTTGTTATCCCGGTGAGCCGCTGATCTGACCGAAAATGTATCTCTTGATAAATTAATGGTTTGCGCCAGAAAATAGAACTTGTAGTATTGGGTAATGGTTTATTACTAACCTTGTACTAGGACAGAAATGCACATGGTGTAAAAGCTACCCATACTCTTCAATACATAGAGCATTATAGCAATCATGAATTGGCAGTTGACTGCATGCTTTCCAGATTGGTTAGGAGGATATTAGGTATGGGATGCAAATTGCTCTATATGAAATAAGAATTTAAATGATGGGAAGAAAAAAATATGTCAAGTGATATTTTCTGGATGATTGAGTATTCTGCCTTAATTAACATTGTTGAACAACTATTATCTGAAAGGAATGCAGGGAGAGTACGAAAAAAAATGATATGAGAAGAAAATGTTACACGGAGATTGTTATGTAAGCCGTCTCAATACTGAAGTGAAATGGACCTGTTCTGACGTCCTAGGTTATTCTGTGTGGAGCCCTGAACAAGTATGTGTGAGAAAGTTTGACTTGTATGCTAGAAAACAGTATGCTGATAAAAAAGTGAACATAAACACATGTGAATGAGCCTATGATCAATGTTTGCTCACATGAGGAGATGGTAAGGTGCCAAAGAGTGCTATAATAGTGATGTGTTGGGAGGCCCTCCACCACGACAACAGTTCCTTGATTGTGTGTACCCTCCAGCCACTTACCATCCTAACATTGATTTGAAAACAGTATCAGATGTAATAGAAATACCTTAATGATATTTGTGGCCTGTATTTGTGTTCTTCTCCAACCTTTTTCCAGGTTAATTAAACCAATTGATATAAAATTAATATTTGGATAAGACAATATTGTTCGTACTTTGTGAAACTCATTACCCGATATACCCTTCTCATCCCTCGTTGAATTGTGTGTACATACCACCATCATAGCATGTCACTCCAATCAAGCATGCCCCTCATCATCGTAATTCTAACAAGGTGACACAGCCAGGAAGGGGAACACTCTGCTACTAATGTGTTACATACATCACTGCTTGTGTGAGCCTGTAGCTCTCACTGTGACCCAGCAGCCTGCTTGTAATTAGAAGACTGGGACTGTAGGAAGATGTTATTGAATCCTGTTCTGGTGTATAGATCTGGACATGATCTAGAGATTGACTTACAATGTACGATTAGCATGTAGTCTTGGTAATGAGGTGTGTACAAGTTGTCTATTATAACATGCATTTTTGTATCAACTGAGCTGACAGGTCATGATTCTTCCCCCAGCCCCTCATACATAACATGGACCAAACCATGGTACCAACGACAGCACCATTAAACATGGACAACACCATGGTCCCTAATGCAACACCATTACACCATTGACAACACCATGGTATCCATGACAACACCATTACACCATGGACAACACCATGATACCATTGACAGCACCATGGTCCCCAAGACAACACCATGATCCCTAAGACAACACAGTTAGACCATTGACAAAACCATGATACCATTGACAGCACCATAATACAAATGACAAAAACATTACTCTATATGTGATGTATGATATATGAAGGAAGCTTAGGGTATGTAGCTTCTGGTTAAAACAATACAAATATCGAGTAAGATGTTGCAAAAGGGTCAATGTAAGTTGACTGTATTTTTATGTTGTCTATAAGAAACAAGAAAGCCAGATATAAGTGTGTGTTGTCTATTTAGAAAAAAAATGGATGCAATATCTTCTTTCATGTCCGATAGCTTTATCTAAAGTTATAAGTTTTGCCATCTGATTTGTTTGAAAGTATTGAGTTAAGGAAATTCAATGTGTACTTGCATCTTTGATAGCAGAAGGCCTTAAAAGATGTGATCAAATTGTGAAATGTTTGTAATAGAATCTTTTAGAAGGTCTCCTTTTTAAAAATTCAAAAATTCTTTGGTTTCAAAATAAGACTTTTTAATGTATTGCTTAAAAGGGAATTGAAAAAGACTTATTAAGTAATGTTATTTGGGAAGCCTGATATCCTTTTATGGAATAATATGGCTTAGAAACTAGGCAGATGTAAGGTTATTGAAGAACAGTAGATAATAGGATTTCTGTTTTCTATAGATATCACAAATGCCATATTAATCCATTATGCAGGTTCAAAAGGAAGTGCTAGACAAAGCCTTTCATTTCTTTTATATATGGTAATTAACATGTGTCGGGTCTAGATGGAGTTTTATCACACAAGTCTCCATATATGAATCAAATTAAATTTGGGATATGAAACAGACAATGAAACAAGTAATTGAGAAAAATAGCGAATATGAAAATCGGAACTACACCAATGAGGAAGGCCTGTGTTGTGTATATGGTTGTTCTGTGTTAGAGTTGTAGGTATAATTTGTATCGGAGCGTCTGGTTATTGTCTAACTCTTCAAGACTCTTTGAAGACATTTGGGGTAAAACTTCACACCAAAACAGGTGCTCTGTCTTCAAAGCCACTGAAAGGATTTGCCTGCACAGTTTGCCTGTAATTGACATAGTGCAGACTGTTTGTGTTGTTGCAGTGCTCTGCCACCTCCCATCAGCTTTCCCAAATATACTACCTCATATGTAACATTTGGAGAATGTTTTGAAGTGAAGTAGTAAATATTGCCATTCTGTTTGAAAATAAAGGCTTGTCCTTTAATATAGGGGCCCTTCAGATATAGGTGGTTCCTGATTGTTATCAATTCTCAGGATTCCCATGGTTGGCTGTGGTTTACATCTTACAGAATAAAAGTGTCAGAACTTAGGTTTCCTCCCAAACTTTACTGGGGAAATACTGTTTGATGTTCTGTCCCCCTCATGTGCTGTGACTTCACAAAGTACAGTGTATAGATTGACTGGAATGGCTTCACTCCCATAGGGTCTTGTGTTCAGACAATATGCCTTGATCAAAAGTTAGTGGTAACCATAGTAACCCACCTTTCCTTCATTGACCTTCACTTTTGGCAGCTGTTGTCATTATGAGAAGGTGGTACAATTTTTACCTTTTGTACCAGAAATACCCCTTGGTTAACATTTGGTGGGAAGGTTAGTAGGATGATCTGTTCCTTTATGTAGTTATACTCGATTTTAATTGGAAAAATGATTACGGCTATGTTCAATGCTAGTCGTATTTAGGAATGTGTGATATTAAGTCAGTTTAATTTAATCCAGTAACAAAGTCAATGGAATGTATAAATTAGTATGTATTTACATCAGAACGGTATGCTAAATGCACCATGCTTGACCTTATCTGGAACCCAAGGACAGTTAGTGCAGCCAATTAGTCTTGAGTGACAGTATTGTCACTGCCTGAGAAAGGCATCTCAAATCAAATTCCCCTCATCCATACTAATTGCCTGGAGTTGCTGTGAAATGAGTTCATACTTATAGGTAAAATAACAGTGGTATTTGCTCACTTAGACCCTGACCAGAAAGGTGGTTAAGACCAAGAGAATCATAACAGTTCTATTTACTGTTTTGTTAACCTGCAGTGGCAAGGTGCTTGGCACTGCCCCAGGCTTGGTGAAGCATCATTGACTGCTAAACTTACACATTCTAAACATCTTTACAAATGGGCAATTATCTACTAATCTGGGCTGACTTTCACACACTGTCAGTTACACGGTATTATCAGTGTCTCGCCAGTATTACACCAGATACAGTCTGTGATACTGTCAATACAACACACATCCAGCTCACTCTTCATTTCCGCTCATCCTTCTCCTCTGTCAGATGGGATGTGTTTCCTTTCATCCTCGTTAACCATTAGTTATAAATATTACGATATTCTTTCTTCCTCAGATTTATTTCTTGTTGCTTAAGAAGTATGTATTTGTTAGTACAAACATTTATCATACAGATACTGTTGTTTGGAAACTTTTTCTTGTTTATTATATATAAACCTTATCAGTCAAAAAATTGTCTTGTTTTTCTGTTGAAACTATAAAGCAAATATTATGCTTTCCAGATTAGATAACTGAAAGGGTTCTATACTGGAAATGTGTTTTACTTTATGTTAGGTTGTGTCATGTACTGCTACTGGTAGCACAATGAAGTACAATTAAGGGTCACATGAAAACTCCGTGTTAACACAAGAAAGCTTGACCAGTAGTACTAAAAAGCTCATTTTCATACCATATTGAAGCACTGGTACCAGAAAGCTCACTCCGAGGTCTTGAAGAAGTTAACTATAGTAGCACAATAGAACTCGTGCCACGGTCACATGGAAGTTGACCTGTAGCACAAGAGAGCTCGCTTCAAGGTCACATGGAAATTTCCTGGCATGATGTAAGCAATCTCACTCTGTGTTAGAGTTCACCAATACATGAATTCACTTAAAAGAATTAAATCAGATGTCAGACTGTCACTTAAAGGAAGATGAGGAGGAAATATCAAAATGTTAACAGCTTGTAACTTGGTATTCTGTGTGGTAATATGGTAATTTTATCTTGGAAATATAGATATATCACTCTAACAATACAAAGTACCTACAATAAGTGTATTGGAACCATTGGTCAGTAATGGCTAACTACTACCATATGTTATCAAGGTCATCCTGCCATGGGGATTAATTATCACTTACTTAGGGTGGAAGCTAACAGGACTTTGGTTATATATGGTAATTTTTGTTAATGACTTGCTGTGTTATTGTGTGTGTTGGCTTGACCAACCAGGAGAGGTTGTATGGTCAACTTAAAGGTGATTTAGAGGTCACTAGTACTATTATCACTGGCCTTGGTAAGGATGAAGAATAACCATCATCATTGTTACACATTGCAGGTTATGATATTTTAGATCAGTCCCATATTGTCCTGACAGTTTCATGCTAATGAATGTGATGGATGATGGAGAAGCTGATAGTTTCCCTGGTGTGTAACTGGTGATACCTACACCCCCAATCATAATGTGGTGGCATGTAAGTGGTTCAAGGTGCCAACAAGGATAACCTTGACACAGCCACAAATTATAAGTCTCATATACACTCATCAATAACATGCAACTTTTCTTTTTTTTAAGGTTTTTTTCTTTCTGCTTAACTTGATAAAATGCCATATCATGATTCTGTGTAACAAATACTGGCAACACTAATGTTTGAATGGGTCATAGTTAACGAGCTGGAATCATCTCCATACAGAATTCAAAACAATGTGTCGTATTCATCAATAATGATGTTGGTATTGTGTTGTAAATGATGAGGATTTATTTAGGAATCTGGCCATGTTGTTGTGTTGATGTTGGAATGTGTCTGAATCTGGTAGCATTTAGTGACTGTCTACGTAATGCTAGACCATCCATGTGTGGTACTGTCTCCACTTACAGGGTTGTCCCTGATTCATTACTTCCTAGTCTCAGTATAGAGGGTCAAAACTAAGTTGGTGTGTGGACAAGACCCTCTACACTGTGTTTATTGTGTAACCTTTCATTATATTGTTAAACTGTAATTTACTGTACATTGGGATAATACTCGTAATGAATTGGGGTGAAACCACATCAAAAGATGTGACTGTCCGATGATTTTTAGTTATGTCGAGATGGTGAGGTACATGTTTATATCATTTTACCAACAACTTTTCTGTGAGAGCAAACGTCTAAGTCAGAATGTATCCTGTAATAAAGGTTAGAGAACACTCTGTAAATACCTAGTTGGTTTGGAATATTTTTAATTCCATTAATCTGTGGAGGAGGTTATAAGGAAGTATCAGGGTAATGTACAAAGCTTATGTTGAAGTGGTTTGGTGGGGAGGGAGTTGTTTTAATGGATAAACACTAGCATCTGTTTACCTCAAGGGCCCTGCTGACATCAAGGCCTGCTATCACAGTCACACATCACAACCATGCTTTAAGTCAATATTTGCTGTTTTCAAAACAAGAAATTGGTTATGTAATAACACTCCAAAGGTTAACTTATTTAATATACTGATTTATCTCTTCCTGATGTTGTGCTAAAAAGAACACGTCTGTGATGACTAAGGTTGATTGCATTTATTAAGGGATTGTACACACTGGAGAATAGTTCCTTTCAATACTAGTTCAGAATTGGACACAGTAGAGCCAGATAATGAATTATACTGCATCATAAGCTGTTTTGTACTTTTCTAAGACTTGTCAGTAATGCTAGGGACATATATATTTACGGAACTTTACTGCATCATCAGCTGTTTTGTACTTTTCTAAGACTTGTCAGTAATGCTAGGGACATATATATTTACGGAACTCTTTTTCTAAGACTTGTCAGTAATGCTAGGGACATATATATTTACGGAACTCTTTTTCTAAGACTTGTCAGTAATGCTAGGGACATATATATTTACGGAACTTAACGAAAACTCTAGATCTCCTGTATATATCACTATTAATTTATTTAGATTTTAATGGCTTAATATTGACTGTTATAATGAATAGATAGTATGAACATGTATAATTGATATAATGTTGTCATGGTGTTATTAGTCAGCCTGATATATCGGAAAGGAAATTAATTTTACACTATAGTAACTACAAGGGTATGATCACCTTTGATTGAACTATCAGTAGATAGTAAATACCTTCAAATCTAGGTGTGACAAGGTGGTTACAGTAGAGAGAAACTTTGTCCAAATACATGTATCAGAAACTCGGAAACAGAAGCATTACTTTAGATATGAAATTAAATTCTTCAAATTAACCAGATGAAATAAACATATTTTATGTGATGTAACCACAACTAGTTGATCCTCAGATCAACAACAATTTTTTTCTTTTTAAAAAATGAAAGGGATATTTATTCTGGATAAATGTAAAATTCTTAACATCAGCATAGAAAAATTGAAGACCTACTTAAAGGATTTTTAAAACCTGTTCCTGGCGCAAAGTATTTTTAGAAATGTCATTGTGAAATAATTGTCCTTGTTGTGTATAGTTATAATATTTATTTAATCGAGTCAACAAGTGAATCTTGGTACTCGTAGTGGTATATACCAGTCAATGTCAGTCACCGACACACATTCTTATTTACAAAGAATTCTATTTTATAAAGTCTACTTGATCCTGTAATGTAATATAGGTTAGTCCCAATTTTGGATTTTGTCCAACACATCCGCATTGAAGGTGACCCTTGGGTTATCATGTGTGGCCCTGTTGACAGCGCTTTACACTTCACTGTTGTACATTCACCCCAAATGTTTTATCTATATGGGGAAACTGATTCATTAAAACGTTATCAGTTTATAGGTTTTCATAAACACATTTAGTTATATAGATTAAAAGAAAAATATCACTTTTTACCTTTTCATCTTGATTTTTATGACAAAGAGTCAAGATTTCAGTTGAGAACCACCAGTATCATATTTTCAGACCGGCATAACTTGCATATGATGCATTGGTATTGTTTTCATTGTTTAGTTGAGACATTTATGATTCACATATAAATTTTTCATTAATTTTCAGCTGAAACTATTGCCCAAAATTTTAATTTTTAATGGGATAATTAAAAATATGGTTTGTTCTTTCAGTGGATGCTTGTGAGCAGCAGAGCAAACATGGCAGACAAGCAGCTGCAGAGGCACTTCTTAGTATGGACTCTCCCAGTACCAACTCAGAGAGTAAAACATTTCTCCAAGGAATTTTACAGCAAAATCCAAACACAGGTACATATTGTATACTTAATTATTAGCTTGAACATATGTACTTGTACATGTGACAAATGAAGAATATTATCTGCAAACATTATATCATTTATTGATAACATCACTCACTCACTTGATTGTGACAAGTTTAGTTACTGATGATGAAAAGATTTTCTTGTTTAGATAAGGAGATGCACTTATTTTTGGGATACATACATTTAGAAGATTTACATCCCTACCTTGTTCTGCCAACATTTTTGTGGGTTCTAATATACTGTGTTTTCTGATGCATCGTAATAACATTCTCATAATTCTGGTACCCAGGATTAGTCTACATTGTATTGGGGCCTTTCCAACATGATTACTTTGAAACATGTTTTGGAGGTTTCTATAGTAACATGCTGATATTGTAGCCGCTAAATGTCTTATGACATGCGGTTGGATGAGCCTGTCATCTGGCCGCTGATATTTACAATAATGATGAGATATTGACAGTAGATCATAGTGTCCATTCCTGTTATGTTATATATATTAACTCTATATCAGCTTACATGCATGTGTTCACGACACTTTTTGATGTATATCTCAGACCAGTTGGAACAGCTTAAGTGAAAAAATGGAACTTTTACAAACATGATACATGTTTTTCATGTTTCTCTTTTTTCATATACACACTTGAAAGATATAAATACATTAAGCTGAGAATTGAAGGAACTTGATATAATTCTGTATGTAACAGATGAAAGGATATAAGAATACAAAAAAAATATAAAAGGTGCAGAGTTTTAGATTTACATGTGATAATTTTTTATACAATCAGACCAATTGTGATTAGGCAAAATTTAAAAATAGTACAAGTTTATCACGGTTGGTCAAAAGGTTGATATATACTTTAAGCTTGGCCAAGATCTCTAATTGCATGGCAACCAAGATGTGTGTACTTATAGGTAACAGGCCACCAAATAAAACCAAATGGGAAGTTAAGTGTTTAGCATGGCTGGTGAGGGAATTAGAATAAAAAGGAGATTCTGATAAAATAAATGGTGTCTGCTTTGTTCCATTTAACGGCAATGGTGGGATTATCAGACAGAAATGTCGGAGGTAACAAAGCGTTACCAGTATTTAATCGGCACTACCTACGGGGTTTACCTTACACACCTTATCAACCATGCAGGCTTATTGGGGTAGCGATAACACTGCTTTTCCACATGACTGCTTCTCACGAAACACGGAAATACACTAGTACAAAAGATTCCTCATGTGATCGTATAGAAGAAGTGTGTCACGCATGCTATTGTGTAATTTTATTTCTGATCTTGTTGGAGTGAAGAAATTCATTATCTGATCAAATCCACCAAGATCTGTTCCTCAAGATTACTGTTTTTTCTGACCCCAATTTTTCAATTGCATTTAAAAGCAGAGATAGCAAGTCTAATACAGTTTCCTGGTTGTTAGTTCTTATCAGCTCTATAGATTTAACACGTTCTTTTTTGGGGATGTTTTTTATCAAGGAACTGCTTCCTTACACGATAAGATACTCTCTCCCAGAAGTTAAAATGTTTCTACATTTATCAGCTTGACTAGCAGATAAAGTATCGGTACCTAGGAGATGTAACAAACCACATGGACTTGTTTGACATTTGTGTTAGGATCAGAAGAGACCACAGTAATCCAAGTACATGTGGTTGTGCTTCTGCTCCAGAATAAGTCTGTAATAAAACAACTCCATTTTCTTATATTGGTTGTAAAAACACTTGCTTCATTTTAATTCTTAGCCAAAATTTTATTACATTAATTCAGAAATAAGGCATTTGATTTAGCTTAACCTCACAAACAGAAACTTGTGTGACGATTCATAGCCCTGAAAAGAATGTAGCTAATCAATTATATTTAAATTAACGCTTTAAATTGAATGATATTTCAATATGATTAAGCATGAGGTAGGTACACCTTGAGTGACCCTATGATTCGATGACATCATCTTTTTATGACCTTGGTTAGTATGACCTTGGCTGTTAATCAAAGAATGAGAGAATGACTCCAAACAACAAATGTAGAAACAAATATAGCAATTCCAGAGGACGATTATCAGTTCTGTTTTGTTCTGTTCAAAGAGATCTGAACACAGGGTGCTAGAACAATAATGTTGATGGTTGAACACAGGGTGCTAGAACATTTATGTTGATGGTTGAACACAGGGTGCTAGAACATTTATGTTGATGGTTGAACACAGGGTGCTAGAACATTTATGTTGATGGTTGAACACAGGGTGCTAGAACATTTAACATTGCAATATATTTATTCATGTGTATACTTGTATCTGAAAATTTCAACAACAAAAAATGATAATGTTACAATGGAAAAAAGAACATTTTGGAGCCTGTTAAAAGAACTGTATTGTTTTGAAATCAATAGACGATAGCAATAGAAACAAATTTTATCTGTAAGGAATCAGGATATGTTTTAGGTTTGAATTTTTTTAGATTGCTTGTCCAAAACAAATCTATAGTATGTGTCTTTTTAATCATAACACAGAATTACTCATGTATGTCTCTTTTTAATCATAACACAGAATTACTCAATAGGGCAATGGATAAAAGTTAGTATTTATTTTTGCAGCACTGCCACCAAGTCCAGCAGACACAGACAGTGGTACTGATAGTGGCATCTCAGAACCAGAAAGTAGTAATCTGGAGGACAAGGCAAGAATTCTGGGTTTGACAGATGCTTACACATCAGGTAAGTCTTTCACTTGATACACAATTGTGTAAATACCTGGTAAATATTAAGGAATACATTTATGTACATGATTTTAGTGGTAATGTTCCCGTTCTTTGTTATTTGTCTCCTTACTGAGGACTATCGAATGCCATCAGGAACCCTCAGTTTGGATCCCTACTGCCGCCATAGATCCCATCTCCTTGTAGGAATATTGAGCCACTAAATCCTCAGCTGTTAAAGAGAGAAATCAGCTGTCACATGCTATAATCTCACATTAATGGCAGTAAGCTTGTATTTTGGGAAAGCTTTATCCCTTGAGTGCATGCGTACTGTGAAGTTATAAATCTGAAAGTTCCATTAACATTCACTACACCACAACTTATTGTTATAACATTGTATGCTATGTATTATTTCTCCTAATAGTGCTCAGGTACTAGGATATCATTGATATGATATTTGCTAAGTTTGGAAGAATAACCTTTTGATTCCATTTTATAAGTTTGTTATTGATTTCTATGACAGTATTTAACTTGAAAAGTAGTCATTGATTAACATTCTTAAAATGACAAAAGATTTCAGAATATATTTTCAATATTGATTCCCAAATATAGTAGAAAGGGTATTCATGAGAGAAATACAGAAGTATTGACTCTGATACACTTACACAACCTTGAGAGACAACTACCTAGCACTATGTGTGGCGGTTAGTATTGTTATTCTATATAATGCATGGAAGAATGATTTGCAGTTTTACAGTAAAGGTGAACAGAATATTCCTACGTCTTTGAGCTGGTTACAAAGCTCTTTAACTATTGTGGTTATAGCTGGGAGTTGACTCCATACACCTTAGCTCTGTATTGTTATGTATCAACTGTCATAGCATTGTCTTTGTAATTTCAAGTGTATACCACTAATCATTTTTAAAATTCCATGAATTAAATGACATGGAAAACCTTAATTTATCTTCTTACGAAGATCTGTGTTTCATGACGTGATCCGATCTGTTTTAAGTCAAGTCTTTCAATATATAGACTAGAGAGGTGAGTTCTGAGACCAGCAATGACATCATGAGTACACTGCACTGCTTTGATATGTTGGGAGATTTTGTTGTTTAATGTAAACTGTGGTGTATATGGAACTTAATCACAATTTTATTGGGATCATCTTTTAGATTTCTAGTCAGATTTTGTAGTCATTATGTCCTACAGTTTCTTTGTCCCATGTACAGTATTCTATTATCAACCAAAGTACTTTACATGAGGTTACATGACCTTTGTACATTTTATCAGGCATTGTTTGTGACAATAGCAGAATTTTAACGTGATGATTAGATATAGACTGGTAATATTAGATAAGGACCAGACTATTATTTCCCTAGGTCCTTAAAATTCATCCTGTTAAATACATTCCTGGTGTATTGAGTGTAAATATATGAGTTAGAGGTGAATAAACTTAATATTCCAATGGATACAAACAGTGATAAGGTCTGTAAACTAGCATGTCAGTCACAGACTTCTCTCAACAGACAGTTCCTTAGAAAAATGTCAACTTTTACAGATAAGGATAGCCCTGTGATTGCTTGTTTCCATTATATTTTTAAGTGCAGTTTAGTGCACATACAGAAAATACAACACAATCCTTGAATATCTCTTGCAAGTTATTAAATATATGTTGTCCTTTTTTCCAGCGTTTTTAGGGAACATTCCCAGGTCATCTCCAGGGCCGTTCATCCCTCCCTATTGTCAACAGGGGCCACCAGCTCAGTCCATCCAACCCCCTCCAGCTCATCAACCACTCCCAGCACACTTCAACACAGCCACACATGTGGCCATGAGACCAGGTAAATATAAACTACCAGGGGCAGATAACTCCAAATAATCAAGCAGCCCCATGTTTATGAATGTTGTAGATGAGTGTTAGGAATGTAAAAATCAATACGTGACTAGTTGCCATCATAAAAGGAATTCTTTTCGGACATTGATTAAGTGTTGTGAAATCCTCATTTGCTATGGGTAGGGAAGGAAAGATTAAAACAACTAGAACACATGAAGCAGCATAAAACTGTTTATAATAACATTACTAGGTCATTTTCATTGTGACATACATGGTAGCATGAGGTCCGAACATTCCACTGAATATTTGATACAGGTCAATGTTCTAAATTATGGAAATCAGTTGGTATAGAACAGGAATGACCTCCCTGACCAGGCCCAAGTGTTTACCTTGTTGTTCTTCTCAATTCTACTCCCCTGAGAGTCTGATATAGACACCAACAGCCACTGCTGAATGTCCCCCTACATCTCCATGTGATTTATATGAGGTAATTTCTGAAGATTGTGGATCTTTTGGGAGCATGAAACTGCCTAGGTCTAGACGATCAAATATGATTATTAGTTGGCACTTTCTCTTTACCTCCTGTAAAATGGTGAATATCTTTTATGAATCTTCCATCTATCACTTCCCATTAGCTTAGCCATGGGCTTTCAGGTCCAGTTAAAATGATTTTCATGCGATGTACTCCTTAATCAAGGGTATATATAGTGAGTGAATAGTTACAGGCTGTGGTCTTATTGACAGGTCTCATGTCCCTATGGCAGCATTTCAAAGACATTATCTCATTCTTTTTTCTTTAAATGATAGGTTATGATCCAAAATTGGCTTAAATGGTGTTTTTTCATGACTAGATAGACTTAAGTTTGGACTCTGGAGGTGTAAAAAAGTCTTTTCTGGCCTGACTTGGACACTTGAAAGAGTACCCAGAAGTCTCGTATCACCATGTTTAGATTGCATTAGCGGTGGCTAGTGTGCAAATCATCTGTTATCAGGACAATAATTGCTGGGCGTCCAATCTCTCGAGATATTAACTCAACATTACTCTTTCCTATTTGCTTTTGGCTGTATATTTTTCATAATGTCACCAATACCAATCTTAAAATCTTCCCTAAATATTTGTCCACATCTGCCAAAGCTGGTACGTATACATTCCGATGTTTCACTAGGAAATACAATTGTAGTGGGTAATGATATTTCAGTAAGAAATAAAGGCTGCTTGCACTGACAATGGTTTGAAGTATTATTGTGTATATTCTTTTTTGAACTGTATTCCCTGCTGAGCTTGTGCTTCCCCACATTTTGACTATTGTCCAACAGTAGGCATGCATGCTTGATATTTTTATCAATAATCTCCATGTTTGAAACAGACCAGATCTTGCTGGGCTGACACTGCCTCGTATTCCTCATATTTCGAAGCTTTTTTTGACATATATATATCATTGGTTTTAGAAACATTTTAAATATGTAACTTGTGTTAGAAACATTTCAAATGTGTAACTTTTATTGATAAATACATACATTTCAAGGTTGAGTTCACCTGTAAGTCTGGATTTAAACAGATAGGACATTTTCATTGAAAAATTTAATAATTTATGAAAACTTCAGATAGGTACTTTTTCTTTTGATTTTAATCAAGTAATTATATTTACCTACCGAGGTCAGCAGTTTGATATACCAGAATGTTTTTGATAACAAACTGTTTACAAGAAGGAATATACTTCTTTAAAAATATGTTTATCTTGACAGGCTGGTAGATTGGGTTATCAAAACATAGAACAAGGTGTTGAGTTGCATAGTGTAGAATATATATCAAAATATTTGCTATGAAATAATTTTTTGCTAAAGTAACCGGTAAATTGTGCAAAATGAAATGAAAATATGATATAACTTGTAACTGTGTAGTTTTGTGTGTACAAAGTTAGATATGTAGGATGTTATTTACAAAGTGTTTTTATCCTGAAGGAGGAAATGTTTGTTGGGTGGTCACATGTTCTTGTCAGATTTAGGGATGTCAGGTTTATGTGTGTTTGACCAGAAGTCGGTGTATATTCTGAACCCTATTCAGGTCAAGAGGTCTTGGATAAGATAGGACCCTGTGACTAAAAGGATATCTTTCTTTAACAGCACTGTAATCTATGGGGCCACTTGAGGTTAGGTTAGCCTGGCAACATGTCCCTCTAACTGGTCAGTTTGTACAAATTACAAACCCTGGCACCCACTGAAACAATACAAAAGTCATAGTACAGAAAACAATCGATGTGTGGCCAAATTTATTTATAAAAAGAACTTGAGTTGAGTTACTTAACCTACATGTACAATTACAAGTGTGTTAGATTACAAGTGTTATAGTAGCGTCAAAGAGCACAGAAGCCCAAGTGGACTTTGTAGTTTAAATTTGTGACAAGTATATCTATGTGTTGGATGTGTCATAGTGCATCATCAGAAGTTGTTCATCTCATAAATAGTAAATACAATATTTTCCCTGTCACATGAACCTTTGAGATTTCAAACTTAAGTTTTTATATCAAGACCTGTTATTGCAGGCGGATATATGCACTTTAATTTAGATTGATGCAAGTAAGATATGCATGTTGGGGGATGTCAGTGCTGGACTGTTGTACCACTCTTCACTTCGGTCAAGGCTAGTAATGCAGACACAGAGTCGCCAACAATGAAACCCACAGGCCATGATTGTCTTCACATCCTTTCTAACTTCCTTGTTTCCTGTTATAAACTATGTCAATAGCTTACGGAAGACATTTTTGTCCTCTTGCCATGATGATGAAAGTGTTTCTGTGAAAGTGCGGAAATATACAAATCTTGGCTGAACAATGTCAACACCCAATTAATCCCTTTGTTTTTGTTAATCTCACTAATAATGTATGTTGTATAGTTTGTAAAATCTGATTTCTGAATATCTGTTTTATATGGTGCTTGTGACAGATTACCTTTCCATTAGAGTTACTGAATGATGTGAGGATTGGAGACTGACAAAGGTGTTTGGTTTGTTTCAGATCATGTGTACCCATCCAGTCCAATGTTATCCTCCCCCATCAGTCTACATCCCTCCCTCGACTCTGGCAGTCTGTCGCCAACAACCCCACCATCATCGCCTATCCGACACAAGAGTAGAAAAGGTCAGTATCTCCCTTACATACCTTTAACCTGTCTGTCAAGCCCCACCTTCTTCCGTTTATACCGCAATGCAGATTGATGATGATTTTTGTCGTTTGATGAGCTTAAGGATAGTAAGACAGAGGTCCTAGGTTCAAAACCTAGCAGAGCCATTGAAATCAATAATGGTTTCTGTTACACTTTTCTAGGGCTATATATAGCAATATAGGGATAATTTATGAGTTCCTTGGAGACTCCTCATAACTTTGGTCGAGAGGCAACAAATCTAACAAAACATCTGTCATTTTTCAACTTCAATTTGTTCATGTCAGAACAGTGATGATCATTTTATTTTTTTATCAGCTTATCAAGGTAGAAATTGCCCAGTGCACTCTAAGTTTATCACTGAATCCAGATTAAAACCCAACATATACTCTGACCCATTTCCGTCAGGATGTATATACAGCCAATGAAAAATAGGCTATTTCTGTATTTAAATGAATTTGTTTCCTGTTGAGACTCTTGAGATTTTAGGCTGCAGATTTACTAGTGAGAAATGTAACTATAAAATCTGTTCTTGACGCCCTCCCTGTCAACAGTTCCCATACCAGTGGTATATCATTCCTCTTTTCATATCTAACATAGTCAACTTTTATTTGAAATCTCATTCCACCAAAATCATAACACTGTGATAGTAAACATTTGTTCTTTTAAATCACAATACCATGATCCACCAGCAACAGTGTTCACAAAAAAAATGAGACATTTTGTTGGTAAAAGTGTTTACATTGAACTTCTGACATTTAAATCATCTCCGACTTTTCTGGAATTATTTAAATGTATTAAGATTAAATTCAAATGGGCCGTGATAAGATTGGTGGCGATAGTTTAATCACATGACCTGTGGTAACATCTTCTTGTTTATCTCTGTGGACCTGTATACAAATGCTTAAGGCAAATTCTCCTGTTTTCTGATTATGGACACAATCAAAAATATATGATAGTTTTGCATAGATCGAGAAAATTAGATAACTGGTAGAAAAGCTCAGTTAATTACATAAGATAATAAAAAAGTAAAATTAGGATTCAATGTTTCACCAGTAATAACTTGACTCCTACATGATGCAGTACTTCAATTTACATCCAAATGACTAGCAGCGAGAAAATAAACACATGCCAATCGATGCAGTGTAGAAGCTAAATATACAGGTCGTACATCAGTACAGAGAGTAATGGCAGATCATCAGCAACTTTACGAGTGTTTGAATACTAGTAACATGACAATAATAGCATTAAGTCTCTTATCACCACTGTTACCTTGCTACCCAGGCATCGTAAATCTCACAGATTCACTTTGTTTGATAAGCAAGTATTGAACCAACATTTTAATGTCGTCTATCTTAAGTTGACTGATGGTTATATATCCGTGATTTCTGTCAGTATTGTTTTGAGGGTTAATCACACCGAACCATATTTCAGCTGTGTATTACTAATTAAGTAGCTTTTATCTATGATCAGGAGTCAGGACTGCATTCCTATCATTTAATGGATTAAAACCACTTAAATGTTGACTTGAAATGATGAGACTTACACAAAACCTTTGCCACTCCCTTTAAAATCTTGTACATGTAAAATTGCTGCAGAAAAGCAGAGAGGTTGACACAAAGATTTGAGGACAGCAATAAAATGTGTGATTGTGAGAGATGGATATGTTATCTGAGAGGGTTTCCACTTCATATCCAAGTACCAAAAAAACTCACTGCCTCTACTATAAAGCATTATTTGCTAGTTTTTTCCTCACTTCCAATCTCCAACTATCATTATCTTCAGCTGAAATAGCTTTACGACTGTGTACTCTGTTGAGATACAGTTTTTTGGCTACAATATTCCTCGTAAATTCTCACTGTCCTTTTTCATGGAAGTTGGTTTTCCTTGTTTTGTGGGACATTTGTTGCACATAACATGCCTTTGAAGAGGGTATTAGTAGTAGTGGTTATCTTGTGATTGGTTACTACCAAGTGATACGTTCCATCGAGTTCCTGCTGTCAAAAGCAGAGACAATTGACAACAACTGCTGCCCTCTCTTTGACAAACACAAACACACGGCAAAAAACAAAGGGTTGAATGTGTGAGGGGAAAGACGCCTTGACCTTTTCAGAGGTCAAACTTAAGATGAAAAACTAGCAATGGTCCTCAGCCTGTTTGATATAAATAATCTAAATTGGTTCTACTTCTCATGATGAAAGCGATTTTATGTGTAATTCCCTGTTAGTGTCATGTCTTATCATTTGTACTACAGAGAGAAATACAACATTACTCTATGCCAGACAAAACACAATAGAGGCTTAATTTGTACAATTTCCCTTTATACAACACACAATATTGCACATTTTCATGCGGAACACACACTAGATGTATGATAGAGTGATGAGAATACTTTCACATTAGAGGTGACGAGACATGTAATAAAGGACCTTGGCAGGGAATCAAAGCTGACATGGAAACCCAGTCCTCATGTTTTGAGGAATCAATCATTACAGTTATGACACATCACTTGATTTTTCACGTCTTGTCACACCAACACACGAAAGGTCACACCCTGCCCTACTTCTCTGATTGCACTTGTAGAAGGGTTGGCCAGCTATTCACACTGTCATGGGATACTCATTTTCTTTTAAAAGCAGCTATTACATTTTTAGGGTTTGGTTTTGTTTTAACTACAGTTTTTTTTTACTTTCATTGCTTTGCCACTTGCAAACTACAAAAAACCTTTGGAATGTTCAATGATAAATTTTTGTTTTTTTTTTTTTTTAAATTATTTTTTTCTTTTATTGTTTTTGCAGGTCGCAAACCAAAAAATCCCTTGGAATGTCCTATAAATCAGCCTAAACGAAAAAGAGAAAGTAAGTATCATGTAACATTTCCTGCTAGCCCATTTAAACAACCCTTAGTGTAGGCATTCCTGATTCTGATCGTCCTTGTTCTAAAGGATCGTCAAAGTCCCCCAAAAATTGTCTCTAATAGAAACTTGGCCACAACTACAATGAAGCCTCAGAATAATTTTGTAATTTAATGGAAGACTAAAGCACGCACAGAATCACAGACAGTTGTTTGTCATAGGAGCTGCTAACAATATTAATAAAATGGCAACATGAGCACGGGTATTTTCTGCTACCTGTAATACATACTGGGCTGCCATTGGGAGGCAGCTCAGGCTCCAGGAACATCCAATTGTCTACAAATATGACCCTCAGGTTTCTCATCAAAGACATTTTTCGTATGAAATTTCTCCTTTGTGAGCATCCGAAATTGTGTGTGTGGCGTTTTAATAAGACTTGTTAATATTGGGCAGACACAACTTTTGAAAATTTCCTTTTCGCTTGCAATTGTGCTTTGTAGCGGTTGCCAACTTGATGTGATGGATGTAATTGTGTCAATAGGCTTGAGTGAGGTGGGCATTGTTTGGATATAATTCTTTATTTGACAAGAGCTTACAAATGTCTTAATAAGTCCTTTATCCACTAATTACAGGTGGCTGACTTCATCTGTAACACATGATTCTGCTTATCACAACCAGGCATCTCTTTGATAATGTTGTCCCTGAAGTTTTTGTGAAGACTCTTGAATACACAGTAGTCTTTTTTTTCTCTCAACTGTTTCCCATTAATTTTATAGTGTATGAGATTAGACCAGTGTCTAGGCACGCTGATACATACCATGCTCTCTTTTGTGTACAATTATCACTTTCCAATCAAACCCCATTACGATCCAGATGTGATTTAACTTGCGCGCATCATTATTTTTGTATTTACACAAGACATGCAAAGGCGTACAAAAAACAATCCAAAATTAAAGCCAGTTATGTCGTCTGACTGCACCGTCTGAACTAGCTAGCTGATCACTGGCACCCCTTGTGTTTAAAGAGTGCCTTTTGACAGATTTTGGCACAAACTGTTTGTAGCACCTGTTGTCCATTAGCTTTATCTTATAAAGGAACTTGTAAAGAGGTTTCTAATATGGAGAAATGAGAATGTGCGTCCCTGGCTGTTTGACAATAAAGTTTACATTGTTTTTTGTTGTTTTTTTTCCCCACCCCATTTCAAATGATATATTTGTATGTGTATAGTCAGCTGGTATAATGTTGATTGAAGTTTTATAACAGACTCAAACAGATTTGTTTGCTGAAGATATGTTACTATTTGAATTTAATCTTTTTTGGTAACAGGTGTAGAAGTAATTATAAAATAATTAGAAATAGTCTATCTTTTTACCTGGCTTCATTACACATGAGAGTGTAGGACTGTGATGAGTTAAACAAGAATCAGCATGCGATGGCACTTTGGATGTTACATTGATATTCAGGGTCATTGACTTAAGCAATGTGTTGATAAATTAACAAATGTTGTCTTATTGAAAAAAATTTAACTCTCTTTCCTTAAATGCTTGTTTTTCTATAACAGATTGATGTTTTGTTATGTCATTTTCTCATTGTCCTTGAAAGACTCGAATAATATGACACAATTTTCTTTTTTTTTACAGGTAGTACAACATACTTGTGGGAATTCCTTTTACAACTGCTTCAAAACAGAGAGACTTGCCCAAGATATATTAAATGGGCCGACCGTGAAAGAGGAATCTTCAAGCTGGTCGACTCAAAGGCTGTGTCTAAGCTTTGGGGATTACACAAAAACAAGCCAGATATGAATTACGAAACAATGGGAAGAGCATTGAGGTAGGACGCACTTGCTTTTATTTATTTGTTGACTTGGACAGAGTTGTCATGTTAGATTATTATACAAGATTCCTAGTATGTCAAACTACAGCCAAGTACAAACCACAGCTGAGTGCTTAAGTGCATCCCTCTGATAATTGCCACTTTTGTAGATATAGACTTGTAGAGGAGAGATTTTGTCATGATGCAGGCCTTCTGTGATGTGTGGTGCATGCTGCATGCTTAATTTATTTAGATCTTTCTGTACTTGACATTAATAAAAGTTACCTCGATTAGATGATTTTGTGTCGTTAATGTATGGCAATGGTGATCACCATGCTTGTGTGTTTCTTGTGTCCTATCTTGTTCTTCATGTGTGGTATAATTAGACAAATCGTTGATGTTGTAATTAACGTTAATGTACCACACACCCTCACAGCTACTGTGGGCAAAAATACCCTCTTTAATTTATCTTTTATCTATCATGCTAAATTTTAGATGGCTTACATGTTTTACCTGTCCTGTCTGTGATAGTTTTACCTGTAATTTACACTCCCCTGTACCATACACTTACCTGTAACATACCCTTACCTGTAATTAACACTCCCCTGTAACATACACTTACCTGTAATTAACACTCCCCTGTAACATACACTTACCTGTATCATACATTTACCTGTAACATCCACTCACCTGTAAAATATACCTAAATGTAACATACATGTACCTCTAACTTACCTGTAACATACACTCATCTGTAACAAACATATACCTGTAACTTGATGTTTCTAAGTTGTTCTAAGCCTGTGTTATTGGTATGTGTATTTTTATATATGTATGACAATAGATAATTTCATTATAGACTGTTGTAGTGACATATAGTGGTTCTCAGTTTAATATATAATAACAATGTTGTATATAATCGACATATTATTTGAAGCCACTATCACTGTACGATGTGCAAATGTGTCTGGTGGATGTTTATTGATTCATATATTATGCACATAGAAATTCACAATTACACCAGGTTGTGAAAGGTGTGTTCTAACAATATGATTTAATAGTATTGTTATTCATTTCACATGGATTAAAACTGAGTTTTCTTGTACTCTTAAAATATTTCACATTTGTGATAATTTGTACATGTCACCAGGTATAAGAAAACGTATAGAAATGAAGTGTTTGTGATCTAGGATAATACTATTTACAGATACTACCATACATTAATCATGTATTCAGAACCTGTAATGTATTGTTTTATTTTAGGTATTATTATGCGAGAGGAATATTAAACAAGGTTGATGGGCAGCGGCTCGTGTACCAGTTTGCTGAAGTGCCGAAGTCTATTATAGAGATTGACTGTGGGAATGCCTGAGAGCCAAGACAGTACAACTGAATCTGCTCACAAACCGGATAGGGCTACAGGGCCAGCAATGGTCCTTAATCCCTGCCCCTCCTCTGCAATCACTTCGTGCCATAGCTCAGCTATAGACTCAATTATAACTCCCAGGAGTTGAGAAACACTGTCTTTTCGTGACAAGATTCCAGGTTATTTGAACCAGAATCTGAAAAGATTTCATACTTGTTTATTATGAAACTGAAAATGGCAAGGAAATTCATCTTGGACAGTTTGATAATTGCAGTTGTGTTTTCTTGGACCATCGTACAGTTTAGACTCAAGTGATTGTCTGGATTGATCAGCCATGATCAGTGTACTGGTGATACAAAGTGGCAGGACAGACTAAGAGAAATGGAACAAGACTAGGAAGGAATTCCATATTCATCAGTCAGTCGACTTAAAAAAAGATTCAGGGATGTTTGAATATAATGAATGTGTTCGAGTGGAAGTGTCTTGTGTGGGAAGTTTGTTTTTTGAGGAATGAATGAAAAACATATTGTTATGACTGAATGTTGTTGAAGAATGTTACAGATTTAAAAAAAAAAAAAATAATTGATTCAATATCATAATAATATTATTTGAGTGAAAGTTTTGTTTGTTTGTTTGTTTGTTTTTTTTTTTTTTTTTTTTTTTTTTAGAAAACATTAGATTTTTTTAATTGCATTGGGCTGGTGTGATTATTCCTTACATATAGGACCACTCCATAGACTTTGTCAAAACTACAATCATTCAACCCAGCAACCAGAAGTTGCGTCATGCAGACACAGACGTGCGTTGACAAGTATCAACATGACTAAGAGGACAACAGGAACTGCCTCATGCATGGTATAATGTTTTAGTGCTGAATTAGAAGAGGATACATTCCTTAAGCACACAAGTGCTGCTGATTTAAAACTAGACTCAAGTTTTCTTCATTTGATCATTCTTTGTTGATAAAGGGACAGTTTTATAACTGTCCATTTTAGTAGGGTGTGGCATGTCATAGTGCTTAGTTATCGGAACCAGTAAGATAAAACAACTTGAAAAAACAAGTAAATGTTCAGAATATCTGTTAAAGGTTTATATTCAGATCCTGTGTTCCTCATGCCATTATAAAATGATCGATAAAAACATGTTGTCAAAACAAAATCTTTGTTTGAATTGATAGATGGGTCTAACTTAGGGGAGGTCAGTTTACTTGAAACAAATGCTGGGAGAGTGTGCTTGAAGCCGAATTTGTTCCATTATAACTTTTTACCCAATTTAAACATTCCTGTTTCATACATAGCTTACCTGACATTGACCCACATAAAGTGTTCAAATAGCTGTTTTCACCTGTAGTCACGTGTTTATGACAGGTGGTGAGGATCCTGTGCGTTTTGGGCGTGTCTCTGCAAACCTGACTCATCTTACCTGGCTGTGTTTTACCTGTATCATGGTGAAACATAGTTTCTTTAGGTCTTCAGTTTAACTTTTAAAGTTTTTCTTATCCTAGATAATCAGAAACCTTACATGAAAGGACTTCAGTGATATGTAAAATTCTTCTAACAGAAATTGTTCATTAATGCTATGTACAGTGCTTTATAAAGACTGTACTAAGCAACTATTTCTTTAAAATGTGTTGTTTTTTTTTATTATTATCAAGCTAACAAGGTACTGAAAAGTTATACCTTGAAGTTAGCAGTGCATGAAATAAAGTCTGAATACTTCCTATTTATCATGATACAAGACCTTCACTATGACACTGTCATATATAATAATTCAACTCAGGCAGTGATATGTAGAGGTGAGCTGGTGAATTAAAAATTACCAGATGTAGATAAATTTCTATCCTAAAAGTTTTTATTTTACTGTACTCAGAAGTTATTGGTATTCTTTTAGGAAGTAATTGATACTTACTAGTATCACACTATGAAGCTTTGATGAATAAATCTGGTCCGTAGTTTTAAATGAATAAACAATTTTATTAATAGATTGTGATTTCGACAAATGAAGTATTATTTATGCAGATAGATCTGACTTGGAGCAGCTATACTCTTGTGTTTGTCCTTCCTTTCTCATGCTATCATTCATCATCTCACTATTGTGCATTTTTCCACAATTTAAGGGTCCAATATTTGTTTTCCTATGGTCTGTAGCGCTACAACACACTAGAGGTCTGTAGACAGTGGAGGATCACATTCATCTTGTGACTGAGAAAAAATTGACATTCATTGATTTAGAAGTACAAAAGAGTTTGGTTGTATTTTTATGAAGAATTACCATTTGATGTATTGCAGTTTAAATACATCACACCACGAAAGAAGAGGAATGTGTAGGCTAAGTAGGACTTGAGAATCACTTCATTTTGATGTAGTCAGGGATATATTTTTTGGCAAAAGGTCACGGTCTGTGGCAGGCAGTAGTTACAGGCATCATTTAACACGGTACTCTACAAAGTGCAGCAGAGAAGGTCTCTCGTGCAGATCAGTCTTGATTAGGTCATCATTAAAATTCCTTCTCATCATCTCTGTTTTATATCTTGCCTGCATTGAATCTATTAACTGTGTTCCCAAGGTCACTCAGGACATGCATTTACCTTGACCTTATCTTGACCTTAGAGTTTTTGGTAATATGCTATTGAGATTGTTTAGTACCATTATGCCGTGTTTTGATTTTGCTGATTTTCCCGATCGTAAATGAATGTAGACAAGACTTTCTTCTTCTGTTATGTCAGTTTGTATCTCAACTTCCTCCTAGTACGGCCTAGTGTTTTCCTTAATGTTATCCGACCCAAGTTTTTATGACAGGTTTGAGGTTATACTCGGATTGAGAAAGGATGATGTCATGAATATTCAAGAGGTGTTAAAAATGTCTTGTTCTAGTTTAGGTTTAGTTGTTATAAGACAGGCATAGTGTGACGCATATCTATGTATAAGGTGACATCAGCCCCTGACAGCTCGATCCTCCCAATGGGCATTAGACCTCTGGTCCTTCTTTGTTTACTATTTGTTAAAGGTGTATTGTTGGTCCTGTATATTAATTAAGCCGTTATACTGGAAGGAGTGCCTAAGATTCTGTCAAAGATTACACAGAATTTGTTATTTATAAAAACACTTTCATTACAGGAAACATTTAGTGGTTATATTTTGATTCTTCTTAATTTTTGCTACAGTGTTTGTTGTAATGTTTATTACATTTTGTTGGATGAATAGAACAATATCTTTACACTGCACTGTTTGATCTTGACCAAAAAGAAACATTTAGTAGCCAAAGATATTGATAGTTTTCAGAAAATATCACTAAAACTCCCTCAAAGTTAAGTTTTTCATATAAAAAAAATTACTAAAAAACTCAGCTTTAATATCTGTTGATAGTAAATACTTACAAATTATGGTACTTATATTGTGGTGCAGTTTGTAATATTAGGTTGTCATTGTCATGGATTAGGTAAGTCTACGAGAAGACTGACATAGTTAAAAAACATTTAAAAGAGGGATTTGGTGGTCAGTTGAGATTTTGGTAGTATTAACGAAAGTCTATTGAGTTAAGCCTGAAAGAATGAGGTGTCTAGAGACTTTATTTAGCTATGAAGTTTTACCATAAATCTTTTCAAAATTGTTTTATTATTTGTTGAGAACATTGTCATGATGAGGAGATATAGTGCACTTGAAATCCTATGAAATCCATGCCTGTTTGTAATTACATATCAGAGGTATGTGTGATACCTTGATAATCCAATTATCTGCTTAAAGCAGAATCTGACTTATTGATAATGTATTATGGAAGGTAGAACATTATATTGTTATCATGACAGCTATATGTTTTATCCACATTCAGATAAGAGTGCCTTAGTCATTACTAATTAAGGAGGATCGCGAGTAACAACACTTGTACACCTAGCACTTTCTTATATTCAGGTGCCATTATTGAAATCACAGCGGTTTTTTTCTGATAGAAAAACAAATTTTATCTCAAGGATTATTTTTCTAGGGGGGATGGGAAGTCTGGAAAAAATGAACGCAATGTCTTTACTATTTTTTAGAAGGAATTGAGACAGGAAATGTAAATCCTCCTACATACAAGTCGTTTATCCACCCATGTGTGATAATTCCTTACAAATCAACACATGTTCAGGGACATCATTGACATGCTCAATTTGTATCTGCCTTAAACCATCCTGCATTTAGCAGAAAATGATGATGTAGTGTAGGTCTAATAAACTCTCTGATAACGGGTACAATTTCCATTGAAATAACATTGATTTTTTAGTTGTTATCAACTATTTACGCAAATCAGAAAATTTAGTTTTCAGCCGATAGCTTAAATATTATATTAGATCTAACTTGTGACCATATTTGGTGAGTTTCCATTCTAGAAAGTTTTACCAAAGACGAGGCTGTGATGTAGATTGTAATCTGTTTATATTCTGTAGAAAATTACTCTCAAGCTGTATGGATATGGTTTCACTGGTCCACAACGAGCAACATTAAAAACATGGAAATACTAATTAGTTTGATCAACAGGATGTGTCAGTTAAATGATGATTTCATAATTCCTAAACAAAATGGAAGGGGTTTAGATTTTATCTATTAACCATAACAGATATAACTAACAGTGTATCACATTTTAATGTCATTTGGCAATATATATATATATATGTGTGTGTGTGTATACATATATAGTTTTAGATACAAATTTATTTTAATGTTAATTGTAAAAGAATACTGTGAACTTTGAAATCATCATTTAATCTGTATTGACAAGTGATCAGCTGATAGATTATAAAGACATGGACATATGTGATGGTCCAGTTTCTATCAGATACCATGGTTACAGTGTATTGTTGCCATGATTACAGTTTCCTTGGTGACTGCATGGTTTCCAAGACAACGATATCTAACTTAGTTCTCAATACTCTTATTAAGTCGCTGGATGTTCAGTGTATACTATAGGACTTGTACAAACAACAGATCTCTTATGTATTTATTATTGCCGTGTACATATGCAATGCGGTTAGACTAAAATGAGTGCCGGTTTTTAATCGCAACCTTCAAATGTGGAATATAAATAAAATTAGTTGCTGTTTTTACCTCATTTCGTGTTATGTGTTTTATATCATTTCCCATCAGGAGGAATTCCAGATAATTGGAACAGATGTATCACCAAACATCACATTGGGAAACGTAGAATTACAGAAAGAAATCTTGAATAATATATTATATTTTGTTTTTATTTTCTGTTTCAAATTAATTGTTTATCGAAATTTACCTATAAACTCATGAATAATAGTTAACATGTTTAACTGGTTTGTTATATTTGTAACAAATATATTGAATTAATTTTAAATGTGATGAAATATAAGTGGTTTGAAGTAAGCAAATGTATGAACCTTTGGTATTGACACACCTCTGATATCCAACTGTCAGTTTCTTGCAATTTTTGTTATTGGGTGGAGTTTGGTTCAAATAAACAGGAGTATTTTGACTTAGGGACTAGCATCGTCCAATTTATTTATATATCTATAAAACATCCTCTCAATTTCAATCAATATGAAGATTTATCCTTGTATGGGTGTCTATATTTACTCAAGTTTGTACAGAGTGCCAATTATATTCAAAACTTCAGTGGTGAATGAAATAAAAAGTAAAACCTGCAAAAGTGAATTAATAGATAAGATACAATCTGGAAATAATATTGATTGTAATTGTAATTCTAAACAAATATAAATAACTACATGAGAAGGATTCACACCGATGGAAGAGAGACTTCAAAGGGGGGTAGAAAACCCTTATAAAAACCAAAACCAAAGAAATAATCAACAGCCACTACTAAACGGAAAACATTCAAACCAATTCATGTGTAATTGAGTGACAAAGTCACTTAGACAACAACGACAAAAGGAGTCGATAAATTGACACAAAGCCGAGAAACTTACAGAAGTCATGGACACAACAAACCTACAGAAGTCATGGACACAACAGACCTACAGAAGTCATGGACACAACAGACCTACAGAAGTCATGGACACAACAGGCTTACAGAAGTCATGGACACAACAAACCTACAGAAGTCATGGACACACAGACCTACAGAAGTCATGGACACAACAGGCTTACAGAAGCCACGGACACAGCAAACTTACAGAAGTCATGGACACAACAGGCTTACAGAAATCATGGACACAACAAACTTAAAGTCATGGACACAATAAACCTACAGAAGTCATGGACACAAGAAGACAATGCCAACAACTGAACAGAGGGTAAGGCCCGATATTCCCACAGAAATCAGGGACACAATACATCCACGGGAATCGTTGACACCACTCTAGCAAACGTCATGAACTAGAGAAATCATCAGTATATCAAACAATAGGAAATATGACAACAAATTCACATCAGGCATGGCCACAACCAGATCGGAAATTCCGCATTCATCCAACGATGAAATAGGTGAAAACAAACCATCAGATATCAGAAAGCCGTGAAGACCTCAGATCATTAAATCATTTTAACCATAACCAAACACTACACGACCATTCAGTAAGGTACACTTCACATAGCGGCTAGACGTTAAGAAAATATGATAAAAAGATCAAAACGAATTGGATCAATTTCATGATACGCAGGACAGATAGTAATTAAGTGAAACCATATCGAACTGCTATTTGTGATGTTTCATACATAGGACCTATCCGCGATTATCACTGAACTTATACCATAGAGCTTTGAGAGGTACAGGATTTAGGGGACTGATGTATTCTGTGTGTTGGATATTAACTTGTACGCATTGTGGACTTCTCGGGAATACCAAGGGTTACAACCACTGTCACTCTCGTTTGAGTATCTGATTTCTATGCAATCTCTCTTTCGTTATTTTTTGTCATTTCGTTAACATTCCGGTTTTCTCTTGTCTTTATGTCAGTTTTTATTGGGGGTTTGTCGGAAACAGCCGATCCCAGAGTGTTAGTCGGAAACAGCCGAGTGTCACACGTGGACATGCTTCTTAAACAAGGTCTTTATGTGTATGTAATTGACTCAGACAGAAATTCCCACATGGCTTAGGATTGTCATCTTACGATTTGCCATCGATCGGATATGATCCCCAGCAACACTGGTTGTTCTGCCATCTGTTGAAGCATTTTTTATGAAGTTAAACAAAAGAAGTCTTTGGGAAATATGTACAATGGTAAACACAGATATTGCAGTAAATATATGACAATTTGACAATAAGTGGTGTATTGGGAAGTTACGTACAAATATATTACAAAATATGTCATATCGCCTTGAACATTTTAAAAGATGCAACTTAATCTTCAAGCAAATCTTTGCTTTTGTGTATACCTATTTGTCATTCGTTTGATTTAATATTTAGAATGGTTCGAGTTATTCTTGAGTAAATATAATTGTGTGAAATGCAGAGGAATTTTAGTGTACCAGAAAAAAAATTGTCAAGATTTCTGTAAGATGTGAGAGAAGACACCGAATCAAAAATATAAAAACAGCCACCGCGGTTATATTGGTAGCTCGTACCCTAGAGGGGAAACTATTTCGTCAGAATTCTCCTTTTTCAACCGCTTTGTCAAATTCAGTCTTAACAAAAAGTGTTCTCGTTGACGTTACATTTAATAAAACTATTCCCAAAAGGAACATCGCTTGGCCTTATACTGAAGTTGACTGAACATAATTTCAGAGCTATCATAAAAGAACATAATTATGTACTTGTTACCTAAAGGTCATGCAGAGTTCCAGTTACACAGCATCATGATGACACGAGCTTCAATCGGTTCCTCGTTACGAAACATTTGTATGTGTTTCCTGTAATTTGGAGTCTGCACCTTGTCGGTGTTGTGACAGTGAGATGACACTATAAAAAAACCATTGAGTAGCCAATCATACGTTCAAAAATCTTGTGTATGCTAAGGCGGAAAAATCGAATTAACCATCTTCCTTTATTATGAAAAAAAACTGCTTTTCACTGATGGTGACAGTAGTTCATTGTTTGTGAAATCAACTTCTGATGTAGACATCCTCTATAGTTACTATTAATCAAGCGCTCTCTGTATAGGCCTTACACAAAATATTCACATCTGAAGCAAACTCTATATAGTGTGCGGTATGAGTACAGCGTCCTCTCTTACGACCGACGCATACTTTTACTTCTGAATGTCGTAGTCTACTCTTACTGCTGTTGTCTACTCTTACTTCTAAAGTGTCCTCTGTTACGGCCGTACTCAACTCTTACTTCTGAAGTAAGTGACCTCTGTAGTGGCCGTAGTCTACTCTTACTTCTGTTGCCTACTCTTACTTCTGTAGTAAGCGTCCTCTGTTATGGCCGTAGTCAACTCTTACTTCTGAAGTAAGTGTCCTCTGTAGCGGCCGTAGTCTACTTTTACTTCTGAAGTAAGTGTCCTCTGTTATGGCCGTAGTCTACTCTTACTTCTGAAGTAAGTGTCCTCTGTTACGGCCGTAGTCTACTCTTACTTCTGAAGTAAGCGTCCTCTGTTATGGCCGTAGTCTACTCTTACTTCTGAAGTAAGCGTCCTCTGTTATGGCCGTAGTCTACTCTTACTTCTGAAGTAAGCGTCCTCTGTAGCGGCCGTAGTCTACTCTTACTTCTGAAGTAAGTGTCCTCTGTAGTGGCCGTAGTCTACTCTTACTTCTGAAGTAAGTGTCCTCTGTTATGGCCGTAGTCTACTCTTACTTCTGAAGTAAGTGTCCTCTGTAGTGGCCGTAGTCTACTCTTACTTCTGAAGTAAGTGTCCTCTGTAGCGGCCTTAGTCTACTCTTACTTCTGAAGTAAGTGTCCTCTGTAGCGGCCGTAGTCTACTCTTACTTCTGAAGTAAGCGTCCTCTGTTATGGCCGCAGTCTACTCTTACTTCTGAAGTAAGCGTCCTCTGTTATGACCGTAGTCTATTCTTACTTCTGAAGTAAGTGTCCTCTGTATTGGGCGTAGTCTACTCTTACTTCTGAAGTAAGTGTCCTCTGTTATGGCCGTAGTCTACTCTTACTTCTGAAGTAAGTGTCCTCTGTTATGGCCGTAGTCTACTCTTACTTCTGAAGTAAGCGTCCTCTGTTATGGCCGAAGTCTACTATTACTTCTGAAGTAAGTGTCTTGTTATGAAGTAAGTGTAAGTCTCTGTAGCGGCCGTAGTCTACTCTTACTTCTGAAGTAAGTGTCCTCTGTTATGGCCGTAGTCTACTCTTACTTCTGAAGTAAGTGTCCTCTGTTATGACCGTAGTCTACTCTTACTTCTGAAGTAAGTGTCCTCTGTTACGGCCGTAGTCTACTCTTACTTCTGAAGTAAGCGTCCTCTGTTATGGCCGTAGTCTACTCTTACTTCTGAAGTAAGCGTCCTCTGTTATGGCCGTAGTCTACTCTTACTTCTGAAGTAAGTGTCCTCTGTAGCGGCCGTAGTCTACTCTTACTTCTGAAGTAAGTGTCCTCTGTTATGGCCGTAGTCTACTCTTACTTCTGAAGTAAGCGTCCTCTGTTATGACCGTAGTCTACTCTTACTTCTGAAGTAAGCGTCCTCTGTTATGGCCGTAGTCTACTCTTACTTCTGAAGTAAGCGTCCTCTGTAAGGGCCGTAGTCTACTCTTACTTCTGAAGTAAGCGTCCTCTGTTATGGCCGTAGTCTACTCTTACTTCTGAAGTAAGCGTCCTCTGTTATGGCCGTAGTCTACTCTTACTTCTGAAGTAAGTGTCCTCTGTTATGACCGTAGTCTACTCTTACTTCTGAAGTAAGTGTCCTCTGTAGCGGCCGTAGTCTACTCTTACTTCTGAAGTAAGCGTCCTCTGTTATGGCCGTAGTCTACTCTTACTTCTGAAGTAAGCGTCCTCTGTTATGGCCGTAGTCTACTCTTACTTCTGAATTAAGCGTCCTCTGTTATGGCCGTAGTCTACTCTTACTTCTGAAGTAAGTCTCCTCTGTAGCGGCCGTAGTCTACTCTTACTTCTGAAGTAAGTGTCCTCTGTTATGGCCGCAGTCTACTCTTACTTCTGAAGTAAGCGTCCTCTGTTATGGCCGTAGTCTACTCTTACTTCTGAAGTAAGCATCCTCTGTTATGGCCGTAGTCTACTCTTACTTCTGAAGTAAGTGTCCTCTGTTATGGCCGTAGTCTACTTTTAATTCTGAAGTAAGCATCCTCTGTTATGGCCGTAGTCAACTCTTACTTCTGAAGTAAGCGTCCACTGTTATTGCCGTAGTCTACTCTTACTTCTGAAGTAAGTGTCCTCTGTAGTGGCCGTAGTCTACTCTTACTTCTGAAGTAAGTGTTCTCTGTTGTGGCCGTAGTCTACTCTTACTTCTGAAGTAAGCGTCCTCTGTAGTGGCCGTAGTCTACTCTTACTTCTGAAGTTAGTGTCCTCTGTAGTGGCCGTAGTCTACTCTTACTTCTGAAGTAAGTGTCCTCTGTAGTGGCCGTAGTCTACTCTTACTTCTGAAGTAAGTGTCCTCTTACTTCTGAGCGGCCGTAGTCTACTCTTACTTCTGAAGTAAGTGACCTCTGTTATGGCCGTAGTCTACTCTTACTTCTGAAGTAAGTGACCTCTGTATTGGGCGTAGTCTACTCTTACTTCTGCAGTAAGCGTCCTCTGTTATGGCCGTAGTCTACTCTTACTTCTGAAGTAAGCGTCCTCTGTTATTGCCGTAGTCTACTCTTACTTCTGAAGTAAGTGTCCTCTGTTATGGCCGTAGTCTACTCTTACTTCTGAAGTAAGCGTCCTCTGTTATGGCCGTAGTCTACTCTTACTTCTGAAGTAAGTGTCCTCTGTAAGGGCCGTAGTCTACTCTTACTTCTGAAGTAAGCGTCCTCTGTAGTGGCCGTAGTCTACTCTTACTTCTGAAGTAAGCGTCCTCTGTAGTGGCCGTAGTCTACTCTTACTTCTGAAGTAAGCGTCCTCTGTAGTGGTCGTAGTCTACTCTTACTTCTGAAGTAAGTGTTCTCTGTAGTGGCTGTAGTCTACTCTTACTTCTGAAATAACTGTCCTCTGTAGCGGCCGTAGTCTACTCTTACTTCTGAAGTAAGCGTCCTCTGTAAGGGCCGTAGTCTACTTTTACTTCTGAAGTAAGCGTCCTCTGTTATGACCGCAGTCTACTCTTACTTCTGAAGTAAGCGTCCTCTGTTATGGCCGTAGTCTACTCTTACTTCTGAAGTAAGCGTCCTCTGTTATGGCCGTAGTCTACTCTTACTTCTGAAGTAAGCGTCCTCTGTTATGGCCGCAGTCTACTCTTACTTCTGAAGTAAGCGTCCTCTGTTATGACCGTAGTCTACTCTTACTTCTGAAGTAAGTGTCCTCTGTTATGGTCGTAGTCTACTCTTACTTCTGAAGTAAGCGTCCTCTGTTATGGCCGTAGTCTACTCTTACTTCTGAAGTAAGTGTCCTCTGTAGCGGCCGTAGTCTACTCTTACTTCTGTTGCCTACTCTTACTTCTGTAGTAAGCGTCCTCTGTTATGGCCGTAGTCTACTCTTACTTCTGAAGTAAGTGTCCTCTGTAGCGGCCGTAGTCTACTCTTACTTCTGAAGTAAGCGTCCTCTGTTATGGCCGTAGTCTACTCTTACTTCTGAAGTAAGTGTCCTCTGTTATGGCCGTAGTCTACTTTTACTTCTGAAGTAAGTGTCCTCTGTTATGGCCGTAGTCTACTCTTACTTCTGAAGTAAGCGTCCTCTGTTATGGCCGCAGTCTACTCTTACTGCTGTTACCTACTCTTACTTCTAAAGCGTCCTCTGTTATGACCGCAGTCTACTTTTACTTCTGAAGTAAGTGTCCTCTGTTATGGCCGTAGTCTACTCTTACTTCTGAAGTAAGCGTCCTCTGTTATGGCCGTAGTCTACTCTTACTTCTGAAGTAAGTGTCCTCTGTTATGGCCGTAGTCTACTCTTACTTCTGTAGTAAGCGTCCTCTGTTATGGCCGTAGTCTACTCTTACTTCTGAAGTAAGTGTCCTCTGTTACGGCCGTAGTCTACTCTTACTTCTGAAGTAAGCGTCCTCTGTTATGGCCGTAGTCTACTCTTACTTCTGAAGTAAGCGTCCTCTGTTATGGCCGTAGTCTACTCTTACTTCTGAAGTAAGTGTCCTCTGTTATGGCCGTAGTCTACTCTTACTTCTGAAGTAAGTGTCCTCTGTTACGGCCGTAGTCTACTCTTACTTCTGAAGTAAGTGTCCTCTGTTATGGCCGTAGTCTACTCTTACTTCTGAAGTAAGCGTCCTCTGTTATGGCCGTAGTCTACTCGTACTTCTGAAGTAAGTGTCCACTGTTATGACCGTAGTCTACTTTTACTTCTGAAGTAAGCGTCCTCTGTTATGGCCGTAGTCTACTCTTACTTCTGAAGTAAGTGTCCTCTGTTATGGCCGTAGTCTACTCTTACTTCTGAAGTAAGTGTCCTCTGTTATGGCCGTAGTCTACTCTTACTTCTGAAGTAAGCGTCCTCTGTTATGGCCGTAGTCTACTCTTACTTCTGAAGTAAGTGTCCTCTGTTATGGCCGTAGTCTACTCTTACTTCTGAAGTAAGCGTCCACTGTTATGGCCGTAGTCTGCTCTTACTTCTGAAGTAAGCGTCCTCTGTTATGGCCGTAGTCTACTTCTTACTTCTGTTAACTTCTGAAGCGTCCTCTGTTATGGCCGTAGTCTACTCTTACTTCTGACGTAAGTGTCCTCTGTTATGGCCGTAGTCTACTCTTACTTCTGCAGTAAGCGTTCTCTGTTATGGCCGTAGTCTACTCTTACTTCTGAAGTAAGCGTCCTCTGTTATGGCCGTAGTCTACTCTTACTTCTGAAGTAAGCGTCCTCTGTTATGACCGTAGTCTACTCTTACTTCTGAAGTAAGTGTCCTCTGTAGCGGCCGTAGTCTACTCTTACTTATGGAGTAAGTGTCCACCGTTATGGCCGAAGTCTACTCTTTGTTCTGAAGTAAGCGTCCTCTGTAGTGGCCGTATTCTACTTTTACTTCTGAAGTAAGTGTTCTCTGTTGTGGCCGTAGTCTACTCTTACTTCTGAAGTAAGTGTCCTCTGTAGCGGCCCTAGTCTACTCTTACTTCTGTAGGAAGTGTCCTCTGTAGCGGCCGTAGTCTACTCTTACTTCTGAAGTAAGCGTCCTCTGTAGTGGCCGTAGTCTACTCTTACTTCTGAAGTAAGCGTCCTCTGTAGTGGCCGTAGTCTACTCTTACTTCTGAAGTAAGTGTCCTCTGTAGTGGCCGTAGTCTACTCTTACTTCTGAAGTAAGTGTCCACTGTTATGGCCGTAGTCTACTCTTACTTCTGAAGTAAGTGTCCACTGTTATGGCCGTAGTCTACTTTTAATTCTGAAGTAAGTGTCCTCTGTTATGGCCGTAGTCTACTCTTACTTCTGAAGTAAGTGTCCACTGTTATGGCCGTAGTCTACTCTTACTTCTGAAGTAAGTGTCCACTGTTATGGCCGTAGTCTACTCTTACTTCTGAAGAAATTGTCCTCTGTTATGGCCGTAGTCTACTCTTACTTCTGAAGTAAGTGTCCTCTGTTATGGCCGTAGTCTACTCTTACTTCTGAAGTAAGTGTCCTCTGTTATGGCCGTAGTCTACTCTTACTTCTGAAGTAAGCGTCCTCTGTTATGGCCGTAGTCTACTTTCACTTCTGAAGTAAGTGTCCTCTGTAGCGGCCGTAGTCTACTCTTACTTCTGAAGTAAGCGTCCTCTGTTATGGCCGTATGACCGTAGTCTACTCTTACTTCTAAAGGAAGTGTCCTCTGTAGTGGCCGTAGTCTACTCTTACTTCTGAAGTAAGTGTCCTCTGTAGTGGCCGTAGTCTACTCTTACTTCTGAAGTAAGTGTTCTCTGTTGTGGCCGTAGTCTACTCTTACTTCTGTAGGAAGCGTCCTCTTTAGCGGCCGTAGTCTACTCTTACTTCTGAAGTAAGTGTCCTCTGTAGCGGCCGTAGTCTACTCTTACTTCTGAAGTAAGTGTCCTCTGTTATGGCCGTAGTCTACTCTTACTTCTGAAGTAAGTGTCCTCTGTTATGGCCGTAGTCTACTCTTACTTCTGAAGTAAGCGTCCTCTGTTATGGCCGTAGTCTACTTTTACTTCTGAAGTAAGCGTCCTCTGTTATGGCCGTAGTCTACTGTTACTTCTGTAGTAAGCGTCCTCTGTTATGGCCGTAGTCTACTTTTACTTCTGAAGTAAGCGTCCTCTGTTATGGCCGTAGTCTACTCTTACTTCTGAAGTAAGCGTCCTCTGTAAGGGCCGTAGTCTACTTTTACTTCTGAAGTAAGCGTCCTCTGTTATGGCCGTAGTCTACTCTTACTTCTGAAGAAAGTGTCCTCTGTAGCGGCCGTAGTCTACTCTTACTTCTGAAGTAAGCGTCCTCTGTAGCGGCCGTAGTCTACTCTTACTTCTGAAGTAAGCGTCCTCTGTTATGGCCGTAGTCTACTCTTACTTCTGAAGTAAGCGTCCTCTGTAGCGGCCGTAGTCTACTCTTACTTCTGAAGTAAGTGTCCTCTGTTATGACCGTAGTCTACTCTTACTTCTGAATTAAGCGTCCTCTGTTATGACCGTAGTCTACTCTTACTTCTTCTGAAGTAAGCGTCCTCTGTTATGGCCGTAGTCTACTCTTACTTCTGAAGTAAGTGTCCTCTGTAGCGGCCGTAGTCTACTCTTACTTCTGAAGTAAGCGTCCTCTGTTATGGCCGCAGTCTACTCTTACTTCTGAAGTAAGCGTCCTCTGTTATGGCCGTAGTCTACTCTTACTTCTGAAGTAAGTGTCCTCTGTTATGGCCGTAGTCTACTTTTACTTCTGAAGTAAGTGTCCACTGTTATGACCGTAGTCTACTCTTACTTCTGAAGTAAGTGTCCTCTGTAGCGGCCGTAGTCTACTCTTACTTCTGTTGCCTACTGTTACTTCTGCAGTAAGCGTCCTCTGTTATGGCCGTAGTCTACTTTTACTTCTGAAGTAAGTGTCCTCTGTATTGGGCGTAGTCTACTCTTACTTCTGAAGTAAGTGTCCTCTGTTATGGCCGTAGTCTACTTTTAATTCTGAAGTAAGTGTCCTCTGTTATGGCCGTAGTCTACTCTTACTTCTGAAGTAAGCGTCCTCTGTTATGGCCGTAGTCTACTCTTACTTCTGAAGTAAGTGTCCTCTGTTACGGCCGTAGTCTACTTTTACTTCTGAAGTAAGTGTCCTCTGTAAGGGCCGTAGTCTACTCTTACTTCTGAAGTAAGCGTCCTCTGTTATGGCCGCAGTCTACTCTTACTTCTGAAGTAAGCGTCCTCTGTTATGGCCGTAGTCTACTCTTACTTCTGAAGTAAGTGTCCTCTGTAGCGGCCGTAGTCTACTCTTACTTCTGTAGTAAGTGTCCTCTGTAGTGGCCGTAGTCTACTCTTACTTCTGTAGTAAGAACCCTCTGAAGCGGCCGTAGTCTACTCTTACTTCTGTAGTTAGTGTCCCCTGTAGCGGCCGTAGTCTACTCTTACTTCTGAAGTAAGTGTCCTCTACTCTTACTTCTGAAGTAAGTGTCCTCTGTTATGGCCGTAGTCTACTCTTACTTCTGAAGAAAGTGTCCTCTGTAGCGGCCGTAGTCTACTCTTACTTCTGAAGTAAGCGTCCTCTGTTATGGTCGTAGTCTACTCTTAGTTCTGAAGTATACGTCCTCTGTTATGGCCGTAGTCTACTCTTACTTCTGAAGTAAGTGTCCTCTGTTATGACCGTAGTCTACTCTTACTTCTGAATTAAGCGTCCTCTGTTATGACCGTAGTCTACTCTTACTTCTGAAGTAAGTGTCCTCTGTAGCGGCCGTAGTCTACTCTTACTTCTGAAGTAAGCGTCCTCTGTTATGGCCGTAGTCTACTCTTACTTCTGAAGTAAGCGTCCTCTGTTATGGCCGTAGTCTACTTTTACTTCTGAAGTAAGTGTCCTCTGTAGCGGCCGTAGTCTACTTTTACTTCTGAAGTAAGTGTCCTCTGTTATGGCCGTAGTCTACTCTTACTTCTGAAGTAAGCGTCCTCTGTTATGGCCGTAGTCTACTCTTACTTCTGAAGTAAGCGTCCTCTGTTATGACCGTAGTCTACTCTTACTTCTGAAGTAAGTGTCCTCTGTAGTGGCCCTAGTCTACTCTTACTTCTGTAGTAAGTGTCCTCTGTAGCGGCCGTAGTCTACTTTTACTTCTGAAGTAAGCGTCCTCTGTTATGGCCGTAGTCTACTCTTACTTCTGAAGTAAGCGTCCTCTGTTATGACCGTAGTCTACTCTTACTTCTGAAGTAAGCGTCCTCTGTTATGACCGCAGTCTACTCTTACTTCTGAAGTAAGCGTCCTCTGTTATGACCGTAGTCTACTCTTACTTCTGAAGTAAGTGTCCTCTGTTATGGCCGTAGTCTACTCTTACTTCTGAAGTAAGCGTCCTCTGTTAGCGGCCGTTGTCTACTCTTACTTCTGAAGTAAGCGTCCTCTGTTATGGCCGCAGTCTACTCTTACTTCTGAAGTAAGCGTCCTCTGTTATGTCCGTAGTCTTCTGAAGACCGCCGTAGTCTACTCTTACTTCTGAAGTAAGCGTCCTCCGCAGTCTGTTAAGTAAGCGTCCTCTGTTATGTCCGGAGTCTACTCTTACTTCTGAAGTAAGCGTCCTCTGTTATGGCCGTAGTCTACTCTTACTTCTGAAGTAAGCGTCCTCTGTAGTTGCCGTAGTCTACTCTTACTTCTGAAGTAATTGTCTTCTGTAGCGGCCGTAGTCTACTCTTACTTCTGAAGTAAGTGTCCTCTGTTATGACCGTAGTCTACTCTTACTTCTGAAGTAAGCGTCCTCTGTTATGGCCGTAGTCTACTCTTACTTCTGAAGTAAGCGTCCTCTGTTATGGCCGTAGTCTACTCTTACTTCTGTTACCTACTCTTACTTCTAAAGCGTCTTCTGTTATGACCGCAGTCTACTTTTACTTCTGAAGTAAGTGTCCTCTGTTATGGCCGTAGTCTACTTTTACTTCTAAACTTCTGAAGTAAGTGTCCTCTGTTATGGCCGTAGTCTACTCTTACTTCTGAAGTAAGTGTCCTCTGTTACGGCCGCAGTCTGCTCTTACTTCTGAAGTAAGTGTCCTCTGTAGTGGCCGTAGTCTACTCTTAATGCTGTTGCCTACTCTTACTTCTAAAGTGTCTTCTGTTATGACCGCAGTCTACTCTTACTTATGAAGTAAGTGACCTTTGTAGCGGTCGTAGTCTACTCTTACTTCTGAAGTAAGCGTCAACTGTTATGGCCGTAGTCTACTCTTACTTCTGAAGTAACGGCCGTAGTCTACTCTTACTTCTGAAGTAAGCGTCCTCTGTTATGACCGTAGTCTACTCTTACTTCCTAAGTAAGTCTCCTCTATAGCGGCCGTAGTCTACTTTTACTTCTGAAGTAAGTGTCCTCTGTTATGGCCGTAGTCTACTTTTACTTCTGAAGTAAGCGTCCTCTGTAGCGGCCGTAGTCTACTTTTACTTCTGAAGTAAGCGTCCTCTGTTATGACCGCAGTCTACTTTTACTTCTGAAGTAAGCGTCCACTGTTATGACCGTAGTCTACTCTTACTTATGAAGTAAGCGTCCACTGTTATGACCGTAGTCTACTCTTACTTATGAAGTAAGCGTCCTCTGTTATGACCGTAGTCTACTCTTACTTCTGAAGTAAGCGTCCTCTGTTATGGCCATAGTCTACTTTTATCTTTGTAGCGTCTACTTCCGAGGTCTCATAATTCTTGTCCGTAAGTTGTCATTTTGATACAGTCTAATATTTATAGCACTTAAAATGCAGTTATAATATAAGTCTTAATCATATTGATAAATCCCTGTATTTCAGAAACAAAAAAAAAGGTAAGTACCAATTCACATGTCATATTTTATATACTTATGTATTTTCATAACATAAGAGATTACATGAAACAAGTCTAAGCAGTTTATTTTCAAAAGCCTACGTGACCAGAAATTAAAACTTCAAGACGAGTTTCATAAAGTCTGATATGAAATAAAACAAAATTCAAGATACTTAGAAAAGTGATATTTTGTCAATTTTTATAGTAAAAAAAAACACAGGAGAAAGCCTTTTACCTGCATCGTTTTCAATTTATGACGTAACGTCATATGTCTATTTATGACATCAAAATCGACTCACGCAGCTTATATATCGCCAGTGTAGTATACACTGGGGCGTTTCTAATACTCAAAATATTAACTGAAGGAATTCACTGTGATTTAAACAAAATCAGACAACTTTTCTCTGCAAATACATAAAAATGATACATGAATTCATTGTTTTATGAGATTAACACACTGTGATTTATAATTAACACACCATGTAATATATGATTAATACAGTGTGGTATATAATTAACAAACCATGTGATATTTAGTTAACACACAGTGTGGTATATAAAGAACACATCGTGTTATACATTATTAACACAGTGTGATTTATAATTAACACATCGTGTAATATATGATTAACACACCATTTGATACAAAATTAACACACAATGTAATGTACAACTAACACACAATGTGGTATACATTTAAAACAACGTGCTGACGATTAATTCGGAAGATTACATTTTCACACACATAATGCTATAAGAAAGGAACACAATGTACTATAGAATCAACATAGTTGTAGTATCCTTGTTGTTTGTCATCGTATTTGTATGGTTTGTATTATAGGAGTTGGTGCATATCTTTTTCAAATGATTGAAATATATCTTTTCTGTAGAATCAATGTGTCAATTTAAGTTAGGTATAAACATCAACAACATGTTGTTTATGTCACGTTCACAACAAATTGTTTACCTGATCTAAGATTTTACCTCACAAAAATTACAGGTAGATTAGCAGTGATGGGCAACATGGACGACACCCTTACATTGTGACACCTGTAGGTGCGGAATGACACATCGTCATTATATTCAAAATATAACAAAACGGGTAAAGAAAATACAACGTACATTGAGGTTACGAAGAATGTTTATTAAACCTTTCGATACAGGTGAGACGCGATGTGATGACGTAACAACAAGCCGAGTGGTCTGGTAGAGCCACTGGTGTAATGGTACACCGCGTGTTCAATGTTTGTTTACAACTATGTGTAACGTCTGTACAAACACACTGATAATTGGTCGTGCATTAGGACGTGACGTGTCTTGACTGATACGCATGATAATGCCGCAGTATGTGTAGTGTGGGCGTTCTTAAAAGGAATTCATATTAAGTTGACAACTTTTTTTTTCTTTCGGATCTTGAATGCGAAATTCCTTTATAAACAATTAAAGGACAATCCTACTACAACCATTCATATGTTTGTAATATTAAATTGGAAATGGCGAGATAATTGTAGTTATAAGTAGGTAGTGTACATCACGGTGTTGTTATAAGTAGGAAGTGTACACCCCGGTGTTGTTATAAGTAGAAAGTGTACATCTCGGTGTAGTTATAGGTAGGAAGTTTACACCTCGGTGTTGTTATAAGTAGGAAGTGTACATCTCCGTGTAGTTATAAGTAGGACGTGTACATCTCGGTGTTGTTATAAGTAGGAAGTGTACCTGTCGGTGTTGTTATAAGTAGGGGGTGTACATCTCGGTGTTGTTATAAGTAGGATGTGTACACCTCGGTGTTGTTATAAGTAGGAAGTGTACATTTCGGTGTTGTTATAAGTAGGAAGTGTACGTCTCGGTGTAGTTATAAGTAGGAAGTGTACATCTCCGTGTAGTTATAAGTAGGAAGTGTACATCTCGGTGTTGTTATACGTAGGAAGTGTACATCTCGGAGTTGTTATAATTAGGAAGTATACATCTCGGTGTAATTATAAGTAGGAAGTGTACATCTCAATGTTGTTATAAGTAGGAAGTGTACATTTCGGTGTTGTTATAAGTAGGAAGTGTACATCTCGGTGTAGTTATAAGTAGGAAGTGTACATCTCGGTGTTGTTATACGTACGAAGTGTACATTTCCGTGTAGTTATAAGTAGGAAGTGTACATCTCGGTGTTGTTATAAGTAGGAAGTGTACATCTCGGTGTAGTTATAAGTAGGAAGTGTACATCTCGGTGTTGTTATAAGTAGGAAATGTACATCACGATGTTGTTATAAGTAGGAAGTGTACATCTCGATGTAGTTATAAGTAGGAAGTGTATAAGTAGGAAATGTACATCACGATGTAGTTATAAGTAGGAAGTGTACATCTCGGTGTTGTTATAATTAGGAAGTATACATCTCGGTGTAATTATAAGTAGGAAGTGTACATCTCGGTGTTGTTATAAGTAGGAAGTGTACATCTCGGTGTAGTTATAAGTAGGAAGTGTACATCTCGGTGTTGTTATAAGTAGGAAGTGTACATCTCGGTGTTGTTATAAGTAGGAAGTGTACATCTCGGTGTTGTTATAAGTAGGAAGTGTACATCTCGGTGTTGTTATAAGTAGGAAGTGTACATCTCGGTGTAGTTATAAGTAGGAAGTGTACATCTCGGTGTAGTTATAAGTAGGAAGTGTACATCTCCGTGTAGTTATAAGTAGGAAGTGTACATCTCGGTGTTGTTATACGTACGAAGTGTACATTTCCGTGTAGTTATAAGTAGGAAGTGTACATCTCGGTGTTGTTATAAGTAGGAAGTGTACATCTCCGTGTAGTTATTAGTTGGAAGTATACATCTCCGTGTAGTTATAAGTAGGAAGTGTACATCTCGGAGTTGTTATAATTAGGAAGTATACATCTCGGTGTAATTATAAGTAGGAAGTGTACATATCGGTGTTGTTATAAGTAGGAGGTGTACATCTCGGTGTTGTTATAAGTAGGATGTGTACACCTCGGTGTTGTTATAAGTAGGAAGTGTACATCTCGGTGTTGTTATAAGTAGGAAGTGTACATCTCTGTGTAGTTATAAGTAGGAAGTGTACATCTCGGTGTTGTTATAAGTAGGAAGTGTACATCTCGGTGTAGTTATAAGTAGGAAGTGTACATCTCGGTGTTGTTATAAGTAGGAAGTGTACATCTCGATGTAGTTATAAGTAGGAAGTGTACATCTCGGTGTTGTTATAAGTAGGAAGTGTACATCTCGATGTAGTTATAAGTAGGAAGTGTACATCTCGGTGTTGTTATAAGTAGGAAGTGTACATCTCGGTGTAGTTATAAGTAGGAAGTGTACATCTCGGTGTTGTTATAAGTAGGAAGTGTACATCTCTGTGTAGTTATAAGTAGGAAGTGTACATCTCGGTGTAGTTATAAGTAGGAAGTGTACATCTCTGTGTAGTTATAAGTAGGAAGTGTACATCTCGGTGTTGTTATAAGTAGGAAATGTACATCTCGGTGTAGTTATAAGTAGGAAGTACACATCTCGGTGAAGTTATAAGTAGGAAGTGTACTCCTCGGTGTTATTATAAGTAGGAAATGTACATCTCAGTGTAGTTATAAGTAGGAAGTGTACATCTCTGTGTAGTTATCAGTTGGAACTGTTCTTCTCGTTGTATTTATTCTTCTGATGCTTTCATCTCGGTGTAGTTATAAGTAGGAAGTACACATCTCGGTGTAGTTATAAGTAGGAAGTGTACATCTCTGTGTAGTTATAAGTAGGAAGTGTACATCTCGGTGTAGTTATAAGTAGGAAGTACACATCTCGGTGAAGTTATAAGTAGGAAGTGTACTCCTCGGTGTTATTATAAGTAGGAAGTGTACATCTCAATGTTGTTATAAGTAGGAAGTGTACATCTCGGTGTTGTTATAAGTAGGAAATGTACATCTCGGTGTAGTTATAAGTAGGAAGTACACATCTCGGTGTTGTTATAAGTAGGAAGTGTACATCTCGGAGTTGTTATAATTAGGAAGTATACATCTCGGTGTAATTATAAGTAGGAAGTGTACATCTCGGTGTTGTTATAAGTAGGAAGTGTACATCTCGGTGTTGTTATAAGTAGGAAGTGTACGTCTCCGTGTAGTTATAAGTAGGAAGTGTACATCTCGGTGTTGTTATAAGTAGGAAGTGTACATCTCGGTGTTATTATAAGTAGGAAATGTACATCTCAGTGTAGTTATAAGTTACAAGTAGGAAGTGTACATCTCGGTGAATGTGTAAGTAGGAAATGTATATCTTTGTTGGTGTTTTTTTAATGAAGATTTACACGTTTTTAAGCGTGATCGTATATACGGGTCAATTGGAAAGATCTAAGTTGAAAATGTCCTATAAATATTAGTGAGTCATTCGAAAAATCAATAACATCAGTAAATATTATCTTCGAAACACAAACAGTTAAACATAACTTTTGAGGGTGTGCGTGCTTGATGGTTTGTATGAGTGTTTTGTGAGTTTGGATGACGTGTCAACAATGATAACGAACAGAATACACCTGTATCACCGGTCCCTTCTATATCTATTTGTGTCATACATACACAGATTGTCTAATCAGTGTGAGGAAACTCTAACACAAAGAATCGAACCTAATACAAAACTACATTCGAGTCTATTTGGTCAGTTGTACCATGCGTATGTTCTAATTAGGAAAGAAAAAGTTTGTGTGACTAATACGTACACCTGTTGCTAAGAGACGGTTGTCAGTTTGGTCTAGGGAATGTTGTGTGTGTATTATTTATCTTACTGGGTATGTCATGTCTTCTATGTCAACCAAACTGGTTTTCAGACTTAGTATGTATACGATAATTTCATGCCACACTACATATAAGACCAATTCCCGATTGGCTTTGCCTACCAGACAGTTTTACTTCCGGTGGTGTAATAAAGTAAACAAGTACCACGCCTGTGTTGTGACGACATACCTGTCATTGATAACAGTGTTAAAGCATGTATGTTATATATATATATATCTTAACTATACCTTAATTCACCTAGATCCTGTCTTTCTATTTGCTTGCCGATGCGTGTGGGCATGATCACGATTTTGAGGTTTAAAGTTCAGAAAGTAGAATGGGGTGGTAGGTACAGCAGGAAATGAATAAGCAAAAACGAAACTCGTTTCAATATTTCCGGTATTGAAATTCTGCCAGATCCTGTATGTGTTAACCGGGTGATATGTAACAAAAGACTACACAAAAGTTATTGTACGTAAAGTAATTAAAATATTGGTATTGATAAAATGACACAATCATCCTCTAGACAACCATGGCCAGTGACAGTAAATGTGACAATAGTCCAGACACCCATCAAGGCCAGTGGGAGTAAATGTGACAATAGTCCCGACACCCACCATGGCCAGTGACAGTAAATGTGACAATCAGTGACAGTAAATGTGACAATAGTCCACCATGGTCAGTGACAGTAAATGTGACACCCACCATGGCCAGTGACAGTAAATGTGACAGTAAATGTGACAATAGTCCCGACACCCACCATGGTCAGTGACAGTAAATGTGACAATAGTCCCGACACCCACCATGGTCAGTGACAGTAAATGTGACAATAGTCCCGACACCCACCATGGCCAGTGACAGTAAATGTGACAATAGTCCAGACACCCATCAAGGCCAGTGGGAGTAAATGTGACAATAGTCCCGACACCCACCATGGCCAGTGACAGTAAATGTGACAATAGTCCCGACACCCACCATGGTCAGTGAATGTGACAGTAACCCACCATGGTGTGACAGTAAATGTACAATAGTGGCCAGTGACCCGACACCCACCATGGCCAGTGACAGTAAATGTGACAATAGTCCCGACACCCACCATGGCCAGTGACAGTAAATGTGACAATAGTCCCGACACCCACCATGGCCAGTGACAGTAAATGTGACAATAGTCCCGACACCCACCATGGTCAGTTACATTAAATGTGACAATAGTCCCGACACCCACCATGGCCAGTGACAGTAAATGTGACAATAGTCCCGACACCCACCATGGCCAGTGACAGTAAATGTGACAATAGTCCCGACACCCACCATGGTCAGTGACAGTAAATGTGACGATAGTCCCGACACCCACCATGGCCAGTGACAGTAAATGTGACAATAGTCCCGACACCCACCACGGTCTGTGACAGTAAATGTGACAATAGTCCCGACACCCACCATGGCCAGTGACAGTAAATATGACAATAGTCCCGACACCCACCATGGCCAGTGACAGTAAATATGACAATATCGTCAGACATATATGGATAATTATCATACTATAGATACACAATTATGGCAATCACGTTTTCGGTCAGAATCCATGTGATCGACATTGTAATATTATTGACGTTTATCGAAAAAAAAATGAAGTTGTGTACAAGTGTACGATTGTTTTTTAATCAGAATGTTGATATGAAGTATTAAGAAGGTCGTGACTCATTGGTTGACAAGTTAAATCCCCAAGCCTATCCTTCTTTATAAAGAATATATTGCAATTCACGATTAATATCAGAAATCCATACACACTCATCCAGATCTTAGCTTTTATATGTACATGGACACGTATTAATAAATACTAGGTTACTACCCCGTGAACATGGCGGAACAAGACTGCTTTTATGTAATGTGCTGTGCCGGAATCAGAATTTTAAACTATATCACCTGTTTAATTTGGTTTCCGTTTGACATTTATACACATGTAGTCTAAATTATTGAAATGATCAAAATCTCGAAGCGACGCATACAAAAACCAACAAAAATAGTACAGCATGTACCATGATGATAATGGTAATGATATACATGGAAAAAAATTCAGAAGGGAAATGAATGTTATAGTTTACACCTTGTCTAGGTAGTTATATATCAGTATTCTAGTTAACACCTTGTCTAGGTAGTTATATATCAGTTTATAGTTTACACCTTGTCTAGGTAGTTATATATCAATATTATAGTTTACACCTTGTCTAGGTAGTTATATATCAATATTATAGTGTACACCTTGTCTAGGTAGTTATATATCAATATTATAGTTTACACCTTGTCTAGGTAGTTATATATCAATATTATAGTTTACACCTTGTCTAGGTAGTTATATATTAGTTTAAAGTTTACACCTTGTCTAGGTAGTTATATATCAGTTTAAAGTTTACACCTTGTCTAGGTAGTTATATATCAATATCACATAGTTAACACCTTGTCTAGGTAGTTATATATCAGTATCATAGTTTACACCTTGTCTAGGTAGTTATATATCAGTATTATAGTTTACACCTTGTCTAGGTAGTTATATATCAGTATTATAGTTTACACCTTGTCTAGGTAGTTATATATCAATATTATAGTTTACACCTTGTCTAGGTAGTTATATATCAATATTATGGTTAACACCTTGTCTAGGTAGTTATACATCAATATTATAGTTTACACCTTGTCTAGGTAGTTATATATCAATATTATAGTTAACACCTTGTCTAGGTAGTTATATATCAATATTATAGTTTACACCTTGTCTAGGTAGTTATATATCAATATCATAGTTAACACCTTGTCTAGGTAGTTATATATCAATATTATAGTTTACACCTTGTCTAGGTAGTTATATATCAGTTTATAGTTTACACCTTGTCTGGGTAGTTATATATCAGTTTATAGTTTATACATTGTCTAGGTAGTTATATATCAATATTATAGTTTAACCTTTACAAGGTGAAGCCGAGGAAAATATACTAGGTCGAGCGAAATCGAAAACTTGAGTTATTCAACCAATCTATAATTCAACCGTTTTATCATATAAATACAAAACGGTTATGAATATATTTAACTAGAAAATATTTTTGGAGCCAGACTCTGAAAGAGAGTGCCACATGCACACAGTACATAAATAATATAAGAACGTTTAGGAACAAGTTCCGCCCACCTCTCGTCTAATTGACTTCAAGCAAACACGAAAGGAATACAGGTATGTGTTTTAGTACTGCAGGTTTGACAAAAACACTAAAACCTGACGGAAATACAGCTAAAGTGGTAGAGAAAAAGTGTCGTGCATACTGTAGGTGCATTCTGTCCTCCGCCCTCCTATGTAGACATTGTCGGCGTATTTCGTTAATTAGTCCTGACTATCTTTCCCTTGATTGGCAAGTCGGAAACACCCGAGAGCAGATGGGTTTTAGTTCTGAAAATTTGTCGAAGTTCCCAGACTGAAACGCAGAAATTAACTGCAGTTAAGCGACGTCAAGGCAAAAGGGCGGATATACACAAATTTAACACTCATTTTTACATAAATTAAATAAAGTAGAGGTATATTAAATATATTTAATGAGAAACGGAATACAGAGGTAAATCATTCTTCCGGTGCTATGGTATTTGCATATCCAGAAATATTTAAAATTGAAGCGGTATAAATCTTGCAACATGCGCCTAGTGCCAACATCAAATATTCTTTAACTTCACATTTGTAAGTCATCAGATGAATATGGATAACAGATCGCAACAAGCAACGTTTAATTCAACACACCGTCTCCCACTAAATCTCAGGTATTCGACGATCCCTATCCGTACGGTTTGTGTTACTTTAATTGCTATGGGTGCGGCGGGCCTCATGTATGTTGTTCAACGAGGTAGTCACCATCTACCACAATGTTGACCACACCTCAAAATAACCATGGCTGTTCATGTCCTCGGCGATGAAATAAGCTAACAAACTCTCGCGAGATTAGAACAAGACACAGAGTTTAGTTTCTTGATTGGGTAATTAGGGTTTTTCACTAAAAGGTGAAAAGACCCTATTGTTTTTGTTATATTTCATATCATTATTCTTCCGAATTTGACTCCATTACCAGAAATTCTAAAAACAGCAATGACTCGAAAACTATTTGTCCTACAAATTTGCTACACTTATATTTCATGTAGAGGAGGGTCATGTCTAACTTTTCCCCCCATGCATGTTAACAGAAATTCATGCAGGCAAAAAGTTTAAACTAAAATTACTCCAAGATACTACGATGAAATTTTGTTTAATTTATGATTTTTGTCGCATGCGACTGAAAACTAAATATTGTTTTACGGGTTAACCAAGCAGTATAACTTAACTTCCTTTTAATGCTGGTTTTACTGTCTTAGAGATATACTCTCCTTACAAAGGATTTCAAATTACAATATTGTTAGAGGACATGTTGTAATAAATATAAACTACGAAAAGTCACGTGAATCCTGATATGCACAAATAGATGTTTACAAACATAATCTTAAATGTATATTGATACATTGTCGTATGTATTGTTGAGTTAATTGCTTAACGCCCATTTATAATTTTATTGTACTAACATATACATACATGTATATCGAAGTGAGTTGTATGTATGGAGCGAATATGTTTTCGTGAATAAGTCGTTTTGATGTTTATCCATGGATCCTCAGTATCAATTTATTCAGAATGAAATGTGTTCCTCACCAAAACAATCTCGAATTGTCAGCTGTGGTTGTGAACGATCATTTTTATGTCAAGGCTGACGGCTGGTCACGTGATCGTTGAAACATATGGTACAAGTGTATTATGGCCGACAAACATTATAATCCCGACATAGGAAGAGACATATTGAGAGATAAGTGTGTAGATTAATACACATAGGGATGTTTACCCTAAATACGAGGAATAAGTTACTGCTCGATGAATTCTGTGACGCAAGAGTGACGTAACAGTTACGAGTGAGGAATGCAAACATGACAGAAGGACATGTCCTATTGAAATTAGACCGTACAGGATATGCTAACCTATCATAAACATATGGCGGGAACAGCCGGAGAATCTCGATAATAGGGTTATGCAAGATTACCCGTCATCATTAATGGTAACATTGGTGTCATATGATGTATGTTACCATGGCAATATAGTGTCATATGTATAGCGGCCAGACAGACGTCATCCAGACCTCGTTGCATAACATCCGATACAGTCAGTCTCGCGCGTGGCGGTAAAGTATTTTTCTGCGATGCACGGCATTTCAAGGCCCCGACACGCGCTGGCCCCGGTACAAATGTCGCGCGTGCGACCCCGGTTTCCATTCAACTCAGGGTCACGATATCACTATGGTAATTTAGCGACGTGATACTTACATTCTTCTTTACCTAACGACTTACAGACAAAACATGATCGCCTTCTCCTATGTTGTAGGAATGCGTCACCTTTAAAAAGTATCACCTTCATTGGCCGTGTGCCTGTCCACGGAAGAATTCAGCATGTCGACTCTAGACTTAATCCTTTGGTATAAATTGGCTCAAGTAGCGTCTGAGTTCACACTCAATCAACGTGACACGGATATATCTTCTTCTTATCAGTATGTTCGTTGACGTTTTGGTAAAAACGTGTAGAAAAACTTAATAATATTCCACGTGTTGCCGGTTAACCACAATATGTACTGTATAAAAAGAATATTGTCATCAAAGATGGGGTAACGATGTAGCATTCGTCGGGAGACATCCGAACATAAAACTACGTTGGTTTTACAATAGTTTTAACGACAGGAAACAGTCACGTTTCTCCATTCTTGATGTGCATACCGTGTGACGTGTTATAGTGACGTATGCACTGATACGATGAGAGTATATAGGTTACTGTTACCGATTTTTTCTATGCCATTGGTATTGGTTACAGCTTGCTTTCTAGAATTAAAGCAGGGATGACATCCCATAGTACACATCACATGTAGACTTCCGGTTATCAGTTTGATCAGATGTAGACTCTCGGTCATTAGTTACTAGTTTAATTAAAAAAGTCTTGAAATTATCTTGACGAAATCACACGGGATGAATTCTCTGTATTACAACCACAATACAGATTCTCGATCATTAATGTTATTATCGAGGTTGTATGTTATTTGACTGGATAGACGACAAACATATTATTGGGAGGAGGTGATACATGTACCAAGGATTTTGTCATACGATTTTGATTTATTTCTTGTGTAGTCATCTTAAACTTTCCTTCACACATGTTCCTGGACAATTACGACAAGCCACCTTGCTCTCTTCTTTATTCAGATTCCATCCATGACTTTGATAGTAGGTCAAGACAAACATAATTAATCCAGCATGTTACCGACCATATGTTAAAAATGGAGAACATTAACTCCAACTCAAACACAAAATTCATGAAACCATGGCAAAATAAGAACAAAAGAATTATTTACACAGAGACTCAAGATAAAATGACATTGAGAATAAGACCAGATGTTCCGGAAAGGTAAGCGTCTTCTACTTCACAACACACTTCGTGTAAATACTGGTCGATCCAAGTAAGAAACGTCACGACCAGGCATACATGTACTAAAGAACATCAAAGACGTCTAGCTTCGTATCGCAAAAGGAAACAAAATATTTCTTAATGACATTTTTATAACGACCCTAAAAGTTACCATAATATTCATCAACGTGCATCTCTCGAAACCCTGTGTTGTGAGTTTGTCTGTCATCAATCTGCATCTCTCGAAATCCTGTGTTGTGAGTTTGTCTGTCATCAAGGTGCATCTCTCGAAATCTCGTGTTGTGAGTTCGTCTGTCAGTTGTCAACAATGGTGTGAAACATGTCCATTTTGGAGAACTGGCTTGAAAGTCTGTGATTGGCATGGCTGTGGGTCTCTTCGTTTGTTTAGAAGAAACTGATTACTTGATAAATTAATTTTGTGTAATTCATTTTAACAGTTGCAATTTATTATCATTTCACAATATCTCGGAAAGAATCTGAAATAAAAGTTTTAAAAAGTCACATTCCTTGAATTATCAAAAAACAAACTTTTTTTCCAGCTTTTTAAAAGTAAGATTCTAACGTGTTTTCTCGCTTTAACTTGTTTACAGTACATATCCTGTTTTCTTATGATATCTGACTTTAAGGTATACCTATAATACACTCCTACATCTCGTCAAACGTACTTTCCCGTGTAATTGTCACGTATAAAAGAAAATCATTAAACGAAGTAAACGTTAATCTATTAACACAAGAAGACCTCGTTCTGGTACCGTTACAACACCACGTGTTCCGAGCACTGGTGCGTCTCTGAAGACGCATTTCAAATATCGAGAAAACGTTTTTATGAGCCAGTAAAATACATTTGTAGGGTATTTTTTGAATCTATTAATGATAAATGTTGAGCTTATCGGCAATATATAATGCAATGCGCAAATGGCATGTATCACCTACGTAGACAGTCTTATCACACTTAACAAGTACGGCCAGGCAACCAACGCGTTTATCAGATCACGCGCCAGATTTTTCCGGTTTTACAAAAAAGTCCTATTTTTATGGGACCTAGCGAAACTGTCAAACACTTTTAGCGACTTTGATTCTGTTTGATAGGGTATGTAACTGATAATGATGTGTGCACTTTAGTCGTTTAATTTGTCGTTTATAAGTAATTTTACACGTGTTTTCATGCACGTGCTCGTTGATTGTTAGCACGTGAATACGTTATTTAGATTTTACAATTCTTAAAAGAAATAGAAATGTTTCTGGTACCTTTATATCACATGTTAGCTTTCTTATGAAGAATCTGAACGACACGTCAATATGGTGTGACAGAGAAACAATGTAACTTAGATCTGCTTTCAGTCCACCGTTTTCTGTCTCACGACCGACAGGTGTAACTTGATAAACACTGTACTTCAGAGTATTTTAACTATACTAAGTTCATTCTAACCGTTTAAAAACGACGCGAAAATTATATCTTCACCAAAAACGTAATGTAAAAGAAGATCGGAAAGAGGAAAGGAGTTAAAATTCAGCTTAGGTTTGTATAATCCAATCTACACAAGATATACAAATGCATAAGATTTGACATCAAATGTTATTCAAAACCTGGATTTTGATCACTCTGTATTCCGATTTTCTTCGCCGACTCAGATCACTCTACTGTCTGACCTATATCACTCTACTGTCTGACCTATGTCACACTACTGTCTGACCTAAATCACTATACTGTCTGACCTATATCACTCCACTGTCTGACCTATATCACTCTACTGTCTGTCCTATATCACTCTACTGTCTGACCTATGTCACACTACTGTCTGACCTATGTCACTCTACTGTCTGACCTATATCACTCTACTGTCTGTCCTATATCACTCTACTGTCTGATAAATATCACTCTACTGTCTGACCTATATCACTCTACTGTCACACCTATATCACTATACTGTCTGACCTATATCACTCTACTTTCTTACATGTATCACTCTACTGTCTGACCTATATCACTCTACTTTCTGCAATATATCACTCTACTGTCTGACCTATATCACTCTACTGTCTGACCTATATCACTCTACTGTCTGACCTATATCACTCTACTGTCTGACCTATATCACTCTACTGTCTGACCTATATCACTCTACTGTCTGACCTATATCACTCTACTGTCTGACCTATATCACTCTACTGTCTGACTTATATCACTCCACTGTCTGACCTATATCACTCTACCTTCTTACATGTATCACTCTACTGTCTGACCTATATCACTCTACTTTCTGCAATATATCACTCTACTGTCTAACCTATATCACTCTACTGTCAGACCTATATCACTCCACTTTCTGACCTATATCACTTTACTGTCTGACCTATATCATTCTACTGTCAGACCTATATCACTCTACTGTCTGACCTATATCACTCTACTGTCACACCTATATCATTCTACTGTCAGACCTATATCACTCTACTGTCTGACCTATATCACCCTACTGTCTGACCTATATCACTCTACTTTCTTACATGTATCACTCCACTGTCTGACCTATATCACTCTACTGTCACACCTATATCATTCTACTGTCTGACCTATATCACCCTACTGTCTGACCTATATCACTCTACTGTCTGACCTATATCACTCTACTTTCTGAAATATATCACTCTACTTTCTGACGTATATTACTCTACTGTCTAACCTATATCAGTCTACTGTCTGACCTATATCAGTCTACTTTCTGACCTATATCACTTTACTTTCTGACATAAAGCACTCTACTTTCTGGTTTCTAACACTCTACTTTCTGACCTATACCATTTTACTGTCTGACCTATATCAGTCTACTGCTTAACCTATATCACTCTACAATCTGACCTATATCACTCTACTATCTGACCTATATCTGTCTATTGTCTGACCTACACACAAACAATGACTCAACACAAACAATTCTGACCACACAAACAATATATCACACACAAACAATCTACACACACACAATGTCTGACACAAACATATCACTCTACACACAAACAATGTCTGACCACACACAAACAATAGTCACAATGTCCACACACAAACAATAGTCACAATATCCACACACAAACAATAGTCACAATGTCCACACACAAACAATAGTCACAATGTCCAAACACAAACAATTGTCACAATGTCCACACACAAACAATAGTCACAATGTCCACACACAAACAATAGTCACAATGTCCACACACAACAATTCACAATGTCCACACACAAACAATAGTCACAATGTCCACACACAAACAATAGTCACAATGTCTACACAAACAATATCACAATGTCACACACACACAACAATAGTCACAACAAACAATGTCCACACACACAACAATAGTCACACACAAACAATGTCCACACACAAACAATAGTCACAATGTCCACACACAAACAATAGTCACAATGTCCACACACAAACAATAGTCACAATGTCCACACACAAACAATAGTCACAATGTCCACACACAAACAATAGTCACAATGTCCACACACAAACAATAGTCACAATGTCCACACACAAACAATAGTCACAATGTCCACACACAAACAATAGTCACAATGTCCAAACACAAACAATAGTCACAATGTCCACACACAAACAATAGTCACAATGTCCACACACAAACAATAGTCACAATGTCCACACACAAACAATAGTCACAATGTCCACACACAAACAATAGTCACAATGTCCACACACAAACAATAGTCACAATGTCCACACACAAACAATAGTCACAATGTCCACACACAAACAATAGTCACAATGTCCACACACAAACAATAGTCACAATGTCCACACACAAACAATAGTCACAATGTCCACACATAAACAATAGTCACAATATCAACACACAAACAATAGTCACAATGTCCACACACACACAAGCAATAGTCACAATGTCCACACACAAACAATAGTCACAATGTCCACACACAAACAATAGTCACAATGTCCACACACAAACAATAGTCACAATGTCCACACACAAACAATAGTCACACACACAACAATAGTCACAATGTCCACACACAAACAATAGTCACAATGTCCACACACAAACAATAGTCACAATGTCCACACACAAACAATAGTCACAATGTCCACACACAAACAATAGTCACAATGTCCACACACAAACAATAGTCACAATATCAACACACAAACAATAGTCACAATGTCCACACACAAACAATAGTCACAATGTCCACACACAAACAATAGTCACAATGTCCACACACAAACAATAGTCACAATGTCCACACACAAACAATAGTCTAAACGTTATCGGACAAACAATAGTCAACATGTCCACACACAATACAAGCCTATAACATGACAACCATCACCTTCGTCTGTTTATTGACAGTATGACGTGTTCACAAATAAAGGAATAGACCATTAAAAGGATACACATATCGTGGGTAAAAACGTGTGCTATTGCGTGGTAAAGAGAACATTGCCAAGAATATTAGTCTTTTAATAGGGTATTTTAAATTGGATCATGAACAACTTTAGTAAACATTGGACATATGAAGTACGAAGCTGTTTTACGTGAATAGTTTGGTTAGTGAGTTGTTGATACCTGTTGTAGTGAGATGACCTGTATTAATAGTAATTTCATGATTATTAAGATTTTTTGGAGTGCAAATCTAGGGAGCGCCAGTTGTCAGATGTCTCTGCAACACACGCAGTGTTTCTGTGGGCGTGATAAATACAAATACAGTTTGCTTCATCATTGTGACGAAATTACTATACCACTACGTGCATGCCGTCGAACAGCAAGTTTCTAAAACTTCATTTGAAAATATACACAAAGACCTCTTTTGGAATTGGTGGATTCCGTTCTGATATACGTCTGAAAGGTCCTAAATTTAGTTTTATTTCGGTGTCACAAAGATGTAGATATACGTATGTTGTGACACAAGGTCTAAAAAAAATATATTGATTTAGATCATTCTAATTTCCGGCTTAGATCATTCTACTTTCCGACTCAGATAATTCTACTTTCCGACTTCGATCATTCTACTTTCCGGCTTAGATCATTCTACTTTCCGACTCAGATCATTCTACTTTCCGGCTTAGATCATTCTACTTTCTGACTCAGATTATTCTTCTTTCCGACTCAGATCATTCTACTTTCCGGCATAGATCATTCTACTTTCCGACTTAGATCATTCTACTTTCCGGCATAGATCATTCTACTTTCCGGCATCGATCATTCTACTTTCCGGCTTACACCGTTCTGCATTCTGAGAGCTTCACTGCTCTGTGGCTGAAACAAGGCCCCAAGAATTCATTCGCTGATCGGCCAGTACTGGTGCATTATATTCTTTGATACGACGGCCGAACATCTCCCACAGTCCCTTGAGTGTTACCAATGTTTCGGGAGTGACATCGGTATTATTACGATAACTTTTCTGTAATACACAATAACTTTATCGTTAACAAAAAAAATAAGAGTTTCAAGTTATTTCTAATATATTTTATAATCAATTTACATGTATATTGAACCATTTAAATTAACTATCAATATATACGATATTTTGTTGGAAGAAAACAATTCAGTTGATGTATACATTCCTGTTCAGTTACGCTGTAAGATGTGATTCCAAGACATTGCGTCATAATTCCAGGTAGTATCATCTGTTTAAAACTGATACTATTTAGTGTTTACTAATTAAAACACATTTTTAGATAATTAGGTACGTCCTGGATAGATCAAACGTATACTACCATATTATTATCATGTATCCATTTGGTTTGAGTCTCCGAAACCTTCTCCAACATTACCAAGGACATATCACTATTGTATCGCCTTCCGTTACCTTATTGAACCCCTGATTAATGTATATAGGTCTTAGGAAATCCATGGTAACGATATCGACACGAAATTCCAGAGTTGATAATTGAATCAACATTTTTCTAAGTTTTGTCGTAAAGCATGCACTGTTAACTATGAAACATCTAATGCGTAGACACCTTTCTTTTTTTTCCTTTTAACTTGGGACGTAGATGTTTCCAGTGTGTTCTACTGACACGTAATGAAGGCCAGCTTTACGCTGTAATAAAGTAATGATCATGTATCATTTCGCCAAATGGTTGCTGCCTGTCGTAGGAGGGTCTAGACTCTAACTTTCCTCCTCGAGTATTTAGGCTAGACATGTGCTAATATCGCTGGAATCTTACCGACTGTAACAATACTAGTATACAACTGGGATAAGAAAGGGTCACTTCCTTCACTCCCTTCATGACCTGGCCACTGTGATGGTTATCAATGTACAATATGTATTCGAAACATATGGACTTGATATGCTGGCACTCCGGATACATGGTGGATACAGGCAACGGAAGGTAGGAATGGGGAGGAGGGGAGAGAAAACAATGAGGTACACATAAGATGGGGAGGAGGGGAGAGAAAAAGGGAGGTACACATAAGGTGGGAAGGAGGGGAGAGAAAAAGAGAGGTACACATAAGGTGGGAAGGAGGGGAGAGAAAAAGAGAGGTACACATAAGGTAGGAAGGAGAGGAGAGAAAAAGAGAGGTATACATAAGGTAGGAAGGAGGGGAGAGAAAAAGAGAGGTATACATAAGGTGTGGAGGAGGGGAGAGAAAAAGAGAGGTATACATAAGGTGGGGAAAAAGAGAGGTACACATAAGGTGGGAAGGAGGAGGGGAAGAGAAAAGAGAGGTATACATAAGGTGGGGAGGAGGGGAGAGAGAGGTACACATAAGGTGGGGAGGAGGGGAAGGAAAAAGAGAGGTACACATAAGGTGGGGAGGAGGGGAGGGAAAAAGAGAGGTATACATAAGGTGGGGAGGAGGGGAGGGAAAAGAGAGGTATACATAAGGTGGGGAGGAGGGGAGGGAAAAAGAGAGGTATACATAAGGTGGGGAGGAGGGGAGGGAAAAAGAGAGGTACACATAAGGTAGGGAGGAGGGGAGACAAAAACAGAGGTAAACATCAGGTGGGAAGGAGGAGGGGAGAAATATTGAGATACACATAATGTGGGAAAGAGGTGGTGGCCGAATTAGTAACCCAACAGGCCGATGACGTCGACACACATTGCACGTTTTCTTTGCTGATGGATGTGATTGTGTTGTAAAGACTCGATTTCCGGCCAAATTAAGGTTTTAGTACTAATTATACGCGGGCTGTCTTTGTAATTTAAGGTATAACAGTCCTATGATATTAAACAATCACCACAGCAGCGAGGCGAATTCTTTTAATATTATCTACATACTTGCTAATGAGGTGGACAAACAGAATCACGCACGGGTTCATACGAGTATCAAACAGTACACGATGAACTGTATCATAACTAAAAAGTGTTATTTTCTGACGGAAGTAACCGTACAGGATATCTCCCTCTGTCTACAGGAACAGTAACAGATCAAAAACTCGCGTGTAAAGTACAGGAAGACTAATATGTGAAAGTCGGTGTTACGTCGACGCAAACAACACAGAGTTGTTATGAGAAATTGATTAAAGTAAGAGAGGAAAAAGAATTGATTGTATACACCACGGAAAAAAACCAAGAGAAAGATTCTTCACACTGCTAGACATAGCAAACGACAAAAAAACTTGACGAACATGTCAAGAATCTATTTGTTTTAAGTCCCGTTTTCTCGTTATAAGCACAACTTCCTCTTGCAGATGAATTCGTTGATAGATTGTCATATGAAGTTTTGTTACAACATTCCTTTTCAAATTCACTCAACATGCCCACAAACAAGCAATAGTCAATACTTTACCGGACAAACAATAGTCAACAGCCCCCGTACAAACAATAGTCTAAACGTTATCGGACAAACAATAGTCAACATGTCCACACATAATACAAGCCTATAACATGACAACCATCACCTTCGTCTGTTTAATGACAGTATGACGTGTTCACGAATAAAGGAATAGACTATTAAAAGAGATATATATCGTGTAAATAAACGTGCTCTGATGAAAAATTGTTTGTTAATGCAGGGTCAATAGAACATTTTCAATAAGGAAACGTCTGGTCTGATTAAAATTTTGTAAACCGAAATGCCAAATCGCCTTGTTCCAAATTCTGCTCTAGTTTTCCCCGCACACTTTGTGTATACTATACATACATGGGGAAAATAAAAGATAAAAAATAGAAAGTATACACAGTGCTCTCCATTCAAACTGGAGATAGATTATTTCATTTTAAACGAACCTCTTCATGATGCCAAGCCGTTTGTAAATTTGTAACATCAGTGTAGTACATATGTACTCTCCATTTCGCCGCCTTTTCTGGCGTACAACAGAACTCAGGTTGTAAAAGCCTAGTTTCTATTATTTATTCATTAATTTATTTTGTTTTGGTGCACATTGTACTTGTTCATAACTGTTGGTAGTCTGCGCTAGTATACATTGTGCTTCACGTGGTTCTGGCAAACATAAAGTGTATATACTGCCATCATACACATGTGTCCTGAAAATGAGAGGTTTCGAATCGAGACAGTCTGATGCAGAATACAGACTGTGTTCCAGTTCAATATATTGTGATTTTTTTTTAAATGGTGTTTATTTCATTGTCTCTGTAAGAGACGGCCAGGGAAATCTTCTAACGTTACTCTAGAAGGGTTTAGTTATTATGATAACGGCACATCACACCATTACTGTTTACCCAACCTAGTCTGACAACTTACAATGGTACTAATACTAAGACGACTAACCATGGTTACTAATACTTAGACGACTAACCAAGACGATTTACCATGATAACTAAGACCACTTACTATGATAACTAAGACTACTTACCGTGATAACTAAGACTACTTACCATGATAACTAAGACCACTTACCATGATAACTAAGACCACTTACCATGATAACTAAGACCACTTACCATGATAACTAAGACTACTTACCATGATAACTAAGACCACTTACCATGATAACTAAGACCACTTACCATGATAACTAAGACTACTTACCGTGATAACTAAGACTACTTACCATGATAACTAAGACTACTTACCATGATAACTAAGACCACTTACCATGATAACTAAGACTACTTACCGTGATAACTAAGACTACTTACCATGATAACTAAGACTACTTACCATGATAACTAAGACTACTTACCATGATAACTAAGACTACTTACCATGATAACTAAGACTACTTACCATGATAACTAAGACCACTTACCATGATAACTAAGACCACTTACCATGATAACTAAGACTACTTACCATGATAACTAAGACTACTTACCATGATAACTAAGACTACTTACCATGATAACTTACCATGATAACTAAGACTACTTACCATGATAACTAAGACTACATAACTAAGACTACTTACCATGATAACTAAGACTACTTACCATGATAACTAAGACTACTTACCATGATAACTAAGACGATTTACCATGATAACTAAGACCACTTACCATGATAACTAAGACTACTTACCATGATAACTAAGACTACTTACCATGATAACTAAGACTACTTACTTATGATAACTAACCATGATAACTAATACTTACCATGATAACTAAGACCACTTACCATGATAACTAAGACTACTTACCATGATAACTAAGACTACTTACCATGATAACTAAGACTACTTACCATGATAACTAAGACCACTTACCATGATAACTAAGACTACTTACCATGATAACTAAGACCACTTACCATGATAACTAAGACCATGATAACTAAGAATACTTACCGTGATAACTAAGACTACTTACCATGATAACTTAGACCACTTACCCTGATAACTAAGACTACTTACCATGATAACTAAGACTACTTACCATGATAACTAAGACCACTTACCATGATAACTAAGACTACTTACCATGATAACTAAGACTACTTACCATGATAACTAAGACCACTTACCATGATAACTAAGACTACTTACCATGATAACTAAGACTATGATAACTAAGACCACTTACCATTACCATGATAACTAAGACCACCATGATAACACTACTTACCATGACTATGATAACTAAGACCCATGATAACTTACCACTGATAACTAAGACTACTTACCATGATACCTAAGACCACTTACCGTGATAACTAAGACCACTTATCATGATAACTAAGACCACTTACCATGATAACTAAGACCACTTACTATGATAACTAAGACCACTTACCATGATACCTAAGACCACTTATCATGATAACTAAGACCACTTACCATGATAACTAAGACTACTTACCATGATAACTAAGACTACTTACCATGATAACTAAGACTACTTACCATGATAACTAAGACCACTTACCATGATAACTAAGACTACTTACCATGATAACTAAGACTACTTACCATGATAACTAAGACTACTTACCATGATAACTAAGACTACTTACCATGATAACTAAGACCACTTACCATGATAACTAAGACTACTTACCATGATAACTAAGACTACTTACCATGATAACTAAGACTACTTACCATGATAACTAAGACCACTTACTATGATATCTAAGACTACTTACCATGATAACTAAGACTACTTACCATGATAACTAAGACTACTTACCATGATAACTAAGACTACTTACCATGATAACTAAGACTACTTACCATGATAACTAAGACCACTTACCATGATAACTAAGACTACTTACCATGATAACTAAGACCACTTACCATGATAACTAAGACCACTTACCATGATAACTAAGACCACTTACCGTGATAACTAAGACTACTTACCATGATAACTAAGACTACTTACCATGATAACTAAGACTACTTACCATGATAACTAAGACTACTTACCATGATAAATAAGACTATCTATCACGCGTTTAATCTGAAGTGCTATGTTTAGAATAGCAATAGCACGATTGAAATCAGGCATAATTCGGCAACTAAACGAAAAAAACACATATACTAAGTCTAGTTTAATGAAACAGACGAAAAATCACCAAGTAAGATATACCTGTGGGCTCCGGTAGAATATTTCTGCTTACAAGTCGCAAACCACAACATTTCTCTTTTGTATGCGAACAGCTACTTCCGGAATTTCACGTGCAATCTACATGTGTACTTCCTGTTTCAGCATATATACAATGGTGTCTTTATACACGAAACGTATTATATAAGATGAGTTACTGGCCTCATATGGTAGTGTCTCTATATATTTCTATTAAAATGGACTGAATCGTTATAGCAATACCATGAAATAGGCACTGCGAGCGCAACGTGGTCAACAAGATGCACATTTTGAACTGCCTTATCAATGTATGCACTGAAACGTGATTTTTAAGATTTGTTTTGTTATTCTTCTTCCTGTAAAAACAATGCATCATCACGATCAGGCGGTGGTTTGGCGGCGCAGTTATAACACACTTGTCTTTCACCTTGCCGTTCAGAGTTCGATTTGCTGAAGGGATACGGATTTCCTCCCACAGTCAGACCCTCGCATACTTACAAGTGTGACTTTTATAAGTTGAAACAATTAAATTTCCAAATGTAAATAAGTCATGCACATACAATCATACAACATGACGACAAACTTAAAAGAACAAAACAAAAGACTACAAGTTAACGCAACACGTGACATTATCTCCGCGCCCCGGTGTTTTAAAGAAAGTCACACAATCATATATATACATATATATATGTTAATATTTCAACAAGTTTAACTTCTATTTATTATTTTTTCATTTTTCTATACAAAGTTTTGAAATGGAAAACTTCTACCAGAGTACTAGCTTGGTGTTTGTACAAAGTTTTGAGCACCGGGTAATTATCTTGAACAGTTTAAGAGAACTGGTCTGAAAAAATGAACTTTGTGAGTTGGCCTAATTGTTTCCATGATCACAGAAAAAGTATTAAAATGGAGAACTTGTCCATAGCAAACGATATTACTAGAATAATAAGTGTCAAGAATTTTGAGCAATTATCTTGAACGGTTTGAGGAGAGGGCCTAGTAAGTTGCGAGAATCCCTTTGTATGTTTCTACAATAAAACATGTTTTAATGAACGGTTTGAAGCATGATAAAATCTTTGACAACATATTTAGACTATAAAGATTGATAAAAAATTCTTCAAAATAAATGTACAAGAGTTTCCTTTTCAGAGTTACAGAGATTGCAGAGAGGACTATATATCACCTTTGCTTTTAAAAAATGAGTTCATAGTTAACATATGGTGAAAGACAATAAAGTTGTAGTCGGATTTGTAAAGGCGATGATTATATGTTTAACATTTTGAAACTCGGAATGTCCTCACCCATCGTTTTCTTTTTCTCTTTGTTATTGAGAGCTCTCGGTTTGTTGATTGACAAATCATAAAATGCTTTAGAACCGTCATTTTTTAGCAATGTTGACATGTCTTGGTAGAAAAAAGAGGGTAAAGTTGTAAACACTGCTGAGACTGTTATACACTGGAATTCAGAATATCTCAGAATATCAATATTAATAAATATATTTAAACGAATTTGTCATGAAAAATCAATGTCACCAATATTACATAAACTGCATTTTTCCAAAATAAACAACAACACACTTCTAATAGTTATCTTATCATTGTGCCTTATAAGTGTATGCTGGAAATTTTCTTAACTTTCAAATACTTGATTATTATTAATATCAAACACTTATCGAAAGATCATCCACACCTTACAGTTGTAATGTAGTTAGGAGACGGGACAGGTTTTACGCCAAATCGGAACCTTTCGGCTGCTTCCGTGTAAGAGACGATGTATTTCTCGTTCACGGAAAATAACGAAATTTCCCGAAGCTGAAACCGGCAATCAGGTACATCGGAGAACAAAAGTGCTCTAATCTTGAATGGTTAAAGTTGTAATTTTTCAACGAGATGTTTATTATATACGTTTCAAACCATTAACGTATATGCTTGTTAATTTCTTTTGAATCATTTAAGTCTTTGAGCATGATTTCATTTCCATATGAAAGCTTAAAAAGATATTTTGTCAGTAAAAATACCTTGTAGGAAGAAGGCATGTTTCAGACTAAATCGGGATAAATCAAGTCTTTACAGTACCAAAAGAAGCATTCTCACCATATTTTGCCCAGGCTTCCCAACCCAGGGAGCAGAGACTCAGTGTTTATTCCAAACTGACTCCCCTTCAACCAAGGCAGTTTTTGACCAAATTTGGACAAAATCCAAGCTTCCTTGCGAAAAAGAAGGATTCTATAGGATTTGTTCTATTTCTCTTACTGTCCCCCATCCTCGGCCACAGGGACATGAGATCCACTATTATCCAAAATTGATTGACCTTTGCCTAAGGATGTTTCTGACCAAATTAGGACAAAATCCTATTATTCTCACATATATATATATATGTAGATTTTAGATAACTTGCTTAATTTCCGATTTCTGGCTTCGCACCAAGGTCTTCATAAAGGTCATTTCTACAAGATTTCTTCTGATAAGTCATTACATCGTTACCTACATCATTAAATAATGATCTTGTGCTCACACGCGCATATAGAGAGCAAAAAGCGAAATGGGACAGTTCTGAAAAGGGAAATACAAAATTGAAGGGCACTCGCTAGCTCTGTAATAAAGAAAAATAAAAGAAAACAAGATCGCCAAATAGATATGTACTGTAACGTAAACAGTGACATCACTTGATCAATATGTACTATAACGTAAACAGTGACATCACGTAATCAGTATGTACTGTAACGTAAAAAGTGACATCACGTAATCAGTATTTTCTGTAACGTAAACAGTGACATCAGTTGATCAATATGTACTATAACGTAAACAGTGACATCACGTAATCAATATGTACTATAACGTAAACAGTGACATCACGTAATCAATATGTACTATAACGTAAACAGTGACATCACGTAATCAATATGTACTATAACGTAAACAGTGACATCACGTAATCAATATGTACTGTAACGTAAAAAGTGACATCACGTAATCAGTATTTTCTGTAACGTAAACAGTGACATCAGTTGATCAATATGTACTATAACGTAAACAGTGACATCACGTGATCAATATGTACTATAACGTAAACAGTGACATCACGTAATCAATATGTACTATAACGTAAACAGTGACGTCACGTAATCAATATGTACTATAACGTAAACAGTGACATCACGTGATCAATATGTACTATAACGTAAACAGTGACATCACGTAATCAATGTATACTATAACGTAAACAGTGACATCACGTAATCAATGTGTACTGTAACGTAAACAGTGACGTAACGTAATCAATATGTACTATAACGTAAACAGTGACATCACGTAATCAATATGTACTATAACGTAAACAGTGACATCAATATGTACTATAACGTAAACAGTGACATCACGTGATCAATATGTACTATAACGTAAACAGTGACATCACGTAATCAGTATGTACTGTAACGTAAACAGTGACATCACGTAATCAATATGTTCTGTAACGTAAACAGTGACATCAGCTGATCAATATGTACTATAACGTAAACAGTGACATCACGTAATCAATATGTACTATAACGTAAACAGTGACATCACGTAATCAATATGTACTATAACGTAAACAGTGACACCACGTAATCAATATGTACTATAACGTAAACAGTGACATCACGTGATCAATATGATTGTTGATATGACAGTAGATATTGATTTTGTGTATTGATTTGTTTATTTAATTGTTCGTGTGAGTTCCCCAATGTGATAAAACAGTCATTTTATTACGGTTCATGTTGCTTTATAAACATTTTTTGATAGACAGGATGTCATTCTGATCAAATCCGAAATGAGAAGTGAATAGAATTCCGGAAATGTATTGTTTAAATAAAAAAAAAAGTCTTGAAATTTATGTTTGGTTGACAATGCTAAAACATTAACATTGATTTATTAGGCAGCGACCCCGCCAATAGAATTAAAAAGAAATGATGGTGACATAACATCCGTTTAATAATATTGTGTAGTACGTACAGGTAATCTAGTCCCTTGAGAACGAAGTATGCATGTCCATTTGACAACTTGATGGCTATATGAAGCACGGAAATTAAACAATTAAATATGTTTTAGTCTAAAACGTAAATGTAGTACCAAAAATATTGGTATTAGACAAGTGAAACATTGAATTCACTGGTGCATGGAGAAAGCATATAGAAAAATAAATAAAATATGATTGGTGCAGGTATGGTTATTACAGAAAATGATATAAATCTAGATCGTTTGTAGATCTATTCACGTCGCTATTGACGTGAACTATAAATGTTTAATAAATCTGGCAGTGTAATACATCAATTTACCAGTACAACGAAAGGCCATGTTATATAGAGGCACTTGTTTATTATCATATTATAAAATGATATGTGTTTAAACAAGTTCTAGCGTTAAGTCTGGAAGGGATCCCCTGTGCTGGTTAGAACTATTGTAACGGACATTTTAAACTAGGTTATGGCAGCGGGCGTATTTAGAAAATAGATTTCTACTCTTTTTGTTGTGGTTTGAAAGTAAGATGTTTAGAATCGCTTTCTCCAGTACACAAAACTCACCACTCAGTGTACTGAATCGGACATGTAATGAAATGATTCTCATATTTTTATAAGTGAGCTAGAAAGACAACAACACCCTTATACTCACGCATTTTACTGAACCAGAGGGACAAGAGAGTGATGACAACATCCTTATAACCACAAATTTTACTGAACCAGAGGGACAACAAATTGATGACATCATCCTTTAAACAACATCCTTATAACCACACATTTTACTGAACCAGAGGGACAACAAATTGATGACATCATCCTTACAACAACTTCCTTATAACCACACATTTTACTGTATCAAATCCCAACAAAATGTAGGTTGTTATCGATATAACCATTTTTATTGATTAGCTACAAAAATGTATATTGATTATCACATTTTCAGACGAGTTATAGTGATTGGTGGTTACATTACCGAACATGATAAGGGAGGCACGCGGCATGCTATCAAAAGCAACTGAGGGTAAAGTGACGGACACAACCACTGCAACATAAGACGGTTTCAAGATAAAAATGCAAAAAGAAAAATCGAGTGTTTGATCATTTCATTTTTTATTGCCGTCAAAGGTATTGTTATCATAAACCATTAGCAATTCATCAATGTTATCGTGAGCCAATGTAAGGAAATAAATTAATCAGATTTTTTTTTGTCTTCCAAATTAATTACATCCAATACTACAAATATGACATCTGGAAAATTCGGCATTGAAATGAAATATTCTAATGAGGTTAATATAAAAAACACAGAGGGAATTAATATTTTTGTGTATGATGACAAGCTGTCATTGATCAAGATTTTGATGAATGAAGGTACAGCCATTCAAAAACACACCTTGTACTTAATTCTGTATTATGCAATAAATTTGAAATATTAACCATATTTGAAATATTGACTGTCAAATAAAGTATGAGATAGCGTTTTTTATTATTTTTATGCTGACACTTGTTGCACGTGCTTTAACCTTTGCAAAAAGCGGCCATATTTTACTGAGCGCCATCAGATGCTTAGTCAAACTATTATGTGTAAAAAGAAAGATTTACATAATTGAATAAGAGGAAATAAGATACGTCCAAGCTTGGCGGAAGGATAAGCGTCTTCTACACCGACATCGTAACGTAAATTTCGATGATTCCAAGTACCACTGCCGTGGTCCGGAAGGTACATTATATATGTATATATGAAGATGTCTCATGCAACATCAGGTTGTGTAATCAACCATGTGGATATAAGATACTGTAGCATTTGTTTTAACTATTTTATTATGAATGTGTCGACGGAAGGGACACTTAAAGTTTGTCAATAATTTGAATTTTCGTTGAAATGTTTCCTCCGTTCTTCAATTTAAAGACATATTGTCGATGGATATGTATGAATAAGATGTAAATTACACTTAAATGTTAAACTTTGTTCACGTATAGATATGTAGGAACAGAAATACTGGTAAAACAGAGAAAGTGCCGACATCTTATCAGAATCTGAATTCAAACTAAAATCCTGTAAAACAAGAGCATGTAAAAAGAAAAACATGTTTTCTGGGAGACCCCCGAAAAAGCACAAGAAGAATAAGGCCAGATGATCCGAAAGGGTATGCATCTTCTGCTTTATCCATGTAAATCTTGGTGAGTCCATGTCTGTAATGTTACATTTCCAAATGAGAACAAAGTTAACGACAACGTAACCCACAGACAAACTAACGAGTATCAAACACGTCCAGCTTCATGTCACACAACGGAACCCACAGACAAACAAACGAATATCAAATACGTCCAGCTTCTAGCACACATAAGGACAGATATTTCCCAATAGTGTCATTAAAATGACCTTAAAATTTCCCCGTGATCTTAAAAAGAATCCCCCATAATCTTCATCAACCCGCATCTCTCGAAATCCTTGGTTGAAGGTTTGTCTGTTGTTGACATTTTGCCCATAAGTCGTTATGTTTGGAACAAGTCCCTGAATGTTGCTCCGATGTGCAAGCATAAGAGCTCGGGGGGGGGGGGGTATTGTTATTTATACATGAGGATTCGCTTGAAGTGTGACTTGTAGAGACTTACTCGTGACTTGTATTGCTTCTCTAACTACACGGTCACATTTGACGTGTAGTCATCGAAACGTCAAACTCAATATATTCTACTGGTTGTGTTATAAGAACTTCTATTCTACTGTGGTTGCTTGGTACTGTTGGTGAAGATCGAGCTATGTGGCCGATGTACAATGTCTTTAACTTCCGCTTTGAAGCAAATGGTACCTCTCGTGCTGCCATATAACATATAATAATGGACGACTTACAGGGCTGGAAGTGTTCGACGGGAACTCAGACAGGAACGACTACCACATCATAAAACTGATATCTATCACCTGAACAAAAAATACTCTCCACATTAAAATAGCGGAAGGATGTACATAAAATTAAGTTTATTTTGGTACAATTCTGCTTTGGAATTGCTGAGCGTGAGCGAATACTTCCGCGTGCATCTTGGTACCTGTAGAGATGAGGTCGCGACTCGTTATAACAATATCTACATACGTCTTTATCTTTCTGAAGTAATGACGATCAGGTATGACGCCCTTCCCGTGGCGGACGGATCAAAGGCCTAATCAAGCAGACGACATCCCTGCACCGCGCCAAAGCGGATGTATGTTTACAGTGGGCAAGTATATTTATAGCGAAATGATATCGTGAAGAATTAATGACTTAATTCAGAGTTATATTACTCACTTCGTCATTTAGAACTAGAGCAAGTCGAGAGGGATTACTACGTATCATAAACCAGAAATCATCCTAACCAAAAGAGAGATGCTATAATCACCACAAGAATTTTCTTCTATTCATCGAGATAAGATGTTTGGAGTATTTACCTCCTTCACCATCATTACGTACCGCTGGTGTAGACAGGCATAACATATTAAGTACTCGCTAACATGGTTATGTCACAGTTTATTTCGATACCCATGTTTAATCGATAACATGTAATTAACTGTGTGTGGCAGCCCCTCCATCCCAACTTTCGTAACCGTATAGCTATCTCCCTATTAACAATACCTCTCCATCCAATCTCTCGCTACCTTACAGTTATCTCCCTACCAACAACACCCCTCCATCCAATCTCTCTCTACCTTACAGTTATCTCCCTACCAACAATACCCCTCCATCCAATCTCTCGCTACCTTACAGTTATCTCCCTACTAACAATACCCCTCCATCCAATCTCTCGCTACCTTACAGTTACCTCCCTACCAACAACACCCCTCCATCCAATCTCTCTCTACCTTACAGTTATCTCCCTACCAACAATACCCCTCCATCCAATCTCTCTCTACCTTACAGTTATCTCCCTACCAACAATACCCCTCCATCCAATCTCTCTCTACCTTACAGTTATCTCCCTACCAACAATACCCCTCCATCCAATCTCTCTCTACCTTACAGTTATCTCCCTACCAACAATACCCCTCCATTCAATCTCTCGCTACCTTACAGTTATCTCCCTACCAACAATACATCCAATCTCTCGCTACCTTACAGTTATCTCCCTACCAACAATACCCCTCCATCCAATCTCTCTCTACCTTACAGTTATCTCCCTACCAACAATACCCCTCCATTCAATCTCTCGCTACCTTACAGTTATCTCCCTACCAACAATACATCCAATCTCTCGCTACCTTACAGTTATCTCCCTACCAACAATACCTCTCCATCCAATCTCTCTCTACCTTACAGTTATCTCCCTACCAACAACACCCCTTCATCCAATCTCTCTCTACCTTACAGTTATCTCCCTACCAACAATACCCCTCCATCCAATCTCTCGCTACCTTACAGTTATCTCCCTACCAACAATACCCCTCCATCCAATCTCTCGCTACCTTACAGTTATCTCCCTACCAACAATACATCCCTCCATCCAATCTCTCTCTACCTTACAGTTATCTCCCTACCAACAACACCTCTTCATCCAATCTCTCACTACCTTACAGTTATCTCCCTACCAACAATACCTCTCCATCCAATCTCTCGCTACCTTACAGTTATCTCCCTACCAACAATACATCCAATCTCTCTCTACCTTACAGTTATCTCCCTACCAACAATACCTCTCCATCCAATCTCTCTCTACCTTACAGTTATCTCCCTACCAACAATACCTCTTCATCCAATCTCTCACTACCTTACAGTTATCTCCCTACCAACAATACCCCTCCATCCAATCTCTCGCTACCTTACAGTTATCTCCCTACCAACAATACATCCAATCTCTCTCTACCTTACAGTTATCTCCCTACCAACAATACCCCTCCATCCAATCTCTCTCTACCTTACAGTTATCTCCCTACCAACAATACCCCTCCATCCAATCTCTCTCTACCTTACAGTTATCTCCCTACCAACAATACATCCAATCTCTCGCTACCTTACAGTTATCTCCCTACCAACAATACCTCTCCATCCAATCTCTCGCTACCTTACAGTTATCTCCCTACCAACAACACCTCTTCATCCAATCTCTCACTACCTTACAGTTATCTCCCTACCAACAATACCTCTCCATCCAATCTCTCTCTACCTTACAGTTATCTCCCTACCAACAATACCTCTCCATCCAATCTCTCTCTACCTTACAGTTACCTCCCTTCCAACAATACCCCTCCATCCAATCTCTCACTACCTTACAGTTATCTCCCTACCAACAATACCTCTCCATCCAATCTCTCTCTACCTTACAGTTATCTCCCTACCAACAATACCTCTCCATCCAATCTCTCTCTACCTTACAGTTATCTCCCTACCAACAATACCCCCCATCCAATCTCTCTCTACCTTACAGTTACCTCCCTACCAACAATACCTCTTGCTACACCTTCGTCATCTTTCCTGTGTTTTCCTGAGACTGGACAAGTGCTCAACTCAGTACTATAAAGCAATATTTGATTTTGAAAATCAGGCGGTGTTATCCTTTATGTATTGAATGAATCCTTTAAATGTTTGTCATTGTATGCAAAATAAAGCACATACTACAGATATTTCAGGTTTTAATGACTGTTAAGTCGTCAGTCATCGTGACATAATTTGGTCGATAGATATTTCGACGAATTGATGTTTTTTTAACATGATTATTTTATAGTTCTGGATGGAAGTATTAAACTCGTCACGGTAGTACATACAGACTTGGTACTGTAACTGGAATGATCATAACTTTCCCTTAACCGTATCTTAGATGTCCTGCTGTCTCTGTTCACTATCTAAAATCGCTGGACAGAGTTTATTCTCCTATAAAAGTACAAATATTTAAAAGACAGAAAACGTATACGTATATCATTAAAGCCAACAGCACGCGGTAATCTGTCACAATAATAACATATCATCTGAAGGAAGCCCTTTTATTTGTCGACGTATAATAAATTAATAATTTTAAAGTGCAACACGTATGTGTTTGGCTTATCACTATAACAAATCCGACCTAATAGATTCATGTTCCCAGCTGTTGTGGCAGGTAATCGGAAACTAGAAACAAAAAATCTTTTTGAATTTAAATCAGTTTCCGACAGCAATTCATTACGAAGTTCTAGACTGTAACAGCTAGGAGAATACAACAAAAACATTCCTGGGAGAAATCATGTGATTTTACCTGTCGGTCGGACATATTATGCTTTACCTGACAACAAGTGTACCTGATGGAATACATGCTCAATTTACCTGAATATAATACTGAGCATTAATCCGGATATTATCTTCAGAAATTGCAGGAGAAAGTGGATTATTCCTATGCTTTGCTATGCACTACATACTTTTTATTAGAGTTTACACGAAAACTTATCACTTGTACAATTTACTCTCAGGTAAATTACTGTCATTGTACGATTTACTCTCAGGTAAATTACTGTCATTGTACGATTTACTCTTAGGTAAATTACTGTCATTGTACGATTTACTCTCAGGTAAATTACTGTCATTGTACGATTTACTCTCAGGTAAATTACTGTCATTGTACGATTTACTCTCGGGTAAATTACTGTCATTGTACGATTTACTCACGGGTAAATTACTGTCATTGTACGATTTACTCTCAGGTAAATTACTGTCATTGTACGATTTACTCTCAGGTAAATTACTGTCATTGTACGATTTACTCTCAGGTAAATTACTGTCATTGTACGATTTACTCTCAGGTAAATTACTGTCATTGTACGATTTACTCTCAGGTAAATTACTGTCATTGTACGATTTACTCTCAGGTAAATTACTGTCATTGTACGATTTACTCTCGGATAAATTACTGTCATTGTACGATTTACTCTCAGGTAAATTACTGTCATTGTACGATTTACTCTTAGGTAAATTACTGTCATTGTACGATTTACTTTCGGGTAAATTACTATCACTTGTACTATTTACTCTATGTTAAAATACTGTCACAGACGATTTACTCACGGGTAAATTACTGTCATTGTACGATTTACTCTCGGGTAAATTACTGTCATTGTACGATTTACTCTCGGATAAATTACTGTCACTTGTACCATTTACTCTGAGGTAAATTACTGACACTTGTACGATTTACTCTCGGGTTAATTACTGTCACAAACGATTTACTCTCGGGTAAATCACTGTCACTTGTACTATTTACTCTGAGGTAAATTACTGTCATTGTACGATTTACTCTCGGGTAAATTACTGTCGCTTGTACGATTTACTCTCGGGTAAATTACTGTCACTTGTACGATTTACTCTCGGGTGAATTGCAATCACTTGTACGATTTAGTCTCGGGTAACTTACGATCACTTCTGCTATTTACTCTCGGGTAAATAACTATGTATCGTAAAATTTCATTGCGATAATATCTAGGAGGTTTTGTCTGCGATGAAATAAAAAAAATCATGTTTTAATTTGTAAATTAAATGTATATCTAACGACATGCGTGTTAATATTGTGTTTTGACGTGTACTGTTTGAGGAGGGTGTTTTGCTGGTAAACACAGAGACACGCTGTAGCGCCGATCATCCTGGTCTGTGTCAAAATCCGAACATTTCCAGATACGAACTTTGTGGGGGCGGTCGTTATCAATAGGAACACGGATTTTGCTTTTGACTTCACATAAGACAGTCATAGAAAACATTAATATAACACGAGTTTTTAAATGTTGAATTTGATAAGTCAGACGTTAAAGTGTCAGTAACAGTAAGTTGAATGTTGAGATAGTGAAGAGTATAGTACAAGGTAGAGAAAAAAACGCACGCGATATCCAGACTGAAACAAGAAATAAACAGTGTAAACTTTAGTTTCGTGATAAGTGTATCAGTTTGGAGAAGTAGACGTTTTAAATCAGCTGATGACAGGGGAACATCTTATGTTAGGTTATAGGTATACCGACCAAACAACATCAAAGTTAATCAGCTTGAAATAAAACAACAAATTAACATTAAACATCAGAAATATTTTATAGAAGTTCAAAAGTTCACGAATACAAAAAAATATTTCCGTACAAAACATCAGAAATATTTTATGGATTTTGATAAGTTTACGAATGCAGTGATAGATTTCCGTACATTTTACAGACGTCACTGAGTGTTACACAATATCGCCGAACTTCATTCATTTCAGTAAATGTCTAGAACGACACTTTATAACAGTTGCTAAACAGACACATTTTTAACAGAAGTATAAAACCTACTAACAAAAGAAGTAGGGGGAGGTAATTGGAGAAGTGCTAATAAATCTAAAAATAAGACATGTTTAACATTTTATAGGAGTTAATCAGTTAAGGTACAGAACAGAATAAAGTCTTATAAAAGTATAAAGGATAAAAATAGTTTATAGTCTTTACATAGGAAAGGATAGGTAAGAAACGTTACTATTGAGACAAAGGTTTACAATGAATGACATGAAATAACATTCACCCTACACCGAAAATAGGTTCATTAAACCTGCCTCTTTGTTTTCTAACACAAGTGATCTATATAAAAGGAGTTTTTAATTTCTGAACATTCCTGGGTGAAACAAATGGCCACTTCTGGATGGAATCAATGTGATGAAACTTTTTCCGTAGCGGTACAGTGAAATAAAAACCTGCAATACAATAAACACATAAAATACAACGAGGCTAGAAATAGACACGTTTCTTTTCATACGGCCTTCAAAGGTTTAGGTGTGTTTCAACTGAAGCCTATAAGAAGAATCTTTTGAATTAAGAAACGTCACAATTCGGAAGTACGACTGATGCTAGTTATCGGACTTGTTATCTTCGCGACGAAAGAAAAACACAACTTTACGACAGGGTAACAGAATTCACAAGTGGTGTAGACAGAGCGACTACTGTGGAAGATAGAGAGAAAATGTACGACCTCATGAAAAAATAATCATTCATGTACTTCACAGCAAAGAAGTTTCAGTTCAAAGTAATTATCTTCCATATAACAAACATCAGTAGTGATATTGCTATGTAGATCTCGTGAAATCTCGCGTAAACTGCGAGAAAAGTTTTACCAGCCATACCACGTTCATCCGGAACCAATCTGTCTTCATCATAGAGACGCGTGTTTCCGCAATGCGCCTTTGATGGTTGATAAAAGATTAAGATATTTCCACTGCTAACGCAAATTATTTAATCTTATTTGTCTGATAGTTGGTGTCACGGTTTAAACACCGCAAATTAATCAGCAAACTAAATCTTTTAAGTGTTTAACGTAGCCATCTGACGACAAGAAGTATAAAAACTTAAAATAAATATCAACATATCCTCAGAATTGACAGAATCCCAATTCAAACTTGATCATGAATTAAACCAGGGCTAAGTATGAACAAAAGAAAGATCTACACGGAGAGAGAAAGACCAGGTGTTATGGAAGAGTAGGCGTATTTTCTTCATCGAAGAAGCCCACCATGTAAATATGATTTGATAAATACATTTTGCTTTATCATATAAGTAAAAGCGGTTTGAACAAGTTAACCTTCAGCATTAATAAGTCCAATACATATGTTAAAGCTGTCATAGTTTAAAGATTCAAAATCGATAAGAGAGTACCAACATGTCAATAAATTCAGAATTTTACTAAAAACAGATTAGATAAAGGGCCAAATATGAAGAAAAGAAAGATTTGCATAGAAATTATTCATAAGAACAACGAAAGAAGACCTGATGTTCTGGAACAGTAAGCTCTACAGCATCATCATATAAACAGTGGAAAATCTGAGAAGTGTCAGGTGCTCAAAAGAAGAACCGGTCAATATAAATGAAATATTTTCAGCAAAAAAGCAGACAAAAATACACAGGATATCAGGTATAGTGTAGTTAACATAGGATATCAGGTATAGTGTAGATAACATAGGATATCAGGTATAGTGTAGTTAACATAGGATATCAGGTATAGTGTAGTTAACATAGGATATCAGGTGTAGTGTAGTTAACATAGGATATCAGGTATAGTATAGTTAACATAGGATATCAGTTATAGTGTAGTTAACCTAGGATATCAGGTATAGTATAGTTAACATAGGATATCAGGTATAGTGTAGTTAACATAGGATATCAGTTATAGTGTAGTTAACAAAGGATATCAGGTGTAGCGTAGTTAACATTGGATATCAGGTATAGTATAGTTAACATAGGATATCAGGTGTAGTGTAGTTTACAAAGGATATCAGGTGTAGTGTAGTTAACAAAGGATATCAGGTGTAGTGTAGTTAGCACAGAATATCAGGTGTAGTGTAGTTAACACAGAATATCAGGTGTAGTGTAGTTAACAAATGATATCAGGTATAGTGTAGTTAACAAAGGATATCAGGTGTAGCGTAGTTAACAGGATATCAGGTGTAGTGTATTCAACATAGGATATCAGGTGTAGTGTAGTTAACACCGGATATCAGGTGTAGTGTAATTAACACTGGATATGAGGTGTAGTGTAGTTAACACAGGATATGAGGTGTAGCGTAGTTAACACAGGATATCAGGTGTAGTGTAGTTAACACAGAATATCAGGTGTTATATTAGGTTAGGTTAGGTTAGATTAGGTAAGGGTTAGAGTTATGTTAGGGTAAGGATTAGGTGAGGTTTTAGGTTAGGTTAGGTTGGGTTTGGTTGGGTTTGGGTTGGGTTGGGTTGGGTTTGGGTTGAGTTAGGCTAAGTTGGATTCAAACAAAGATCACACGTAAATAAAAATATACCTAGTTCCATACAAAGTGATTCGGAAGACTTTCTAACGTTTTAGCTGCGGTATGATGTTTGAATAAATTATTTAAAGAAACACTGTATTAGAATAAACGTATAGCTGAGCCACCAGATGACAATCCATGTTGGTAATTCATCTGACGCCCACGTTAAACGCTATAGTTGTCAACGTTGCGAGATAATCGGCATTTGATATCGACAATTTCCTCTCACAGCTGGGCCAAACAGTGCTAGGTAAAACTGATATAACCACACGTACATTTTAGTTGATAAATCCATACGTCATCTTTTAAAAATATGTTCCTACCTGTTGATTCCTTCAGCTATTAATGTCTCATTACATTCAGTTGCAACCAAGAGAAAAATTACCATTGTAGGTAGAATCATTTACATACATGTTGAGTCTAGATAGACTCTTTATGGCAATCAGGTAATATACATTGATAGAAACCTGTTGTAAACCAAATGGGCTAAATGTGTAAGTGTTTTATCGATTTATTCCTGATATCATGACCAGAGCTGTTGATCGGACGTAAAATATTACAAAATCACACTATATGCATTTTATATCACCATGTGTTCACCAAACAATACAAGTGTTCTTGTGCTTTACATCATTGCTGTAATTGGTATTTTGTTGTCACTAAATTATAACATATTTGACACGTTTATTAACAAGTAACCATTAGAATTAATGAGGTAAAACCCAACTGGCTGATTTCCGGGAAATTACATCACAATACAGGTGGAAAATCCAAATTGGATTAATTAAACACCACCTGTGCTGTGTCAACTAAATGAAAACGGCACAGGGAAATTGACATCCAACACACGAATAGTGTCTAAATACAATGTATACAACATGTCTATATAACATTAGATAATATATAGTTTGTCTGGATAACGTTATATTCAACGTAATTTGTCTAGATAACATTAGATACAATGCAGACTGTCTAGATAACACAAGACACGTCATAATTTGTCTAGATAACATTAGATACAATGCAGACTGTCAAGATAACACAAGACACATCATAATTTGTCTAGATAACATTAGATACAATGCAGACTGTCTAGATAACACAAGACACATCATAATTTGTTTAGATAACATTAGATACAAGTAGTTTGTCTAAACAACACAAGATGCAAAGTCGTTTGTCTAGATAACACAGACTACAATGCAGTTGCATATATCACATTAGATACAGTGTAGTTTGGCACTCCAGACAGAGTTTTCTAGGGTTGTAAACTTTTCTATGTAGGGTTGCTGTTTGAGGCCCCCTTTTTATATCGGGGTTGAGTTAGGTTCATTGGACCCCATCAAAATTCTATGACCTTGCTGTTAGATTCTATATTCTCCCTTCAAACTTCTGTGACCTTGCTGTTAGATTTCATGGTCTTCCATCAAACTTCCATGACCTTGCTGTTAGATTCCAGGGTCTCTCATCAGAATTATATAACCTTGCTGTTAGATTCGATGGTCTCCCATCAAACTTCTATGACCTTGCTGTTAGATTCCATGGTCTCTCATCAAAATTCCATGACCTTTCTGTTAGATTCCATGGTCTTCCATAAAACTTTTATGACCTTTCTGTTAGATTCCAGGGATTGTCATCAAACTTCCATGACCTTGCTGTTAGATTTCAGGGTCTGTCATCAAACTTCCGTGACCTTGCTGTTAGATTCCAGGGTCTATCACCAAACTTCTTTGACCTAGATGTTAGATTCCAGGGTCTGTCACCAAACTTCTTTGACCTTGATGTTAGATTCCAGGGTCTGTCATCAAACTTCCATGACCTTGCTGTTAGATTTCATGGTCTCTCATCAAACTTCTATGACCTGGCTGTTAGATTCAATGGTCTCCCATCAAAATTCTATGACCTTGCTGTTAGATTCCAGGGTCTGTCATCAAACTTCCATGATCTTGCTGTTAGATTTCATAGTCTGTCATCAAACTTCCATGACCTTGCTGTTAGATTTCATGGTCTCTCATCAAAATTCTATAACCTTGCTGTTAGATTCTATATTCTCCCTTCAAACTTCTGTGACCTTGCTGTTAGATTTCATGGTCTTCCATCAAACTTCCATGACCTTGCTGTTAGATTCCAGGGTCTCTCATCAGAATTATATAACCTTGCTGTTAGATTCGATGGTCTCCCATCAAACTTCTATGACCTTGCTGTTAGATTCCATGGTCTCTCATCAAAATTCCATGACCTTTCTGTTAGATTCCATGGTCTTCCATAAAACTTTTATGACCTGGCTGTTAGATTTTACAGTCTCCTATCAAACTTCTATGACCTTTCTGTTAGATTCCAGGGATTGTCATCAAACTTCCGTGACCTTGCTGTTAGATTCCAGGGTCTGTCACCAAACTTCTTTGACCTAGATGTTAGATTCCAGGGTCTGTCACCAAACTTCTTTGACCTTAATGTTAGATTCCAGGGTCTGTCATCAAACTTCCATGACCTTGCTGTTAGATTTCATGGTCTCTCATCAAACTTCTATGACCTGGCTGTTAGATTCAATGGTCTCCCATCAAAATTCTATGACCTTGCTGTTAGATTCCAGGGTCTGTCATCAAACTTCCATGATCTTGCTGTTAGATTTCATGGTCTGTCATCAAACTTCCATGACCTTGCTGTTAGATTTCATGGTCTCTCATCAAAATTCTATAACCTTGCTGTTAGATTCTATATTCTCCCTTCAAACTTCTGTGACCTTGCTGTTAGATTTCATGGTCTTCCATCAAACTTCCATGACCTTGCTGTTAGATTCCAGGGTCTCTCATCAGAATTCTATAACCTTGCTGTTAGATTCGATGGTCTCCCATCAAACTTCTATGACCTTGCTGTTAGATTCCATGGTCTCTCATCAAAATTCCATGACCTTTCTGTTAGATTCAATGGTCTCCCATCAAAATTCTATGACCTTGCTGTTAGATTCCAGGGTCTGTCATCAAACTTCCATGATCTTGCTGTTAGATTTCATGGTCTGTCATCAAACTTCCATGACCTTGCTGTTAGATTTCATGGTCTCTCATCAAAATTCTATAACCTTGCTGTTAGATTCTATATTCTCCCTTCAAACTTCTGTGACCTTGCTGTTAGATTCCAGGGTCTGTCACCAAACTTCTTTGACCTAGATGTTAGATTCCAGGGTCTGTCACCAAACTTCTTTGACCTTGATGTTAGATTCCAGGGTCTGTCATCAAACTTCCATGACCTTGCTGTTAGATTTCATGGTCTCTCATCAAACTTCTATGACCTGGCTGTTAGATTCAATGGTCTCCCATCAAAATTCTATGACCTTGCTGTTAGATTCCAGGGTCTGTCATCAAACTTCCATGATCTTGCTGTTAGATTTCATGGTCTGTCATCAAATTTCCATGACCTTGCTGTTAGATTTCATGGTCTCTCATCAAAATTCTATAACCTTGCTGTTAGATTCCATGGTCTTCCATCAAACCTCTATGACCTTGCTGTTAGATTCCAGGGTCTGTCATCAAAATTCTATAACCTTGCTGCTAGATTCCAGGGTCTCCCATCAAACTTCCACGACCTGGCTGTTAGATTCCATGGTCTCCCATCAAACTTCTATGACCTTGCTGTTAGATTCTACAGTCTCCTATCAAACTTCTATGACCTTGCTGTTAGATTCCAGGATCTGTCATCAAACTTCCATGACCTTGCTGTTAGATTCCATGGTCTCCCATCAAACTTCCATGACATTGCTGTTAGATTCCATGGTTTCACATCAAACTTCTATGACATTGCTGTTATATTCAATGGTCTCTAATCAAAATTCCATGACCTTGCTGTTAGATTCTACAGTCTCCTATCAAACTTCTATGACCTTGCTGTTAGATTCTACAGTCTCCTATCAAACTTCTATAACCTTCCTATTAGATTCCAGGGTCTGTCATCAAACGTCTATGACCTGGCTGTTAGATTCAATGGTCTCACATCAAAATTCTATGACCTTGCTGTTAGATACCAGGGTCTGTCATCAAACTTCCATGACCTTGCTGTTAGATTCCAGGGTCTCTCATCAAACTTCTATGACATTGCTGTTAGATTCTATTATCTCTCTTCAAAATTGTTTGACCTTGCTGTTAGATTCAATGGTCTCTCTTCAAAATTCCATGACCTTGCTATTAGATTCCATGGTCTCTCATCAAACTTCTATGACATTGCTGTTAGATTCCATGGTCTCTCATCAAACTTCTATGACATTGCTGTTAGATTCCATGGTCTCTCATCAAACTTCTATGACATTGCTGTTAGATTCCATGGTCTCTCATCAAACTTCTATGACATTGCTGTTAGATTCCATGGTCTCTCATCAAACTTCTATGACCTTGCTATTAGATTCCATGGTCTCTCATCAAACTTCTATGACCTTGCTGTTAGATTCCATGGTCTCTCATCAAACGTCTATGACCTTGCTGTTAGATTCCATGGTCTCTCATCAAACTTCTATGACATTGCTGTTAGATTCCATGGTCTCTCATCAAAATTCCATGACCTTGATGATTTTGTTGCACACGACAAGTATCTACTCTAACTTGCGCGGAATTCTTCTAGATAATGTTCTTAAGTAACGTGTTCTAGCGTGACTCGGTTTTGGTATTTACAACTGTAGTAAGAAATATCAGCAACTCTCTGACCTGCTCATAAGATGTTACACTTCATTTCCAGCTTTTGTCTTGAATCTTAATGAAGGTATTTCCAGAAAAAAGTAACGTTTCATTTTAACGCCATAGTGTTGGTTCGAGGTTCTAACACATGGGCAAAGCTTCTTTCGTACAGTGATGTCCAATTTCGACCTTTCTTGTAATTGAAAATCAATTTGCGACAATGCAAGCTTTACCAACAGATTTCCTGTTGATAATTCTGAGATATGACTTTCTTCAAGTTGCCGAAACTGTAACCTGGTCCATGAAGTAGACTGGACTCGACACCTAGACGACAAGTCCATGTTGATGACGACATTGTGGAACATGTGTCTCTTCGTCTTGTTAATGCAGTAGTTCGTTACTAACACGACAATCAATCATACTCAGACAGCAAACTTCGGAACTCTAAGACCGATTAGTCCCGACACTGTCTGTCGACACGACGGAGTATCTACTCACCAACAGCTATTTTCGGACGTTTTCGTATGTAACATTGTTGATGTCTCGCAGAGTGTGTGTCCGTTGGCTTTTATGGTGATTATTTTTTCCTGTTTTTGTACAAATGTCGCCGTCGTCTATACCTACTCAGTATCATCGTCATCGTTAGAAATCGTTTATAACGATAGATATTTGTTTATCTTCATCAATCGACATAAGGATTTAGGTGACAAAACTTGTCAATTATTAAGAAAGCGGCTAATACATTAACGTTTTAAACTAACTTTCTTCCGGATGATATATTCCGACAAAATAAGCGCAAACTTTTCCCGCCAAGCTGGTACGAGTTACATTGTCACCTGTTATTGTGACAGCATTAATTTAAGACATTAAAATTTATTCGTTCCTTGGAGTTGGGAAAAAGAAAAAAATGAAATAATTTTATTGGACAAGATCTGAAAGCAAGTCTCCAGGATTCCAAATGAAACACTGCACATATGATGTGTGTACTCACTCAGTGGTGTTGAATACCATATAGAGGAGCGCATTGCCATAGTTATTTGATTTAAGTCTTCTATCGTATACTTATCTCAACTCCATAATCACCGGAGTAATCAGTCTGGTGTTAACATGTCACAACTCCATCATTACCGGAGTCATCAGTCTGGTGTTTACATGTCACAACTCCATCATTACCGGAGTCATCAGTCTGGTGTTTACATGTCACAACTCCATCATTACCGGAGTCGTCAGTCTGGTGTTTACATGTGTCACAACTCCATCATTACCGGAGTCATCAGTCTGGTGTTTACATGTGTCACAACTCCATCATCACCGGAGTCATTAGTCTGGTGTTTACATGTCACAACTCCATCTACATGTCACAACTCCATCATTACCGGAGTCATCAGTCTGGTGTTTACATGTCACAACTCCATCATTACCGGAGTCATCAGTCTGGTGTTTACATGTCACAACTCCATCATTACCGGAGTCATCAGTCTGGTGTTTACATGTCACAACTTCATCATTACCGGAGTCATCAGTCTGGTGTTTACATGTCACAACTCCATCATTAACGGAGTCATCAGTCTGGTGTTTACATGTCACAACTTCATCATTACCGGAGTCATCAGTCTGGTGTTTACATGTCACAACTCCATCATTACCGGAGTCATCAGTCTGGTGTTTACATGTCACAACTCCATCATTAACGGAGTCATCAGTCTGGTGTTTACATGTCACAACTCCATCATTAACGGAGTCATCAGTCTGGTGTTTACATGTCACAACTCCATCGTTACCGGAGTCATCAGTCTGGTGTTTACATGTCACAACTCCATCATTAACGGAGTCATCAGTCTGGTGTTTACATGTCACAACTTCATCATTAACGGAGTCATCAGTCTGGTGTTTACATGTCACAACTCCATCATTACCGGAGTCATCAGTCTGGTGTTTACATGTCACAACTCCATCATTACCGGAGTCATCAGTCTGGTGTTTACATGTCACAACTCCATCATTACCGGAGTCATCAGTCTGGTGTTTACAGGTCTTAATTCACCTAATACCAGAGTCATAAGTCTAGTGTGAATGCTTCTATGAAAAAATTCACGTGTTAAAATCGTAATATCAACGTGATTTGAACACGACACGTGTACGTTAGGCGCATGAATTTAGGTGCTGGTAATCCCAATGACAGTCAAATCATACATGTCATTTTAAAATCAATTTTTAGACAATAGTTTAAATTAGTATTACATGACGTTATTGCACTACACTTTAACATATGTTTCATGAATATTCATAACGTACGATATTAACATATATAGAGCAATGATTTGGTATCAGATTGATGCATTAAGTAGTCCGCTTTGTGACCTACCATTTCACGATATCGTGAATAGCTGCTATATCAGCATAAATTTGTTAGGACACAAAATGTGGACAGTATTAGGAATATCTATACAAAATGTCTTACTGAACAGGCGATACTCTCAAAACACCTATTATGAGGCCCTACTTGTAGTTAACCCAAAAAATATTCACGTAACAATTCCGTTTTAGGGTGGTTTTATATATATGCAAGGTCATTATCTTGGCCATTGGGTGTCATTCTAATAAAATGATACTCATTCGCTTTAAAATCGACTTATGCAAATCTGTTCTGAAAATAATAGCTAATAGTTTTGTACTTTACTCAGTTTTCTTAAACTCATGACTGTGATATACCTCGTCAAGGTCATGTCTTAATGTCACGCTGATAAGAATGAATCTTTTTTTGTCAAGTACAAGTATAGCTTTTTGCTTAAATACAACTGCGAATGATGATATGTGATTACAGTGTCATTAGTTAAGAGGGAACCCCCTCCCAGGAGATTAGTGTTCAGTAGTGGCTAATCACTGACGTTTAACACTGTACTGTGACCCAGGTGGTAGTATTTATGTCATGAGCAGGTCGACTGCACAACAGTGTTGTCAAATGCGGTTCACCTTTGAAGAAGGAGAAGCGGAGAGGTTGAGCGAGACAACGAGGCTCTCGAGCGTTACTATAGTAACACATGTGTTGCAGTAAGACTACATATGAAATTAGATCGGAATATTGTTTTTTACACAAGATTTACAAGCATTGTTACACGAAGTCAATAATACGTTATAAATGTAGACTTTCATACTTCTCAGGAATAATGGACGTTAATTTATTTCATTGTACGTTTTAAACTGATGACTCCTTATCATATCGTTGATACTGCGAATCAAACGTGAAATACTATTGATTAATGATAATACTTATAAACTAAAAATAAAACTGGCACAATAGCAGAGGCCTTTCTGTACTTTTCGATAAGGTCATTGTAAATATTGCTAGATACTAATGTTCGTGATATAGAAATAATTTTCTGACTTAAGATAATAGTTACCCCTATTCATAGTCACAAGTGGTGAGGGCCCCCCTCCTCTCCCTGAGTACTCTAAACGACTAAAGAACAATCATAAGGACCAACTAGAGACATCCAGTTCCAGATCTCATTTTTTTCACACCGATCAGACGGACGTTTGTCCAATAATACTTTACAGTCCTGTATTTAACCAAACGTTCTGATGGTCGTTTGAAAAGTGATCAACTCATCTCAGAAATAGAAGATAAGGATATTCTTTTATCGCCGAAATTATTGGAGATGATTATGTGCATGTTGAAGTGCAGTAGGTCCTTGTAAAAGTACATCCATCTCCTACCAACACGGCTCATTGCTGAGTAAGAACAGCTCTCCGGGACAGGATACAAGGATTTTGGCGCGACACCGATTCCGGTACAGACAGCATTTCTACGGCGGGACATCATTTCCGGGAAAGATGTTATTTTCATGGCGCAACATCGATGCCGAGGAAACGATAACGTCATGACGCGACATCGATTCCGGGACAAACGGCCATGCAAAAGCTTCAAGTCCGAGCTCGACTCAAGGCTGAGACAAACGACGCAGTAAAGACACTAACTCCAGACTGTATATACAACACTGTAAAGACTCGAATACGAGACAGACGACACAATTAAAACTGATCTCGAGTACACAAAAAGTTCGACTCCAAGTACAAGGTCAATTTTTGTTTGTTTGTGCATACGGGACAAACAACACAATGAGAATCAACAACGAGTACGATAAAGACGCCACAATAACGGTTAAACAACGAGCACGATAAAAATGACATAATTAATCCTCGACAATGAGTACAGCACAAACGACACAATAAAGACTCGACAATGAGTACAGCACAAACGACACAATAAAGACTCGACAATGAGTACAGCACAAACGACACAATAAAGACTCGACAATGAGTACAGCACAAACGACACAATAAAGACTCGACAATGAGTACAGCACAAACGACACAATAAAGACTCGACAATGAGTACGGAACACACAACACAATAAAGACTCGACAATGAGTACAGCACAAACGACTCGACAATGAGTACAGCACAAACGACACAATAAAGACTCGACAATGAGTACGGAACACACAACACAATAAAGACTCGACAATGAGTACGGAACACACAACACAATAAAGACTCGACAATGGGTACGGAATACACAACACAATAAAGACTCGACAATGAGTACAGCACAAACGACACAATAAAGACTCGACAATGAGTACAGCACAAACGACACAATAAAGACTCGACAATGAGTACAGCACAAACGACACAATAAAGACTCGACAATGAGTACGGAACACACAACACAATAAAGACTCGACAATGAGTACAGCACAAACGACACAATAAAGACTCGACAATGAGTACGGAACACACAACACAATAAAGACTCGACAATGGGTACGGAATACACAACACAATAAAGACTCGACAATGGGTACAGCACAAACGACACAATAAAGACTCGACAATGAGTACAGCACAAACGACACAATAAAGACTCGACAATGACACAATAAAGACTCGACAATGAGCACAAACGACACAATAAAGACTCGACAATGAGTACGAACACACAACACAATAAAGACTCGACAATGAGTACACACACAACACAATAAAGACACAATAAAGACTCGACAATGAGTACAGAACAAACGACACAATAAAGACTCGACAATGAGTACGGAACACACAACACAATAAAGACTCGACAATGGGTACGGAATACACAACACAACAAAAAAACTCGACAACGAGTACGGGAGAGGCGACACAATAAAAACGAGTGCTCGACGACAACACACAACACAACAAAGGCTGAGTGCACACAACACAATAAAGACTCGACAATGAGAGGCGACACAATAAAGACTCGACAACGAGTGCGGGAGAGGCGACACAATATAGACTCGACAATGAGTACGGAACACACAACACAATAAAGGCTCGACAATGAGTACGGAACACACAACACAATAAAGACTCGACAATGAGTGCGGGAGAGGCGACACAATAAAGACTCGACAATGAGTACGGAATACACAACACAATAAAGACTCGACAAAGAGTACGGGAGAGGCGACACAATAAAGACTCGACAATGAGTGCGGGAGAGGCGACACAATAAAGACTCGACAACGAGTGCGGGAGAGGCGACACAATATAGACTCGACAATGAGTACGGAACACACAATACAATAAAGGCTCGAGAACGAGTACGGAACACACAACACAATAAAGGCTCGACAATGAGTACGGAACACACAACACAATAAAGACTCGACAATGAGTACGGAATACACAACACAATAAAGACTCGACAACGAGCACGGAATAGGCGACATAATAAAGACTCGACAATGAGTGCAGGAGAGGCGACACAATAAAGGTTCAACAATGAGTGCGGGAGAGGCAACACAATAAAGGTTCAACAATGAGTGCGGGAGAGGCGACACAATAAAGGTTCAACAATGAGTGCGGGAGAGGCGACACAATAAAGGTTCAACAATGAGTGCGGGAGAGGCGACACAATAAAGGTTCAACAATGAGTGCGGGAGAGGCGACACAATAAAGGTTCAACAATGAGTGCGGGAGAGGCGACACAATAAAGACTCGACAACGAGTACGACCTAATCTCTCGAGTCTCGAGTACGTGACCAACAACATAGTAAAAACTCGAGAACAATCAAACTAGGCAACATCGTAAAGGCTCAACCTTGAGTATAGGAACGACACAGTAAATGTTTAGTAACCAGTATAGTAAATAAAGACGAAATGGACATGTAACTACAGTTATGGGGAAACCGGGTTTGTGGCTTCAGCTTATCTATAGAAGTTTAATACTCTCCTTCTGGTTTCCAACGAAATTCATAAATATAGATTGGTTTATATATTAATGTTTTACATCCTATTAACAAATAGGATCATTTAAGGACGTGATAGGTTTTTGGGTGATGGAGGAAATCTGGAGTTTCCGAAGAAAAATCACCGACCTGGGGCCAGTACAGTACCAGGTGATTGACTTATCTAAGTATACATATAGCGGTAAAGGGAAACCGACTTTTAGGCTTCAGCTCATCTACAGAAGTTTAACTGATAAATATAGACTTGTTAGCTGTTAAAGTTTATCGGGGTTTTCCTACCGCTAGCATATCATCAAACGCTTTAACCAGCCAAAACGAGTTCAACATGGTATATCGCTTGCCTAAAGCGACGAAACGATGATCCAAACGAGCCTTCCTGACAGTTGGACATATCGAACACCCTCCTTCGAAAACCGGCACTGTTTCTTGGTTCACATGAAATGTTTTTGAGGATTACCAGTTTAGTTAAGTTTTTTTCTGGGATAGGAAACAAACAAGTCAGTCCAGTACTTATTGTACTGAACTTGATATGAAATAGAATTTAACAAACGAAAAAAAAAGATAAAAAAAACATTTTGCACCCCCCTCCTTAAACATGTTGCATAACCAGATGGATTATAAAAATGTTGTATTTTATGCAGTTTAACCATTAGTAATGGGGTGTTTCAAAATCAGATATTACAAGTATTTCGAAATATAATAACAGACAATGGTTTGCTTGGCATATAAACGTGAAAAGTCCCTAAATGTCTGGTTTTACGTTTATATATATAAAATATAGTATCTCAGTTATCGCGCACACAAAATAATCATTCGAACTTAACAATATCGTGCTATGCAAACATCGCTGTACCCTTAAAATGCCAATTCTGGATAAAACGACTTTCTAAAAAAAATTAAAACAAATGTAGTGGACATTGATTATAAGTTATCATATTTAACAATTAAAAAAATGCCTAAATAGTTTACTTCTAGTATCTGTCCTGATTTCGAATTAATTACTAAATTGTACCTTTTTAACCGTTTTTTAATTAGCCGTTTTATCATTTGGTAACGACTTTCAATGTTTTATTTTTATATCCTGATAACACTGGATATTTCTGTGTGTTGACATAACGTGATTCTTTTTCTTCGTGTGTTTACTTACATCCATCTCTCTCTGATGTTTATTTTTATAGATTATAAAACAAAATGGACAAGTTAGTTTTTCAAATTAAAAATAAAAATAAATAAATGATAATGAAATAGCGTGCGAGTGGAGTAAAATCTGATGTACTCAAACGATCCGAAATAAAGATGGCGTTAAAATTAAATTCCGCAATCTGGGATAATTGGACATTCTTGAAATACTGACATTTCGTCATGTTACCAGCTATGTTCGTGACTTAATGGTATATTAAAGTACATGATTACACAGGATCGAGCGATTTTTAAAGAGGACGAGGGAGATTAAGTCAGTAACATGATGGTGAGAGATAGATTGTACATATCTGGCAGGCTTTACACATAAAGATACACCTCTTTTACTGTCAAATTCACACAGCTTTTAAACTGAAATTATTAATTATTAGAATCAGAGACGAATCAGGTCTTTATGGGTCGAATTTGATTGAAAGAGCGAACTGTCTGTTTAATACTAGTTTATAGTGCATCTCACCTGTGTTGGGACGAGCAGGCCACTCGGGCGGCAGTTCAGACCGAGTCTAATCAATCATCTCAATAGTTATAACGACGAATACAAATTCTCAACAAGTCTTATGTTGCAAATACTTATAAGTAGTAAAGTTTGAATTTAATCAATGATTAAGTCTATATCGATATACTTGGTGTTTGTTTCAGCGGAGCAGGCCAACACTGAACCTACTTATTATTCCATGTAAGGTTGTATAACCCATTATCAAACAGAGCAAGACTTTAAGGAATTAAAAGTAATGGGCCTACATGATTTCGTGTAATGAATTTTAACCTGTGCGGTTTTTATATCATATGTATACACACACACACTTCCATGATAATCTTCATCAGTTCTTTATATTAAAACTTATAATATCTATTCATGTTCTTGAAGATCAGTCTCCTGTCATTCATTTTCTAGGATAAACTTTAAGTAAGGGTAATGTAAATAATTTGAATTTCAAATATAAATTGTTTCATTTATCGATAACAGCTGCTTTGTGTTCTCTGTATACTGTTTTTGAACTTCTTATGTATTCTCTTACGTATTCACAAAAAATCAAAGTTCTTTTCGATATGTTAAATGTTTTTTTTTCTTTTTCTTTTTTGCTCTGAAAAGTTTTGAAGTTCTTATCTGAACAATTTCTGGTGTAAATTATGTTGTATGTTTTCTTCCCAAACAATAACTTGGCAAATTTGTATACAAGTCAGATTTACTGTTGTCTTTGCAAAATCATCGCTATTTTGTTTTTTGTTTTTTGTTTTTTTTTTACAGAATCCACTCCTAACAGTCGTGAGAAAAAGGCTGTGTGATTTATGAAAGAAGGGGACGGGAAGACAAGAAAAATCAATACCTCCAACAGACTTAGTCAACGTGACTACAACAGACTTCGTCAACGTGACTACAACAGACTTGACTACAACAGATTTCGTCAACGTGACTACAACAGACTTCGTCAACGTGACTACAACAGACTTGACTACAACAGATTTCGTCAACGTGACTACAACAGACTTCGTCAACGTGACTACAACAGACTTCGTCAACGTGAATACAACAGACCACGTCAACGTGACTACAACAGACTTCGTCAACGAGGCTACAACAGACTTCGTCAACGTGACTACAACAGACTTCGTCAACGTGGCTACAACAGACTTCGTCAACGTGAGTACGTCAACGTGACTACAATAGACTTCATCAACGTGACTACAACAGACTTCGTCAACGTGAATACAACAGACTTCGTCAACGTGACTACAACAGACTTGACTACAACAGATTTCGTCAACGTGACTACAATAGACTTCGTCAACGTGACTACAACAGACTTCGTCAACGTGAATACAACAGACTACGTCAACGTGACTACAACAGACTTCGTCAACGAGGCTACAACAGACTTCGTCAACGTGACTACAACAGACTTCGTCAACGTGGCTACAACAGACTTCGTCAACGTGACTACGTCAACGTGACTACAACAGACTTCGTCCACGTGAATACAACAGACTACGTCAACGTCACTACAACAGACTTCGTCAACGAGGCTACAACAGACTTCGTCAACGTGACTACAACAGACTTCGTCAACGAGGCTACAACAGACTTCGTCAACGTGGCTACAACAGACTTCGTCAACGTGACTACGTCAACGTGACTACAACAGACTTCGTCAACGTGGCTACAACAGACTTCGTTAACGTGACTACAACAGACTTCGTCAACGTGACTACAACATATTTCACGAAGTTCTTCATATCTGTATCATCAAGGAAGTTGATTTTTTTTATAAACATGCCAATTTAATCTGAAAAAAATGTATGATGTTGAGAGGCTATCAACCTTTGTAGCCATTGTGAAATGATTGAAAAATAATATCGTCCAAGTTATTGACAAAACTGTTATATCAGTTTCATGGTAAAGAAAAGTCAAACTATACCAGTGTTGGAAGTTTCCTTACCATTTTTACTATCTATGAGTTATGCAGCCCATTTAACATGACACTGATTTATCAGGTGATTACGACTTCCATGATCATATACAGGTCGTCAAAACTATGCCGGAACTGATACCATGTATCTAGCGAACGTATCAAAAGATACCGTTATTTTGATGGAGACTGAGTTAGCTCTCTATGCTATCACATACTGGTAGCGTATGTATACTATCGGCAAAGATATCTCAGAGTATTTGGAAATATATCTGGACTGTGTCAATTTACAGTTTGAAGTCTTTGAAATTAAATACGGGAAATCTGTTATCAAAATTCTTCCTATATTGAAAATGCTGCTTATGACATCATGTGAATCCCTGCAGTAGACATACTAAACCGGAAGCCGCCACCGCCTTATTTTGTCTCGTTCCAAATCTCGTCGAGTCGCGGTGTTCTGTCTACATGGACTTTGTTTTAATCACCGTATATACGTATAATATAGGTAATACTATGATAATCATGGTTTTTTTACGACTACCATTAGTGAATGACATTGATGGATCATATTTGATAGTGAACTACATAGAAAATTGAATTTAATCAGCAGATCTATTACAATATCTTCTGTGTAAAATTCGTCCTCGATTTTAGCACAAAAGTATTTTGTGAGTGTTACATATTTCTTCAAAGATAATGTCGACTTCTATGTACTTAGGGCGTTTATAGCTCACACGTGACTGGTGCAGCACTCTAAAGATTAATATTGTGATTATCTTTCCTGGTTTGATGTGATCTTAAGCACATGCATTTTTAAAAAAACTTCTCGTCATAAAAATATTAACTTTGACCCTAATTGTAAAATAAGTCCATTGATTTACCTCGGATTATTTTAGCCACTAAACATTTTTATGACCTAGATGTATGGTCTTAAAAGTTCTATTCGTGTAAAAAATTGGGGAAGCGATGCTTCATTACATTTTTACGTGATGGTAAATGTTGTTTAATGTTGATATGCTATTTTATTAACTCATACCAACGTCGGCGTGGTGAAACCTTGTGTAAATTAAAAATACATTAAGGCTATCTACTTTACTCTAAATTGATGAGAAATTTACCAACATTGCAAAATTAGCAAAAGGAATGATAGTACCACCAAATCACTTAAAACAACATAGTTTTTATCATTGTGTGATAGGAAGAGCAGTTCATCTTTTTGATAAAGTGTGGCACTCCTAAGACTAGAAAGATAATGTTTACTTATGTCCTTACAGTGTTTTAGAAGCAAGCCTCGTCGAACTGGTGCTTTCCTTACTTTATCAGAGTTCAAAATGAAAATTCAGACGACTTCAACAAACACAAAGTTGATCAAGATACAGACGTATTGCATAATTTGTCCACCATGACAAAACTACCGTCAGCAAAATCAACGTGAATTAATAACAAAAGATATTTTGGTGTGGAGTGAGTGATATTTTGGTGTGGAGTGATATTTTGGTGTGGAGTGAGTGATATTTTGGTGTGGAGTGAGTGATATTTTGGTGTGGAGTGATATTTTGGCGTGGAGTGGTATTTTGGTGTGGAGTGAATGATATTTTGTGGAGTGGTATTTTGGTGTGGAGTGGTATTTTGGTGTGGAGTGAGTGATATTTTGGTGTAGAGTGATATTTTGGTGTGGAGTGAGTGATATTTTGGTGTGGAGTGATATTTTGGTGTAAAGTGATATTTTGGTGTGGAGTGGTATTTTGGTGTGGAGTGATATTTTGGTGTGGAGTGAGTGGTATTTTGGTGTAGAGTGGTATTTTGGTGTGGAGTGGTATTTTGGTGTGGAGTGGTATTTTGGTGTAGAGTGATATTTTGGTGTGGAGTGGTATTTTGGTGTGGTGTGGAGTGATATTTTGGTGTGGAGTGATATTTTGGTGTGGAGTGGTATTTTGGTGTGGAGTGATATTTTGGTGTGGAGTGGTATTTTGGTGTGGAGTGGTATTTTGGTGTGGAGTGGTATTTTGGTGTGGAGTGATATTTTGGTGTGGAGTGGTATTTTGGTGTGGAGTGATATTTTGGTGTGGAGTGGTATTTTGGTGTGGAGTGATATTTTGGTGTGGAGTGGTATTTTGGTGTGGAGTGATATTTTGGTGTGGAGTGGTATTTTGGTGTGGTGTGATATTTTGGAGAAGAGAAATATGTTTCCTGAGTAATCTGAGTTTAGATATTTACAGAGGTACAAATACTCGGCCATGAAGCCCAAATCATCACCGATGAAAATTTTAGAATAAAAAATGTGTATAAAATTTTACCGACAGAGAAAGATAATAATAGTTATAAGAATACAACAACTAACGCCAGCCTATATCTAACAGTACCAACTTCTACTATCACTATCGCAATTTGTTGGTATTCTGCGGTGACAAGCCAATATCTGTTTAGACAATGGTTTCCACACATTTTAATTTTTTTTCAATTTCCATTTGTGTGTGCCTGTTTACAAGACGTCCCATGAAAACAGATATGTCTCACACGGCTCAAACATGTATTTCTTCTAACAACGTCATCACTTTCTGAAGCATGTTCTGTAGCAATAACCTATATGACATATGATCTATATTGAATCACCCCTGCATGATGTAGATGTATAGCGTCTTATAAAACTAGCATCCTCGGAGTGATACATTTATGCCTACATCACAATTACATCTAATTGACACGTTCTCTAAAGTACTCCGATCAAGTCGAGATATAATAATCATCGTCTTTCTACAAACAACAAAATCCTGTGATGTTTTATGTTAATATGTTTGTGTGTCGTGAAACTGTCACTGACGCTTTGATTACAATTCTAATGAATAGATATAAAACACAACCCGAATTCTGCCACTCTCTATGAACTTTGTAAAAACACCTGGTCAGTGTGTTAAGATATAAGCTGTATTTTTGCGATGGTGGGAGAAGACAAAAGAGGCGAGCCTTTGATGAGCCACTTTTGATTTTTCTGTCCCGAGCCGGAGGATGGCATAATTCTTGTTTTAAACTAAGATGACTTGTTTCCTAGTTTGTCATGTGCCATTCGCATTCCTGTTTGCTCTAAGTTCACTTAAGTCATGAACTGATACCTGTTGGTGGTATAGAGAGAATATAAATCTCACATATATTCACATGTAATTCGAGCTGAATGAAAAATGAGTAGAAATTGTTCCCATATCAGATAATGACTCGGCAAGTTTAAATCCTCATGTCATACTGAACAACAGTCAGACGAGCACTAATTTGACTCAATTATTTTGCTGTATTAAAGACTAATCGTGTCGCAGTTCTTAATGTGACTACAGTGTTTACTTCCTCGTTTGTTTGGAAACCCATTTATTGTCCATTGATATATCACCAAGAAGTTATGTGGTTCTCTGATCTGATGGTTACAGAACATCAACCTTACAGTGTCATGTATTTATATTGTTTTTAGAATAGAGTTAAATATGGCAATTCTAATGGGAGTAGCTCATGTCAACAAGTGACAACGATTTCATGTGAGGACTGCCATATCTAACAGACGGCGTTGATAAACCTGATAATCTCTTAAATGTTAAGGCCAATTATATGTTTAACAATATATCTGTTTCTTCAAAGTTTCATAGAGTTACTTCAACAATTCGTGGGAGCGGCCTACTAAAGTCCAGTTGGGATATGTCAGTGTAATGATAAAGTAACTTATAGTCACTGTGGTTTATCTGGTAGATGTCTAGATATACTCAAACACAGACCGAATCACAGTCAATTGTCTTATAGAGTCCAATATACTACCAGTCACCATACTTATGACATGTACGTCGTTGTAACAGAGGCTATAGATATATTTCACATAATCACTTGATTTCATGACTTGATTTCATGTCTGACTTGATTTCATGGTTGACTTGATTTCATGGCTTGATTTCATGGCTGACTTGATTTCATGGTTGACTTGATTTCATGACTTGATTTCATGGCTGACTTGATTTCATGGATCACTTGATTTCATGACTTGATTTCATGTCTGACTTGATTTCATTTCATGGCTGATTTCATGGCTGATTTTTCATGGCTGACTTGCTTTCACAATCAGCACGTGTTCACGGTTGACTTGATTTCATGGCTTGATTTCATGGCTGACTTGATTTCATGGCTGACTTGCTTTCACAACCAGCACGTGTTCATGGGTTAGATTTGACATTATTCGCGTTGAAGTTATGAGTATTTTGCTTGAATTAACATCGTGTACATAATGTCTTATATGTAGATTTGATCTGTGATTATTTTGGGACATGTTTTGACGTTTGACCTGTATTTATATGTCACCTGTTTTGACGTTTGACCTGTATTTATATGTCACATGTTTTGACGTTTGACCTGTATTTATGTGTCACATAATTTGACGTTTGACCTGTATTTATATGTCACATGTTTTGACGTTAGACCTGATCACATTGGTGTTTTTGATGTGGTAGGCCCTGTCGGCTCCTTTAATGTCTTATTAATAATCTTTACAATCAAATAGTTTGAAATGAAGTTTTATCTGACATCAAACAGTGTAAGGAATAGAGTTTGTGGTTCGCATTTTCCACTATTGTATTATCAGAAAAAACGCGAATCCAATACAAGATGGCACGAGTATAGAATCAAATAACGCGAAAATTACGTCAGACAAAATGAATATGAGATCAGACATGACGAGTACAACATCAATCAACACGAGAATAACATCTGACATCACACGTATGGCATCAAACAAAACGAGAATAACATCTGACAACACACGTATGGCATCAAACAACACGAGAAGAACATCTGACATCACACGTATGACATCAAACAACACGAGAATAACATCTGACATCACACGTATGACATCAAACAACACGAGAATAACATCTGACATCACACGTATGACATCAAACAACACGAGAATAACATCTGACAACACACGTATGACATCAAACAACACAAGAACATCCGACAACACTGACATTACATCAGACAACATCAGTATGATATCAGGCAAATATTACATCAGACAACACTGACATTACATCAGACAACACTGACATTACATCAAACAACACCAGTATGATATCAGACAACACTGACCTTACATCAGACAACACGAGAACATTACATCAGACAACACCAGTATGATATCAGATACCACTGACATTACATCAGACAACACCAGCATATCATGCTTATTTTTGATTTATCATTAACATATCAATATTCCAACGAGAACAAATGACAAGTAAGTTTATTTATATCCAATTAATGACATTTGTGTAAAAAAAACATTTCTGTTACACTTCGCCTGTTTAGTTTGCTACAAATACCTCCAATATCGAGTCTATTTACGTATTTAAACAAAACAACAATGTATATGATATAGATGACCTCGGTCTGATGTTAGGACGCCGGTTGATAAATCACCTGGCGGGCATCAGAAACACCTATCACCTTCCAAGTATAAAATGTCAATCAGCAGGTAAATTTATTGAGACAAGGGAATACACTATTTAAGACGTCAGAGAATGATAACCAAAATAACACATAGCAGTCAGTACACCGCCGGAAGGCGTGAAAAAGGGAGCAAGCATGCGGAAGAGCGTTGTGCCCTCTGGTAACAGATGCCTAACACAGTAAACCCGGCCATTTTAATGTAATACTGATATGTATTTCCCATCGACTTCCTTATGTGTTTACCAAGACAGTTTTTGCTTTTTTATAATTTGACCCGAGACAGCGGTACACATGACATAAGCGACTAATGTAGGCGTGGCCCACAATGTCTTAACGAGGACCTTTATATGACAGTGGCGCTAGGGATTCCTGTGAAAGGTATGGGTGGCCTTAATAACAGGAAAAGGAAACTAAAAACTAAAACATTTTTGCATTACTTAGTTGAAGAAACAAGGAAACCATACTTGAAATAACATGTTTACACGTACGTCTGTCACGAATTTCGCCCAGTATAACCAGCTTCAGTATTATTTTGATAGTTCAGAGAAGAGCTGAATATAAAAAAAACAGTTTTGTTATAAAGTGAAATTTAAAGTAATATTGCTTAGTAGAGGCAAAACATTATATGTTTGTAAAGTATCATTCATTTGAAAGAAATAAAAATTGCCTTAAGCGAGCGCCAGTTTTACATGCAAGATAAACGTGACAGGAGGCAGCAGCGCAGTGTAACATTTGATATAGAGTCGTCAAAGCGACATCACAGTAAGACGATTTTTATTTTTCACATTTTTTTTTATTAATGCATATACGTACCAAGTGTATCACCTCGTGAGCAACGACAATTGTTTTTTCACTAAAGTATGCACTGAAATAGTTTAATTAATAATGATATAACGGAAATCTGTCGCTGTTGATCAACTTGCTGGATATGTGAAATTTGCGTCATATATGATGAAGCATGCGCAGAACACAAATCACCTGTAAACGAAATGTCTTCCCCCTTGAATAAGTCGCGCTAGAAAAGCGCTATGGAGTCAGTCACAAAGAGAAAGTTGGCCAAATGGGCGAATGAAACCCCCAGATTTTTGCTGCAGAGGCAAAATGGCAGATGTGAACTGCTGAAGAAAAAAACCCGCTAGAATGGGCTTAATGTACTTGACATCAAAGTAATGTAATTTTGTTATCAAAAAGATTTTCCTTGTAAGTCAAAAACAGTTGTTAACGTACTGTGTCACTACTGTCGCTGTAATCCCCAACATCACGTGTTCGTGTTTTCAAATCATATGCAGCTATTTCGACGGGATACCATGGGTTACGTCCCCTTAGCGTTTATCGAGATCGAGTCGTAGGCACGAGAGCCCACATGTAGAATGGGGTCAGTCATGGATGGATTATTTCATAAAAGTTTTACTCGGAGACCCTTACAGACACGGTTATATAAGTAGCCATTGTAGTCTACATGGAGGTTATACATCATAACATGTCGGACTTATTTCGAATTTAAATTCATGATAACATAAATATTCATGTTTAAAACCACAAACAAAAAATAACCCACTTTCAATGATTATCATAAAAATCAGAGTGTTACAATTCAGTTCAATAATATCTGTTGAATAAAAAAACCATAAAATCGTATTATATGAGTTCATATGTTAGATTTCGAAGGACGCGCCAGTAAAACCCCAAACTGAAAACCCCCGTGGTTTACCTGGACAGATGTGAACTATAATCATCTCTTTCATGGGCTAATTTCTCATCGTCTGACTTTATGTTCTATATGATTTCACATATTACTACAGACAATATACGAAGAAATCATCTGATTTAGTCAGGGGCATATGATAAAGACATCCCTAAATTTGGTTAAACAAATAAAGCTGTGGGAAGTCCCAGAATTTAAAAATACATTTGAACAGTACAATTGATTACTACTGTACCAATTAAAATTTGAAGCTTAATAACTGAAAACTCTTGATCAAGGGTTCTGATCGGAAGGGACCTACAACATCTACCGTTAACTATATCTTAAATTAACCCATTAACCCACTAAGGAAAAGAAGGACAATGATTAGAAACTGATTAACCAAAGCATTTTTTAATTACATTTTTTCACTACTGTGCCCATGCTTCTATTCAATTCAGTTCGGAACAGTATCGTTTACAAGCCTGTCACGTGATGTTATCAGCTCTTTATTTGAGAGGGGTTTCCAGAATAAAACGAGTAGTAAAGCTGGACGTTAGAAACCGATTGTGAATGTCGGGTTACATAGAAACATTATCGAAAATTTATAAAACACGTGAAATTAATGAAGATAAGTGTTTTATCGCGATTTCGCTTTAAAAATTGTCGCGCGTTTTTGTGAATTAAAAATACTCCTTGATGTCAATGTACAAGCTAAGCACATTTGGTAATGCTCACAGGTGCTCGCGTCGATACTCTGTTATGTGGACTGGGTTGCCTGCCTCGGTACAACTTTTCTCTGTTTCGTACTCCTTGTATACTTTACCTCCGCATCGTATCGATGACGTAATATTTGAGTTATTTCCCTTTGGTAAAAAGCCTATTATCTTCTTAACATGTACTACATGAAGAATTGTACAAAGTCAGATGAAAGTTTGTTAAGTTACAAGATTGAGAATTAAAACTGGATTAAACAATGGAACGATTCCGAAATTTCTTACACGTTTTCGGATGACAAGGTTCCGTCGTTTCCAACAGATAAACTGTTAGACAGGTAAAAAGATAGAATTGAATTCGACGCGCAGATATCACATGTTTAATGACGAAACAAAAATAGTGATGGGAAACTAGAGTTTGGAGGAGAACTGGTGAGAGATTGCAGCTTTTGAATGCCTCGGCTTGTGAGGTGAATGGGAAATAAACAGACATGCACCCGCTATGTTTGGGTCTGAATTTCCCTTTCTGACGTCGGGACCCTGGAAACTCTACACGGGAATGTGAACTGTGTATATTTCTGTTCTTGATGGTCGCCGTCACTTCCCAAACCGTCGGTGGATTTTTTCACGAAGACAATGCACCATGTCATGTCTCGTTATATGTTGGTTTGAATCTCGTTGATCTTTTCGCATTTTTTTTTATTCTCAGACGAAAACAGTTTCAACAATCTAGTTGTCAATATGGCTGATCACACTATGTAACATTGTCTGTTGATTTTTCTATCTTTAAACACCTTGCATTTTGAAAAAGCAATACCATAACATATTAGCTTCTATTATTTTTGAGATTGTAAAGGTCTGTTAGAGTCAATTACTGGTATGATATGTCCTATTACATCAGCGAATTTTTACAACGGTTTTTGTTTTATTTGCAGAGTACAGGACTGTAGTTATAGACAACTGAACCATGCGTGACTAGTTTTTTTTATCCCCGCTAAATTCATACACCAGTAACCTGAGGTACATACAGCTATGATATTCCCCTGTTGGTGACATGAACAAATGTTATGACAAATGAGACAATGGAGAAAAGAAGAACATAATTTAAATAGTCTTATTATTTAGGTCAGGAACCCTTTACCCATTTATGTAAAGCCAAACATAAGGTTTTTTTTTTATATAATACGGAGTTTATACTGCTCACAATTTAACAATAACGGATATATCAGTCTTGGAAGACTTTGACAACGTTTATTTGTGAAATATTTCGCCTTGTACAAAATACATTGCTTAGATTTAAAGTAATCATACAAGAGATGTGCTGAAAATAACATTCCCGTATTTTTACAGGTTTCAGGAAGTGACATACTGCCGTGGAACACGAGATCATCGTCAACCTGTTTATTTATTTCACGTCTGTGTCTGAATTCTGTTCCGGTACCGTTTCTGTTGTATTGGTGTCTTGTCGAACCCTGCTTTTTTGACGTTTCTTTAAATGATATAGGGCACGATTTTGTATACTTTTATATTTTCCACCAATAAAATTTATGACATAACGGTAGCAGATATTCAAAAAACGTCATCCCTCTCCACCCCTATTTAACTGACCTACGACGTAGGGGATTGGGGGAGGGGGTTAAGTCGTTTTCCTAATCAGAATGATTTGAGGCTCCATAAAGTAGCAAATTCACAGTAAGTAAACTGTAAGTCTTTGTCAAGCATAATTATAACGATTAAAAACGATTGATAAATATTTTCATTAAGAAAGCAAGTGACAGCGTTGAACAGTATCATGGTTGCCTTCTGTGTAAGATATTGTTTTTTTTTCCATATAAAAACGAGTTAGGTACCTGAAGGGAATCAAGATTACGTGAAGCAGTTTTTGAGATAATGAGACACTGTACCTAATATCTAGGGGTAACTGATTCCATTGTCTTATTGTAGAAAGGGGGTGGGGAGAGGTTTTTTATGTTCGTCACTAAATCGGTATGATAGCTTCTTGTGAGCCGCCACCTTTCTGTCTGAGTTCTTGTTGCATCGATATATCCTCGATTTCAATTGTAACGACGTTTCCTTGGTTTTGCTGCCATTTTCTTTTTGTCTGGTTCCTGATGGCCTGGGGATTGGTTGTCTTAGTATCGACTGTTTTGGTGTTGTTATTCTGTGGTATTTCTAGCTCGCCTGGGGTGTTGTTGTCTCAGCTCCTCCTGGTTTGGTGTTTTCGGGTGTTGTTGTTCTATGGTATTTCTAGCTCGCCTGGGGTGTTGTTGTCTCAGCTCCGCCTAGTTTGGTGTTTTCGGGTGTTGTTGTTCTATGGTATTTCTAGCTCGCCTGGGGTGTTGTTGTCTCAGCTCCGCCTAGTTTGGTGTATTTGTTTGTTCCCTGTGGGTTCTATGTTACAAAGTTTGTTATTGTAACCGTTAGCACTTCCCGATTTCCTTCTGGTTACGTGTTGATTCTAGTGACTGCTGTAGTTTTCCTGTCCTCTTGTGATTTCTGTTATTTTAATGTTTCCCAGTTTCCATGTTTTGATGTTTCAAAAACCCATTTGGTCAAACCTAAAAACGTAATAGTGCAATGGTTTGTTTTATTTATCTGTTCAGGACGACAAATATCTAGCTGGTGTACGCTTCGGTACATTGTATAAAATTGACATAACTAAATCCGTAAGAAACCAGACTGCCTCTCAAAATTAAACAGAATGGTCACCTACCTATCCTTCTCAATACATCACATCATTTATGGCACACAAAAGAACAGTTTCCTTCCCAGAACACATTTTAACTTCCGGTTCTTGTCTTCGGTTTACATTTTAAGCACACTAAGCTATTTCTGTCTCACCGTATACCAATAAATTCAGCTCATGTGAAGTAAAAAATAGTCCATCATAAAACAGACACGAGGATTCGAGGTCAGAGGCAAAGTGACTTAATTATACACGGTTTATACGGCAGTTATTAATTTCTTTAAAGATAAATGATACGAGACATAAACTATGTGAAATATGACGGTAAAATTCATTACATTTTTTAACGCCCATCAATCTTGGCTATGTACCTGCTGCAATTATGACGTCAATGCGGTCGCAGGTGTGAGGTAAACATTGCGCTCTACATGATTGTTGTTGTTGTAAGAATGTCTATAAACTAACAGTGTATTGTCAGACACGAGTATCAGATTACTGTTAGACACGTGTATCAAGTTACTGTTAGACACGAGTATCAGATTACTGTTAGACACGTGTATCAGGTTACTGTTAGACACGAGTATCAGATTACTGTTAGACACGAGTATCAGATTACTGTTAGACACAAGTATCTGATTACTGTTAGACACGAGTATCAGATTACTGTTAGACACGTGTATCAAGATTACTGTTAGACACGTGTATCAGTTACTGTTAGACAGATTCAGGTTACTGTTAGACACGTGTATCAGGTTACTGTTAGACACGAGTATCAGATTACTGTTAGACACGAGTATCAGATTACTGTTAGACACGTGTATCAGATTACTGTTAGACACGTGGTTACTGTTAGACACGTGTATCAGGTTACTGTTAGACACGAGTATCAGGTTACTGTTAGACACGTGTATCAGATTACTGTTAGACACGAGTATCAGATTACTGTTAGACACGAGTATCAGATTACTGTTAGACACGAGTATCAGATTACTGTTAGACACGAGTATCAGATTACTGTTAGACACGAGTATCAGATTACTGTTAGACACGTGTATCAGATTACTGTTAGACACGAGGATCAGGTTACTGTAAGACACGGGTATCAGGTTACTGTTAGACACGTGTATCAGATTACTGTTAGAGACGAGTATCTGATTACTGTTAGACACGTGTATCAGATTACTGTTAGACACGAGTATCAGATTACTGTTAGACACGAGTATCAGGTTACTGTTAGACACGTGAATCAGATTACTGTTAGACACGTGTATCTGATTACTGTTAGACACGAGTATCAGATTACTGTTAGACACGAGTATCAGATTACTGTTAGACACGTGTATCAGATTACTGTTAGACACGTGTATCATATTACTGTTAGACACGAGTATCAGATTACTGTTAGACACGAGTATCAGATTACTGTTAGACACGAGTATCAGATTACTGTTAGACACGTGTATCAGATTACTGTTAGACACGAGTATCAGATTACTGTTAGACACGAGTATCAGATTACTGTTAGACACGAGTATCAGATTACTGTTAGACACGAGTATCAGATTACTGTTAGACACGTAAATCAGGTTACTGTTAGACACGTGTATCTGATTACTGTTAGACACGAGTATCTGATTACTGTTAGACACGAGTATCAGATTACTGTTAGACACGTGTATCAGATTACTGTTAGACACGTGTATCAGATTACTGTTAGACACGAGTATCAGATTACTGTTAGACACGAGTATCAGATTACTGTTAGACACGAGTATCAGATTACTGTTAGACACGTGTATCAGATTACTGTTAGACACGTGTATCAGATTACTGTTAGACACGAGTATCAGATTACTGTTAGACACGTGTATCAGATTACTGTTAGACACGAGTATCAGATTACTGTTAGACACGAGTATCAGATTACTGTTAGACACGTGTATCAGGTTACTGTTAGACACGTGTATCAGGTTACTGTTAGACACGAGTATCAGATTACTGTTAGACACGAGTATCAGATTACTGTTAGACACGTGTATCAGATTACTGTTAGACACGAGTATCAGATTACTGTTAGACACGAGTATCAGATTACTGTTAGACACGAGTATCAGGTTACTGTTAGACACGAGTATCAGGTTACTGTTAGACACGAGTATCAAGTTACTGTTAGACACGAGTACAGGTTACTGTTAGACACGAGTATCAGGTTACTGTTAGACACGAGTATCAGATTACTGTTAGACACAAGTGTATCAGATTACTGTTAGACACGAGTATCAGGTTACTGTTAGACACGAGTTTGAGACACAGCATGACTCGAGTTTTAGACACTTCTTGACACGAGACGGATGTCGGATCCGGAGAACATTTGGTACCTCTCGCACCGGGGTAAGATATTTTCTTTTAGAACTAAACATTATATCAGTACATGTAGACAGTTATGTTGATATTTCACTTACATAATTAACATTCATTATTCTTGACAATAATTTATAACAACCACATGGCACTTTAATGTCAGAGCTGGATGTTGGTACAGTGTAGGTTTGGCGGTGACGGAGATAAATGGAGTTTTGGACTTTCAGGTACTTCTTCTTTTATCAAGAAATAAAAAATATTGATAATGAAAAACAACGAAGGCTGTCAGTATGATATATGTAACAGCAAGTGGTCACAGAGCACATTTAAAGCATGGTCATTTAATATGCATATTTAATCGTTCACATAAGTAAATGTAAGTGTATTCCCCGGAGCATTCGTGTCTTCTCTAATGTGCAGCTGTAATGAAAAGGTACTTTTGGTCGGATGTATACAAATGCTGTTTATGTCAATCAAACTGCTTTTATAAAAAATAAAGCCAGTGCAAATTCTCTGGTAAACTCATACTTTGTCTGTGTAGTGTTTAGACTAGTAGCTAACTTGTAGATAACAAGCAATATTTCCTCGTATTATTGGTTAAGTGTTCTGACTGATTACAATATCACTGACAAAAGTTAACTCGACTCCTTCTATACCATGTTCTTTATCAACTTCCTTCTATACCATGTTCTGTTCTCGGCTCCTTCTATACCATGTTCCCGACTCCTTCTATACCATTTCCTTCTACCGGCACCATAAACTCCTTCTACTGTTCCTTCTATACCATGTTCCATGTTCTCGACCCCTTCTATACCACGTTCCCGACTCCTTCTATACCATGTTCTCGACTCCTTCTATACCATGTTCTCGACTCCTTCTATACCACGTTCCCGACTCCTTATATACTATGTTCTCGACCCCTTCTATACCATGTTCCCGACTCCTTCTATACCATGTTCTCGACTCCTTCTATACCATGTTCTCGACTCCTTCCAAATTATGTTCTCGACTCCTTCTATACTGTTCCCGACTCCTTCTATACCATGTTCTCGACTCCTTCTATACCATGTTCTCGACTCTTTCTATACCATGTTCTCGACCCCTTCTATACCACGTTCCCGACTCCTTCTATACCATGTTCTCGACTCCTTCTATACCATGTTCTCGTTCTCGACTCCTTCTATACCTTCTATACCATGTTCTCGACTCCTTCTATACCATGTTCTCGACTCCTTCTATACCATGTTCTCGACTCCTTCTATACCATGTTCTCGACTCCTTCTATACCATGTTCTCGACTCCTTCTATACCATGTTCTCGACTCCTTCTATACCATGTTCTCGACTCCTTCTATACCATGTTCTCGACTCCTTCTATACTATGTTCCCGACTCCTTCTATACCATGTTCTCGACTCCTTCTATACCATGTTCTCGACTCCTTCTATACCATGTTCTCGACTCCTTCTATACCATGTTCTCGACTCCTTCTATACCATGTTCTCGACTCCTTCTATACCATGTTCTCGACTCCTTCTATACCATGTTCTCGACTCCTTCTATACCATGTTCTCGACTCCTTCTAGACGATGTCATCGAGTGCTTCTAGTCCATTTTCGCTCCTTCTATACCATGTTCTCGACTCCTTCTATACTATGTTCCCGACTCCTTCTATACCATGTTCTCGACTCCTTCTATACCATGTTCTCGACTCCTTCTATACCATGTTCTCGACTCCTTCTATACCATGTTCTCGACTCCTTCTATACCATGTTCTCGACTCCTTCTATACCATGTTCTCACCATGTTCTCGACTTCTTCTATACCATGTTCTCACCATGTTCTCGACTCCTTCTATACTATGTTCTCGACTCCTTCTATACCATGTTACCGACTCTTTCTATACCATGTTCTCGACTCCTTCTATACTGTTCCCGACTCCTTCTATACTATGTTCCCGACTCCTTCTATACCATGTTTTCGACTCTTTCTATACCATGTTCCCGACTCCTTCTATACCATGTTCTCGACTCCTTCTATACTATGTTCCCGACTCCTTCTATACCATGTTCTCGACTCCTTCTATACCATGTTCTCGACTCCTTCTATACCATGTTCTCGACTCCTTCTATACCATGTTCTCGACTCCTTCTATACCATGTTCTCGACTCCTTCTATACCATGTTCTCGACTCCTTCTATACCATGTTCTCGACTCCTTCTATACCATGTTCTCGACTCCTTCTATACCATGTTCTCGACTCCTTCTATACCATGTTCTCGACTCCTTCTATACGATGTTCTCTATACCATGTTCTCCTTCTATACCATCCTTCTATACCATGTTCTCCTTCTATACCATGTTCTCGACTCCTTCTATACCATGTTCTCGACTCCTTCTATACCATGTTCTCGACTCCTTCTATACAATGTTCTCGACTCCTTCTATATCATGTTCTCGACTCCTTCTATACCATGTTCTCGACTCCTTCTATACCATGTTCTCGACTCCTTCTATACTATGTTCTCGACTCCTTCTATACCATGTTCTCGACTCTTTCTATACCATGTTCTCGACTCCTTCTATACCATGTTCTCGACTCCTTCTATACCATGTTCTCGACTCCTTCTATACCATGTTCTCGACTCCTTCTATACCATGTTCTCGACTCCTTCTATACCATGTTCTCGACTCCTTCTATACCATGTTCTCGACTCCTTCTATACCATGTTCTCGACTCCTTCTATACCATGTTCTCGACTCCTTCTATACCATGTTCTCGACTCCTTCTATACCATGTTCTCGACTCCTTCTATACCATGTTCTCGACTCCTTCTATACCATGTTCTCGACTCCTTCTATACTATGTTCTCGACTCCTTCTATACCATGTTCTCGACTCCTTCTATACCATGTTCTCGACTCCTTCTATACCATGTTCTCGACTCCTTCTATACCATGTTCTATACCATGTTCTCGACTCCTTCTATACCATGTTCTCGACTCCTTCTATACCATGTTCTCCTTCTATACCATGTTCTCGACTCCTTCTATACCATGTTCAAGACTCCTTCTATACCATGTTCACGACTCCTTCTATACCATGTTCTCGACTCCTTCTATACCATGTTCTCGACTCCTTCTATACCATGTTCTCGACTGTTCCTTCTATACCATGTTCTCGACTCCTTCTATACCATGTTCTCGACTCCTTCTATACCATGTTCTCGACTCCTTCTATACCATGTTCTCGACTCCTTCTATACCATGTTCTCGACTCCTTCTATACCATGTTCTCGACTCCTTCTATACCATGTTCTCGACTCCTTCTATACCATGTTCTCGACTCCTTCTATACCATGTTCTCGACTCCTTCTATACCATGTTCTCGACTCCTTCTATACCATGTTCTCGACTCCTTCTATACCATGTTCTCGACTCCTTCTATACCATGTTCTCGACTCCTTCTATACCATGTTCTCGACTCCTTCTATACCATGTTCTCGACTCCTTCTATACCATGTTCTCGACTCCTTCTATACCATGTTCTCGACTCCTTCTATACCATGTTCTCGACTCCTTCTATACCATGTTCTCGACTCCTTCTATACCATGTTCTCGACTCCTTCTATACCATGTTCTCGACTCCTTCTATACCATGTTCCTCCTTCTATACCTCTATACCATGTTCTCGACTCCTTCTATACCATGTTCTCGACTCCTTCTATACCATGTTCTCGACTCCTTCTATACCATGTTCTCGACTCCTTCTATACCATGTTCTCGACCCCTTCTATACCATGTTCTCGACTCCTTCTATACCATGTTCTCGACTCCTTCTATACCATGTTCTCGACTCCTTCTATACCATGTTCTCGACTCCTTCTATACCATGTTCTCGACCCCTTCTATACCATGTTCTCGACTCTTTCTATACCATGTTCCCGACTCCTTCTATACCATGTTCTCGACTCCTTCTATACCATGTTCTCGACTCCTTCTATACCATGTTCTCGACTCCTTCTATACCATGTTCTCGACTATACCATGTTCTCGACTCCTTCTATACCATGGACTCCTTCTATACCATGTTCTCGACTCCATCTATACCATGTTCCCGACTCCTTCTATACTATGTTCCCAACTCCTTCTATATTATGTTCTCGACTCCTTCTATACCATGTTCCAGACTCCTTCTATACCATGTTCTCGACTCCATCTATACCATGTTCCCGACTCCTTCTATACTATGTTCTCGACTCCTTCTATACCATGTTCTCGACTCCTTCTATACCATGTTCTCGACTCCTTCTATACCATGTTCTCGACTCCTTCTATACCATGTTCTCGACTCCTTCTATACTATGTTCTCGACCCCTTCTATACCACGTTCCCGACTCCTTCTATACCATGTTCTCGACTCCTTCTATACCATGTTCTCGACTCCTTCTATACCATGTTCTCGACTCCTTCTATACCATGTTCTCGACTCCTTCTATACCATGTTCTCGACTCCTTCTATACCATGTTCTCGACTCCTTCTATACCATGTTCTCGACTCCTTCTATATCATGTTCCCGACTCCTTCTATACTGTTCCCGACTCCTTCTATACCATGTTCTCGACTCCTTCTATACCATGTTCCCGACTCCTTCTATACCATGTTCTCGACTCCTTCTATACCATGTTCTCGACTCCTTCTATACCATGTTCTCGACTCCTTCTATACCATGTTCTCGACTCCTTCTATACCATGTTCTCGACTCCTTCTATACCATGTTCTCGATGTTCTCCTTCTATACCATGTTCTCGACTCCTTCTATACCATGTTCTCGACTCCTTCTATACCATGTTCTCGACTCCTTCTATACCATGTTCTCGACTCCTTCTATACCATGTTCTCACCATGTTCTCGACTTCTTCTATACCACTCCTTCTATACCATGTTCTCGACTCCTTCTATACCATGTTCTCGACTCTTTCTATACCATGTTCTCGACCCCTTCTATACCACGTTCCCGACTCCTTCTATACCATGTTCTCGACTCCTTCTATACCATGTTCTCGACTCCTTCTATACCATGTTCCCGACTCCTTCTATACCATGTTCTCGACTCCTTCTATACCATGTTCTCGACTCCTTCTATACCATGTTCTCGACTCCTTCTATACCATGTTCTCGACTCCTTCTATACCATGTTCTCGATACCATGTTCTCTCCTTCTATACCATGTTCTCGACTCCTTCTATACCATGTTCTCGACTCCTTCTATACCATGTTCTCGATGTTCTCCTTCTATACCATGTTCTCGACTCCTTCTATACCATGTTCTCGACTCCTTCTATACCATGTTCTCGACTCCTTCTATACCATGTTCTCGACTCCTTCTATACCATGTTCTCGACTCCTTCTATACCATGTTCTCGATACCATGTTCTCGACTCCTTCTATACCATGTTCTCGATACCATGTTCCTTCTATACCATGTTCTCGACTCCTTCTATACCATGTTCTCTATACCATGTTCTCGACTCCTTCTATACCATGTTCTCACCATGTTCTCGACTTCTTCTATACCATGTTCTCACCATGTTCTCGACTCCTTCTATACTATGTTCTCGACTCCTTCTATACCATGTTCTCGACTCCTTCTATACCATGTTCTCGACTCCTTCTATACCATGTTCTCGACTCCTTCTATACCATGTTCTCGACTCCTTCTATACCATGTTCTCGACTCCTTCTATACCATGTTCTCGATACTCCTCCTTCTATACCATGTTCTCGACTCCTTCTATACCATGTTCTCGACTCCTTCTATACCATGTTCTCGACTCCTTCTATACCATGTTCTCGACTCCTTCTATACCATGTTCTCGACTCCTTCTATACCATGTTCTCGACTCCTTCTATACCATGTTCCCGACTCCTTCTATACCATGTTCTCGACTCCTTCTATACCATGTTCTCGACTCCTTCTATACCATGATCCAGACTCCTTCTATACCATGTTCTCGACTCCTTCTATACCATGTTCTCGACTCCTTCTATACCATGTTCACGACTCCTTCTATACCATGTTCTCGACTCATTCTATACCATGTTCTCGACTCCTTCTATACCATGTTCTCGACTCCTTCTATACCATGTTCCCGACTCCTTCTATACCATGTTCTCGACTCCATCTATACCATGTTCCCGACTCCTTCTATACTATGTTCCCAACTCCTTCTATATTATGTTCTCGACTTCTTCTATACCATGTTCTCACCATGTTCTCGACTCCTTCTATACTATGTTCTCGAAGGTATACTAACCATGTTCTATATTGTCGTCTACAAATATACTTATAGTTCCTTTTTTTTCGTATTTTCAGGCTATAAATCTTTTATACTTATAGTTCCTTTTTTATTTTATAAATCTTTTACTTAGAGCCCATGTACCACAGCCGTGCACATGATGCCACCGCCGTCAAATCCCCGATGCCACAGCCTATGAGACCACGGTGCCACAGCCGTCCAGACCATGGTGCCACAGCCATTATGCCCCATCCCGTGGTGCCGCCAGTATCGTAGCCATAAAGCCCCCGTTGGCACAGTCGTTAAGCACATTGCGTCACAGCCTTCAAGCCTTCGGTGTCACAACCGTCGATCCCACTTTAACTAAACCGTCAATCCCCGGTACCACAGCTGTAAAGCTTCGGGTGTCACAACCGTTGAGTCCCCGGTATAACAGCCGTCGAGCTCCCGGTGCTACAGCCGTCGAGTCGTCAGCATCACAAATGTCGAGCTCCTTGTACCACAGTTGTCAAATCCCCGGTATCACGGCCGTCGAGCTCCCTGTGCCACAGCCGTCGAGTCCTCGGGATAACAACCTTCAAGCCCCAGTGTCACAGCCGTCAAGCCCTCAGTATTACAAATGTCGTGCCCCTTGTACCACAGTTGTCAAGCCCCAGTGTCACGGCCATCGAGCCCCCGGTACACAGCCTTCAAGCATACGGTGTCTAAATGCATTGTTAAGCACAAACATAACTCTAAATTCTACAGTCAGTCGACTCCATCGTGTGTTTGAAGTGAATTCTTTATTCTTTTATGTCCAACATCGGATTGTACACAGCATTGTTACAAGAAAAATACGCATTCAGCCACAAGCACAGGCATCAAAATATATGAGTGTTATATGGAAAATCAAACCAAATAATTTTTCTCGTCTGACCTCTTTTTCAAGCTCTTCATCTTGCCTACACTTTACCAACAAGTAGAAACTGCAACCTGACTGAAGACTGTGGTTGTCGAAAAATCAGTCACGGACCGTCAAAGACTTTACGTAGTTAGTGGGATAATGCTGTATCTTTCAGTCGATGTTCTATTTACAGGATTAGAGATTTTGTAAGAAGTATTAATCATAGCCTGAACAGTTCATTAAACTTTCGTATGTAAATACATGTAAAAACACGAAGACAAAAAATGAAATCGAGGAGAGAAAGTGAGAAACCCAATAGATGATATTCACAGATATTATTTTAAAACCCTGTGAAAAATCAGTTTGTAACACATCGTCAGAATGCTCGACTTAAAAGTACAAAAGTAATACATCTCCTGTGGTCATTATTCAAGTCTAGTGACGGTTTGTTACTATCTTATATAAAACATAACTGACCAGTCAAAAGACCGTCTGTAACTATCTTGTATAAAACATCACTGACCAGTCAAAAGACCGTCTGTTACTATCTGATATAAAACATCACTGACCAGTCAAAAGACCGTCTGTAACTATCTTGTATAAAACATCACTGACCAGTCAAAAGACCGTCTGTTACTATCTGATATATAACATCACTGACCAGTCAGGTGACCGTCTGTTACTATCTGATATAAAACATCACTGACCAGTCAAAAGACCGTCTGTAACTATCTTGTATAAAACATCACTGACCAGTCAAAAGACCGTCTGTAACTATCTTGTATAAAACATCACTGACCAGTCAAAAGACCGTCTGTTACTATCTTGTATAAAACATCACTGACCAGTCAAAAGACCGTCTGTTACTATCTGATATAAAACATCACTGACCAGTCAAAAGACCGTCTGTAACTATCTTGTATAAAACATCACTGACCAGTCAAAAGACCGTCTGTTACTATCTGATATATAACATCACTGACCAGTCAGGTGACCGTCTGTTACTATCTGATATAAAACATCACTGACCAGTCAAAAGACCGTCTGTAACTATCTTGTATAAAACATCACTGACCAGTCAAAAGACCGTCTGTTACTATCTTGTATAAAACATCACTGACCAGTCAAAAGACCGTCTGTTACTATCTGATATATAACATAACTGACCAGTCAAAAGACCGTCTGTAACTATCTTGTATAAAACATCACTGACCAGTCAAAAGACCGTCTGTTACTATCTGATATAAAACATCACTGACCAGTCAGGTGACCGTCTGTTACTATCTGATATAAAACATCACTGACCAGTCAAAAGACCGTCTGTTACTATCTGATATAAAACATCATTGACCAGTCAAAAGACCGTCTGTAACTATCTTGTATAAAACATCACTGACCAGTCAAAAGACCGTCTGTTACTATCTTGTATAAAACATCACTGACCAGTCAAAAGACCGTCTGTTACTATCTGATATATAACATCACTGACCAGTCAAAAGACCGTCTGTTACTATCTGATATAAAATTTCACTGACCAGTCAAAAGACCGTCTGTAACTATCTTGTATAAAACATCACTGACCAGTCAAAAGACCGTCTGTTACTATCTGATATAAAACATCACTGACCAGTCAGGTGACCGTCTGTTACTATCTGATATAAAACATCACTGACCAGTCAAAAGACCGTCTGTAACTATCTTGTATAAAACATCATTGACCAGTCAAAAGACCGTCTGTAACTATCTTGTATAAAACATCACTGACCAGTCAAAAGACCGTCTGTAACTATCTTGTATAAAACATCACTGACCAGTCAAAAGACCGTCTGTTACTAATAAAACATCACTGACCAGTCAAAAGACCGTCTGTTACTATCTGATATATAACATCACTGACCAGTCAAAAGACCGTCTGTTACTATCTGATATAAACATCACTGACCAGTCAAAAGACCGTCTGTAACTATCTTGTATAAAACATCAGTGACCAGTCAAAAGACCGTCTGTTACTATCTGATATAAAACATCACTGACCAGTCAAAAGACCGTCTGTTACTATCTGATATAAAACATCACTGACCAGTCAAAAGACCGTCTGTAACTATCTTGTATAAAACATCATTGACCAGTCAAAAGACCGTCTGTAACTATCTTGTATAAAACATCACTGACCAGTCAAAAGACCGTCTGTTACTATCTTGTATAAAACATCACTGACCAGTCAAAAGACCGTCTGTAACTATCTTGTATAAAACATCATTGACCAGTCAAAAGACCGTCTGTTACTATCTTGTATAAAACATCACTGACCAGTCAAAAGACCGTCTGTTACCTTGTATAAAACATCACTGTCAAAAGACCGTACTATCTGATATATAACATCACTGACCAGTCAGGTGACCGTCTGTTACTATCTGATATAAAACATCACTGACCAGTCAAAAGACCGTCTGTAACTACCATCACTGTCTGTTACTATCTGATATATAACATCACTGACCAGTCAATAAAACATCATGACCGTCTGTTATCTATAAAACTCATATAAAACATCACTGACCAGTCAAAAGACCGTCTGTAACTATCACTGACCGTATATAAAACATCATCACTGACCAGTCAAAAGACCGTCTGTTACTATCTGATATAAAACATCACTGACCAGTCAGACCGTCTGTGACATCACTGACCAGTCAAAAGACCGTCTGTAACTATCTTGTATAAAACATCACTGACTGTTACTATCTGATATAAAACATCACTGACCAGTCAAAAGACCGTCTGTAACTATCTTGTATAAAACATCATTGACCAGTCAAAAGACCGTCTGTAACTATCTTGTATAAAACATCACTGACCAGTCAAAAGACCGTCTGTTACTATCTTGTATAAAACATCACTGACCAGTCAAAAGACCGTCTGTTACTATCTGATATATAACATCACTGACCAGTCAAAAGACCGTCGGTGTCGAGAAGCACATTGCGTCACAGTCTTCAAGCCCTCGATGTCACAACCGTCGATCCCACTTTAACTAAACCGTCAATCCCCGGTACCACAGCTGTAAAGCTTCGGGTGTCACAACCGTTGAGTCCCCGGTATAACAGCCGTCGTACTCCCGGTGCTACAGCCGTCGAGTCGTCAGCATCACAAATGTCGAGCTCCTTGTACCACAGTTGTCAAATCCCCAGTATCACGGCCGTCGAGCTCCCGGTGCCACAGCCGTCGAGTCCTCGGGATAACAACCTTCAAGCCCCAGTGTCACAGCCGTCAAGCCCTCAGTATTACAAATGTCGTGCCCCTTGTACCACAGTTGTCAAGCCCCAGTGTCACGGCCATCGAGCCCCCGGTACACAGCCTTCAAGCATACGGTGTCTAAATGCATTGTTAAGCACAAACATAACTCTAAATTCTACAGTCAGTCGACTCCATCGTGTGTTTGAAGTGAATTCTTTATTCTTTTATGTCCAACATCGGATTGTACACAGCATTGTTACAAGAAAAATACGCATTCAGCCACAAGCACAGGCATCAAAATATATGAGTGTTATATGGAAAATCAAACCAAATGATTTTTCTCGTCTGACCTCTTTTTCAAGCTCTTCATCTTGCCTACACTTTACCAACAAGTAGAAACTGCAACCTGACTGAAGACTGTGGTTGTCGAAAAATCAGTCACGGACCGTCAAGGACTTTACGTAGTTAGTGGGATAATGCTGTATCTTTCAGTCGATGTTCTATTTACAGGATTAGAGATTTTGTAAGAAGTATTAATCATAGCCTGAACAGTTCATTAAACTTTCGTATGTAAATACATGTAAAAACACGAAGACAAAAAATGAAATCGAGGAGAGAAAGTGAGAAACCCAATAGATGATATTCACAGATATTATTTTAAAACCCTGTGAAAAATCAGTTTGTAACACATCGTCAGAATGCTCGACTTAAAAGTACAAAAGTAATACATCTCCTGTGGTCATTATTCAAGTCTAGTGACGGTTTGTTACTATCTTATATAAAACATAACTGACCAGTCAAAAGACCGTCTGTAACTATCTTGTATAAAACATCACTGACCAGTCAAAAGACCGTCTGTTACTATCTGATATAAAACATCACTGACCAGTCAAAAGACCGTCTGTAACTATCTTGTATAAAACATCACTGACCAGTCAAAAGACCGTCTGTTACTATCTGATATATAACATCACTGACCAGTCAGGTGACCGTCTGTTACTATCTGATATAAAACATCACTGACCAGTCAAAAGACCGTCTGTAACTATCTTGTATAAAACATCACTGACCAGTCAAAAGACCGTCTGTAACTATCTTGTATAAAACATCACTGACCAGTCAAAAGACCGTCTGTTACTATCTTGTATAAAACATCACTGACCAGTCAAAAGACCGTCTGTTACTATCTGATATAAAACATCACTGACCAGTCAAAAGACCGTCTGTAACTATCTTGTATAAAACATCACTGACCAGTCAAAAGACCGTCTGTTACTATCTGATATATAACATCACTGACCAGTCAGGTGACCGTCTGTTACTATCTGATATAAAACATCACTGACCAGTCAAAAGACCGTCTGTAACTATCTTGTATAAAACATCACTGACCAGTCAAAAGACCGTCTGTAACTATCTTGTATAAAACATCACTGACCAGTCAAAAGACCGTCTGTTACTATCTTGTATAAAACATCACTGACCAGTCAAAAGACCGTCTGTTACTATCTGATATATAACATCACTGACCAGTCAGGTGACCGTCTGTTACTATCTGATATAAAACATCACTGACCAGTCAAAAGACCGTCTGTAACTATCTTGTATAAAACATCACTGACCAGTCAAAAGACCGTCTGTTACTATCTGATATAAAACATCACTGACCAGTCAGGTGACCGTCTGTTACTATCTGATATAAAACATCACTGACCAGTCAAAAGACCGTCTGTAACTATCTTGTATAAAACATCATTGACCAGTCAAAAGACCGTCTGTAACTATCTTGTATAAAACATCACTGACCAGTCAAAAGACCGTCTGTTACTATCTTGTATAAAACATCACTGACCAGTCAAAAGACCGTCTGTTACTATCTGATATATAACATCACTGACCAGTCAAAAGACCGTCTGTTACTATCTGATATAAAACATCACTGACCAGTCAAAAGACCGTCTGTAACTATCTTGTATAAAACATCACTGACCAGTCAAAAGACCGTCTGTTACTATCTGATATAAAACATCACTGACCAGTCAGGTGACCGTCTGTTACTATCTGATATAAAACATCACTGACCAGTCAAAAGACCGTCTGTAACTATCTTGTATAAAACATCACTGACCAGTCAAAAGACCGTCTGTAACTATCTTGTATAAAACATCACTGACCAGTCAAAAGACCGTCTGTTACTCTCTTGTATAAAACATCACTGACCAGTCAAAAGACCGTCTGTTACTATCTGATATATAACATCACTGACCAGTCAGGTGACCGTCTGTTACTATCTGATATATAACATCACTGACCAGTCAGGTGACCGTCTGTTACTATCTGATATAAAACATCACTGACCAGTCAAAAGACCGTCTGTTACTATCTGATATATAACATCACTGACCAGTCAATTGACAGTCTGTTACTATCTGATATAAAACATCACTGACCAGTCAAAAGACCGTCTGTAACTATCTTGTATAAAACATCACTGACCAGTCAAAAGACCGTCTGTTACTATCTGATATAAAACATCACTGACCAGTCAGGTGACCGTCTGTTACTATCTTCTATAAAACATCACCGACGACTGCAAAAGTCTAGCGACAGTCTGTTACTTTTTCTTAAAACACTACGACTACATTTCACCAAAATGGTCATTAGTTACAAAACTTGATGTTGACATTTTGGAAAGTCCAGAAAGTTTTATTTAACTGTTGAGAATGTCCAAAACGAATATCCCTTTAATTCACAAACTCCTTACGACTCGGATATAGTAAACTACGTCAAAATCACTCCGCTGTTGATAAAACGAACGCCTGAAGTTATAAATATGTTTGTATCTAGGATTTTTTCTAAGTTGATTTTCAATATAAATGTTGAATATAATGATAATCTGGTAAAACGATATATATGTCGGTAACCACAGTTTGTTTTACGTCACTATATTGATTCGTCCATAAATCGATAGATCAATTCGATTGATCTCTTGTTTCTGACCGTAATGCACGCACTAGGCATGCTTTATAAAGATTTGTACCCACTCCCCCCAGAACAGTCCTTAAGCAGTATTTGCCAATTCCGCTTCGCGTAGAAGTCAATTTCGAGATCGCCATTGTGATAAACGGAAGAGGCCTCGGACACCGTCAAGATAACTAAATACAGTCTTTGAACATTTGATATCCTTAATAAAAACAGCTAAAAATTTTGACAAAGAAGTGTTTTAAAAGAAAAAAAAAAACAAAAAACAACAGAAATCTTAAAAAGCCATTAAATGCGATTTATCTTTTTTTCCCCATATGTCCATTACGTACAAAGCGACATTACATTTCCGCGTAAAAGCTAACTTCCGCATAATAAAATTGTTAGTAGTCTTTTTTTAAAAAAGATTATTCTGTTTGGGTATTGTAGGAATTACGGTATGACGTTTGCATTTCCGATCATTGTTTGTGGGAGTGTGGAATGTTGGTAGGCACGTACACCCCATAATGTGGGTGTTATCTAGTGTTAGTGAGATGAAGGTGTGGGTATCCGTCACACATTTTACATTTCCAGGACATGTACCTTTAAAAACATAATCTCACACAACAATCTCCTTTACGATATGAAAATAGAAACGAAGTACGTTTAGAATTAAGACTGAATCATGTTAACAGTCTTAGCTTGTCATTCATAACTTTGTTGGCATGCACTCTTTCACCCGAGTACCCGTTCTCATTTTCAACCCGGAAACACTCGTTGATATTTGTCAACCACCTGAGAGATATTTCATTCCACTAAATCTGACCAACTGATCTATTATCCCAACTACACATTTATCAAATCATTCAGAATTAAAAAATATCATCGATGTGATTGGTGTAAGACATACCCCCTTGATAAAATAGTTTCCACGTGTGACAGGTAAGAAACATGCGCATACCTCCGTGCTCAGTAATATGTGTTTTGTTGTGTGTACAGGTATCTGTTTGCGTCACCAGATCACCTGTCTTGATTTAAGACGTACATTGTTACATAGATTGCCACGTCAATCGCACTTCAAAGACGTACTTTGTAACAGCTTCACATATCCTGTACACACCCCTAGACGAATGCTTCATTTATTCATATAAAATGCAATAAATTTATTTCTCATTTTTTCAAAATATGTCTGAAATCCGTATTACCTGTTGCTTTTATTGAAATCAAAATAATAAAATTCAATTTCATCAGTTTTACGGACCAAACCTGAAGATGTCGATACTTTCCCAGTAATGATCTGGTGGACCGGAAGTCCTTGACCTTATAAGAGAACCTTGTGCTTTCAGAAAGACAGAATAAATAATTAGAAATTCGATTGTCATTTTCGATCAGAGACATCATTCCTCAGGAAACTGTTATCGATGTTAAGGATGCCCGCGGTTAACCTTTGATGTTTTTTCTTGGTGGTAGTGTGTAAAAAGGGTACGGAATATTCCTGTTTTCATATATTTACGAACCTGTAAATCAATGTTGCATGAAATGTAGTAGTTTTTTAACTCCAGGAGAGAAAGAATTACTTCAGAAATTAGTTACGCCAATGATACCTGTTTTATATTCAGTAACAAATGTTGTCTTAACATGATGTCCTATTAGTGTCTAAAACAGTCTAGATCAGGGAAATCTTATTTCCCGTCACTGTATAGAGTAAGGTCACGCTTTGACGGACACAGAAAAACGTGATTTAACAGTTACAGGTAAACAACTCTGCGTTTTAGTAAACATATCTATAAAACGAAAGCTCACGTGAAAGGTATTATCAACAAAGACATGTCAAGATGTTAAAAAATCAAATTATCATACAAATAAACGCCCTAGGAGATAATGTAATAAATTTTACTGTCGGATACATTAGCCGGATATAAAGATATTAATGTAATTTATTATTGAAAATAAATGCGATATTCCGATAGATTCGCTGACATGTGATAATTTTATGTAGGTTTGTGATATTTAGATGCAATCGTTTCAATACCTATAGGTTACAAGTAGCCGCCAAAATCCAAACAAGGAGGACAGTGTAACAGTATTATAGTTTATGTCAACAAGGAGGACAGTGTAACAGTATGGTAGTTTATGTCAACAAAGAGCACAGTGTAACAGTATTATAGTTTATGTCAACAAGGAGTACAGTGTAACAGTATTATAGTTTATGTCAACAAAGAGCACAGTGTAACAGTATTATAGTTTATGTCAACAAGGAGGACAGTGTGTAACAGTATTATAGTTTATGTCAACAAGGAGGACAGTGTAACAGTATTATAGTTTATGTCAACAAGGAGGACAGTGTGTAACAGTATGGTATTTTATGTCAACAAAGAGCACAGTGTAACAGTATGGTAGTTTATGTCAACAAAGAGCACAGTGTAACAGTATTATAGTTCATGCCAACAAAGAGCACAGTGTAACAGTATTATAGTTTATGTCAACAAAGAGCACAGTGTAACAGTATTATAGTTTATGTCAACAAGGAGGACAGTGTAACAGTATGGTAGTTTGTGTCAACAATGAGTACAGTGTAACAGTATTATAGTTTATGTCAACAATGAGTACAGTGTAACAGTATTATAGTTTATGTCAACAAGGAGGACAGTGTAACAGTATTATAGTTTATGTCAACAAAGAGTACAGTGTAACAGTATTATAGTTTATGTCAACAAGGAGGACAGTGTAACAGTATTATAGTTTATGTCAACAATGAGTACAGTGTAACAGTATTATAGTTTATGTCAACAATGAGTACAGTGTAACAGTATTATAGTTTATGTCAACAAGGAGTACAGTGTAACAGTATTATAGTTTATGTCAACAATGAGTACAGTGTAACAGTATTATAGTTTATGTCAACAAGGAGGACAGTGTAACAGTATTATAGTTTATGTCAACAATGAGTACAGTGTAACAGTATTATAGTTTATGTCAACAAGGAGGACAGTGTAACAGTATTATAGTTGATGTCAACAATGAGTACAGTGTAACAGTATTATAGTTTATGTCAACAATGAGTACAGTGTAACAGTATTATAGTTTATGTCAACAATGAGTACAGTGTAACAGTATTATAGTTTATGTCAACAATGAGTACAGTGTAACAGTATTATAGTTTATGTCAACAAGGAGGACAGTGTAACAGTATTATAGTTGATGTCAACAAGGAGGACAGTGTAACAGTATGGTAGTTTATGTCAACAAAGAGCACAGTGTAACAGTATTATAGTTTATGTCAACAAAGAGGACAGTGTAACAGTATTATAGTTTATGTCAACAAGGAGGACAGTGTAACAGTATTATAGTTTATGTCAACAAGGAGGACAGTGTAACAGTATGGTAGTTTATGTCAACAAAGAGCACAGTGTAACAGTATGGTAGTTTATGTCAACAAGGAGGACAGTGTAACAGTATTATAGTTTATGTCAACAAAGAGCACAGTGTAACAGTATTATAGTTTATGTCAACAAGGAGGACAGTGTAACAGTATTATAGTTTATGTCAACAAGGAGGACAGTGTAACAGTATTATAGTTGATGTCAACAATGAGTACAGTGTAACATTATTATAGTTGATGTCAACAATGAGGACAGTGTAACAGTATTATAGTTGATGTCAACAAGGAGGACAGTGTAACAGTATTATAGTTTATGTCAACAAGGAGGACAGTGTAACAGTATGGTAGTTTATGTCAACAAAGAGCACAGTGTAACAGTATTATAGTTTATGTCAACAAGGAGGACAGTGTAACAGTATTATAGTTTATGTCAACAAGGAGGACAGTAACAGTATGGTAGTTTATGTCAACAAAGAGCACAGTGTAACAGTATTATAGTTCATGCCAACAAGGAGGACAGTGTAACAGTATTATAGTTTATGTCAACAAGGAGGACAGTGTAACCGTATTATAGTTTATGTCAACAAGGAGGACAGTGTGTAACAGTATGGTAGTTTATGTCAACAAGGAGGACAGTGTAACAGTATGGTAGTTTATGCCAACAAGGAGAACAGGGTAACAGTATGGTAGTTTATGTCAACAATGAGTACAGTGTAACAGTATTATAGTTTATGTCAACAAGGAGGAAAGTGTAACAGTATGGTAGTTTGTGTCAACAATGAGTACAGTGTAACAGTATGGTAGTTTATGTCAACAAAGAGCACAGTGTAACAGTATTATGGTTTATGTCAATAAGGAGTACAGTGTGTAACAGTATGGTAGTTTATGTCAACAAGGAGGACAGTGTAACAGTATTATAGTTGATGTCAACAAGGAGGACAGTGTAACAGTATGGTAGTTTATGTCAACAAAGAGCACAGTGTAACAGTATTATAGTTTATGTCAACAAGGAGGACAGTGTAACAGTATTATAGTTGATTTCAACAAGGAGGACAGTAACAGTATGGTAGTTTATGTCAACAAGGAGGACAGTAACAGTATTATAGTTCATGCCAACAAGGAGGACAGTGTAACAGTATTATAGTTTATGTCAACAAGGAGGACAGTGTAACCGTATTATAGTTTATGTCAACAAGGAGGACAGTGTGTAACAGTATGGTAGTTTATGTCAACAAGGAGGACAGTGTAACAGTATGGTAGTTTATGTCAACAAGGAGGACAGTGTAACAGTATGGTAGTTTATGTCAACAAGGAGGACAGTGTAACAGTATTATAGTTTATGCCAACAAGGAGAACAGGGTAACAGTATGGTAGTTTGTGTCAACAATGAGTACAGTGTAACAGTATGGTAGTTTATGTCAACAAGGAGTACAGTGTAACAGTATTATGGTTTATGTCAACAAGGAGGACAGTGTAACAGTATGGTAGTTTGTGTCAACAATGAGTACAGTGTAACAGTATGGTAGTTTATGTCAACAAAGAGCACAGTGTTACAGTATTATGGTTTATGTCAACAAAGAGGACAGTGTAACAGTATTATAGTTGATGTCAACAAGGAGGACAGTGTAACAGTATGGTAGTTTATGTCAACAAAGAGCACAGTGTAACAGTATTATAGTTTATGTCAACAAGGAGGACAGTGTGTAACAGTATGGTAGTTTATGTCAACAAAGAGGACAGTGTAACAGTATTATAGTTTATGTCAACAAGGAGGACAGTGTAACAGTATGGTAGTTTATGTCAACAAAGAGCACTGTGTACCAGTTGTTTCATATATCTAAAAAAGAGTACAGTGTGGCAGTGTTGTAGTATAATTTGTCAACAATAAGTATTGTATTACAATGTAGTATATATACAACAGTATACACACAGGTCTCTTCCAAATCCAACTTAACCTCTTTATCAATTCCGGACCATACATCTACACTTTCAAAATTGTTCCCTTCTTTCATCGTTATTATCTCTTCCCTTCGTCTTTCTGTCTCACCCTCCCACGTACGACACTCTTCCCTCCCTGCTTTACGGTGCTGTTAACACGGGACTAACATCTGAAGTTAATAAAACACCCTTTAATCACGCCACAACCGTGTAATTAGCCTTTAAGTTGTGAAAATATTCCGTAAAAGCATACCGATATCATTTTTCTGTTGTTTAAGTCAATCAATTATGGAGTAAATTAACGAACATGTTGTATCGTCCTTGTTAAATTTTGTCTAAACACAGGTAACTTCCGTGAAAATTATGTCCTGGCAGATGATGAAACGTAAAATTATGATATCTGGTCTGTTTCTAACATTCTAGAGAATGTGTTCGGTCAATTAGCCGACATGAGTTTTTTTATGTGTTTCTGGCACTACGACAGCCGCCTGGGTCCTTACAAAGTATTGTAGATACAGCAGTTCAGATATCCAACAGGGTCTCTGTGTGTGAAAGTAATTTTAGCTCTAGAAAATGATAATAGATTTTATACCATTGTCACCCGATACCGTTAATGATTATTAGTGTAAAGACCAAACATTGCACTTACATTAAGCATATGCTTTCTGAAACTATTCCAAATTACTAAAAAGAACGCGGATGGCATTAATTAAAGTTTGATTAACTTTTCAAGCAAAGATATTTTACTAATATAAATGATACCAACAAAGTAAAACTTAATTTTACAGCAATAACTAATTTTAAGATTCTTTAATTTTCCGACTAGATACATGTAACTATGGTCGAGCTGCGATAAATTCTCAAACACGTTTTGATGATGAAATGTTTATATTGATTTTTTTTTAAATAGTTGAAGAAAATAAACTACTTAAATGGTTTAACAAAACAAGTCAGTGTTGTCTGGTGATGTTTTGCAATGACAACATTTGATCCTGTTTCCAGGCTAACATGTCTCGGATGTAGTCATTAGCACCAAGAGCTATACCAAAACTATTACCAAGTCAGTTCGGCACTGAATGCATAATGTTTCCGCCACAGGATTTGGCAGCATATTTTTTTACATAACTGTGTTACTACAAAGTGCACGAAAGACTTTCCCGTTGTAGAAGACAGCAGTGTTTGTATAACGTTTTTAGACATCTACATGTATACAGATTCCTGAAAAATCAACATTGTATAATGTGTTTTCAATTATTTGTGATAAATGGCTCATTAGTGATGTTTGTTTTTCAACAGTGTTGTTTTTCTCAAGTTATGGGACACCAATCGAAACTGTGAATGAAATTTGGCAACTTTTTAATCTGATGCTTACGTCGCATGAAGGGCACGGTGTTGGTAACTTGCGAAAAGTGGCGTCTTCATAATGATCATGATTAATAAATGTTTTCATATCAAGCACATTCTGGATGACGCTACCAACCCAGCATTTCTTGCGTATGCGTACCCATATATACAAGATGGCGGACCCGACGGATATGCGTGTGATTGGTAGTGCGCAAGATAGAGAAAGAAGGCTTGTTTTTGTTTCTCGAAGCATATAGCCTTTTCACAAATATCTGTAATGGACACACATCGATGATTACACTATATAAGTACTAGACGAATACGAAACCAGACAGTTAAGAAACTCAGTACTGAAATATCTACAACGTATCCGGCTTTTAACTTTGTCCTGATCACGAAACTAATAATAATGGAAAAAAGACTCCTTGTTAAAGCAACGTTAACGCAATCAACAACCTACCAATTGTCACAACATCGTCACGAATGAAATCGTTTAGACTACACTGTCCATTCTTTTTACCGGGAGAGTGGGTTTATCGTCAAGACGACGCTGTCCTTTCTTTTTACCGGGAGAGTGGGTTTGTCGTCAAGGCGACGCTGTCCTTTCTTTTTACCGGAAGTGTGGGTTTATCGTCAAGGCGACGCTGTCCTTTCTTTTTACTGATTGAGTGGGTTTATCGTCAAGACGACGCTGTCCTTTCTTTTTACCGAGAGAGTGGGTTTATCGTCAAGACTACACTGTTCTTTCTTTTTACCGGGAGAGTGGGTTTATCGTCAAGACGACGCTGTCCTTTCTTTTTACCGGGAGAGTGGGTTTATCGTCAAGACGACGCTGTCCTTTCTTTTTACCGGGAGAGTGGGTTTATCGTCAAGGCGACGCTGTCCTTTCTCTTATTTATATAGTCTACGTATAAAGAACAAATTTATATAGTCTCAGCATATAGAACAGTAGATTGATATAGACTACGTATATAGAACAGTAGATTTATATAGCTTATGTATATAGAACAGTAGATTTATATAGACTACGTATATAGAACAGGAAATTTATATAGACTACGTATATAGAACAGTAGATTTATATAGCTTATGTATATAGAACAGTAGATTTATATAGACTACGTATATAGAACAGTAGATTTATATAGGCTACGTATATAGAACAGTAGATTTATATAGACTACGTATATAGAACAGTAGATTTATATAGAATACGTATGTAGAACAGTAGATTTATATAGACTACGTATATAGAACAGTAGATTGATATAGACTACGTATATAGAACAGTAGATTGATATAGACTACGTATATAGAACAGTAGATTTATATAGCTTATGTATATAGAACAGTAGATTTATATAGGCTACGTATATAGAACAGTATTTTATATAGACTACGTATATAGAACAGTAGATTTATATATACGTATGTAGAACAGTAGATATATAGACTACGTATGTAGAACAGTAGATTTATATAGGCTACGTATATAGAACAGTAGATTTATATAGACTACGTATGTAGAACAGTAGATTTATATAGACTACGTATATAGAACAGTAGATTTATGTAGACTACGTATATAGAACAGTAGATTTATATAGACTACGTATGTAGAACAGTAGATTTATATAGACTAGATGTAGAACAGTAGATTTATATAGACTACGTATATAGAACAGTAGATTTATGTATACGTATATAGAACAGTAGATTGATATAGACTACGTATATAGAACAGTAGATTTATATAGCTTATGTATATAGAACAGTAGATTTATATAGACTACGTATATAGAACAGTAGATTGATATAGACTACGTATATAGAACAGTAGATTTATAAAGACTACGTATGTAGAACAGTAGATTGATATAGACTATGTATATAGAACAGTAGATTTATAAAGACTACGTATATAGAACAGTAGATTTATATAGACTACGTATATAGAACAGTAGATTTATATAGACTACGTATATAGAACAGTAGATTTATATAGACTACGTATGTAGAACAGTAGATTTATATAGGGTACGTTTACAGATTGATAGATATATCCGTGAAATACTAGGTTACGTGAGGCGATCATTGTGTGAGGACATTATGAGGGCAGTTGTATTATAAATTTACTGTGATGTGTGTGGACGATTACACGTGTAATAATAAGTTGTGTAAGGCGATAATTGTGGGAGGCATTTACGTGTGTGTTCGTGTGAAAACATGACTTGGGAGGCGACTTACGTGAATATTTCTGTATAATACTCTTCGTGTGAGGTGACTAAAGTTAAGTATTTTCTGTATAATGCTCTTCGTGTGAGGTGACTTAAGTTAAGTATTTTCTGTATAATACTCTTCGTGTGAGGTGACGTAAGTTAAGTATTTTCTGTATAATGCTCTTCGTGTGAGGTGACGTAAGTTAAGTATTTTCTGTATAATGTTCTTCGTGTGAGGTGACTTAAGTTAAGTATTTTCTGTATAATACTCTTCGTGTGAGGTGACTAAAGTTAAGTATTTTCTGTATAATGCTCTTCGTGTGAGGTGACTTAAGTTAAGTATTTTCTGTATAATGCTCTTCGTGTGAGGTGACTTAAGTTAAGTATTTTCTGTATAATACTCTTCGTGTGAGGTGACGTAAGTTAAGTATTTTCTGTATAATGCTCTTCGTGTGAGGTGACTTAAGTTAAGTATTTTCTGTATAATACTCTTCGTGTGAGGTGACGTAAGTTAAGTATTTTCTGTATAATACTCTTCGTGTGAGGTGACTAAAGTTAAGTATTTTCTGTATAATGCTCTTCGTGTGAGGTGACTTAAGTTAAGTATTTTCTGTATAATACTCTTCGTGTGAGGTGACGTAAGTTAAGTATTTTCTGTATAATGCTCTTCGTGTGAGGTGACTTAAGTTAAGTATTTTCTGTATAATACTCTTCGTGTGAGGTGACTTAAGTTAAGTATTTTCTGTATAATACTCTTCGTGTGAGGTGACGTAAGTTAAGTATTTTCTGTATAATACTCTTCGTGTGAGGTGACGTAAGTTAAGTATTTTCTGTATAATACTCTTCGTGTGAGGTGACGTAAGTTAAGTATTTTCTGTATAATACTCTTCGTGTGAGGTGACTTAAGTTAAGTATTTTCTGTATAATACTCTTCGTGTGAGGTGACGTAAGTTAAGTATTTTCTGTCTAATACTAGGTTTTTTGACGTGTTTTAAGCTAAGTATTTTCTGTATAATGCTCCTTCGTCTGGGATGACTTAAGTTATGCATTTCCGTCTAATACTAGGCTGTATAAGGCGACTTAAGTTAGCATTTCCTGTAGAATACTTCTTCGTGTGAGGCGTCTTAAGGTTAGCATTTCCTGTCTAATACTAGGTTGTGTGAGGCGACTCACGTGAACATTTCTATCTAATACTCCTTTATTTAAGACAATTTTCGGGACATATCAATGGATTTGAAATAATGCTTTCAAAGACCTGATGAGACAATGACAGTCGCTTTGTATTTACACGTACAATATCTTCTGACGGACAGTTTCGTGTATTTATGAATGAACAGTTTTTTTAGAATTGACGAATTGACATTATATTAAAAACACAACAGTATGTTTTAGAGATTATTATTATTACATTTTAAAACGGCCGTCGACACATAAAAGGTAATTAGGGCCATCAAACAGGAGAAAAAAACGGCGATCCAAAAAGAATATACATCAAACAAACTAAAAGGTAAATGACAAATGCTAAAAATCTTAAATGAGTGTATTATCACAAAAGATTGTAAGTCATAGTCTATAGTACAGACCAACATATTTCAGATAACCTAAAATTTTATTAATCTCAAGTTTCAAAAAGGGTCTTTAGACTTGTAATGTTACGATAAAAAATTCTAGAGTAGACAGAAGGCCAATGCAGTCCAACAAAAAATGTTTAACGGTGAATGGCTCATAACATCCTATGCACCGAGGATTATCTTCGCCTTTCAACATTTACGAATGCGTAAGGTATGTATGGCCCATCCGAAGACGGGCGAGGACAATTTCGTCTCGGTGTTTGTCTCTATAGCATGGAGACCATCACCGATGATAGGTTTTACGGAGTGCAATTTATTGTTAACATATTGTTTCCATTCCTCCTGCCACTGAGCTTTTAAAATTTGTTTAATAAATGGTTTAAAATTGGTAAAATGAAGTTTTAAAAAAAACAGGTGGTAGCGATAAAGCTTCCTTTGCAGCACGATCTGCTTTTTCATTGCCTGGTATTCCCATGTGCTCAGGAACCCAGCAAAAAGCTATACGAAAGTTAAAGACAAGTTCATTATATAGTATTATTGTATTAAAAAATATTTTCGATATTTCTATTACAAAGACTTTGTTGTACAGAAGGAGAGTCTGAATGGATAACAGCTCTCATTACTTTGTTTGTTTAAATATATTCAAGGGCGAGGTAGATAGCTCGCGCTTCCGCCGAGAATATTGAGTCGTTGTTTGGTAGCCGGCATCCATATGCTTCATCTCGTGAAACCATGGCCGCGGCAACCTTACCATTATCTTTGGAACTATCAGCATACAAATGTAGAAATATTTTACATTTTAACAGCAATTTCGAGAACGTTGAACGAAAGGTGCAACTATCAGTGTCTGATTTAACCATTTCATGACGTGTATAATCAACTTCAGGTTAATTCAAGAACAAGGGTGGAATTTCTACCGTTCCAAATGACTGAATTTGGTCAATATTAATATCAATATTTTGTAAAAGAGCGGAAATCCGAATACCGAATGGTGGAATGGTCTTGGGTTTGTTTTATATTTAGGATCAAGTATAAGTGAAAAAGCAGGATTTGAAGGATTTGACTTTAGCTGAATGGTGTATTGCAAGGCCAATTTATTTTGACGGCTATATAGTGATGGTTCGTTAGCCTCTACATAGAGGCTCGCTGTAGGTGTGGTCTTAAAAGCTCCGAGAGCGAGCCTCAGTCCCTGGTGATGAACAATGTCTAATAATTTGAGATATGAAGGTCTAGCAGATCCATACACAATGGAACCGTAGTCTACTTTTGATCTAATAAGAGCTCTAACAAGTCTTAGCAAAACTTTTCTATCAGCTCCCCAACCAGTGTGGGACATAATCTTTAGACTATTCAGTGTCTTAAGGCATTTGGCTTTAAGGTATTTTATATGTGGAAGGAACGACAATTTCCTGTCGAATATTAATCCTAAGAATTTGGTTTGCTCAACAACCGGAATGGGTACGCCACAGAGACTTGACAAAAATGCATACAAACTGTTTTTGATTGTGAAAATTTAAATCCATTTTCATCTGCTCAAATTTGTAGTCGATTCAAACATTGTTGTAGTTGTCTTTCGAAAGTATTCACATGCTTAGATCGATAGCATATAATGAAGTCATCGACATAAAGAGTCCCCTCCATCGAAGGGGATAATATTTTGACAATATTGTTAATTTAAAGTCCAAAAAGTGTAACCGAAAGAATGCTGCCTTGTGGTACACCCATTTCCTGCTGATGAACATCGGAAATGGTCGTTCCATGCCGGACTTGAAATACTCTATATGATTGAAAATTTGAATTAAAAATTGGTAGATTACCTGTTATACCTATATCGTGCAGATCTTTCATTATGCCATATTTCCACGTTGTGTCGTAAGCCTTTTCGAAATCGAAAACAGAAACCAAGTGCTCCTTGTTTGGAAAAGCCCCAGACCTACGGTCGAACTAAGACACAACAACTATATGTTAAGTGTACTGGTCTGAACTCTCAATCCGTACATCTTACGTTGTCAGTACAACATTATCTTGAAACCGAGCCGTCAGAAAATAATAAAAAATGTTGTTGTTTTTCAACTTCTTAATTGCATGGCACATGTCAAAGTTTCAAATGAGGTCAAGGTTAAATAGTGTTATATGCACGTTATTTGTCATATAAATCACATTTACACACTGAAATTGTTACAACTAATAAATGTTATATCACACCTGTTACCTAGTGGGCTACGTCTCGTGGTTTCTTGTTTTACATAATTGCAGAAAATATCACACAGAATGAATATACACATTGGAAATCGGGATGTAATGGCTTGTTAATCACCCGTATTAACATAGAAATAGAAAATAGATAGAAATTTATGCAGCGAATTTGGGAGTCACTTGTCATGTAGTGATTATAGCAGGCAAGCTGGAGATTTATTTAATGTTTACATGTTAGAGAATGTGTATTGTTATCTATATAGTGTGTAAAATATAAATACATACGGTATCCAGACACTGTACACAGATAGGAAATAAATATATACTATGGAAATACCATACTAGTTTATACAAAATGTGCGAAGGGTCCAAAATTAATCTTATTCCTAATATGTAATTTATCTTCGGTTCTAGCAACTGGTTAAAACCTACAGGTAAGTTATCTCACGGATGAGAGAAATGTTCTATTATTCATGATTTCGAGATCTTAAGAAGTGGAACATAAGCCTTTGAAATGATTTTAGAATACTTGTTTCCGCAAAACGGTTTTGATAGTGGGCCGAAAAAGGATAAGTGAAAACGAGACGACCAACGCGTGAGAGGTGATATTGAATTTTAATATTTATGTATTAACAATTGCCAGGATCAATTCCACTTGTGTTGTTGCAGATCACTCTCATTACAAATTATCCTATTTGTCTGTCAATAACCCGCTGTCATTTGATCCTTGTCTGGTGTGACCAGAACCCGCTGTAATTTGATCCTTGTCTGATCCTTGTCTGATGTGACAAGGGCCCGCTGTAGTTTGATCTTTGTCTGATGTGACAAGGGCCCGCTGTAGTCTGATCCTTGTCTGATCCTTGTTTGATGTGACCAGAACCCGCTGTAGTTTGATCCTTGTCTGATGTGACCAGGGCCCGATGTAATTTGATCCTTGTCTGATCCTTGTCTGATGTGACAAGGACCCGCTGTAGTTTGATCCTTGTCTGATGTGACCAGGACCCGCTGTAGTTTGATCCTTGTCTGATGTGACAAGGGCCCGCTGTAGTCTGATCCTTGTCTGATCCTTGTTTGATGTGACCAGAACCCGCTGTAGTTTGATCCTTGTCTGATGTGACCAGGGCCCGATGTAATTTGATCCTTGTCTGATCCTTGTCTGATGTGACAAGGGCCCGCTGTAGTTTGATCTTTGTCTGATGTGACAAGGGCCCGCTGTAGTCTGATCCTTGTCTGATGTGACCAGGACCCGCTGTAGTTTGATCCTTGTCTGATGTGACCAGGGCCCGATGTAATTTGATCCTTGTCTGATCCTTGTCTGATGTGACAAGGACCCGCTGTAATTTCATCCTTATCTGATGTGACCAGGACCCGTTGTAGTTTGATCCTTGTCTGATCCTTGTCTGATGTGACCAGGACCCGCTGTAGTTTGATCCTTGTCTGATGTGACCAGGACCCGCTGTAGTTTGATCCTTGTCTGATCTTTGTCTGATGTGACCAGGACCCGCTGTAGTTTGATCCTTGTCTGATGTGACAAGGGCCCGCTGTAGTCTGATCCTTGTCTGATGTGACCAGGACCCGCTGTAGTTTGATCCTTGTCTGATGTGACCAGGGCCCGATGTAATTTGATCCTTGTCTGATCCTTGTCTGATGTGACAAGGACCCGCTGTAATTTCATCCTTATCTGATGTGACCAGGACCCGTTGTAGTTTGATCCTTGTCTGATCCTTGTCTGATGTGACCATGACCCGCTGTAGTTTGATCCTTGTCTGATGTGACCAGGACCCGCTGTAGTTTGATCCTTGTCTGATGTGACCAGGACCCGCTGTAGTTTGATCCTTGTCTGATCTTTGTCTGATGTGACCAGGACCCGCTGTAGTTTGATCCTTGTCTGATGTGACCAGGGCCCGATGTAATTTGATCCTTGTCTGATCCTTGTCTGATGTGACCAGGACCCGCTGTAATTTGAACCTTGTTTGATCTTTGTCTGATCTGTCGAGAACCTACAGATCTCTTATTTGTACTTATCTATTGCAGTATGAGCCTTGTCTGATCTGTCAAGCATTACGTGCAATCATGTTTATAGATACTTACCTGATTTGAGGATAAATTGGTTCGGGGATATACAAATTTAGAAACCCATTTGGTAACCCTAAACCTTCATTATTGCTTACATTCTTCACCCCAGAGTTGTATACATGACACCATATATCGATATTGACATTATTTAAAGAAACAAAATTATCATAACCAAGAGACATATTATACAAAAACCCAGCATCATTCAAAAGATGGCACAGACCTTCATATTTTGCGCTTTACGACATTTACTTCTGGAACTGAAGGTCTGACACTAAAAATTGAATGTTACTACATAACATTTTATATCCCTGACTTTCGGTAAGGTAATTTGAGACAATGTCAAACTCATTTTAGCAAGGTCACAAACTATTAACGACAAGGCCAAACCGACATTTGAGTATGGTTATATCAGCGGGAGCTGTACGCTGCCATGAATTGTTAATATTAAGTAAAAAAACAGAGACATCCTATTAGGTCAATTGTTATGTAGACATTTACAGGGTGTTTGACGTCATTTTCCGCAGGAGGACTAGTACCTCTCCAGGAAAGAGTACTCGACATATGGAAAATGTGACTGAGGGTGAGTGACGGGAAAGGAGGGGGCGAGGGTTGGGAATAGAGGAGGTCGGGAGGAAGGGGCGAGATACAAGTGAGGGAGGGAAATAGAGGAGGGGTTCGAGAGGAAGGGGCGAGATACAGCGAGTGGTGGCAACACAGAAGGGGATCGGAAGGAAGGGGCGAGGTACAGCGAGGGAGGGGGAACACAGGAGGGGGTCGGGAGGAGAGGGCGAGATACAGCGAGGGAGGGGAACAGAAGAGGTGGTCGGAAGGAAGGGGCGAAATACAGCGAGGGAAGGGAATAGAGAAGGGGGTCGGAAGGAAGGGACACGATACAGCGAAAGAGGGGGAACAGAGGAGTGGGTCGGGAGGAAGGGACGAGATACATCGAGGGAGGGGAACAGAGGAGGGCGTCGGGAGGAAGGAGCGAAATACAGCGTGGGAGGGGAAAAGAGGAGGGGGTCGGGAGGAGGGGGCGAGATACAGCGAGGGAGGGGAACAGAAGAGGAGGTCGGAAGGAAGGGGCAAAATACAGCGAGGGAGGGGAACAGAGGAGGGGGTCGGGAGGAGGGGGCGAGATACAGCGAGGGAGGGGAACAGAAGAGGAGGTCGGAAGGAAGGGACAAGATACAGCGAAAGAGGGGGAACAGAGGAGTGGGTCGGGAGGAAGGGGCGAGATACAGCGAGGGAGGGGAACAGAGGAGGGAGTCGGGAGGAAGGGACGAGATATATCGAGGGAGGGTAGCAGAGGAGGGGTGGAGAGGAAGGGGCAAGATACATCGAATGAGGGGAACACAGGAGGGGTTGGAAGGAAGGGGCAAAATACAGCGAGGGAGGGGAACAGAGGAGGGGGTCGGAAGGAAGTGGAGAGATACAGCGAGGGAGGGGAACAGAAGAGGAGGTCGGAAGGAAGGGGCGAAATACAGCGAGGGAAGGGAATAGAGAAGGGGGTCGGGAGGAAGGGACGAGATACATCGAGGGAGGGGAACGGAGGAGGGCGTCGGGAGGAAGGAGCGAAATACCGCGAGGGAGGGGAACAGAGGAGGGGGTCGGAAGGAAGTGGAGAGATACAGCGAGGGAGGGGAACAGAAGAGGAGGTCGGAAGGAAGGGGCGAAATACAGCGAGGGAAGGGAATAGAGAAGGGGGTCGGGAGGAAGGGACGAGATACATCGAGGGAGGGGAACGGAGGAGGGCGTCGGGAGGAAGGAGCGAAATACCGCGAGGGAGGGGAAAAGAGGAGGGGGCGAGATACAGCGAGGGAGGGGAACAGAAGAGGAGGTCGGAAGGAAGGGGCAAAATACAGCGAGGGAGGGGAACAGAGGAGGGGGTCGGAAGGAAGTGGAGAGATACAGCGAGGGAGGGGAACACAGGAGGGGTTGGGAGGAGGGGTGCAAGATACAGCAATGGGACGATTAGAGAGAAAAAACATCGAAAGAGTGGTACACATAATAAGTCGTTGACATTAGCGAGGGAGAAAAAACTTTGTATTGCTTAGCTGGTGATCTGGAGGTAGTTAAGTTATGTCCCCACGAACCGTTTTTGGTATGCACGTTAAAACTTCTCTCCACACGCGGAAGGCACAGCAATGTGTTGTTACTTCCTACTTCCCATCCACGTCGTTTTTATGGCCCGCTAAATGTTTTACTGATATTTATCGGCCGTGTTTCTGGTTTGACTTAGCTCTTGTGATTTGTGTTAGATGTGTCGGCCAAGGCGGTTCATACTACCAGAAGCGCTGACTTTTTTACATCCCTCCAACACGTGTCGCCAAGCACGAGCGACCGCGATCAGGCACACCGACCACAGTTGTCGGAGTTTTTGAGGTGAAACGGACAAATGCGAATACTTAAATGCTACCAAATTAATTGTATACTGAGTTAAATTTGATTGTAAATTTAGAATAAAGGAAACGATTCGTGGTCATGTAGAATACAAAACTGCCAATCTACTGTTAAATATGTGTGTACAGTATAAGACCAATTGTTTTGAGGTAAATCTACAAAGTGTGGAGTCAAATTATGTAACAGAAAGTAACCTTCAGATGTAATTTTGGAAAAAGGGACACACAAAAAATTGATTTGAAATAGTTTTACTGTCAACGTTAAGCAACATGTAAACCTATTACAATAGATAACATGACAACCACAGTTGATTTGTGGACTTCTGTGCGCGCGTCTATAAGGTCAATACCCTTTAATTATCTGTCACACTGTGAAGATAGGTGATTGTATAATAGGTCAATACTACAAAGGTCAAAAACATTCAGTGAGTTCAGCAACCAACAGGCTGTTGTCACGTGGAATGATAAAATTCGTAAACATTTACCACATCTCTTAACCGCATTCTAGATCTTACATTGTCAACAGAATCTATTGTCCTTAAGGTCATTCTTCATCCGTAATTAAAGGTGACATGCGACGATCGTCTTTTACCTGTAATTACAGGTGACATCAGAGAGTATCTACCGATCGTCCTTAACCTGAAATTGCCGGTGACATCAGACGGTATCTACCGATCGTCCTTAACCTGAAATTGCCTGTGACATCAGATAATATCTATCGATTGTCCTTAACCTGAAATTGTCGGTGACATCAGATAATATCTATCGATCGTCCTTAACCTGAAATTGTCGGTGACATCAGATAATATCTATCGATCGTCCTTAACCTGAAATTGTCGGTGACATCAGATAATATCTATCGATCGTCCTTAACCTGAAATTGCCGGTGACATCATAGAATATCTGTCGATCGTCCTTAACCTGAAATTGTCGGTGACATCAGACTGTATTCATAGATCGTCTTCAACCTGAAATCGCAGGTGACATCAGAGAGCATCTATAGATCGTCCTTAACCTGAAATTGCCGGTGACATCAGAGAGTATATATCGATCGTCCTTCACCTGAAATCATCAGAGAGTATCTATCGATCGTCCTTAACCTGAAATTGTCGGTGACATCAGATAATATCTATCGATCGTCCTTAACCTGAAATTGTCGGTGACATCAGATAATATCTATCGATCGTCATTAACCTGAAATTGTCGGTGACATCAGATAATATCTATCGATCGTCATTAACCTGAAATTGTCGGTGACATCAGATAATATCTATCGATCGTCCTTAACCTGAAATTGTCGGTGACATCAGATAATATCTATCGATCGTCCTTAACCTGAAATTGTCGGTGACATCAGATAATATCTATCGATCGTCCTTAACCTGAAATTGTCGGTGACATCAGATAATATCTATCGATCGTCCTTAACCTGAAATTGTCGGTGACATCAGATAATATCTATCGATCGTCCTTAACCTGAAATTGCCGGTGACATCAGACGGTATCTATCGATCGTCCTTAACCTGAAATTATCGGTGACATCAGAGAGTATTTATCGATCGTCCTTAACCTGAAATTGTCGGTGACATCAGATAATATCTATCGATCGTCCTTAACCTGTCCTTAACCTGAAATTGTCGGTGACATCAGACTGTATCTCATAGATCGTCCTTAACCTGAAATTCTTCAACCTGAAATCGCTGGTGACATCAGAGAGTATCTATCGATCGTCCTTAACCTGAAATTGCCGGTGACATCAGACGGTATCTATCGATCGTCCTTAACCTGAAATTATCGGTGACATCAGAGAGTATTTATCGATCGTCCTTAACCTGAAATTGTCACATGACATTATCGGTGTGACATCAGATAATATCTATCGATCGTCCTTAACCTGAAATTGCCGGTGACATCATAGAATATCTGTCGATCGTCCTTAACCTGAAATTGTCGGTGACATCAGACTGTATTCATAGATCGTCTTCAACCTGAAATCGCTGGTGACATCAGAGAGTATCTATCGATCGTCCTTAACCTGAAATTGCCGGTGACATCAGACGGTATCTATCGATCGTCCTTAACCTGAAATTGTCGGTGACATCAGATAATATCTATCGATCGTCCTTAACCTGAAATTGTCAGTGACATCAGATAATATCTATCGATCGTCCTTAACCTGAAATTGCCGGTGACATCAGATAATATCTATCGATCGTCCTTAACCTGAAATTGTCGGTGACATCAGACGGTATCTATCGATTGTCCTTAACCTGAAATTGTCGGTGACATCAGATAATATCTATCGATCGTCCTTAACCTGAAATTATCGGTGACATCAGAGAGTATCTATAGATCGTCCTCAACCTGAAATTGCCTGTGACATCAGAGAGTATCTGTCGATCGTCCTTAACCTGAAATTGTCAGTGACATCAGACTGTATTCATAGATCGTCCTTAACCTGAAATTGCCGGTGACATCAGACGGTATTTGGAAAGGACGGCGAACGACGCCCTTGATTTTGTTGTGTTGAAATAAGGTTAACAAGAAATATGTCTTTTCATTGAAATGTCTACAATGAATATTGATTTTTCAAATCCTACCTTGATGTTCTGTCGACTCAAAAAAGGACATCGTAAAATTTGAATTAGATGAGAAAGCATCTAACAAACGACCTGAAATAGGGATAATTCCATGGCACATAGCTACTTGCTACGCTCCTATCATAGGTAGATTGATAACCTTTCTATCATATACTCGTTACACCCAGCAGTATCCTTTACAAGGTCTTATCGGTCTCTCTAAGATATTGTTTTAGAGGGATTCCTGAGAGCACAAGTCAAGGGTCTGTCGTATTCCATTGCATGACCGTAAGAGACAGCTTAAAAGTTGGCTCCCTTCAGAATCTAATGTCCTTCTGGGTCTTCTACTAAGGTGCATTAAAGAAACCAAATTAAATATGCTTCCTCTAGTGCAAAACTTAATTTCTTTCTTTCCTTCTTGTTGTCTCTCGTCGCACCCGTCCTTTATATGGCCCTGGCTAATGCTAAACCCCGTTCGAACATAAAATGACATCAACAGAGAGGAACAGAGCACTTGAAACTTTTCCATCCTCAGGCAAAAACAAAATTAAATTATCGACATCCTGGAACGACATTTCGTTTCATTAAAAATAAATTTTGAATTTTGCTTTAATTGATAGATTAAACAATACATTCATTGTATATATATATTCTGTTAGTATATGTGTCCCTAACCTTTTTGATATAAATGAATTTCACATTCCTGAGAGGAAATACGAAGGCAAGACTTTTGTTATAAAACGGTAGGAATGTCACATTTACATCTTGTTTCGTATGTGACGTCAAGTTAGGACTACAAGGATGACACACCATTGTACGAACACTGACATCTCAAAACATTGTATTCACATCAAAGGCAAAGTTATGACGCCAAAGTGTCTCTGGCCGAATTTCCAACCACAACAAAATTAGTTACATACTATGCTTTGTGACTTTCACTTTCAAGATGGCTCTGAGCGTACCGCATGTCGAAGTGCCGAGTCGACTTACAGCTGGTTACTGTTACAGAGTTATGTGGCGGCGCCTCTAGCTTTTCCGCACTGTTATGAATGAATGTAAAACAAATCAGAAAAAATGATAGTCCTGTGGCTGTAGTAAAGACAATGGCTTTTTCCAGGCTACTCGCTGTGCATCCTGACTGAAAGATATGTTTCTAAGTTGCCGTGTTCTAAAGTGTTTCAGAAGTCATTCAAGCGCCGTAATAAAGTACCATTCTGGTGTCTGAAATAGCAAAGTCCCCGTGGGAAGACTAGGGCAGGAAATATACCTAAACCTCTCATATATATTGACAAGTATTACAATAGGATTAACGTGGTTGCCGTGCGCACGTGATAACAATTGTTGCGATCGAAGTCAGCCATTACGGAACAAGTGTGCTATTTTCGCAGCCGTTCCTGCTTTGTACTGTTGTTAGGTACATCGGTACAGAATACACGAGACGTTTTGTTTTGTGTTTCGTCGTCAAAACATTTTTAAAGATGACATATATTGCAATTTAACCATTATCTTGGTTTTTTTTGGCTAATAAGGCGGTCTGACGAGAATATGATGGTAACAGTACAGTCACTTCCCCGCATAGTCTATTGACTTTAATAGAACGTGTTTCGTGAATGAAAACTGGCGATTGATTTCAGTCGAGAGCTGATATTTCGGTTAAAAGATTTAAGTCCAAGAATAAGAATGTAGAACATAGCAAACGGTAAACTTGAACACAAAGGGTAATATATTCTGTCGTACTCAAGCATGTCAAAATCGCAGAAAAACTCCTTAATAACTATTTTTCATTCGACTGAATTAACTCATTTCATTTAAATCACACACAACGTGGAGTAAAGGTACTTGACACAAATTCTCGTCTCTTGTATGAGAAATCACTGCATTGTGAAGAAGTATAGAACGCTAAAAATTTTATATGTTATTGTGAATGATGGACAATTGAGAATTCAATGCTAGTGAATAGTCACTCTATCTAGGTATATATCAAACACCTAACTCTAGGACGTTTACACAGGTGAAATAAAGTATTGACAATTAGCTGGTCGACATAAACTGCCCTGTCTTCCTTAGAAACACGATGTAGACAATTTTTGAGATTTCTTAAAAAGTCTATTTTTGTTTTTGTTTTTTTAAAAGCAACTATTTCATAGGAAATAATTTATCACTCTTTCCTGGAAGTATTTGGGAAGACGAGAAAAAACATCGACGGTGCCAGAATTTCGTCCGGACAAAACGACGAAATGAGAGTTGACGTGATTGAGAGATAAAGTGTTCCAATCCTGATGGACCGCGTACGTGTTAACACCCATGTTAGAAAGAAATTGATGTAAATATTTAATGACATACTGTTTACTTCAAGTTAATTCGACTGCAGGTGATTGGAATACAGTTAATTGTTGATAATCATAAGATTTTGATACAAGACAATCCATAAACAAGCTGTATGTGTCGTTTTCAGAGACCAAATCTTCGACGAACGTTACCTACCAACGGTTACATAATCTTGATATTCATCTCCTTGTAAAAAACAAGTTTTATTAGAATTAACCTTATGTGTAGAAGTTGTGTCTCCTGTGTACGTAAGAGACGTAGATAAACGTTTGAACAACCTTCAAAAACGAGTTGTCTCCGTCAGACCGGTCATGTTGTTCTTGATGTTGAAAGATATTAATCAATTTCAAGGAAATTGTAAAAATATACCGATGGAAAGATGTGCTGTCTTATCTCCAGGGTGTAATCACGGAATTCAAGGGATCTAGTTGAATTTTTGGGTTGGAATGTCTCCGTCATATTTTAAAAGCTTCAACCTTCGTCAAGAAAAGAAATAATAAAAATATACGTATGACGAAATACACTAACTTCAACACATTGTCTTGACTCAGAATTAGCTTATTGTATGTCGTTGCCGACAAACATGTATACGAATTGTCACAATCAATATCGTGTACAACTTGTCTTAGTGAAGGTCAGTGAGGTAAAATAGCTAGAATACTTAAACAACAGATTGAAAATCAGCTTTGTGATTAATGTGTATGGCATGCAGTATGGATTGGCATAATTGACAATATCAGCTGTAAGCTAACATTTGTTTCGAATATCCATGACGAAGTATACTACTCATATCTACGCCTGTCGCCATTATGATCATTAAAGAAGCTGGTTACAGAACAGCAGTTCTTATAACACAACCAGTAGGGGATAAGAGTGTGACAATTCGATGACTACACAGTCACATTTAATAGTCAAACGACCAATGTATTAGCACTGACGTATGCAGTGTATGAGATGGTAAGGAATCGACCAACTTTTTCATATGTAAAATATAATCTTATGAAAATTGTTTCTTACCATCTCGTATACTACGTACATCATACGTCTTATGGAAGTGACCGTGTAGTCATCGAAACATCACTCTCTAATCTTCTACTGGTTATGTTATAAAATGAAGGTGACCGTGTAGTCATCAAAACGTCACACTCTAATCTTCCACTGGTTGTGTCATAAGATGGAGGTGACCATGTAGTCATCAAAACGCCACACTCTAATCTTCTATTGGTTTTGTTATAAGATGGAGGTGACCATGTAGTCATCAAAACGCCACACTCTAATCTTCTATTGGTTTTGTTATAAGATGGAGGTGACCATGTAGTCATCAAAACGTCACTCCAATCTTCTACTGGTTATGTTATAAGATGGAGGTGACCATGTAGTCATCAAAACGTCACACTCTAATCTTCCACTGGTTGTGTCATAAGATGGAGGTGACCATGTAGTCATCAAAACGTCACTCCAATCTTCTACTGGTTATGTTATAAGATGAAGGTGACCGTGTAGTCATCAAAACGTCACTCCAATCTTCTACTGGTTATGTTATAAAAACTGCTATTCTATTGACGTTACCAACCCGAAGAAGATGTTCCGGAAAACATAAAAGCTTGTAAGCAATGCCAAATGATATAATTGTGTCAGGCGTCCAGGTGATGTAGGCACTTGTCCTAAGCATCGATAGTGCTACCTTTCTTATTGTAATTACAGGTTCCTTGATGCGCTGTGACAACCCACAAGATAAAGGGCTTTTAGTGTTGTGGGCGATGATATATTATTTTTATGTAATTTCTGTCAGTAATAATTAGCGTTTTCACTTCCGAACGAATAACACGTCAACTAAACGTTGTGTTAGGATTGCTGCATCTGATTTGTGGTGATATCTGCTGGTTTGTGGGCTTCTCTGCTGCACATCGTACACCACGTCACGATACACATAATGTCGCCTACCTGAGAATGATGGATGCAAAAATTATCTAAAAAATTACAAAACATCTCGTTAAAGACTACTTATTATTTACAAGTCGTGCAGGAAATATATGACCATCCTTATGACCCCAACTCTCCCGGAGATGGATGCGCGTGTTTGAGATGCCTTTGGATATGTTGGGACAAATGTTAAATGTATGAGTTTGCTATATGCATGCTCACATAAAACATGAACTACCGGTACAGATAGGTACAACGTATACATTATGCACATTCATACATCCCTTTCTTTAGTTGGAACTCTTTTTCATCTGCATGTACCTGTCTAAATACACACTTCATCTTCTTGTCTGAATATCCTTCTCATCTGCGTGTCTGAGTAAACCTGACTTTACTAGCCTGAATATACTACTCATCTATCTGTCTCCCTACACCTCCAAACTACTTATCTATCTGTCTCCCTACACCTCCAAACTACTCATCTACTTGTCTCCCTACACCTCCAAACTACTCATCTACTTGTCTCCCTACACCTCCAAACTACTTATCTATCTGTCTCCCTACACCTCCAAACTACTTATCTATCTGTCTCCCTACACCTCCAAACTACTTATCTACTTGTCTCCGTACACCTCCAAACTACTCATCTACTTGTCTCCGTACACCTCCAAACTACTTATCTACTTGTCTCCGTACACCTCCAAACTACTTATCTACTTCCGTCTTTCCTCTACCTGTGTGCGTATGTCTCTCACCTATATGTCTGAGTAAACCATTTACCTACATGTCTACCTACACCTTCCATCTATCTGTCTGAATAAACCTTCCATCTACCTGTTTGAATAAATCACTCATCTACCTGTCTGAATAAACCACTCATCTATCTGTCCGAATAAACCACTCATCTACCTGTCTGAATAAATCACTCATCTACCTGTCTGAATAAACCACTCATCTACCTGTCCGAATAAACCACTCATCTACCTGTCTGAATAAACCACTCATCTACCTGTCTGAGTAAAGTACTCATCTTCCTATCTTAATAAAACACTCACCTACCTGTCTGAGTAAACCACTCACCTACCTGTCTGAGTAAACCACTCATCTACCTGTCTGAATAAACCACTCATCTACCAAGCATAATAAAAGACTCATCTAACAATCATAATAAACCACTCATCTACCTGTCCGAATAAACCACTCACCTACCTGTCTGAGTAAACCACTCACCTACCTGTCTGAGTAAAGCACTCATCTACCTGTCTGAATAAACCACTAACCTACCTGTCTGAGTAAACCACTCATATACCTGTCTGAATAAACCACTCACTTAGCTGTCTGAGTAAACCACTCTTCTACCTGTCTGAGTAAACCACTCATCTACCTGTCAGAGTTGACCACTCATCTACCTGTCTGAGTAAACCACTCATCTACCTGTCTGAGTAAACCACTCACCTACATGTCTGAGTAGACCACTCATCTACCAAACATTTATCGTCTGCCTTTCTTCACATACTTTTTATTTACCTCTCTAAATACCTCTCTCATCTGCTTTCTTCTATATATTTTTCATTTACCTTTGTGAAAACATATCTCACCTTAGGGTACTGAGTTTCATACCACCTTTACGTCACAACGGATGTTTACATCCTGGTCATCTAGAAATATTGACTGAGATGTACATGTTTTATAAGCGTTTTTTCATTCTTCAAATATTTTCCCATCATTTACAGGGATACTTCAAATGTTATTCTCTATTTCTTGTAGTTTTATTGTCGCCATTTGAAATGAGAAATCCTGATGTGTCACTTAGCCTGATCAAAGTCACGTCGAGAAATATTGAACAATTAATATGTGTAAATGCATGGCTCCATCAGCTGAAGCAGGATTTGGTGTGTCACTGAGACCAGACAAATCGATTTACTGAAGCACCATTGTGACAAGTTCAGAGAATTTATTTTACATTCAAATGAAAAAAATGTGGTTCATTTGCGTTGCGTCCATTTCATATATTTGTATTTACATGCATTTCCTAGAGAGGTACTATCGACCAGAAAATAGAACGGATTACATTCACTACAAGTGTTAGTATTTAAAATGAATATCTCATACATCAGGTCGTAGCGCGCACATGCCACCGTCAGGTAATATAATTGAACTTTTGTCTGCATCCCTTCCTGGTCAGATCGTAAAAAACGCCAAATAACAATAACGAAACAGACGGGTCACCGAAGGTCCGACTGTTCTTCCTGTAGGAAGGGAAAATCTGAGAGAGAAAATATTGCGTAGGGTGGTTGGAAGAAGGGGTTTCCTCGGCTTGTACGTTTCAGCTTGCTATAAGTTTTTCTTTATGACTGCAGTTATTGTCTTCTCTACATCCGGTCTGAATATTGTCTCACTTTACTGATTGTTGTTATCCAGCCGTGCGACTGTTGTTTGTCCGCCCTAGTGACTGGAATCTGTCAACATAACTGTTGCTGGTCATGCATGTGATTGTATTGTTTGTAATGTCATGTGATTGTGTTTGTAATGTCATGTGATTGTGTTTGTAATGCCATGTGATATTATTGTTTGTAATGTCACGTGATTGTATTGTTTGTAATGTCATGTGCTTTTGTTCTTTGTAATGTCATGTGATTGTATTGTTTGTAATGTCATGTGATTGTAATGTTTGTGATGCCATGTATTTGTATTTTGTAATGTCGTATGATTGTATTGTTTGTAATGTCACGTGATTGTATTGTTTGTAATGCCATGTATTTGTATTTTGTAATGTCATGTGATTGTATTGTTTGTAATGCCATGTGACTGTATTGTTTGTAATGCCATGTATTTGTATTTTGTAATGTCATGTGACTGTATTGTTTGTAATGCCATGTATTTGTATTTTGTAATGTCATATGATTGTATTGTTTGTAATGTCACGTGATTGTATTGTTTGTAATGTCGTGTGATTGTATTTTGTAATGTCACGTGATTTTATTGTTTGTAATGCCATGTATTTGTATTTTGTAATGTCGTATGATTGTATTGTTTGTAATGTCACGTGCTTGTATTGTTTGTAATGCCATGTATTTGTATTTTGTAATGTCATGTGATTGTATTGTTTGTAATGCCATGTATTTGTATTTTGTAATGTCGTATAATTGTATTGTTTGTAAAGCCATGTATTTGTATTTTGTAATGTCGTATGATTGTATTGTTTGTAATGTCACGTGCTTGTAATGTTTGTAATGCCATGTGATTGTATTGTTTGTAATGCTATGTATTGGTATTTTGTAATGTCACGTGCTTGTAATGTTTGTAATGCCATGTGATTGTATTGTTTGTAATGTCATGTGATTGTATTGTTTGTAATGTCACGTGATTGTATTGTTTGTAATGTCGTGTGATTGTATTTTGTAATGTCACGTGATTTTATTGTTTGTAATGCCATGTATTTGTATTTTGTAATGTCACGTGATTGTATTGTTTGTAATGCCACGTGATTGTATTGCTTGTAATGCCACGTGATTGTAATGTTTGTAATGTCATGTATTTGTATTTTGTAATGTCGTATGACTGTTTTTTCTGGGTTTGACAGGTTGTAATGTTTGTAATGTCATGTGCTTGTGTTCTTTGTAATGTCACGTGATTGTATTGTTTGTAATGTCATGTATTTGTATTTTGTAATGTCACGTGACTGTATTGTTTGTAATGCCATGTATTTGTATTTTGTAATGTCACGTGACTGTATTGTTTGCAATGTCATGTATTTGTATTTTGTAATGTCACGTGCTTGTATTGTTTGTAATGCCATGTATTTGTATTTTGTAATGTCACGTGATTGCAATGTTTGTAATGTCATGTATTTGTATTTTGTAATGTCATGTGATTGTATTGTTTGTAATGCCACGTGATTGTATTGTTTGTAATGCCATGTATTTGTATTTTGTAATGTCACGTGATTGTATTGTTTGTAATGCCATGTATTTGTATTTTGTAATGCCATGTGATTGTATTGTTTGTAATGTCATGTGATTGTATTGTTTGTAATGTCATGTGATTGTATTGTTTGTAATGCCATGTGATTGTATTGTTTGTAATGTCACGTGATTGTATTGTTTGTAATGCCATGTGATTGTATTGTTTGTAATGCCATGTGATTGTATTGTTTGTAATGTCATGTGATTGTATTGTTTGTAATGCCATGTGATTGTATTGTTTGTAATGCCATGTATTTGTATTTTGTAATGTCATGTGACTGTATTGTTTGTAATGCCATGTATTTGTATTTTGTAATGTCACGTGACTGTATTGTTTGTAATGCCATGTATTTGTATTTTGTAATGCCATGTGATTGTATTGTTTGTAATGTCATGTGATTGTATTGTTTGTAATGTCACGTGATTGCAATGTTTGTAATGTCATGTATTTGTATTTTGTAATGTCATGTGATTGTATTGTTTGTAATGCCACGTGATTGTATTGTTTGTAATGCCATGTATTTGTATTTTGTAATGTCACGTGATTGTATTGTTTGTAATGCCATGTATTTGTATTTTGTAATGCCATGTGATTGTATTGTTTGTAATGTCATGTGATTGTATTGTTTGTAATGTCATGTGATTGTATTGTTTGTAATGCCATGTGATTGTATTGTTTGTAATGCCATGTGATTGTATTGTTTGTAATGCCATGTGATTGTATTGTTTGTAATGCCATGTATTTGTATTTTGTAATGTCATGTGATTGTAATGTTTGTAATGCCATGTGATTGTAATGTTTGTAAGGCCATGTATTTGTATTTTGTAATGTCATGTGATTGTAATGTTTGTAATGCCATGTATTTGTATTTTGTAATGTCATGTGATTGTAATGTTTGTAATGCCATGTATTTGTATTTTGTAATGCCATGTGATTGTATTGTTTGTAATGCCATGTGATTGTATTGTTTGTAATGCCATGTATTTGTATTTTGTAATGTCACGTGACTGTATTGTTTGTAATGCCATGTATTTGTATTTTGTAATGTCACGTGACTGTATTGTTTGTAATGCCACGTGACTGTATTGTTTGTAATGCCACGTGATTGTATTGTTTGTAATGCCATGTATTTGTATTTTGTAATGTCACGTGACTGTATTGTTTGTAATGCCATGTGATTGTATTGTTTGTAATGCCATGTGATTGTATTGTTTGTAATGCCATGTGATTGTATTGTTTGTAATGTCATGTGATTGTATTGTTTGTAATGTCATGTGATTGTATTGTTTGTAATGCCATGTGATTGTATTGTTTGTAATGCCATGTATTTGTATTTTGTAATGTCACGTGACTGTATTGTTTGTAATGCCATGTATTTGTATTTTGTAATGTCACGTGACTGTATTGTTTGTAATGCCACGTGACTGTATTGTTTGTAATGCCACGTGATTGTATTGTTTGTAATGCCATGTATTTGTATTTTGTAATGTCACGTGACTGTATTGTTTGTAATGCCATGTGATTGTATTGTTTGTAATGCCATGTGATTGTATTGTTTGTAATGCCATGTGATTGTATTGTTTGTAATGTCATGTGATTGTATTGTTTATAATGTCATGTGATTGTATTGTTTGTAATGTCATGTGATTGTATTGTTTGTAATGTCATGTGATTGTATTGTTTGTAATGTCATGCGATTGTATTGTTTGTAATGTCATGTATTTGTACTTTGTAATGTCACGTGACTGTATTGTTTGTAATGCCATGTATTTGTATTTTGTAATGTCACGTGACTGTATTGTTTGTAATGCCATGTGATTGTATTGTTTGTAATGTCATGTGATTGTATTGTTTATAATGTCATGTGATTGTATTGTTTGTAATGCCATGTGATTGTATTGTTTGTAATGTCATGCGATTGTATTGTTTATAATGTCATGTGATTGTATTATTGGTAGTGTCATGTGATTGTATTGTTTGTAATGTCATGTGATTGTATTGTTTGTAATGCCATGTATTTGTATTTTGTAATGTCACGTGACTGTATTGTTTGTAATGCCATGTGATTGTATTGTTTGTAATGCCATGTGATTGTATTGTTTGTAATGTCATGCGATTGTATTGTTTATAATGTCATGTGATTGTATTATTGGTAGTGTCATGTGATTGTATTGTTTGTAATGTCATGTGATTGTATTGTTTATAATGTCATGTGATTGTATTGTTTGTAATGTCATGTGATTGTATTGTTTGTAATGTCATGTGATTGTATTGTTTGTAATGTCATGTATTTGTACTTTGTAATGTCACGTGACTGTATTGTTTGTAATGCCATGTATTTGTATTTTGTAATGTCACGTGACTGTATTGTTTGTAATGCCATGTGATTGTATTGTTTGTAATGCCATGTGATTGTATTGTTTGTAATGTCATGCGATTGTATTGTTTATAATGTCATGTGATTGTATTATTGGTAGTGTCATGTGATTGTATTGTTTGTAATGTCATGTGATTGTATTGTTTATAATGTCATGTGATTGTATTGTTTGTAATGCCATGTGATTGTATTGTTTGTAATGTCATGTGATTGTATTGTTTATAATGTCGTTTGATTGTATTGTTTGTAATGCCATGTGATTGTATTGTTTGTAATGTCATGTGATTGTATTGTTTGTAATGTCATGCGATTGTATTGTTTATAATGTCATGTGATTGTATTATTGGTAGTGTCATGTGATTGTATTGTTTGTAATGTCATGTGATTGTATTGTTTATAATGTCATGTGATCGTATTGTTTATAATGTCATGTGATTGTATTGTTTGTAATGTCATGTATTTGTACTTTGTAATGTCACGTGACTGTATTGTTTGTAATGCCATGTATTTGTATTTTGTAATGTCACGTGACTGTATTGTTTGTAATGCCATGTGATTGTATTGTTTGTAATGCCATGTGATTGTATTGTTTGTAATGTCATGCGATTGTATTGTTTATAATGTCATGTGATTGTATTATTGGTAGTGTCATGTGATTGTATTGTTTGTAATGTCATGTGATTGTATTGTTTATAATGTCATGTGATTGTATTGTTTGTAATGTCATGTGATTGTATTGTTTGTAATGCCATGTGATTGTATTGTTTGTAATGTCATGTGATTGTATTGTTTGTAATGTCATGCGATTGTATTGTTTATAATGTCATGTGATTGTATTATTGGTAGTGTCATGTGATTGTATTGTTTGTAATGTCATGAGATTGTATTGTTTATAATGTCATGTGATTGTATTGTTTGTAATGCCATGTGATTGTATTGTTTGTAATGTCATGTGATTGTATTGTTTGTAATGTCATGCGATTGTATTGTTTATAATGTCATGTGATTGTATTATTGGTAGTGTCATGTGATTGTATTGTTTGTAATGTCATGTGATTGTATTGTTTATAATGTCATGTGATCGTATTGTTTATAATGTCATGTGATTGTATTGTTTGTAATGCCATGTGATTGTATTGTTTATAATGTCATGTGATCGTATTGTTTATAATGTCATGTGATTGTATTGTTTGTAATGTCATGTATTTGTACTTTGTAATGTCACGTGACTGTATTGTTTGTAATGCCATGTATTTGTATTTTGTAATGTCACGTGACTGTATTGTTTGTAATGCCATGTGATTGTATTGTTTGTAATGCCATGTGATTGTATTGTTTGTAATGTCATGCGATTGTATTGTTTATAATGTCATGTGATTGTATTATTGGTAGTGTCATGTGATTGTATTGTTTGTAATGTCATGTGATTGTATTGTTTATAATGTCATGTGATTGTATTGTTTGTAATGTCATGTGATTGTATTGTTTGTAATGCCATGTGATTGTATTGTTTGTAATGTCATGTGATTGTATTGTTTGTAATGTCATGCGATTGTATTGTTTATAATGTCATGTGATTGTATTATTGGTAGTGTCATGTGATTGTATTGTTTGTAATGTCATGTGATTGTATTGTTTATAATGTCATGTGATTGTATTGTTTGTAATGCCATGTGATTGTATTGTTTGTAATGTCATGTGATTGTATTGTTTGTAATGTCATGCGATTGTATTGTTTATAATGTCATGTGATTGTATTATTGGTAGTGTCATGTGATTGTATTGTTTGTAATGTCATGTGATTGTATTGTTTATAATGTCATGTGATCGTATTGTTTATAATGTCATGTGATTGTATGGTTTGTAATGTCATGTATTTGTACTTTGTAATGTCGTATGACTGTTCTATGTTTGACAGTTTATTATTAAGTTTAAGTGATGCTATTGCTAAACTGTAGTTGAATGACCGTTTTGCGAAGCGTTAGTAGCCTGTAAATAGAAGGACCGAAACTTTGTACAACCCTTGACTGACCTGTTGATACGCTATATATTAAGACTAATACCTGTACGGGCTCTATGACTATAACTATAAGAAACTGGCTATGTTACTGCAATATAACAAATAATGTGACCCGCCGAAGCAGCATGGCCTCTGATTCTGGGTTCTTCACCAGCACGCGCTGAGTTATGATTGTTGATTTTAATGATTGAGAGACAAAGTTTTAGGTGTAATTTACACCGTTGACACATAGACTTACTGAAACAGTTTCCATTATTACATATTAAGGAGTTATGTAAGCATTGAACACAAAATCAAAGACAAGTACTTGATAAATTTTGCGAAATTAGAAACTATATACTGGTTACTATATAAGAATGTTAAATTTCAGGTTCAAACCACTCGCTGGCTTCATTTTACAACAGCTTCTAACTATCTGATCGGAATTCGGTAGGAAATATCCGGGATACCATTTAACACCTTTCGGCATTACACTTGTTTAATTTCCCAGGACTGAGAAAACTCGGTGATGGCGGTCTCTATTGTGATGCTTTCATTCCGAGGGATTACTCGTAATATTTAGCTTATTACGTGGCAAATCATGGGAGGATAATGAAAAGCTTCCTGAATCCAAGTGTAAAAACATTAACACCAAGTGGCAAAAAACCCTCCCACTTGACGGGCGTGATTGTCGGGGGTAACGTTCTCCAACGTTAAAGACGCACGATTAATCACATGAACTGACGCAGATTGTACTTTGGGGGAACCTTATCGTTTAGACCATATAGCCGTTAACATATTTATAACCTATCTCCAATCAGGTAATAATAAGCATTCAAGATTTCGGATTTGTTTTACATTAAAACTTGCAATATTCTGTATTTTGCACAAAGATTGGAAGCGTGTCAGCCAACCTGTAAAATGTTGGAAACACAGGATTAAAGCGTATACAGAAGGCCATTCAACTGGTATATTATTTCGGGGTACATCTTAAGACCCAGATAATGGAAAACACCTGCAAAGGATTATTAAGTCCTTGACGAATCAACGGAATTTAATTATTATCATTTTCAATGTATATGATTTAAAATTATAAATGTCTTATATTTTGTTTCCAAATATCTCATGTTTCTTCAGTTGGTAAAAGACAAAACAGCTCTGTAAATCTGTATGCTAAAGAAGAATATATTGATGCCAGTACATGATAACATATTATTTTTTTGCTAAACTACACCCCGTCTGCTTCTAGAATCCCACTACAGAAAACACGTTTCCTGCCGATTGCTGATCCCACCTCTAGATACTTTCCATTTACAGTTAAGTAGTTGAACTCAACAACTAGCATCCTACCCAACGTTTTCATCTTCAACATGCCGATCTAAAGTTGAGTAAAAGATGTCAACAGTTAGTCTCCTGTCCACTGCCAGGTGCCTATTCCGATCCTGTCATTAACAGTTAGCCTCCTGTCCACTGCCTGGTCTCTATCCCTAACCTGTCATTAACAGTTAGCCTCCTGTCCACTGCCTGGTGCCTATCCCGAACCCGTCATTAACAGTTAGCCTCCTGTCCACTGCCTGGTCTCTATCCCGAACCTGTCATTAACAGTTCACCATCCTGTCCACTGCCTGGTCTCTATCCCGAACCCGTCATTAACAGTTAGCCTCCTGTCCACTGCCTGGTCTCTATCCCGAACCTGTCATTAACAGTTCACCATCCTGTCCACTGCCTGGTCTCTATCCCCGAACCTGTCATTAACAGTTAGCCTCCTGTCCACTGCCTGGTGCCTATCCCCGAACCTGTCATTAACAGTTAGCCTCCTGTCCACTGCCTGGTCTCTTTCCCGAACCTGCCATTAACAGTTAGCCTCCTGTCCACTGCCTGGTGCCTATCCCGAACCCGTCATTAACAGTTAGCCTCCTGTCCACTGCCAGGTGCCTATTCCGATCCTGTCATTAACAGTTAGCCTCCTGTCCACTGCCTGGTCCCTATCCCCGAACCTGTCATTAAACAGTTAGCCTCCTGTCCACTGCCTGGTCTCTATCCCTAACCTGTCATTAACAGTTAGCCTCCTGTCCACTGCCTGGTCTCTATCCCGAACCTGCCATTAACAGTTAGCCTCCTGTCCACTGCCTGGTCTCTATCCCGAACCTGTCATTAAACAGTTAGCCTCCTGTCCACTGCCTGGTCCCTATTCCGAACCTGTCATTAACAGTTAGCCTCCTGTCCACTGCCTGGTGCCTGTCCCGAACCTGTCATTAACAGTTAGCCTCCTGTCCACTGTCTGGTCCCTATCCCTAACCTGTCATTAATAGGTAGCCTCCTGTCCCCTGCCTGGTCCCTATTCCGAACCTGTCATTAACAGTTAGCCTCCTGTCCACTGCCTGGTCTCTATCCCTAACCTGTCATTAATAGGTAGCCTCCTGTCCACTGCCTGGTCCCTATCCCTAACCTGTCATTAATAGGTAACCTCCTGTCCACTGCCTGGTCCCTATCCCTAACCTGTCATTAATAGGTAGCCTCCTGTCCCCTGCCTGATTAACACCCTGAAGAGTTCCATTCTTTAATTGAGTTATACTAATGGTTCTTCAATGTTCATTTTATTTACACTTCACATTTCATGTTTTAAATATTAATTATAATTCTGTTCATTTGTTGTATTTTGTGTTATATGGAGTTTCAATGTGCGAAAACTTTTGATACAATTTGGTGTGTTTTCGGAAAAATATAATTCAAAATTTGTTTTACTTAACGAGTTTCCTTTGAGATGGAAAACGAGAAATTGACATTTTCCTTTAAAGCTCAGATAGAGTTAACAAATGTTAACTTGTACACACACTACCAAAGTCGTCTGTTGTTATTGACCATGCCATATCTTAATTAACTGCTTTGAAAATGTATATCACAAACCACGCATATCGTTAAATCACACCATCTGTCTTCTCAGGAAGTCGACGAAAATAGTTATTACGAGAAATAAAGAAATTAGCACATACCTGTTAAACTTCTCAGTGACCGAAGGTGATCTACTTACACTACGACAGGTGAAGATTGATTATCGAAAGGTGATTTACATGGTGGTAAACATGTTTATTAAAGGTTTTAAAGTACATAAACTTTGTGTCGATGTTATTTTTGTTCACTTGATTTTTTTTGTACAATCCTGAAGTTTTACGGTCGTTATAGTGATCTTATTGAGAGACATATTATATTTCGTCGTACGAAAGAGGCTGGACATGTTTGATGCTCGTTTGTTTTGCCTGTTGGTCCCGTTGTTGTTCTTAATTAAGAAATTGACATTACATACTTGGATTGATCAAGGTCTACATGGCGGGTCTCGTCGATGAAGCAGCAGACGGTTACTATTCAGGAACACCTAGTCTTATTTTCCTAGTACGTTTTTCATGAGTCTCCGTGTAAAGCTTTCTTGTGGTTATAATTTGCCCTAGATTTATTGAATTTCAGTTTGGATTATGATTATGTATTTTTTTTGGTAATGGGACTGACATATGAAAGCTATTGACTCTCCACAACTCCACTCACCTATCATTCTCTTAATACTCCTAAATCACTAGTTAAGGAAAACGGTGGTAGCACCAGGTGTCTAGAAAATAACTAAAGTTTCAGGAGTTTGGTCTTTAGAAATTTTCGTTGCTCTCATCCCTTTCTCGTTCTCAAACTAATGAACTAAGACCGTCCAACCTCCATACATCTTTTAGTACCCACGGAACACCTGTTGGTGGAAAAAGTGATGGCACTTATATTGTTTATAAGATTGGCCTATAGATGCTTGAGTTGCTCCATCTCCTTTCCACCCTCAAACAAATGAGCTAAGACTCCATCCCCTACTTCCAACTTCCTATCCCATCCTATATTTAGCATTCCTGGGACAACAGTTGAGAAGTGATTGCACTAGGTGTCTAGAGTATAACTAGTGTATAAGAAGACTGGTCTATAGAGGCCATGGTTGCTCGCATCCTCTTAACACCCTTAATTATCTATTTACTCAAAAGACATCCCCATCCATCAGTGTGCTTACATATGTATGTAAAATAGTTAGCCAGGTTGTGATCAATGGTAGGAATAGAAGAGATTTGACTGCAATTTCAGCTCATTTACATCTCACCTAACGGTGTCATAATACTATCATGGGGAAATGTTGAACCTGAAGTATTAAAGTTATTATTGGAGTTAGAGAAATAACACTTATTACAACATGAGGACCGATTCAGACTCAGCATTCTTCATTACCATGACAAACTTCGATAACGTAATTTGTGGCAACTTAAATCTAGTTCTAGATCTCCCAAAATTAGACTATGATAATTACAATATATATATATATAGATATTCTAAGCCAAGTGATAAAGCTATTAAATAGTACCCGGGCTAGATATATATAGAAAGCAACACCCAGAAACCAGGAAACTAGACATATTAAGTTTATACTATGCGCAGAAATACTAGCAATCAGGATAAAAAGCGACAAAAGCATGGACGTATATAAATTGACAAGGAACCTTTCCTTTTATCACAATATGCAGACCTCTATGACTGTAGACTGATTAAGATGTCAAGAAAAGCTATGAAAACAATAATAAAATTCTAACTTATCAACAGTATTATATTCCAAACTCAATTTCAATACAACTAGGGGAAAATATGAACAGAAAACAAAAAGCAAAATTGGCACGATGACTCCTGAAAAAGTACAAAGAGAATAAGACCAGGTGTTCCGGAGCGTAAGCATTTTCTGCATTATTAGATCATTTTAACAATTTCTTGTTACTTCAATTTCTTTTGATGTGGGCGTGTTATTTACAAAATACATATGAGTACAGTTCAAAGCCCTATATTTGTACCACCGTTCACCTTTCTTTGAAAAGAAAGCTTTCGTGGTGAGAGAGAACGAAGGCGTGCCTTCAGTTTAGAATGGGTATGATGGTGCACAGAATTCAAAATCAAATGTCCTTTGGAGTTCTTCAAATCCACCCATCAAAAATGCCGATTCTTAAGTAAATGAGACTATAACCCAGTTGGTACTAAGAATGGTGGTAAGAAGCTTCAATAAAGGTTTGTTAAAAATGTTTGTACTCGAAATCCTGGTTTAGATATTTATGCATCTAAAACTCAGATCATTTGGATAAGTAGTAAAAAGTATAGCAAAGAAACATATTTCCTGAACCGAAACTTCAATTGGGGAGATACACATTCACATATTTGCATCAAATAACATTATTGATCTGTGATCAAATGATAAAATTTAAGCCACTAATGAAAACTTGGATTGGGAGAAATATCTACCTACTGGTAAAAACATCGATAATTTCACAATAACTCACCACCATTTTACTTCCTGACGAAAAATTCTTTTAATGCCTAAGTCCTGAATTATATAACTTTCTTTGAAGTAGTAAAATGGACTAAGTAAAGAGAGATGGTTGTCTAAAATGTTATAATTGATCTTGTGTACCGAAGTTATCATGGATAATGAAATGAAAACAAAACTATTATACAGCCCAATGTCGATATAGGGCCAATACTTAACCTTGGGAATATGTCAGTCAATGTATAGCAAAATATCCAAAACCTTACTTTGGAAAGATATTCCGAAAGCATCGCCATTGGTTTAGTTGTTGATCTCAGCGATATAGAACATTATGACGTCTTACAATACCTTTCGGATTTAATAACAAGCAGAATTGCCAATAAACAAATTATTGTTATCAGGATTGGTAAATCAAATCAGTACATAGCATATATTTACACGTAAAGTCAACAAGCCCAACTACTAACACAGATCAGGAGACCTACTCGTAGCTATGGTATGTTAAGCAAGCTTAATACGTTTGCACTTTCAAGTCAATGAAATGTATATAAATAACATTATTTGTTTTTGATACATGCATGTGAATGTTTGGGAACGAAATGATATTTTAACACACAGTATCACAGGTACTATACTACAACATGGGTAAAATGAATGGCATCGTGTTGTAAAGGAGTCAACTCACGGCTTCCTTCCCTAGCATTTCCTTAATATCATGTTGAGGTAATAAAACAAGATTCATTGTTGTAAAAAAAGGAAAGGAATCTTACACTCATGCCGAAATAGCATGGAATTAATTAACACTCGTAACATATCTTTAATTCGTTATATAATTTGACATGTCACACCACTAAAGACTCATAACATATGAAATTCTTTAATTCGTTTAATAAATTCCGCATTGTCACTCACGTACAACCCTATTGAATTATTTTTTAATCGTTATAATTTTTTATAGTATCAGTGTAGTATGAAAAAAATACACCAAAAAAGTATTATCTACAAACATGTGTGAAAACTAATATGTTATGAACGTAAGTGAAACTTACAAATACTCTAAAAATACATCCAAATGCATAGCAACTTTTAATAACCAATTATCACCGGTCAATTATCAATATCTTGAGAAGTAGGACATTTTTTTTTATTTGATCGGAATTTAACCTCAGTACTTTATCACAAACGTAGGCGACATACGTCTTTACATGTGTGATCAGTGTGAAGCTGTCATTTTATGTGATCATTTGTTTGTTGAAGACGGTTTTTAATGATACGGTTTATGGTGTACGTCCTAGCAGCAGTTAGAATTATGTGGTCAATAACAACAGATTCCAACTGTATCAGAACCTTACAAGAGAACTTCATGGTTCGCCTTTCAATGGTTACGGTTAGAAAAATCAATTTTCAAGTCCAGTTTTCCCGAAAATATGCCAAATTTTGACAAGGAACATTGCAGATGACCGTCATCCCAATCCTGCAGTTACGGTTGGTTTTGGTAAAAGTTGAGTTTAAAAACTAAGTGGACAGAATCATAAGTAATATGTAATCAAATGGTTCCGTTTATTTCACTCGTTAACGGGGTGCTAGGACAGTGTGATGATTTATTTTCTTTTAAATTCAGTCGGATTTTTCCTGTTGACATTGGGTTACTATGCGTACTAAATCCCAACTAATTTTAGTCCTCACCTCTCAAACAAATACGTGTTATCACTTCAAGGACAGATGTCCCATCAGTTATGGACAAAACTGTTCGAGAAAAGTGAGACAACGAACAGGATGTTAATCACAGCTACACAATTAACATATACGGGTGAGAACCAAACAATTGACGGGGTTAACTGTTGATCTCAGCTACAAACTAACATATTGCGGGTGAGAACCAAACAATGACGGGGTTAACTGTTGATCTCAGCTACAAGTTAACATATTCAGAGTGGAACAAGAAAATGGACTGGAGTTAACTGGTACTCTCGGCTACAAGTTAACATACTTTGGGTGAGAACCAGACGATTCTGAACTCGGTAAAAATGGACAGGGATGAAATGTTATTGTTTGTACGAAATATTTGGCCAAAAACTTACAAGTACAATACATACATATACTGAAAGGATAAAGAAACGCAGGGTAATATTTATTCCGATATTTTGAAAACGCGTTCTCCAAATAAAGTGAAACTTTGTGGATTGAGTAATTAGGTCATATTTCACTTTGTCATGTATCGAAAATTTAGTCACGGTACAGTGCGCAGCTCTGGTAAATGGAGGAAGGAAAAAACAAGAATCTCGTGCACCGTGTTGTTCTGGTCTCATGCAGCGTTGGTCAAGTCACTCTTCGTTAGTCTTTTTACAGACCAACTGCTTCCCTAAAATTAACTGAGAATTTGATTCGTTTTAAGAATGGCACGACTCACAGAAGTTCAGAGGAGGCAGGCCATTCAGATGCTGATGCAAGGACAGCTGCAAAATCAGGTTGCTTGGCACTTTGGTGTTAATGTTTCCACCATAGAACGTCTTGTAAGACGTCTTCGGGAAACTGGGCGATTGGCCGATCGACTTAGGTCAGGACGTCCGCGCGTAACGTCACGACGTCAGGATCGCTATATCGTCGTCTCTCATGTGCGTAATCGGCGCCTGACTGCCGTTGAGAGTGCACTTAATGTTCGTGAAAATCCTGGGTGTCCTATAAGTTCAAAAACTGTAATTAATCGATTATGAGAAGTTGGTGCACGTCGCCCCTACGTAGGTCCACACCTTACCCCTGCTCGACGTCAGCGTCGTATGGCCTGGGTCGCTGCACATGCTCCACGACGGTTTCCACTGAGGCAGTGGAGACAAGTTTTCTTCACGGACGAGTCTCTATTCTGTCTTTATCGATCTGACGACCGTCAACGTGTCTACTGACGTCGTGGCGAACGTTTTACGGACGCTTGCGTTGTAGAGAGGGATAGGTTTGGGGCGGTTCAGTAATGGTGTGGGGAGGAATCTCACACGGGTTAAAATCACAATTGGTTGTTATTGATGGCAATTTAACAGCAGCTAAGTATAGAGATGAGATCCTCCGACCCCATGTTATCCCTTTCTTACAGCAGCATAATCTAACTCTCCAGCAGGATAATGCTAGGCCCCACGTAACAAGGATTTGCCAAGTCTTTCTGGCCAACAACAACATTCAACCACTAGATTGGCCGCCATATAGCCCTGATTTGTCCCCGATCGAGCATCTTTGGGACCAGTTGGATAGACAGGTTCGAAAGCGCCAGCCACCCCCTGCTACTCGAGAGCAGTTGACCAGAGCTCTGATTGAAGAGTGGGACAACACCCCCATAAGACGGATTATTGCTCTCATGAACTCTATGACCAGAAGAATAAGGGCCGTGACTATTAGCAAACGGCGGACACACAAGATATTGATGACTCAGTTCAATTTCAATATCCTATGGGTCCATTCCATTTAATCTTTAGTACCTCTAAACAAATTGTCAGATGCAAAATACAGACTTTGGAAATTTTTAAGCTTTAATTTATCTGTAAGTATACAAAATTTCGTTTTAAATGAAACCCGATATCATACTTAATTTCTGGTTTAAAGTTCACCCTGCGTTTCTTTATCCTTTAAGTATATATTATCCTTTGTCCATTGGTGTCCTAACAATAAATCATATTTATTTAGTGGCCAAACAAATCAATCATATTTAGTGGCCAAATAAATCGATCATATTTAGTAGCCAAATAAATCAATCATATTTGGTGGCCAAATAAATCGATCATATTTAGTGGCCAAACAAATCGATCATATTTGGTGGCCAAACAAATCGATCATATTTAGTGGCCAAACAAATCGATCATATTTAGTGGCCAAACAAATCGGTCATATTTAGTGGCCAAACAAATCGATCATATTTGGTGGCCAAACAAATCGATCATATTTGGTGACCAAACAAATCGATCATACTTGGTGGCCAAACAAATCGTTCATATTTGGTGGCCAAACAAATCGATCATATTTGGTGGCCAAACAAATCGATCATATTTAGCGGCTAAACAAATCGATCATATTTAGTGGCCAAACAAATCGATCATATTTAGTGGCCAAACAAATCGATCATATTTAGTGGCCAAACAAATCGATCATATTTGGTGACCAAACAAATCGATCATATTTAGTGGCCAAACAAATCGATCATATTTAGTGGCCAAACAAATATATCATTTATATGTAGTGGCCTAAATTAACCTTTGATACACAGATAAATGATTTACATATACCTTTAGTACACAGATAAATGATTTACATGTACCTTTAGTACACAGATAAATGATTTACATATACCTTTAGTACACAGATAAATGATTTACATGTACCTTTAATACACAGATAAATGATTTACATATACCTTTAGTACACAGATAAATGATTTACATGTACCTTTAGTACACAGATAAATGATTTACATATACCTTTAGTACACAGATAAATGATTTACATGTACCTTTAATACACAGATAAATGATTTACATGTACCTTTAGTACACAGATAAATGATTTACATGTACCTTTAGTACACAGATAAATGATTTACATGTACCTTTAATACACAGATAAATGATTTACATGTACCTTTAGTACACAAATAAATGATTTACATATACCTTTAATACACAGATAAATGATTTACATATACCTTTAATACACAAATAAATGATTTACATGTACCTTTAATACACAGATAAATAATTAATATACGCCTGTAATATACAGAGAGATAATTTAAAACGTACGCGCAACTGGTTTTTGCCGCCATGCTGAAGATAACTGAGATTTATTGTAAAAATTGTTATACTACGCCAGCAATGTTCAAATAAAATTTTCCCGAAAGAAAAACGGCAAATCACAAACTTTTGAAACATTATAGTAACGCTCTTCAACTTTGATATATATTCTCTCATGAAGGTATGGCTTGACTTGAACTAATTTCGTTTCTAAGGAACTATGAACCTCTCGTAAAGAGCGTGAAATTTGTCTTATTTAATTATATACAGATATATTACGTATACCTGCCTAGCGAACGATTCTAGGAACAGATATAAGTTCCCATAAGAATCGAATTTAAGCGCATCTTTCTAACTTTGCTACGAACTTGACAGATAAATTTATTTTTAATCTGTGTATTTCCATCTAGGGTTGCTGTTGTTGGACAAGTCTACCATAAACTTAATGATATACGGTCTGTTGATTGGACCAAATAGCTTGAGTCTACCTTTTATTGACCAATAGATTGTCAGTACTGTCTATAAAGTCCACACCCGGGACTGTTACACACCGAACCAGTTAATTTACTGTCAGAACATCGATCTTTCTAATTTTATTATTGAAGAAAAAATATGTTTTATTGAAACAAAAGAAGGCTTTTTATCGAGTTTATTGGAATATATTGTTTTGAAGAAGCCTTTTCTTTTGTAATATTGAGATGGATTGGTCAAACCGTATATAAGTTTGGAGTTGCTAAGTTATCAATAGAAAGAAATTTTCCTTTTTGGAACGTGTTGCTAGAATAAGGAAAACCTTCCTTCAATCTAGCGATGTTTAGTAACATAATTTACAGGATCGTTTAAGAAGCGGAGGCATCTGTGGTGTTAAGTTTTTTTTCTGAAACTATTGGGCAATATATAATTCATTTGCCATAAACACATAAAAATAGAGGAAAGTGACACAATCAATTTCTTCAAGGACAGTAGTCATCAAGAATTTCATCAACACGTGTTTCCACACTGTCAAGTCGCTTAATGGGACCAAACAAGGAGTTCCGAGTATATACACGAGAAACACGTGTCACATGATGGTTTAGTTTGGAACCAGATACTGAATCATTTGGTTTTTAAGATAGAAGAAATACCAAACTGAGATCATGTCATATTTCACATGAAGAGCATTTTGTACCATCAGATAACACTAAATGTTATCAATATCTAGGGATAAGGAAATGGAAAAGGGATACTATCTTGTAATATTTTGCCAGTGAAATATCGCATCGATAAAAGTGTTATTTTTAAAAATAACACATTTTTTTTTTTATTTTTCACGAAAAAAACAACACTAATGTAGACAAACATAAATGAAATTAGAGGACACAAATCTGATGAAATTGATAAATCATTAAGCCCGGTGCAAAAACACAAAACCAGAAACCTGAAGCGGTTGTTTACTAGTGACACGACCTTCAATTCCATCGTAAATTGTCATTCCCATGGAAGCTGGCAAACAATACAACTCAAATTACCTTACCAGAGATCAAGCCCAATCTCCATCTTAACGTCTTCAACGACAGCGACAGCAATTTTTGCCGCCATATTTTGCCGCTTAGTGACGCGTCATTCTCTATGAACGTTTTACAGTAAATTTTATCTAGTAGTGAAATCAGTAAGTAATATTTTCTTATGTACATAAAATAAATTTACGTTGAAAATTATTTTTGTGTTGGTACATTTTAAAATATTTTAATGGACAGTATTTTGTCGCGTACTGCGTAATGAGTGAATAGTGTTCGGGAAAAACCTACTCTGCATCCTTATGTTATATCTGTTCTAAATATGCCAGTAATTTGACAATTTGCTCTTGTGGAAATGTAATAAATAGAATATTTAATAGTGTCTTCAGTAATAACAAATATATTTCACATTTCACTTGTACTGCGCATTCGTTAAAATACCAAAATATCAGATAAACTTGTGAAATGTATTTGTTATAACTGAAGACATCATTAAACATTCTCTATCTAACGAGTAGACTGCATATGTCATAACGAATTAAAAGTACAAGATCTTTCGACACTATGAATGAAAAAAGAGCAATTCTAATCTTGTAATGGTTTTTGTGAGTTCATCAATTACACCACATCATACTCGCATAGTACCGTGTTTATGGTGTCCCGTCGACGTCGACTGTGTTAGCATGGTGTCTCGTTAGCTGTGGGGGTATTGTGCTCTGTTAACAGTGTAGATATGGTGTCCCGTCGACTGTGTTAGTATGGTGTCTAGTTAGCTGTCGGGGCATTGTGTTCCGTTAACAGTGTAGATAGGGTGTCCCATCGACTGTGTTAGCATGGTGTCTCGTTAGCTGTCGGGGTATTGTGTTCCGTTAACAGTGTAGATATGGTGTCCCGTCGACTGTGTTAGCATGGTGTCTCGTTAGCTGTCGGGGTATTGTGTTCCGTTAACAGTGTAGATATGGTGTCCCGTCGACTGTGTTAGTATGGTGTCTAGTTAGCTGTGGGGGTATTGTGTTCTGTTAACAGTGTAGATAGGGTGTCCCATCGACTGTGTTAGCATGGTGTCTCGTTAGCTGTGGGGGTATTGTGTTCTGTTAACAGTGTAGATATGGTGTCCCGTCGACTGTGTTAGCATGGTGTCTCGTTAGCTGTGGGGGTATTGTGTTCCGTTAACAGTGTAGATATGGTGTCCCGTCGACTGTGTTAGCATGGTGTCTCGTTAGCTGTCTAGGTATTGTGTTCCGTTAACAGTGTAGATATGGTGTCCCGTCGACTGTGTTAGCATGGTGTCTCGTTAGCTGTCGGGGGTATTGTGCTCTGTTAACAGTGTAGATATGGTGTCCCGTCGACTGTGTTAGCATGGTGTCTCGTTAGCTGTCTAGGTATTGTGTTCCGTTAACAGTGTAGATATGGTGTCCCGTCCATGGTGTCTCGTTAGCTGTCTAGGTATTGTGTTCCGTTAACAGTGTAGATATGGTGTCCCGTCGACTGTGTTAACATGGTGTCTAGTTAGCTGTTGGGGTATTGTGTTCCGTTAACAGTGTAGATATGGTGTCTCCTCGACTGTGTTAGCATGACGGGACACCATACACACAGCTACCGGGACACAGTACACACACAGCTGGCGGGACACCATAAATACAGCTGACGGATCACCATACACACAGCTGACGGAACACAATACCAACAAAGCTGTCGGGACACTATACCAACACAGCCGACAAGACAAAATACTCACACAGCTAACTGGACACAGTACACACACAGGTGACGGAACACCATACGCAAAGCTAACTGGACACAGTAAACACACAACTGACGAGACACCAAACCAACACAGCCGACAAGACAAAATACTCACACAGCTAACGGGACACAGTACACACAGTGGATAGTACATCATACCCACACGAACACAGTTCCCACACAGTCGACGGGACGCAATACTCACACAGTCGACGGGACATCGGAAACATGCAACTGACGCGACACCATTTAAGCTAACAGAACACAGTATCCATAGAGTTGACGTGACACTGTTAAATGGACACAGTTCCAACACAGCTGAAGGGGCAAAATACCCGCACAGCTGACGAAACACCTAATAACCTACATAACTGACGGGATGTTTTACCCACACAGATAACAGAACACCATACCCTCACAGCTAACGAGACACCATACCCACACAGCTGACAAGAAACCATACCCACACAAGTGACGAAACACCATACCTACATAACTGAAGGGATGTTTTACCCACACAGATAACAGAACACCATACCCTCACAGCTAACGAGACACCATACCCACACAGCTGACGAGAAACCATACCCACACAAGTGACGAAACACCATACCTACATAACTGAAGGGATGTTTTACCCACACAGATAACAGAACACCATACCCTCACAGCTAACGAGACACCATACCCACACAGCTGACGAGAAACCATACCCACACAAGTGACGAGACATCATACCTACATAACTGCAGGGATGTTTTACCCACACAGATAACAGAACACCATACCCTCACAGCTAACGAGACACCATACCCACACAGCTGACGAGAAACCATACCCACACAAGTGACGAGACATCATACCTACATAACTGCAGGGATGTTTTACTCACACAGATAACAGAACACCATACCCTCACAACTGACGATACACCATACTCACACAGCTGACGAGACACCATACCCACACAAGTGACGATACACCATACTCACACAGCTGACGAGACACCATACCCTCACAACAGACGAGACACCATACTCACACAGCTGACGAGACACCATACCCTCACAACTGACGAGACACCATACTCACACGGCTGACGAGACATCGTACCTACACAGCTGACGAGACACCATACTCACACGGCTGACGAGATATCGTACCTACACAGCTGACGAAACACCATACCCTCACAACTGACGATACACCATACTCACACAACTGACGATACACCATACCCACACAGCTGACGAAACACCATACCCTCACAACTGACGATACATCATACCCACACAGCTGACGATACACCATACCCACACAGCTGACGATACACCATACTCACACAGCTGACGAGACACCATACCCACATAGCTGACGAGACACCATACCCACATAGCTGACGAGACACCATACCCACATAGCTGACGAGACACCATACCCACATAGCTGACGAGACACCATATCCACATAGCTGACGAGACACCATACCCACATAGCTGACGAGACAACATACCCACACACTTGGCAGTTTAGATTGTCTTTGTCAATGTGGGAGACATTAGTGAAGAATTTTCAATGAAGGCGATCAGAACCAGAAAGAAGGAAGTGGTGATTTAATTTGGTTGCGTTCTGTCCTCAGTACCGCAAGTGGCCCTTACGTACTTCCTTTGTTTACTAGTGTTAGATATTGTAGTGTTTTGACAAACTGGTGGAAGAACTGTCATATTGATACATCCGAAGATATAAGACGGCAAGATTGCGTAAAGTAGAAAAAAATTGTTTGAATAATTATTTTTACGGAGTTCTTTAAACATTCAAGTGACTTGTATATTTCTACACTTTGCCACTCCTATGATCGTGATGTGCATTTTAACCACTTTTGTTTATTATATCTGTGTTATTCTCTCTTTGATCAAGTAACTACATCAACTGTGATTTTTTTTATCTTTTCCAAAAGGATTTTTTTTATTTCAACAATAAACAAAAAAATATTTCTAAATAATAAGAAATATTTGATTTTTTTTACAAATACCTAAACACACATAGGTCAATGGTACAAAACTTTCATGTTTGCACCTGTTTAGCTACCATATCAGTACTCTCCATAACAAGGCAAATGGCAGGCCACTTACTTCCCCATCTCGAAATTATTTCCTGGGTATACAATGACTCGAAAACCTTGGTTCACATTTGTACAATAGACTTGAAGACAGTTACTAGACCAAAGAAGTGCAGATTCTACATTATGTATAATTTGTAATGTGAGATATTGTAAACGCTGGCCGTGATTCGTAGTCTTGTTCACGACCTCAAAGAACAGCATTCCAAATAGCACTGTAAGGTTGAGCGGCTGTTAAGAAATCCTCACCCACGAACATATGGCATTGTTATAGTATCAATGCGTTGTTGTTAATCTAGTATAGAATCCCGGGAGATATTCAGGTATGTAAAGCTTTGAGATTCAATGACAACAGATACAATCTACTCGTCATTATTTACTTAAAAAACGTCTCAGTTGCAATAGTTTTAATAACGTTCTGACGTCATTAAATGAATTATGATCTGTTGGACTTTAAAAGTTTATTTTTAAGTGACCTAATTAGTATGTCGTGATGTGAAAACATTGTCCTCCGTCTATAAAAAGAATCTGAACTGGTGTCATTTCATAAGGAATAAAAAGGCTGGTTAGATCACATGTTAAACACTAATTAAACTTAAACACATCTATATACCTTATACAACGTAGAATATCGAGACACTTTCTAATCCTATAAACCAATTAATTAATGTAAGCAGAGAGCTGATTATTACTCGTGAAACACCCATTAACAATCTAAAGCTGACCTGTGTATGACTGTCATGGAGTACTGTAATGTCGACCACCGTGTTTTACATACTGAAAGGTCACTTCCTAGGAAATAATAGTACACACTGGTATAGACAGGATTCCAATAGGTCTTGCTTCAGGTTGGGGTGGAGACGGGTACAGGTTGGGGTGGAAACGGGTACAGGTTGGGGTGGAAACGGGTACAGGTTGGGAATGGAAACGGGTACAGGTTTGGGATGGAGACGGGTACAGGTTGGGGTGGAAACGGGTACAGGTGAGGATGGAGACGGGTACAGGTTTGGGATGGAGACGGGTACAGGTTGGGGTGGAAACGGGTACAGGTGAGGATGGAGACGGGTACAGGTTGGGGTGGAGACGGGTGCATGTTGAGGTGGATACGGGTACAGGTTGGATGGAGACGGGTACAGGTGGGAGTGGAGACGGGTGCAGGTTAAGGTGGATACGGGTACAGGTGGGGTTGGAGACAGGTACAGGTTGGGATGAAGACGGGTGCATGTTGGGATGGAGACAGGATGAGTGGCTTATTAAAGAGGGGAGGGTCCGGAAATCAAGGCATGAAATCGTTAAAAGGAAGGGTTGACGTAGGATAATGAAGCCATATTGTGAAAGCGAGGCAATGAAGAGATGTTTACTTCATGTTTGTCGAAACCCGATAGGTTTGTATATCAAAAATCATTTTTTAAGAAGTTAAACAGCAAGTACATCTAAATTAAAAAGAAATAAAATTGAAGTAAAAGAAATTCATAAGATGTGATTTGATTAAAGTGATTTGTTTACCTACTCAAAGGTCAACTGAAATCTTCTTCTGAGAAACGACTACTCAATAATTAAATGTCCAGAGTGACGTTTTGTGTAAGTAGCATACCTGAAGGAAATGCGATGAACTTTGTACAAATTAATGACATTGACCTATTGTTGAGATCACACAGGTGAGATATGTTCATATCATTTTAGAACTTTCTAAGACGGAATAGATTCAGAGTTGTGGCATCCAAGAACCGTGGAAAATCCAGCACAATCTTTTAAAAATTTGCAGAACAAGTGGACAATACAGGCCCATTCGGTATCTTGTATTTCAAATATATTATTAGACCCCTTAAACGAGTTGTCTGTTGTCCAGGCACCATCGAATCATGTGTATTTAATAAACAATTTTGAAATCAGAACAATGTTACTTGTTCTTTTTAATCAATTGGGTATTGGCATAAGGGAGATAACTATTACACAACGACTACTCCTGAAAACCGAGATACATGTGGATGTCAATTTTAACCAATCTCTGATTCTAATTATCTATGTCAATTTTAACCAATTTCTTATTCTTATTAACTATGTCAATTTTAACCAATCCCCTATATCAATTAACCATGTCAATTTTAACCAATCTCCTATATTAGTTTGCCATGTCAATTATAACCAATCTCCTATATTAGTTTACCATGTCAGTTTTAACCGATCCCCTATATTAGTCTACCATGTCAGTTTTAACCAATCTCCTATATTAGTTTACCATGTCAATTTTAACCGATCCCCTATATTAGTCTACCATGTCAGTTTTAACCAATCTCCTATATTAGTTTACCATGTCAATTTTAACCAATCCCCTATATTAGTTTACCTTGTCAATTTTAAACAACCCCCTATATTAGTTTACCTTGTCAATTTTAACCAATCCAATATATTAGTTTACTTTGTCAATTTTAACCAATCCCCTATATTAGTTTACCATGTCAATTTTAACCAATCTCCTATATTAGTTTACCATGTCAATTTTAACCAATCCCCTATATTAGTTTACCTTGTCAATTTTAAACAATCTCCTATATTAGTTTACCATGTCAATTTTACACAATCCCCTATATAAGTTTACCTTGTCAATTTTAAACAATCTCCTATATTAGTTTACCATGTCAATTTTACACAATCCCCTATATTAGTTTACCTTGTCAATTTTAAACAATCTCCTATATTAGTTTACCATGTCAATTTTACACAATCCCCTATATAAGTTTACCTTGTCAATTTTACACAATCCCCTATATAAGTTTACCTTGTCAATTTTAACCAATCCCCTATATTAGTTTACCTTGTCAATTTTAACCAATCCCCTATATTAGTTTACCATGTCAGTTCTAATCAACCCTTCTTGTTGATCTCTTGTATTAGACAGTCAATCATCCGTGATACAAAGTGTATCATTTGTATAATAAAGTTACATTATCATCAAATCATGTAAAATTTGACCTGTACATTGAATTAAAATGTCAGCGAAGTGTCCTTGATATCACGTAAAATTTGACCCCTCCACTGAATTACAAAGTCAGTTTAATGCCCATGCTATCATGTAAAATTTGACCCCTCCATTGAATTACAAAGTCAGTTTAATGCCCATGATATCATGTAAAATTTGACCCCTCCATTGAATTACAAAGTCAGTTTAATGCCCATGATATCATGTAAAATTTGACCCCTCCACTGAATTACAAAGTCAGTTTAATGCCCATGCTATCATGTAAAATTTGACCCCTCCATTGAATTACAAAGTCAGTTTAATGCCCATGATATCATGTAAAATTTGACCCCTCCATTGAATTACAAAGTCAGTTTAATGCCCATGATATCATGTAAAATTTGACCACTCCAATGAATAAAAAAAGTCCACTAAATGTCTATGGTATCATGATACTTAGGTCATCCAGGATTCCATGTCAATTCAACAAAATTTGATTATAATGGACGTCAGATTGGTAACGACATTTGTGATACCCAGGTATATCACTGACCACATCCCTAACACTCTACATTTGTGATACCCAGGTACATCACTGACCTCAACCCTGACACACTCTACATTTGTGATACCCAGGTACATCACTGACCTCATCCCTAACGTACTCTACATTTGTGATACCTAGGTACATCAGTGACCACATCCCTAACACACTCTACATTTGTGATACCTAGGTACATCAGTGACCACATCCCTAACACACTCTACATTTGTGATACCTAGGTACATCACTGACCACATCCCTAACACACTCTACATTTGTGATACCTAGGTACATCCCTGACCACATCCCTAACACACTCTACATTTGTGATACCTAGGTACATCACTGACCACATCCCTAACACACTCTACATTTGTGATACCCAGGTACATCACTGACCACATCCCTAACACACTCTACATTTGTGATACCCAGGTACATCACTGACCACATCCCTAACACACTCTACATTTGTGATACCCAGGTACATCACTGACCACATCCCTAACACACTCTACATTTGTGATACCCAGGTACATCAAGTCACTACCATTGGATGGTGATACTAAATAATGAGTCAATGGATCGATACGCCTTATTTAGCCATGTGTTACGCAGGGGTGACTTTCTATTCTGTGTATGTATTGACCGATTTCGACTGAAGACGTTTCGACAAAAATTAATTTCGGGACAACAAATGACTTTTCCCTTGCTTTACATTTGAAGGGACTGAAAAATCGCTTCAACTCAACCGAAATTTCGACCCAGTGATATTCAAGTCATCCGAACTAAAATTACAAAGATATAGAAAGAAAAAAATCGGGACTTACAAATTATTTCAACTCAAACAGAATTTCGAGATGAGTTTCAACTATATATTAAGATATATAAATAAATAAGACAGAAAATGTGAGTACATGTCTTCCAAAATATCAATTCTGTACTATATGTAATATTTGTCCTTCTTTATTCTACATTGTCTTCAAAATGGGAAAAAAAAAATCTTTCCCAAGCGGGGAATCGAACCCCGGCCGCCGCGGTGAGAGCGCGGAATCCTAACCACTAGACCACTTGGGACATACTTGTTAGGCGAGATTTGTTTATTAAAAACACACTCACTGAAGACTTTTGTTTCTTTTTTTTAAAACGTAACATTCGTTCAGTGTTGAATATTACGACTACTAGTATCAAAGACGTTGCGCATCGTTTGAATTTGTTACTATTTTTTATTGTTTATGTAACAACAACTGACATTGATATGTCCATTTTAAAAAGTATTTTACGCCGAGTGAAGGGGAATAACTCCCACCGTATTGGTCAGTAATTGTTTGGAAGGGACTACAGGGCATCATTTCAGCAGAGTCCGTACCGGTTTCTGAATTCGGTCTCTCATTTACGGATTTATTGGTTTAATTTAAACGTGTAAACAAAACACAACATATAGATACAATAGTTAACGTAAGAAAATAACTCAAATGTTGTTTTGGAGAATGATCTTAGATCTATTGAATAAAATTATTTGAGGACCAATATCGTATCTAGGAAAGCATAATTCGTTTGACCTGAATTGCTTCTCATTTATGACAAGTTATAGGTGGGTGAACAGTAATGAAAGTATACTATGAAAAGGTAAGTTTTTAAGTTTAAAAAGTCGAATTCTTCGGCTTTAGAACATGGGAACATGACATCAGGATTGAAATGTCCCCGTAGGGTCGACTGAAATCACGACAGACTGTGACATGACTCAAATAGATACTATTAATTTATTAAGAAAGAAAGAAAGAACAATGACATCAACGCCAGGGATCATTTTCCAGAGTAGTGTAGTCTAAAAATCAATTCACCTCGCTACACACTTAGACGACCGTCACCAGTACATGCAGTGTATTCCTCACTCAGTCATAATGATGTTACTATGGTATATTTCAGTAGTAATACGTACTCTCTAAGTCAGAGCAGACCCAGTTCACAAGAGAAAAAATATCCGTACTGCGTGCTTTTTGTGAACTGTCTACAAACGTAAATAACAAGTATCAAAACAGCTATCATAGTTTAGTAATATAATAGCGTTCATGCTATATTGAACCGCCGATTCCTGGGGCTGAAGCAATGTTAGCACACGAGAAAAATACTAAAAAATACGGATGCTATGGTCTCTCCTTACACGTCAATTAACAGTGTATAAATTGTACAATAATTAGGATATCATGGGGACCATGCATAAGCTATATGCCAAGTTCGATAACTCGAACAGGTTTATCTAATCGTTAAGTGCTAATTGTAAGAATAAAATGAAAATTAGATCACAGGATACTTGTAATGGAAGGCCGGCGCCAGAGGACAATATATGATACTACTGAGAAATACATTACATACAATAATTTTGATGCACAAATTATTTCAGCAGTTGACACTGTAAACTACACAAATTATTTCAGCAGTTGACATCGTAAACTTCACAAATGAATTCAGCAAAATAAAAGATAAAAAAACATTTCGGGTTTAAAGAAAATCTTATGTTATACTTATGATGTCCTTTCAACAATCGTAAAGTTCTGTTGCTCCAACGAGTGATTTCAAGTTGTACAACAACTCCAATACTTTTCATGTAATTTTCTGCATCGTATCGTTTTATGAATAATTTGCTACATCCACTATCTTAAATTTTAAAGCTGTTTTTCCTCGTTCTGTTTTTGTTTGCAAAACTTCTTTCGTATCAGTTCGTTTGACATTAATATGATGCTCAGTGGAGCATAATTCTGAATTCTGTAGATTTCCCCTCGTGGAGTATAATTGATGACGGCGTATATGACGTTTCTCTTGAAAATAACTGTGGAAAAAAATAGCACGAATTATCACCACAATTCATAGTTAAGAAATACGTAAATGGATGCTTGGTGGATCTTTTAAGCATAATGTGAAAAAAAAGTTAGATTTCAGGACATTGTCGAACAGACAGTTGGGAGTAAGCATTTTTCAAAATTTACATTTTTCTGCTGTTATGGAAACTTGCAGCTGTCACACCAAATTGAAAATCAGCAATTTAAGTTATGTTTTGTTTATTGTCCCAGTACCATTCTATTGCGTTTCAAATTAAAAAAATGAGAAAAATAAGTTTAAATGCATGCTCCCATGACACATTCTGACGCAAATGGCGGTGATTGAGAGCAGCCATATAATTTTTTTTTTAATTTATGTTTTGTATATATTGGACATTTTACTGTCGACCACTTGTTAGAAGAGTCTTGTACTCAAAGTGTTATCGACTCTTAAATAAAGTCATTTATTATTATTATTAATATAATTACTTTCTCTCATCTAACAAGGGACGTATAAAACCGAGGAACAAAACTTGCCTATATTTTTTGTTAACTTTAGAGCAATGATTTTCGAGTTATTCATACCTACCGTGGCCTTGCTTTGTTTACAAACCAAATTAAACAGCTTTTGTGTATAAGTACATGACTTGATAATTATAAAATTGATTGTGCTTGCTTTCATGATTAACGATCTTTGAGAACTTTTGATATTTATAAAACGAAAATGCATGTTTTAGCTACTTACAACTGAAATACCATTCTATATTTTTTACCACTTTCAGCCCGAGATATTAGTAAAATCATCTTTAACAGATGGTATTAAAACATGAGATTTATTCCGTTTAAGTCAACTTAAAGAAAGACTGGTTTGTCGTACCACGGACTTGTATATTAGATATATTTAAGTCCGTGGTCAAAGCATCATCGGAACAAAAGTTAAAATTAAAAAAAATTGGGGGTCTGAGATTCATACATCCATCAGATATGTAATCAAATGTCACTAAACAACTGCGTGGCTGCGATCAATACACGTATTGTTGTCGTAGCATCTGTAGTTAGCATTCACTTTGATCTTGTCTCACCTGTCCGCACAAAGGTGAGAAATGCCCATTACTTCCTGTCAATCATGCGCATACACACATTTCCGCTCACCCGCTCGATATGAAAACATTGCGTCTGTCACTTCGCTAGCAGTTGTTTACAGACAGGTAAGTGTGTCATTAGCATAGTTTTGTTAAATTCAATTCTTACATCGAGTTGGAAATATAGTTGTACACTTACAATAACCATTTCAATCGAGTTATCTTATTTTACAGACAAATGATTCGCTTGAATTAGGTCAAACGCAGACGAAATGGCAACGGGGTTGAGCACCCCTTTAGCTTCTGCTTCATCAACTGTTCCTACAATTGGAGGAGTACCTGCGTCAACTATTTCAGGGAAAGGGATACCTGGTAAAAAATCGTCTGCCTCTGAACTTCTGGATCAAATACGGCAGTTGGAAATTGAAGGAAATAAACTAAGATCTGCAAATCTAGGTAAGGCCGTAACGAAGGGAGTTCGTGATTGGACATGCCCTATTGTCGGTGCGCCAAGTTTAAAACCCTGATTATTAGCTAGGTAAATCACGAAGGTATTGTTCGTATGTGTTGTCCTATGACACTTGCTATATCTTTGGTGGGTAATAAGATCGTTTGAAGAGCTGTTGCGATTTTTAAAACGGATTTAAGCGTATATATATCCTTCAAATATTTATATTTGCTTCCATATCGAAATTGGTCTGAAGTGTGTGACCTCTTGAATGGGTCCATCCATGTGTTATGATTATAGCTCTGGTTTTGGTGACTGGACAAATACTTAATGTGAATATCTAATTGACTTTTATTTACAAGGTCACTCTCCAATTACTTTCTTTTGTCCAAAATGCTAATTATTTTTAATTAAAATTCAAATCCCTTTTGAATATAAAAGGGCACTGACATTAGCACATGTACAAGTACAAAGTAAATGGCACTTAGTGAGACTTATGTATAGTACTAAGAAAGCTAAACACTGTTCATAAGTTCTTGTCAACAGAATTTAATGATGCTAACATCCCCATATACTCTCATCAATATTTTGATATGTAATATGAGACATTTATCAACAAAAAATGTGAATAGGAGTGGTACTCCTAGGTTGAATTAATGGCCATCATGAGTACATGTATTGCCAGTCACATTGATGCCTTTCTTTGCTTCCTCATAATTTATTGCTTGTTCATTACAATCAGAACCTGATGTTTTAATGTTTCTTTGATTTATTTGATCAATGAGCCACATAAACTTTCGAAATGTGAAATTCAGGATAGTACCAAAAGACATCAAAAAAAAAAGTATCCTAGCCCAGAAATTCCAAAGACAAAACCCATGGAAATTAATCACACCACTCTAGAGCAAGTTTTGTATCTTACGTCAGACTCTAAAGACGTAGACAATTATACAGGCAAAAAATACATGACCTATAACTACATTACAGAGGATTATAAGTCAGTCTTCAATCACAGCTTCATCAGTATAGGCACAGATGTCCAAGATGAACTTCCAGAAACCATACACTATAGACCAGTTAATGTACATAGCATATGCAGATTATTTTAGCATTTACGTAATGAACTAGTTAATAATTACATCACAGCTTCTCATTAATTATGTTGTCATAATATCGCTTACCTTTATAGAATTTCTATGACACATTTCTGTACTTCAGACATCAGCTGGTATTACATTGTCTTGATGATGGTTGTATAGCAGCCAAAACATACTGACAATGTAAATTACAAAAAACCTCCATAGAATGTTGGGATTCCATGAGCTTATCTTTATATTTGATGAGTAATTATTTTTATTTTCTACTTTATTTACATTAATAACATACATTATGATATCAATCATGATACCACTGAAAACAGCTGCCAGAAAAATAATGATATTAATTAATTATTTTGAGAGAGTAGTAATACAGTTCCTGTAATATACATGTGTCTATACAATTGGATACTCTTGAGGAATGAAGAAAGATGTCTTCACAAATAACATACATAAAACTGGCAACTAATTAGAAAATTACATTGTTAATTCAGATATTGACTGCAATATTATTTTCGTAATGAAAATATATATAACTATTCATTAAAAAAAAGGACTTGCATGGTTGTACTAGTTAGGAAAATACAAAAGACAAATTCCTCATCCTCAATGGCTGAATATCAATTACAGCTACATGTATATAGCTATTAGTATTATAGATATATTTTCACTTTTGTCTTTGAAGTCTGACGGTTGTTGGAACACTAGTAAGGTCAAATCACTGTCAACCATACCAGAGTACTTCTAACCAAAGGACTATATATATATATATCTATATTCTGTTATCAGTATAATAATACAAATTCATTTTTGGTTATTAAACATTTTATTATTGCAATTGTAGATTTTGTATTTGGTTTGTAACATGTTATTTTAACAAATATTGCTAAAGTGTCTTAGAAATAAGACAAACAGAATCTGTCACTATGGTATTGTCCATTTTACATAAATCTTTATGAAACTTATCAGTTACATATTTTGTATGAGGTTTATTACACATCACAATTTTTCCCTTTCTTTTCTGGATCACCAGAGGCTTGGCAGAATGAAAAAAATATGACTAATTTCTCATACTCAACTTTAATCCCCAAGTGTTCAAGAAACATTTTATATCAATTGCCCAATAGTAATGATATAAGTGGATTTTTTCAGCTCCCAACAATTGAAAAATATATTTATTAAATTGTATTTAAGTAAAAGTAAAAATTTTGTATTTGTACTGTAACCTGAGATAATCCAGATAATGATCAGGTTTCAGTTTTCTGTTGGCAAAAATCTTCAACAGAAGAGACTGAAGTTCACTGTAGGTTATGTACCACTTACCATTATTGGTAATCAATACATTGGTTGCTCCAATCGGGAACTCAGGTTTAAATGGTAGGTGAATAAATTGAGATGATCTTGATAGCATTATGGGTTTGTACTATTATGTTTTGGTGACCCTCATTGAACATGTAGCAGTGCTGTAACAAGGGCTTAGATTTATCGATTTTGTTTCTCTATAGGTACGTAATGTATAAGTGCTATCAGATTATTTCATGGTATTTTTTTTTACATCTTATTGAGTTAAATGATTTCACTACATATCAAATGAACATAAATCATTTATAATCATAATGACTAATGAACATGTGATTTAGAGAAAGTATATGTGTAATATGCAAATGGTAAGTATTTTGGCATATTTCACATAAATTTGAAATATTCAGCAAATTATTATCTTCAGTGATCTTCTTATGATAACTTTCTGTAGTATTAAGCTTTCTCTGAGAGACAGACTACAGAGGTCTGTAGACCAGAAAACCCCAGGAAAGTACATAAGTGGATAACTAAAGAAAATTGTGTTCAAGTAAGGATAGGCAGTGCCTTACACACTGTACATGTGTGCAGTTATATATATCAAAGCATCCAATGAAATACAAGGACAACTCTATATTTTTGTTCAGCCCTGAATGAAACGTAATTTACTTACAATTGTAGGTACATTAACACCGTTAATATAAAATATTACCAGCCAGCCACATTTATGTATGTAGCTGATCCGTCTGTGTTGCTATGATATTTCCCTGTACCACTTCTGTGTTCTGGTACAACATTTCCCTGTACCACTTCTGTGTTCTGGTACAACATTTCCCTGTACCACTTCTGTGTTCTGGTACAACATTTCCCTGTACCACTTCTGTGTTCTGGTACAACAATTCCCTGTACCACTTCTGTGTTCTGGTACAACAGATACAACATGTTAATACATGGTACATTACTGAAGTATTGCTTTTTGAAACTCTGTTTCTAATTAATAAAAGTGTATTTCATTAACGTACATCTTAATAAATATGACTTTCAATTGGTCAACATTAAAAACAATTTAAAAAACCTTTGTAAGTCTGATTTTTTTTTTCCAGAGTTATTTCTTTCTTTTTTTAATGTCAAAAAAGTTGGTCTTCCATTTGCAAGGTTTTTTTTTCGTAATTTGGAAATGCATGAAATATGGTGTTTTTGAAGGTCTGTTCTGTCCCTCCTTTAAGGAAAAATAATAGAGGCTGTGATAGTTGACAGTCACTGCTGGGTGATGTATAAAACTTGATGTGCCCGGTGCTGGTATAAACCAAAGATAAAAGTTTGTCGTAAGTCAGCTCATTGTTTATTTCATCATGGGGTTTGTAAGAATATCATTTCTTGCAAAGTGATGTGTACATATGAGTGAAATTAGAGGTTGGAACAATAGTAATTCATTCATTCATAAAAATAGCTGATCAAAGTGCATTTTAGTGGAGACAAGAAAGACAAAACAGGCAAAAGCAAAGCTAGACTGGTAAAACATCTATTTTAAACTGGTTGTAACTTTTCCTCAATCTACATCTTATGCAGGTACTTGGTTTTCATGCAAATTTAAAATCTTTTTTAGGGTACTTGTAGAGAGGAATGATTCAGGAATTTTCAAAGTATCCTAAACTCAGATTAAAGGTAGATTTTGAAATGCTTTGATTTTAACGCGTAAGAAGAATGTAATAGTTTTCAATGTTCTATGTATTGCACATGGTTCCTATGTACAGTTAAAATTTAGGTCTAGTGTTTACCGGTAATCTGTCGTGAATATCGGTGTACCTTATGTGTGACAGGTATGGCCATCACTGAGGGAACATGATTAGGGAGAATTCTTGTCCAAATCTCTTGATCCCCCTTTTCATTATGTAGGGATTAGAGTATTATTGTGTTATCTTTTCAAAGTGGTCAAAAGTGGACACAGTCCATGAATGGTAATACAAAGTAAATTGCTTTAGGACACACATGGATCATCTGAGTTTTGATTTTACTGATATCATAATCAGTACATTTAGGGGTACAATTATCATATTAGATACATGTATATTGTATGTATATGAGTCATTCAGATGTTAAGTTGTACAGTACTTACTATTATTTACTTTTAGTTTGTGTTGTTTTAACATGATTTAGTTTTATATGGTATGGCCGGTATATAAATCAAATGACATGATTTGGATAATCAGCATTTTTAAAAATCAAAATCATTCATATGATATCTGGTACCTTAACATTTATTAATCAAAATTGTTTAAAATTTCATGCAGCCGATAGTGTATCATGTCTACCTGCTTGCTTTCTCATTACCATCCACCCCTATTGCTCCTTGAAATCCTGAATCTTGTAATTGTGATCAACATACTTGTGTGGACTGTATTACGTTTTCAATTTATATCTTATGTATACATGAGTAATAATGCAGTAAAGGCTTTTGCTGAAGATTTACCTTTATCAAGAATGTACACTGTCTTGTGTTTATTTTTGTTAACCACTATTGTCAGATTTTTTGGCTGTTCAAATTGCACTTTGTCCATAGTCTTGCTGTTTTTTGAGGTTTTTGATGAAAGTCTGAATTTCATATGTAGGTTATTATGGGTCCCGTATATAAGCACTCCTCATCTTTGGACTGGTTGGAAAATACCATTAGGCAGCCATCTTGGATTTTAACACAAAATATAATGGTTGCCATCTTGGAATTTGACAGTTATATTTTGTTATTGCTATTGCTTTACGTACTAAAAGGATATGTAGTTTCTCCTTATGTCTTATTGCAGTGTTCAGAGTAAGCAATAGAATAAAACAGAAAAAAAGGAAATGATCAAACTAATCAAAGTGTGATTGCAGGTTCCTCTGGGATACTTTAAGTACTCATTTATATGTATGTGTTCAGATCTACCCGGAAAAAATATTTTGTACCATATTTTGAGGTAAATTTATTATGAAATGTGATTCCACTTATACAACCCATTGCTATAGTACGATCTTGTATCAACTTGTATGGTCAATATCACTTTCCCAGTGCTTTTTTCAAGTTCTTTTTTCTTTTTTTATATATATATCTTTCTGCATGTTGACACTAGTATCATTCCTGTATGTATGGTAAATTGCCACAAGGTGACCCAAATTGGACCACTTTAGAATTCGGTAGATACTATGTTCATCTCAAGGGTTACGTACACAACCTAAACAAATAGTGACCAAGTATTGGGCACACAGACACCATGTTACTACATTGTCCTTAGATGTTTTAAAGCTTCTGCATGAATAGGATTAGGTTGGCTCAGTCTGTCATCCCAATCAAAGTATCGAGGCACCAGGAAAGAGGACAGATTATCAGTATGACACACTCAAAACAATGGTATTTCAGCTGGTACTATATCGTGCATGGATTATCACTACCACCAAATAATTCAAATTGCTTTCCCTTATTGTAACAAGTTAGGATCAGATTTCATACTGGTGTTTCTTTTCAAAATTAAATAATTTGAAAGCCTACAAATTGCTGTATATGAAAACACAAGCTGACTTTCATGACATTCATCTTTCCATTGAATGAAGATTTCAGTTGGAAAATTTAAATACTTCTACATTTTATTTTGAAGGTAGTTTTTAAGAAAGATTTTATCTAGGTACACAATGTACATTGATAAAGAGAATCTGTCTAGATTTAAGTTATAGTTCATACAGGCAGAAAATAGATAATGATTTATCAGTAGTTTTTCTGTTTCATTATCTATTTTTAAACAAAAACAAACTGATACCTGCAAATATTTCAAAATTGTATGGTGTACATGTTAATGAATACATGCAGACCTGTTTTTTCTTACATGATAGTACACAGGTACAGGCAAGCAGTGCAGACGTGTTTGCACCTTGGAAACTCAAAATAATTTGTTTCACAGTGATTTTTTTAAGACTTGTCTGTTGAGTAAACACTTCATTGTTTCCTAGCAATGCATAAAGCTCCAGATTGAGTTACAATGGTGTCAGGGTCAAAAAGTAATTCACATATAAAACTTCCAAATGAGAAAGTTGTATATACAATAATCAGTGGGTGTTTATCAAGGTCCAAGGATAGAATGTTTTCTTTACAGTAATGAAAAATTTGCCTCCGTTTGTCAATGGTATTGTGATTTTGGTTTATTTTTAATTGAATTCCAAATACAATATAATTACAGCTTTAGCCATCTAGCTACAACTGTTTTTGCATAAAGCCTGTTTCTTATATGGTGTCCATCTATACATTTCCTGATATGCCAATGCTAAATTATAACCTGATCATGATTGTACTGTTACAAAACCAAAGTATTCTTCCTTTGAACCAACACCTGTACCACAGCCATGCCCTGCTTTATTGATTAAATAATTCTCTACCGAATATGTAGTGTTGTGTTAGCACCTTATGGTATCTAGCTATATTCATGTATAAAATATCTTTAAAGGGATGTGAATAATGGCACGTTATCAGCCCATTTTCGTCTTAACATGTTGAATATTTTAGATTGTCAATAAAAGTATCTGTTTCTCATGCAAAATAAGGGACCATAAATTATTAAGTGAACAGATCCTTTTAGATACTAGCTTGCCAATGTTTCAAGCCTATTGGTTTCTTTTTGGCACATGTTAGTCATAATAGTGTTTTGGTCATGTACAACTTTCGGGTCAACCCACCTGTTTTTTATGGTAAGTCAGACTTTATTATAAAGACTGGAAATCATCAACTGCATTGCTGTACTAATCCATTAGGATGTGATATAATGGACATTTTCATTATACCAGTATGAAATGAATATCACAAAAGAAACAAGTACATTTTGTATGCAGCAAAATGCTATTTAATCCAAGATGGCCATCATGACTTCTGACTGGCTGAGGCCATGAAAACTTCACTTTTTCCTCTGTTGATTGTATAAGCTTGTTTTGGTATAAAATAGAAACTGTCTGATTACATAAAATGTTGGTTTATAATGTCTAATGTGTAATATGATGGATTGTGTTTTGCTTTAAATCCTTTATAATAGATGTCACTGCACTATCACTGTTTTTTTTGTGTGTCTTTCAGAAACAGGATCTGTAACATCAGGAGGTACAGAGTTTGGAAGCTATGCAGCTGACATCTCTGAGGTGAGTGATGATCACACAGCTCCAGACCAGTATTGCTTTCTGTCATTATAGCTTCTTGCTCAAAAATGATTATATAATACATGCTTTTCTTAGCAATATTTATTTTACACACATGTTGTATTTGGGTTTAGCAACAATTTAGACATCCTTTGTCTAGTTAAGATTTCCTGAAATATTGAATGAATCATACATAAGTGTGTGAATGGATACATGCTTGAGTCACTTCATGTTATAGATAAGGTGACATGAAAGACAGATGTGCACATAAATTTCTCTACTTATGCTAAGTTGATGTTTTCCTTTGACTCTGTTACACCAACTTATGTTAATAAGGCTTCTACTAATTCATGTGCAGTTTTACCTATTGATACCAAAAAAATTTAATTAAACTGTAAGATAAACTGCTTTATGATGTACTTTTAGCATTATTGCTGAGCAGGCCATGACCCACTCTACACTAGTACATCTTTTATCCCTCGAGAATACCTATGTACTTTTCACTTTAAGCCAATTACACATCCATGCAGTTCACTTGTCAATTCGTAAAGCTTTCACTTAAAGGTAGTTCTGGTTCGATTTGCATCCACCAACCCATCTTAAAAACCCCAATTTGCAAAGCAAATGTGGTTCTTTGGCTGACTTAAGCTTATATGACTACATTGACAATTTGCATAAAATGTAACACATATTGAAGTGAAGTTAATTCTCCGTGGGCAATGTTAACAAAACACAATTCTGTATACCAATATTTTGCTCACATGCAAATATTGATGAGTAGACCATTTTGTAACCTTTAAATCTTCTTGGAGAGGTAGCCTTTTCTTACAAGTGCTCGTTTAATATCATGCTGTACTGTTTTGTCTGTATTGACACTTTTTGTTCAACAACAAAGTACTGTGTTAAATAAAGGTAGCAGTAATATGGTTGTAACATTTAGTTAGTACATTACTTAGATCCACACAGGATCAACTTTATGCAAGTTTTGTATTGACTATTTGAGATACAACTAAGGACTGTATTTTTTTATTAATATTGCAATGCCTGTGATACAAAAATTGATCATATTTATACAAACTGTATTGTAAGTACCTCCAGTATGTTGAGGTGATTTTGAATGAACATGTCCTTGATGAAACTATTTGTGATTTAAAACTTTGAAACTGGAGAAGTTTAAAAAATACCGAGTGTCATTATTTAAACTTTGATAAGTGTTTATTAAATCCAAGTAAGAAATCTGAACTTCAATATCAATGGACTCTTAATGACATCTTTAAAATGCCATGTAACAAAAGCTATAATTATGGACAGTACTGTAAGGTGGACCCTGAGGCTATATGGTGGGAAAACGTTTACCTAGCGTAAAGCATATTGATTACGATATGGAAATTATATTGATCAATCTGTTCTTACGAGAAACGAATTAACTCAGTATACTGCCATTTCATAAAACCATTTCACTTTAATCTTATGAATTATTCAGATGTTTTGATTAAAGTCTTTCTTTCAATTTTTTTTTCTGAAATTGAAAAATAACAACAAACATTTCAACTTGATTTATTAGCTAACCTTTAATTGGATGAAGATTAATTATTCAATGTTAAGAAATTTACATTCCAATGGATGTGATTAATGTTATGTTGGTATATTCTATTGCGTGTAATGCTGATTTCTGATAATGATTAATCTGTGTATACATAACGTAAATTAAATGTGTCCAGTTTCAAAAGACTGCATATGCATCTGATGCAAGTTTTGACATGTTATTTTGCATAAACTTACAAAGTGTAACCTGCCTATAGCCAATACAACAATTAGCACTTCCAAATGCATTTCCATTTACAAGGTACCAGACACTGATTGCTTAAATTAGTATTTGGTGATAAATGGTTGAAATTTTTTGCTGTAAATTGAACTATTAACAAAATATCCTTCAACATTGATTATTCAATACTGTTTATTTTTTTTAATGCCAAAAAATAATTTGTCTTTGTTGTGTATCTAGCCCATGATTAACAAACATTTTACACATATTTATCCAAGTAAACAGATATGGTCCCACATAGAGATGTTGTAATTACTTGAACATAACTTGATGGTGTATTAACATCTATTACTAAGTAGTAAGGTACAGCAGTACAGACAAGTAGATTGTCATGTTTTTAAGGCAATCTGTACCTTTATTGCTACACAAAATATTACACATTATATAGTTATATACCTGGTAGTTATGCCTTGAATGATAATGTAACAATGTTCCAATAACCCCTTCGATCTTCTGAATGCCGAAGGCCATTCTCAAAACAGCGAAAATGCATTGTGTAGTGAGGCTTGAAAGATAATAATTCAAATTTATGCTGATGTAAATCTCAGTGCTGTGTGTACGACAACCTACTGAGCCTATACATGTGAGTGAGATTGCTGAGTGTCAAGTCCTTAGAAAAGTGGTTGTTAGGACATTTCTGTCCCACCCCAAATTATAACCTGATAGTTAAACAGTAATGATATAATAAAAAGTTAAATTAATGTATGTTTAGGCAGAGAGAAAAAGTTGTTTTTGATTATAGTCACCAGTTACAAAAACAAAAAAGGGTTGAGAGTGGTTAATAGTGACTTAGTCAACTCACTTTGGAAAAACCCACCCCACAGATTGCATCCTGATTCTTAGGTCAAGTTTGATATAGGCAGCAATTTTAGAGAGGAACAAAAGACATAAGAACTACATCAAAATTCTAATTTTGAAATTGATAAGTGGAAAATAAATGATGAAAAGGCTGAACTAAAAGCATGTTACAGCAGGGACCCACAGCACTATTTGCCTTAGTTTGTAATGGGGTAGGATGTGCTGACTATGAGGTAGATCTGACCAGACAGGGACCCACAGCACTAGTTGCCTTAGTTTGTAATGGGGGTAGGATGTACTGACTATGAGGTAGATCTGACCACACAGGGACCCACAGCACTAGTTGCCTTAGTTTGTAATGGGGTTGGATGTACTGACTATGAGGTAGATCTGACCAGACAGGGACCCACAGCACCAGTTGCCTTAGTTTGTAATGGGGTAGGATGTGCTGACTATGAGGTAGATCTGACCAGACAGGGACCCACAGCACTAGTTGCCTTAGTTTGTAATGGGGGTAGGATGTACTGACTATGAGGTAGATCTGACCACACAGGGACCCACAGCACTAGTTGCCTTAGTTTGTAATGGGGTAGGATGTACTGACTATGAGGTAGATCTGACCAGACAGGGACCCACAGCACCAGTTGCCTTAGTTTGTAATGGGGTAGGATGTGCTGACTATGAGGTAGACCTGACAAGACAGGGACCCACAGCACTAGTTGCCTTAGTTTGTAAAGGTTAGGATTTACTGACTATGAGGTAGATCTGACCACACAGGGACCCACAGCACCAGTTGCCTTAGTTTGTAATGGGGGTAGGATGTACTGACTATGAGGTAGATCTGACCAGACAGGGACCCACAGCATCAGTTGCCTTAGTTTGTAATGGGGGTAGGATGTACTGACTATGAGGTAGATCTGACCAGACAGGGACCCACAGCACCAGTTGCCTTAGTTTGTAATGGGGTAGGATGTACTGACTATGAGGTAGACCTGACCAGACAGGGACCCACAGCACCAGTTGCCTTAGTTTGTAATGGGGGTAGGATGTACTGACTATGAGGTAGACCTGACCAGACAGGGACCCACAGCACTAGTTGCCTTAGTTTGTAATGGGGAAGGATGTACTGACTATGAGGTAGACCTGACCACACAGGGACCCACAGCACCAGTTGCCTTAGTTTGTAATGGGGTAGGATGTACTGACTATGAGGTAGACCTGACCAGACAGGGACCCACAGCACTAGTTGCCTTAGTTTGTAATGGGGGTAGGATGTACTGACTATGAGGTAGATCTGACCAGACAGGGACCCACAGCACCAGTTGCCTTAGTTTGTAATGGGGGTAGGATGTACTGACTATGAGGTAGATCTGACCAGACAGGGACCCACAGCACTAGTTGCCTTAGTTTGTAATGGGGGTAGGATGTACTGACTATGAGGTAGATCTGACCAGACAGGGACCCACAGCACTAGTTGCCTTAGTTTGTAATGGGGGTAGGATGTACTGACTATGAGGTAGATCTGACCAGACAGGGACCCACAGCACCAGTTGCCTTAGTTTGTAATGGGGGTAGGATGTACTGACTATGGGGACCCACAGCACCAGTTGCCTTAGTTTGTAATGGGGTAGGATGTACTGACTATGAGGTAGACCTGACCAGACAGGGACCCACAGCACCAGTTGCCTTAGTTTGTAATGGGGTAGGATGTACTGACTATGAGGTAGATCTGACCAGACAGGGACCCACAGCACCAGTTGCCTTAGTTTGTAATGGGGTAGGATGTACTGACTATGAGGTAGACCTGACCAGACAGGGACCCACAGCACCAGTTGCCTTAGTTTGTAATTGGGTAGGATGTACTGACTATGATATTGATCTGACCACACAGGGACCCACAGCACTATTTGCCTTAGTTTGTAATGGGGTAGGATGTACTGACTATGAGGGATCTGACCCACACAGCACCAGTTGCCTTAGTTTGTAATGGGGTAGGATGTACTGACTATGAGGTAGATCTGACCAGACAGGGACCCACAGCACTAGTTGCCTTAGTTTGTAATGGGGGTAGGATGTACTGACTATGAGGTAGATCTGACCAGACAGGGACCCACAGCACCAGTTGCCTTAGTTTGTAATGGGGGTAGGATGTACTGACTATGGGGACCCACAGCACCAGTTGCCTTAGTTTGTAATGGGGTAGGATGTACTGACTATGGGGACCCACAGCACCAGTTGCCTTAGTTTGTAATGGGGTAGGATGTACTGACTATGAGGTAGATCTGACCAGACAGGGACCCACAGCACCAGTTGCCTTAGTTTGTAATGGGGGTAGGATGTACTGACTATGAGGTAGATCTGACCAGACAGGGACCCACAGCACCAGTTGCCTTAGTTTGTAATGGGGGTAGGATGTACTGACTATGAGGTAGATCTGACCAGACAGGGACCCACAGCACCAGTTGCCTTAGTTTGTAATGGGGTAGGATGTACTGACTATGGGGACCCACAACACCAGTTGCCTTAGTTTGTAATGGGGGTAGGATGTACTGACTATGAGGTAGACCACAGCACCAGTTGCCTTAGTTTGTAATGGGGTAGGATGTAGACTATGGGGACCCACAGCACCAGTTGCCTTAGTTTGGGGGTACCCACAGCACCAGTTGCCTTAGTTTGTAATGGGGGTAGGATGTACTGACTATGAGGTAGATCTGACCAGACAGGGACCCACAGCACCAGTTGCCTTAGTTTGTAATGGGGGTAGGATGTACTGACTATGGGGACCCACAGCACCAGTTGCCTTAGTTTGTAATTGGGTAGGATGTACTGACTATGATATTGATCTGACCACACAGGGACCCACAGCACTATTTGCCTTAGTTTGTAATGGGGTAGGATGTACTGACTATGGGGACCCACAGCACCAGTTGCCTTAGTTTGTAATGGGGGTAGGATGTACTGACTATGAGGTAGATCTGACCAGACAGGGACCCACAGCACCAGTTGCCTTAGTTTGTAATGGGGGTAGGATGTACTGACTATGAGGTAGATCTGACCAGTTGCCTTAGTTTGTAATGGGGGTACAGGGACCCACAGCACCAGTTGCCTTAGTTTGTAATGGGGTAGGATGTACTGACTATGGGGACCCACAGCACCAGTTGCCTTAGTTTGTAATGGGGTAGGATGTACTGACTATGAGGTAGATCTGACCGGACAGGGACCCACAGCACCAGTCGCCTTAGTTTGTAATGGGGGTAGGATGTACTGACTATGAGGTAGATCTGACCACACAGGGACCCACAGCACCAGTTACCTTAGTTTGTAAAGGTTAGGATGTACTGACTATGGGGACCCACAGTACCTGTTGCCTTAGTTTGTAATGGGGTAGGATGTACTGACTATGATATTGATCTGACCACACAGGGACCCACAGCACTATTTGCCTTAGTTTGTAATGGGGTAGGATGTACTGACTATGAGGTAGATCTGACCGTACAGAGAACCACAGCACCAGTTGCCTTAGTTTGTAATGGGGTAGGATGTACTGACTATGATATTGATCTGACCACACAGGGACCCACAGCACTATTTGCCTTAGTTTGTAATGGGGTAGGATGTACTGACTATGAGGTAGATCTGACCACACAGGGACCCACAGCACCAGTTACCTTAGTTTGTAAAGGTTAGGATGTACTGACTATGAGGTAGATCTGACCACACAGGGACCCACAGCACCAGTTGCCTTAGTTTGTAATGGGGTAGGATGTACTGACTATGATATTGATCTGACCGACAGGGACCCACAGCACCAGTTGCCTTAGTTTGTAATGGGGTAGGATGTACTGACTATGAGGTAGATCTGACCACACAGGGACCCACAGCACTAGTTGCCTTAGTTTGTAATGGGGTAGGATGTACTGACTATGAGGTAGATCTGACCACACAGGGACCCACAGCACTAGTTGCCTTAGTTTGTAATGGGGTAGGATGTACTGACTATGAGGTAGATCTGACCAGACAGGGACCCACAGCACCAGTTGCCTTAGTTTGTAATGGGGTAGGATGTACTGACTATGATATTGATCTGACCAGACAGGGACCCACAGCACTAGTTGCCTTAGTTTGTAATGGGGGTAGGATGTACTGACTATGAGGTAGACCTGACCACACAGGGACCCACAGCACTAGTTACCTTAGTTTGTAAAGGTTAGGATGTGCTGACGATGATATTGATCTGACCGACAGGGACCCACAGCACCAGTTACCTTAGTTTGTAAAGGTTAGGATGTGCTGACGATGATATTGATCTGACCGACATGTCTGATGTAGCATGTTCCAAACATATCTGTTGTTCTGCTGCTTAATCCATGATATTCTTCACCCATGATTGCTGGTCACAACATATGAACTAATTCCTATGTGATATGACCTATTTATTGCTGGTTACCTCCTGCAGCGGTCAGTGAGGACCACCTGCAGGTCATCCACTCATGAATCAGCATGTTCTACATCGTTTTACTTCTTCAAATTGTTGTTTATTATTACTTCATCGATCATATGTCTGTTCCAATAAAATTACATCCAATGAGCATTTGTTGGTCAATATAATACCATACTGTTTACATTACTTTATTTTTCTCTCTATATCTGTGTGTAATATGTAAGGTAACATGTTGTTTTTGATCATCTTTTGTTATCAGACACCTGCATTTAGCCATGCTAAACCAGCCATTGTTCCAACCTCCCCTGCAACACTGTCAGCTCTCGTAGATATCTCTGCTGAACAGAAAACCATCTCCGATCTCAGGTAAGCTCTTTATCAAACCTCTGCTGACTGCATTTTGGACAGAAAACCAACTTGCTTGAACTCTTTATCAAAGCTATGTTGAACTCAGTGTCAGACAGAAAACCATCTTCAACCTTAGGTAAGCTCGTTATCAAACCTTTACTGAACTCAATGGCATACAGAAAATCATATCAGACCGCAGGTAAGCTCTTTATCAAACCGACACTGAACTCAATATTAGACAGGAAATCATCTCTGACCTCAGGTAAGCTCTTTATCAAACCTATACTGAACTCAATATTAGACAGGAAATCATCTCTGACCTCAGGTAAGCTCTTTATCAAACCTATACTGAATTCAATATTAGACAGGAAATCATCTCTGACCTCAGGTAAGCTCTTTATCAAACCTATACAGAACTCAATATTAGACAGGAAATCATCTCTGACCTCAGGTAAGCTCTTTATCAAACCTATACTGAACTCAATATTAGACAGGAAATCATCTCTGACCTCAGGTAAGCTCTTTATCAAACCTATACTGAATTCAATATTAGACAGGAAATCATCTCTGACCTCAGGTAAGCTCTTTATCAAACCTATACTGAACTCAATATTAGACAGGAAATCATCTCTGACCTCAGGTAAGCTTTTTATCAAACCTATGTTAACTCAATATTAGACAGGAAATCATCTCTGACCCCTGGTAAGCTCTTTGTCACACCAATGCTGAACACAATGTCTGACATAACACCATCTTTGTCGGATCTCTAGTTCAGCATGCACATATTGAATGTTATACCCTTGTTTACCTTTCTGAAGCACAAAACCAGACCTTGTGTATGTTCATCTTTGGTGAAAAACCATGGGTAACCATTGCCTCAGACTGTAGGAAATTATTGTGTAACATAAAACATTCTTTAATTCATCCTTTTATTTAGTTTGGTGTTCAGTATTTGGTGGATCCCTCATATAAATCAGCTCTTGTCAGTTACACCAATGTAAAAGAATGTTGAATCCATTGTCATGACTCTAAATATTCTGGTATTCATAATTTTATTGATTTTTGTAGCAATTGTGGTTCTCTTGAATTAAAAAAGTTGAACTAAATTATGAATTAAAAGTTTACATTTTGGAATTAAAAGTTTAACTAATTAATTGAAAGTTCAACTACATTTCTGAATTAAAAGGTCAACTACATTTCTGAATTAAAAGTTTAACTACATTTCTGAATTAAAAGTTTAACTACATTTCTGAATTAAAAGTTTAACTACATTTATGATCCTAGAACATTGTAAAATATAATGATATGTGTGTAGATAGATAATAAATGTGTTTATTCAGAATTTATTTACGTAATTATTGTCTCATTGGTATGATAGGTTATCCACCAATTCTTAATTAATAAGCAAAAATTGTAAGTAATGGGTTATAAATTTGTTAGGACAGATAAACTTAAAAAAATCTCATGAGCTTAGATTTATGATCATCTTACAAAAACTATAAACTTAATTATCATCAGGAATGTAATCAGACATTACTTGCCTGACATTTCTTGGTAATGGAGTGAAATTATGTTATGTTGATGTTTGGATTGTGGTTGAGGATATCAATAATACAATATGTATATTAGTAACACTAAAGTAACCAGAATAGCTTGGTAAATAGATGTAAAATTTCTATTACTATAAGAGTACTAATATACAAGGGAGGTATAAATCACCTTAATGATGTTCTGAGTACACAAAGTAAATATGTTTTATTTATTATCCTCCTGAAGCTTGTCTACAACACACCAGCTGTTATAAATTACGTTTTCATTTTTGAAAGAAGTAATTGAAGTTTAAATCTAGATAAAAATACCTCTCTTTGATTTAAATAAAAATTTGTCAGAATGTCCTCAGAAGGAAAATGTTTTTTTCATATAATTCAATTTGTCAAGAAGGGGAACACTGTATAAATTATGAAAGTATTGAATGACAGACAGGAAGATAAATCTGTTGTATATAGTTCTATACTACTTAGTGATAGTAAGTGACCTTTTCTATCAGTCCTGTACTATAATTAATAATAGTCCTACTGAAGGTGTCTCAATCTTAACCTATACTGGAATCTGATGTTTTTAAACAGAGATTTATTTTAATGATGATGTTCATGTAAAATTAACTTATACTATCAAAGTTTTATTCAAATTCATATCTATAAAGAAAAATAAATGCTTTGAAATGGTGATTGTATTTTACAGGTTTGTGAAATTCATCAATGATTTGTCAAATTGTCTCACCTAGCTAGTCATCTCCTCATTTTATGTCACCATTTTATCTTCAGGTATTCCAAGTTGAGTATACATATATAACCAAATTGAGCAAATCTAGAGTAAATATTAAGCAAAAGAAATCATACTATGAAGACAAATGGAAGATTCATAGTCAGAATTTTTTTATTGATTCTATAATTGAGGTTTCACTAACATTGTATGTTTGTTCAGGACTCAGCTGGATGCTCAGAGGAAGGAAACAGATCGACTCCAACATCACATGTTAAATGACTACCCCATGTCCAAACATGTCCCCATTCAGTCTTCTATGATACCGAGCAGTCCATCTAAAACAGGATTCTCTACTCTCCCCTCCACAGAACTCTTCTCTGCGAGGAGACCAGCTTATGAATATGGACCACCGTATGTTTTATGTTGCTTAATCAAATACAGTTTGTATATACTATTAGTCAAATTTAGCATGATAAACATTAAAAAAATTATCGAAAGAAAAACATTTCTAATTAACATGAGAATTACAATTCATATTAAAAGTTTTGGTGAAAATAAGGTTATTTTTGTTTGTCGCAATATCAAAAATATGACTTGAGGATTGAGGAATAACAAATCAGCATTTTCAGTGAAAATATATCAAAGGTTTTAATTACCATATTGTGTTCTGGCAATTCAGTTGCCTATGTATCACACAAATAAATCATGTGATCTTATCAGGTTTGTATTGACTGAAAATATAAATCCTTGACATATTTCATTAGAGTTACTCCTTCATTAATCTGTGGTATTTCATTATGAGTTTTCCTTTTAAATTCAATCTTCACTTTATTTGTTCAATTGATATATTGAGATCTTGCTCTCTGCAATATTTACTTTTCAGTTACAGGTATTTTTTCTTAAAAAAATGCAAATGTTTATATTCATTGTTAAATACAGATTAAGCTAATCAGACACATTGTATAATTGGTTTTGTTGATGTACAGATCTCACTTGGAGAAGGCCCTCAAGGATTCTCAGGAACAAGTTACAGATCTCAGAAGGAGACTACAGGAGGTGGGTGTGACCAGGACTCCAATTTACATCCTGGTGTAGATATTGTCATCAGATATTGGCTTAAACATGTTTTATTGAAACAAAGAGATTGGGTGCAAGCTATTGAACTTACGGTCTCAGAATTCAGAATTTTAAATTTCACTCAATGTAAAAAAAAATAGGGTACTGTTTGAAATACACTACATGATATATTTTTTTTTACAATTGAAGCACACTAACTCTGTTTTTCAAGTGCTGTGTAACATTTTCTGGGTTCAGGGGCTGCAATTCAATATTAGTTTAATCAATGTTTGGTCCATATTCCAAAGTGTTTGATTTTGTTGTGAAAATATTGATACAATTTCAGTATTGTATCATCTATTTGTTTGTAGTCAACCCCTACAGAAGAGTTTTTAGAAATCCAATATCCACGACTTGCTAGACTTCAACAAACTATGCAGGAATATTATCAAGAGGTCTGAGAGTCATATTGTGATGTTAGATATTTCAAATAAGATAACAATCAAGCAGGTTTACAAATTAACTCTATAATCATAACATGAAGTAAACATATTATGAATGCCTGGTTAAAATGTGTTATAACAGTTGATGATCTTAACTCTGTTGGCATGTTGCTGTCATTGCTTGGATTCATTATGACCTTTAGTTAGCTTTTTGAATAAATGTTGATATATCTTACCTAACTTGGTTTTTCATACTTTTTATTAATAACTACTTGCATGTCTGCAAAATTTTCAAACAGGTTTGTTAATATGACATTGTGTGTTAGAACATATAAGTCCATTTTGTTAAATGTGGTATTGTGTGTTAGTACTTTTAAGTCCATTTTGTTAAATGTGACATTGTGTGTTGGTTCATATCAATACACATTGTCACATATGCTGGATCTCTTCAATACAGCTTGGTAAGGAAATTGATAGTCATGTTGATAATATGTCTTTGGTAACCAACCATAGTAAGGCAAAATAGCACTGTTCATTACTGTATACAGGTAAAAAAGAGGGGAGATAATTCTATATCCATTAGTTGTGTTTGACAAATAATTGAGTTTATGTGTGCTTCAGTCTTGACAAATAAATACATATTAACTAGAGATTGTAATTTATAACATTTGGTAATTGTTACAAACACAATAACATGTCGCTTTCTGAAAGATAAAAGTTGTGTTTCTATTGCTGACTAATAAAGGCAACAGAATTTAACATTTTGTTTAGTTAGTTCTATAACACATTAAAATGGATATCAAAATTTGACTTAATTCAGGAGAGTTTAAAATATTCCATTATGCTTATTAGTTTTAATTAGTTATAACTATCAAAAGTCATAATACTGATTTACTTCATCATTGGATAATAAAGAGACCAAACTTCATACAATTTTATAAATATCATGAAAATATAATGTATACATAAGTGGAATATTCTTTGCAGATACAATTTTTTCTTTATGGATACTTTTATTTGTACATTTTAGATGGTTTTTACATTCTTCTTGTCTCAGTGGAGGAAATATCTCGTACATGGTTAAGTCAGTTGTTTTGAGTTCATAAATTTCTTTTTGATTGTGACATTACACATGTATCATGATTTCAGGCCAATGAACAATCCGAGTTACAGAAAAGGCAATTTCGTAGTAACATAGAGGAGCTGAAAGGGAAACTTCATGAAACCGTGACCAATAGAGAGGCTGTCCTAGATCTACGGTAAGTATTACTCACTAATCAAATGTGAAAGTGTCAAAAATCTATGAAGAAATATGAATTTCTTTCAGAGAATTTATATAAACTAGTCCTCTATGACCTGATTTTATAACAATTTGCTGTAACAATAATCTGATGCATAAATTTTATTATGCTGTATTTCCTGAGCTTACCAGTATACCTATCAACTTCTGAGTTGAAATGGTTAAAATCCTGTTAATCTATGTATTTGTAATTCCCTCTAGGACAAAATGATAGCACATGGTCATTTATCTAAGATGTTCTAATCAATGTACTTATGAAAAGTTGGTACAGAATTCTATAGACTTAAAGTGATAGTCAAGGAAACCTCAAACAAAAAGATATATTTAGTAGTGATTGTCACCTGTAACTTGATAATTTCAAAGCCTAGATTGACGGATGTTTACTTGAGAGATTGTGAATTCAGAAAAGTTATAATTTCATGAGGGAAGGGAGATAATTCAGTTTATATGATAATGGTTATGTGTGGCCATTGGGTCATAGATTTGATTTATGAATATGAAAATGACACCTTATTTAATGAATTAACATGTCGGTGTAATTAACATATTTTCTTATGATCAGTCTAAAAGAATCGTCCAATCAGGAGGCTATGTTAGCAAAGATGCAAACTCAGGTACAGCAGCTGACGGAGAAATGTCGGGCTCAAGAGGAGGTGAGTGTGTCAGAGTGTGATCATATGTTGTGTTGATTATCTCAATTATTTATGTTGATGAGGTGATTTGTTTACCATAATTTACTCCAAAATGTTGTCATAGTATAACTTATAAGAGAAAACTTTTTTAGACCTATGAGATGAAATAAAAGGAAGTGACATTATTATATGCTGACTGCATGTCGTGTATTTGTTTGTTTATACACTACTAGTTTTCCTGATTGTTAAATGGTGTTAAAACGGTGAAACATTAACATGAACTTTTTCATGATATGACAATCAAAGTTTTATGTTGTTAGATGTTTTAATGTCAGTTCAATGTTTGACTTTTTTAATTGATCAGATAATGTTATAAAATGTTATGATAACAATAATGGATTCAAACATATATCTAAGGAGGATATAATATTAAAAAAAATCATGAGCAATATGACATTTTCATTACACTAGTATTCCTACAGGTTGAGTACTTGTGTATCTGTAAATAATTATTTTAATAAAAAAAAATTTCATTGTGTATTTGCAAATAAATTCTATAGTTCTGGAGTGACATGTATATATAAATGGATTTAGGGCTTATGAATAGCTTTTACAGTATTTTGAGTAACTACACTGTATACATATCATTTGTATTGAAAAATGGCCCTATAACCTTCTGAAATATAGACCACTTATTTTTCTTGAGTTCCTTTCAAAATATATATTAGGACCCCATTTAATCTGAAAAAGACCCTGCATATATAATATAGTGAGGATATATAAGAAAAACTTTATTGGGATGATAAAACCTTCATTAAAATTCTGGAAGTTTTTTATAGGGAATACTGTGTATAATCTTTGTCAGGCACTGAGTAATGCAGGGAGGCAGATGGATGATAACACACGGGACAAGTATCTGTTGGATACAGCTATCAGCCAGATCAGGCAGATCCTTGTTGATGCTGAAAGGAAGCGTGGACATCCATTCTTTGATTCTGACCCAGTTGCTAAACAAGCACCTGGTATGCTTGTTCATACTGTGGAAAGATGTTTACAGGAAATGAGTGCAGATGTCACCCAGAAATCACAGAAAATACATGAGGTATGCATGTGAATAGCTTTATTTTTTCCGTAATTACTCATCTTTACTTTTTGATACCTCTGATTTGAGGTCTTGATTTCAGGTAATTAATGATAAGGCATGTACAGTGTCCTCAAACTCACTCACTCAAACAGTCAGTTGTATCACTGTATACATTTCTATACAAATAGCCAGTTCAGAATTGAAGAATAACAGACTAATTTTGCTTGCAACTGATTTTAATGAAAACGCTAAAGGAGGTTCTTGTGTATTATACTGAATTGGAAAAAGGAAAGCATGTTTTAAAATAAGTTAGATAAAAAATGATTATAAAAAATTGCTACATATTTGCAGTTCAAGTTAAAATGTCACTTAAAATAGACAAGGTTCAAGGTTGATTTGTCTTACAGCTGGAGAAGGAAATTCTGTCCCTGAAACACAATGTTAGCCATGACAAGGAGACCCTTCTCAGGGAACAACAAGACAAGTATGTTTCATGCCTCTTTTGTACTTACCTCCCTTCATCTATTGTAGATTGTGTAGAAAAAATAGGTGTATAGTTTATTAAGTTTGAATTCTAATAGAAAACATTACTTTTGTGGGTTATTTTATTGTCATTAAGTTAAATGTTTATATACGAAAAAGTATGAAAATTTCTTTATAATATGTCTTTATAATACTCTAAGATGTCAGCACATATATATGAATATGTTACTAAATCAGCAGGTATACTTTACAGTTGTGGGATCACACAACAAAACATGATGTGTGATGTGTGTACAATGTCTGCATGATGTGTGCTATGCAATAGGAAAACTGGGCAAAATTTGATGTCGCGCATATGTTGTTATGGCATTGATGTGCAATTCTATCATGGTTAGTATAAAAGGAATGGAGTTTGAAGTGTGGGATAGGTTTTACTTATATTCTATATACATTGAATTCAGTTAAATAAATTCCCTAATTAAGCCATGCTTATTGATCAAACACATATAGATCTCTCAGGTACAGTCATAATGGTTAAATATACACAGGTAAGAGTGTTTTGTTTCACACTTTTTTGTGTACAGATACTCATTGTAAGTAAACATTAAATGGATATCTCTTTTAGCCTCAGCAATGAATCATCTAAAATCTGATACTATCAGAAAGGAAATTTACATTGCTAACATATCGCTACCTTTTTTTCTATCTTTTTGTAAAAGCAAAAAATATATCCTCTGGTAAATTTTAAGTGTTGTGTTTGTTACACTAGAGACTTAGCCAATACAATTTTTGCTGTGGAGGGAAACCTATACACGAGAAAGACTAAGTAATGCAAGGTTCCGTTGTATTTTGCTAATTGTCAATCCATAGTACTAATGAACCTTGCTGACCAATTTTCACAAAATATGCAATGATACTGCACAGTTGTGTGCAAGGTACTGTATCATTCATGTGTGCGCATGATGTGTTGATGATGTATGCATGATTTGCACACCAAGTTTTTAATGCATTGTGGGATCCCACAACTGTATATCATTCAAAAAAGCATAAATGAAAATAATGTCTGATACAGTAATATTGTTTTCAGGTCAGTCAAACTTAATGACATTTTTTCACTTATTAGTTGCTTTTTTATTAGCTACATAGAATTTTGGATAGTTCTATATATCTTATAAATTTTATTAAAACTTTCTTCAATTTTTTTAATTTGGACAATAGCTGCATTACTTGAATAGTTTTTTCCGGATCCTAGAACTTTTACCTTAATGATTGCCTGTAGATTTGTATGTAAAGCTTTATCAATTGAACACATTGAAAATCATATAAATTCTTTTACATTATAGAGTGATAAACAATTAAATAACATTTTCTGTTTCTGTAAAAATTATAAATTTAAACACTATACAAGTTCATTAAAATGACATCTGTGAACATTAGCATATCATTTATACAAGTTTATGTAGTTCATACATAAAATACACGACATCACTATATCACAAAATCATTTACTGATTTACATACTGTGTTTGAAGTTAAAGAAATAACAAAATGTGGAAATAAAACTTAATTCATGATATATACCAGTGTCAACAGTGGTATTACTTTGTGTGTTACAAGTAGACCACTGATGTTTTGAGTATTTTATCATGGTGTCCTGCCAATATGGTAGAAGTGTCACCCTCATGGTGTGTAATATTGTGTGACACTCTGTAGCATCACTAGCCATTTCACACTCGTTTGTCTCTGGTCTCTTCACACACTGTACACTGCACTGTTGTTCCATCACAGAGAACAGGAGGAACTAGCAATCTTCAGGAAGTAAGTCTGTGCCTGGAAATTTCATTATTAATAAAAGTTGTAGCTTTATACATGTTTGTGTGGTATATCCCTGTTTAACAGCCTGACACAGTGTACATAAAAGCATTTGGTAAGAGAGAGTTAGTGACACAGAATAACAACAACACCTTCCCCTTTAAAGTTAACTCCAGGGAGTCAATATTGAGTGTTCAGCAGAGTGGTCAACAATTTTAAATATAGTCTTCAGTTAATGAATTGTGTGCAGAGAATCAACATGGTCTTGGGTCATTATATTGTATCTTAATCTTTCTCAAGTTGTGAAATCACATGATCTTGGATCATACACTATAATTCAGTATGTGTTAAGTTCTACAGGTGTAAAATCACATGATCTTAGGTCATTAAACTATAATTCAGTATGTGTTAAGTTCTACAGGTGTAAAATCACATGATCTTAGGTCATTAAACTATAATTCAGTCTATGTAAAGTTCCACAGGTGTAAAATCAAATGATTTTAGGTCATTAAACTATAATTCAGTCTGTAAAGTTTCATAGATATAGAATCACATGATCTTGGATAATCAGTCTGTACCAATATAAAGTTTAAGATTATGTATCACATTGCAAACGAAGCCAGAAAATTGATATTGACTTGTAGTTTCTGATTCACAAACACGTGTTCTGAAGTCGTTTGACTCAGAAAGTCTGGTCCCTAAATACTGCCCACACTAATCCATCCTTGTCTACAGTAACAGCCAGAGCCTTGCCTTTGTCTGTGTGAAGAAGTCGAAGGTATTGCCCATTACCACTCAGAAGATGCAGGCAGTTGTTGTCTTGGTCGGCAATCACCAGGTGTCCCAGACTACCAAACGCTACATCCAGGGGATGAAATGGTTGTGATAGAGGCTCACATGTGTGTTGAGCACATCCATACTTATATAGTTTTTTCAAGTTTTTGTCCATCACTATTACAGATGGATCATTCTCACCTCTGCATTGTGCCAAGCCCTTTTCAGCTATGACAATGTTTTCACTGAGTGGACACTGATATTTTCCTTGGTGAGCACACTACTGATCTCAGAAGCATGTGCACTGATGCCATGATAGGGTTGCATCCTTTTCCATTTGACGTATATTTGGTGATTTCATGTTTGGTTCCCACAAGAATGTCATCATCCCTTGTAACACAAATGGAGTAGATTTCATTCTTTATATTGAATCTGTGAGTTGGTTTCCCTGATACTAGCTCCATAACACTGTTGTCTGTTGAAGAGCATAACCAGAGGTTGTGTGTAGTTGGAGAAATACTGATATCAGTGACTAAGACAGAACACTGTATCTCCTGTTGTATTACTCCTTGGTTTGTCAGGTGTATCAGTGTGTTACTGTTTCCTTGACATATCCACAGGCCACCTTCACTGGAGGGACAAATAGAACTGATGTCACAGGGAGCCTTCCATTCTGAGAGAACCCTCATCTGGACATTGGTTCGTGGTCCTAGTGTGTTAAGTTGTGCAGAACTGGTTTGTGTCATGTCTGAAAATTGTTCAGGTATGGTGGTGGTCAATTTTGCCAATGCCTGTACCAGGATACTGTCGATGATTATGTTTGAACTCAGGTTGACTTCACGAAGGATAGGTTTTTGAGGATGAACATAGGATGGAATTTGAAGTTGACAAACAGTTTCAAATACTTCTAAATCTCTGCCAGTTTGGAGGCATTTTTTACACTCTTCTACTCTTCCTTTCAAAATGTCAAGTACGGTCTTTAACTTCTTTTTATAACATTTCAGAAGTGTTTCATTTTCATCTTTTATTTCTTTCAACTGGGATGATAGTGTTTGACTTATCAAAAAATCAACATTGTCTTTGAGTTTCTGTCCTTGTGTTTTCACTTCCGCTGTGATATCCTTGAAATGACTAGAGAGCTCGTCTAGATTTTTCTGGGTGGAGATAATTTCCTGTTGAATTTCAATAATTTCAGTTTGCTCGCTTTCCCTAACATAAGTTTTTATCTTTTCTTTATTTTTAGGAGTCGTGTCACTCAGTTCAGTGATAGCATGTGCCTTGTGTAAATTTCCAATACATTTTGAACATATTGGTTTATCACATGTTTCACAAAACCAGTCTAACCTAACATCTATGTGGTTCAAACAGGTCTTCTGACCTTTGGAGGATACAGCAGTTTGTTTATTGTCAAAGATATAGGTCCACATAGTTTGCTTTTTTGCCATTGTTATGGTATCTTTAGCAATATCTCAACCTACACTTTCCAATTATGTACCTGGGTTAATATCCTTGTTGGTGGCAGATCATTGTATACTGACTGAAAATGAAAAAAAGGCCCAAAATTTACCATTGTAAATACTAGCTACAATATATTGCTCTGCTAGAAAGAATTTCTCTCTAGCTCAAATAGTTAAACATAAGACTGTCAAGCTAGAAATCCATGGTTTATTTCCTTGCACAGGTGTTTTAATAAATTATGACCTCTGTTACATTAAGAATTTTAAAACAAATTTTGCATAAGAGATGCTATCAACCTACCTGTCAATGATTAATAAAATCATCCCTTACTCTTTTTCTGGGAAAGATGATTGGTGTGCTTCACTTAATTCTGTGATACGTCACTGATCTTAAGTATGTGTACCAATACAATATTTAGCATTTCAACTCTTTGCCTCCCACATATGACATACTGGGGGATGAATTACAATGTGATTAAATTCAGATTGTGTTTTCTCTACCAAAGTTTATGTCTTGTTACATTTTATGCAGAAACTTTTCTGTGTGAAAAATTAATTGTACATTTATTAGGTTAGATGCATTAATATACCAGTAATATATGTAAAGGCTGGACCTCTTATGATAAAACTTTGAACATGCTGTGATAAACTCATCATTTCATCATACATCATGTATTGTTTATCAGCATTTTGTATAAAAACAAATAACATATATCAAAAGCTAACCAGGTGTAGTTTAAATTTTAAAAGATCTATAACAAAAATGGGGGGTGGGCTTAATACCGGGCAACCCCCCTGTGCATGGGAGTTGGCAGAAAGGGGGGGGGGGGGGTGGGCTTATTACCGAGCATGGGCTTATTGCCGGAGAAATACGGTATGGTACAACTGCACTCACATCTTGAAGTAGTCAATGTACCTTAGTTACAATATTTTCTCACACAACAGTATATAGTACAGGTTTTATAGAAATGCTTGCAGTGATCAGGGTATTGTATCTGTTGTCTGACAAGGAAAAAAGAACAAGGAGTTCATGAAAGAAGCTCTAATGTATTGCTCTTGTTCTTAAGATTCAATTTACTTTCCAGAAGACATTTTTATTTCGTTAAGTTACACTCAACAAGATATGTGTTTTTCTTTGGATACCCAGACTTAGTAGACTAGGGGCATACCCAAGCACGATATTCACTTTGGGGCTGGATGATCAGGAGACTATCACAAGGTGAAGGTTTGCTGGTGGTTATCTGAAAAAAACTCATCTAAAGCAGACTAGATTTTACTGATCAGCTGATCTAACCCACATGTATTAATATGTGTAAACGTGGCTTATATTTTGATAGTTAATAACTAAAAGGATTTATAATATGTATATATTTGAATTTCATTAAAGTCTGAAGTGTGTTATAATAAATAATATGCATGCATTATTGGTGTTCTCATACCACAATTAAATGGGACTATGTCCGGTTATAAATTATGTTAATCTTTAACTTACAAGGCTAAATAGATATCTGTTTCATTATTCTTGATAATAGATTTTCTAATTGAACAATACTGTTAAATTATTTAATGTTTAGTGTAGAATTTCTTACTTGAGAACCTTGGACATGTCCCATTGTATTCACACTCATTCACTTAGTGTTTTTGGTTTTAATGCTAATGCATTATCTAATGCATGTGCTTGCTTCATCTGTTTTATTACAGAATCTCATCCATGACTTCCGAACATGAAAAACAGATGCAGTCTGCGTCAGAACGGGCGAATAATGCCAGGAAACAGACTGTGACTTTGCAGTCTCAGCTAGCCATGATGGAGTATGACCTTATACCCTATTTGAAGGAGGGGTCTTCTTCACAATAACTTAACACAGCACACCAGCCACATAGTCTCTTATACTTTTTTGCATCTCATGCTAGTCACCTTGTACTAACATTCTACCGTTTTATATTATTATTTGATGGACTGGTCTTGTTAACTAAGCCGTAGCACTGTTGTCACTCTTAAGTCTGAGTTATCAGAATATTGTGGTAGTTTATGGATGGTACTATGAAAGATGGGAAATAAAACAATTTTTTCCCAATGCAGTTTATAAATTTATCACTGCAGGTAATTTACTGCAATTTCTTTGCAATTAGTATGTTTTTTAGACTACTCTTGTGCTTCTCATCAAATTTCTCCAACATACGTACAGCTGGACAATATAACCAACAGTAACCTGTATGTTCACTATAATGTAGCTCAGACAGCTGATATCAGAATTACTACTAAACTGTGTTATGTTTTTGTTTGGGAACTTACATGTTTGAATTTACCCTACTACAACACATGATTAAAGTTAACTGATGATTTATTCATAATTTCAATTTATTTCTAATACATATTTTTCAAAATTCTTTGCTTTGATACAGTGAAAGTAGGAGATTATTTAGCATTAATGCAGCATATTACTCTGTGATTATCATATAGCCATTTTTCTCTGTCACTTGTGTTTGTATTCATGTACAATGTGTTATGATAAATTGACCAATAGCCATCAGAGGCCGACATGCTTTTTCTTGTACAGAGTCAGATATTGTCCTAGAAGGGCTTCATATGTCTTGTAGCTAATCATAGTATGGTCTTTCTCAAATTACATTTGCACAAATCTGATATCTTTTGAAAGGTATCGTATCTTGTCTAAAAATAATAGAAGTTTAAATCTGAGGAAACAGTTCAGAATTGACACATTTGTAGATATATCTTCCACACATTCAGTGACATTAATTAATATAATCATACAATCAAACTTGTTGATAATTTTGAGGAATGATGAATTTGCATCCAATATGATTGGGATATAAATAACAACAGAAACTTCAATTAGTGTATATTTTACAGCAGAACACACTGAATCAGGGTTACCCTGGAAATAAATTACTGTATCATGTCTGTATCTGATCATTAGAGTCATCTTAATGTAAGTTAGATTGCAATATTTTTTAAAGTAATTGAAACCATTTGTTGGTAAAAACAAAGATGGGAATAGAAATGTTTAAAATTATCAAATCTATGTGGTGTTATCTGTATGTATATATATCAGAAATCTTTCCACCAGAAAGCGATTTGTCTTTGATCTAACTGGTATTGTTAATATGTATGTATACATGTATAATGGAAGTTTTTTTTCCTTCAGGGGCCAGTTTGAGCAGCAGATGAAGATGAAGGATGTGTTGATACTGGACTTAGAACAGAAAGTCCGTCATTTAAAGGAGGAATTCTCAGAGGACAGAACCAAGTGGCAGCAGAAGGTAAGACTGACTTATCTGTAGATATCTGTCAAGGAGGCCAAAATACTCCACCATTATACAGAAGGTAAGACTGACTTATCTGTAGGTATCTGTCAAGGAGGCCAAAATACTCCACCATTATACAGAAGGTAAGACTGACTTATCTGTAGATATCTGTCATATTAAGGAGGCCAAAATACTCCAGCATTATACAGAGGGTAAGACTGACTTATCTGTAGGTATCTGTCAATGAGACCAAAATACTCCACCGTTATACAGAAGGTAAGACTGACTTATCTGTAGATATTTGTCAAGGAGGCCAAATTACTCCACCATTATACAGAAGGTAAGACTGACTTATCTGTAGATATCTGTTAAGGAGGCCAAAATACTCCACCATTATACAGAAGGTAAGACTGACTTATCTGTAGATATCTGTTAAGGAGGCCAAAATACTCCACCGTTATACAGAAGGTAAGACTGACTTATCTGTAGATATCTGTCATATTAAGGAGGCCAAAATACTCCACCATTATGCAGAAGATAAGACTGGGATGATTTATCTGTAGATAAAAAGTCTATTATAATGTTTGTAAAATTAAATCTTTGGTAGAGAAAATGACATAAATGTGTAATGTGAGCCCAACATTTTCCTGTTGAATATCTAGTACAATATGCAATTTAAGTTTAATGAATTTGATGAAAGAAAAATCAATTAAGATGGCATAAATTTATTTCCCAAAACTTTGATTTTACAGAAGGAAGCTCTGGACGAATCCCTGGATAAGACCCACAAAGATGTCAGTGCCATGAGAAAGGAAAGGGATGATGCTATCCGCAATATGTCCTCTCTGGAAGGCAGGATGGAGGAACAGCAGGTATGTCTAACACTATACAGTTACCAGACCATAAAGAATTCATTTAATTTTTAATATATATTCCATGATGTTATGATGTTTAAAACTATGAATATGTTTAGATATGCAGTTCACATGTTTGATTATCTGATACACACTTTTGTTGGCTTTCTCTTGGCAAGGACTGAATGGTCTAATGTCTTATTATTAGGGGATTAACGTCCTCTACTATGGCCTTTAGGCGGTCTAAGGTTTCAACAGTTGTATTATATACCTCAGTACAATGACATCACAACTGCAGAGTGCAATTGGAAACACACCAAATTGACCAATATAAATTACTTCCTGTTATTTTGTACTACTTGTGTGAGTTGTAGAACACTGCAGCCCGACTACAGGCAGAGATACACCTGGAGAAGCAGCGCTGTAGTCAAATGTCGGACAAGGAGACCATGATGAGGACAAGGCAGACAGAACTAGAGACAAAGCTAGAGGAGAAAAACAGGGATGTGGAACGACTTGAGAAGATGTTGGAACTCATCAGACATGAGTGTAATGCTCAGGTCAATGAAAAGGTTAACAAGCATGCAAAGTTAAAGATATATCAGTGTTCTACAAATTAAATCAGATTGTTCCACATTTGATCCGGCTTGGTGTACTCTAAAGTTATTTTCAGTGGATTTTGAATGTTACTGTCAGAGACATAATTACTGTATATATCAAGCAATAAGTCTATGTCTGGTAATAAGCCCACCCATATTTATTGTTGTTCAGTAGAATTATAAATTAAAGCTCTTTTATTTCCTGAATAAAGCCAATCCTTTTACTTTGTGGAAGAAGTTGTCCCCTTGGCTTAATTCAACATATATACAGTGCATTAAAAATTCACTAATATTGTTGTTTAGATAAATTGATGTAGATGTGATTTTTATTTGAGAATTGGCATTTCAGATATCGTATGCAGAGAGACAGGAAAGAGACCGTCACCTTGATCAGATTAGCAGTCTCACGTCACAGCTCAGCAGTATGACGGAGAAGTGCAATAGAAACACTCTTGATTTAGAAATGACTAGGTCTGAGTGTGCAAATCTCAAAAAACAATTAAGGGAAACCTCAGAAAAGTTTGAGTCAACAAAAATTCAGCAAGAATCATTATCGGTGGAGAAGAATCATGTAACGAACATGTTGAGTGATAAAAAGTCTGAAATGGAAAGAGTGTCACAAGAAAAAGACTATTATTCCAATTTGTTAGAACAGAAAAATGAGGAATTAGCAAAAATAAGGACACAAAAAGAAAGATTAACCATTCAGTTAGAGGAGAAGGAGAAAAATCTCTTAATGCTTCAACAGCAATCTACAAACTTCACTCAATTCATGGAGACTAATTCTCGAACACATGATAATCTCAGGGACGAAAAAGAAAATCTTCTGAAAATAATCACTGATCAGAAATCTACATTAGAAGAACTGAGAAGTTCACGTGAAAACATGGCAAAAAAGATGAGAATAAGAGAAAAACGAATTAAGGAGTTAGAAGAAGCAAAAAAGAAATCGGTAGATGAGAGACAGCTGCGAATGGAAGAGATGGGAATACTTCAACAGGAAAAAGACACGCTGTACAAGGAACTGAAGGAGAGTCGATACGAAGTGGCAAACCTCACTGAGGAGAAGGATTCAGTCAAACACAACTTGGAACTACAGAAGTCGGACCTGGAGAAGGCCTTGGCAAGGGCACAATCAAAATGTAAAAGTAAGTGTGTAGATGATGCCTGTGAAAACTGTATTTCATCAAATGTACCTGTAAGTACAGTCAAATTTGTGTTTTCCTTGACTTAAACAAAATTACAAGTGTAGAATTGACTTTCTTTTATTAGAAATCCTAAAACTTATTGACTTTCAGGCTGTATTTTCAGCATATATGCTATATGTTTATGACATACTTCATAGATCTCATTGTCATGTAAAATCGAGTACAGTCAACCTTCTATGATTCAAACTTTTCAAATTTCTGGATGTATCAAAGTTTTTGTCTGGTCCCAAATTTTATTCCTATATAATACAACCAACTTACCCTCTTATGAATAGAAGTTTTATAAATCAAACTTTTCGATGTATCAAAGTCTTTTCATGGGCCATAAGCTATGAGAACATAGTCATTGACACCTCATAATTCAAACAAAACATTTACCTACACTGTACAGGTATTTTTCCCCCTTGGCAAAATTTCACATGTTTCAACGAAGACTGCTACCAGACAATGAGACTACAATGGCCCGCTATCATTAGCTCTGTGTTACGAGGTGAATTAGTGACTGGACACAGATTAAAATTTAATTGCTTACTTACAAGTCATGATATTTAATCATAGATAATGATGTTTACCACTGCCATTGTGGTAATGGCATTTAGTTAATCTACGGAATTTTGAAAACAATCGGAGGAAGTCCTATCACTTATTTGATGATTTCACTCATTCCCAAAGCATCATTTTTTCGTTTTAAGCATAAAAACATGAGAAACACAGTGATTTATCTATCAATCATGTGTTCTCTGATTGATTCAGGCTAGCCTTCGTCCGAACACTGGCAAACACTCTTGTAATTTCTACGACTGAAAATCTTAGTGATGTTAATGCTGTCATTTCTGGACAGAATATATTATACTATTAATTTGCTTTCTTTTAAATCCATTAGTGCCTGTAACGTCTATGTACCAGTCTTAAAATAATTACTGTAACACGTGAAGACCACTTTAATGCTGCGCATCGTTTCATTTGAAATTGACCCATAAAATGTATATACTGTGTGACATGAAGGATCAATTTCTTGTTGATTTCTGTGTAAAGTTATGTTTTTCTCATGAATGGAAATGTTTTGTTTAAAGATAAATTGCATCTTTTCATTTAAACTTGTATTTTGGTATTTGTTGTATTTGCTTGGGTAGAAATATATATAGCCATATATATACATATATTTCATGAGCATGGAAACGTCGATATAACCCAATCATGCACGATTCAAATCTCAATTTATTGAAGTCGTTTTGGTAGTCATTTGATCTTCAAAACATCAAAATTTGACTCTATACTGAAGTAAAATACTTAGCTCTGAAATACATGTGTCCTTCATTTAGAAGTTTTAGATTAATTTATCTAGAATATGACAACAAAATCATTTTGATAGCTTTGTTTATACAAGGAATTAAATGTGATTGTAATGATTTGTGATCAATATTGACTTCAATAATTTCAGCTATGGAGCAGGAATTTAAATTGGCACATAGAACTCTTAAGTCACGTGAATCAGCAGATCACCAAGGTAACCTATATAGTAAATCACAATTTCTTCATATTGGCATTTAATAGATTCAGCTTAGATCAAATCTTTTTAAGCATTCCTATTGAATTTGATGAAATACCTGATTTGAACTATGATTCCTGTTTTCCACTATTATAGCATTTAAACTTCATTATTCAATAGCTGTGAATTAGAAAGAGGTATGGTAAACAAGTTGTTGTCATGAGTAGAATTCATTAGGACTACTTCATAATAGAAAGTAACAATGTTAAACATAATTGTTAAATTGTTGTGATGGAAACAGAAGTAGATTATATGAAGACTGTTTCACACAAGAATGTAATGGTGTTGATGTAATTGTTGAAATTGTTATGGCAGAAACAGAATGGTAGATTATATGAAGACCGTTTCACACAAGAATGTAATGGTGTTGATGTAATTGTTAAATTGTTGTGAAGGACACAGTAAGGTAGAATTCTTGGAGAATATTTCACTCTACATACAATGTGATGATGTTACAGTCTACTACTTCTTTATAATCTATAGCGGTGAAGGTGGCAGACAAAATGCAGAAGGAAGTAACCCTGAAGAGGAGTGAGATTGACTCACTAAAGACCAAGGTCCGGTGGCTGGAGGACAAACTGGACTCTCTCTCACGGGTCAGTAATCTATATCAGTGTGTAACCTAATTCCCTCTCACAAGTCAGTAGTCGATATCAGTGTGTGACCTGACTCCCTCTCACAGGTCAGTAGTCGATATCAGTGTGTGACCTGACTCCCTCTCACAGGTCAGAAGTCGATATCAGTGTGTGACCTGACTCCCTCTCACAGGTCAGTAGTCGATATCAGTGTGTGACCTGACTCCCTGTCACAGGTCAGTAGTTGATATCAGTGTGTGACCTGACTCCCTCTCACAGGTCAGTAGTTGATATCAATGTGTGACCTGACTCCCTCTCACAGGTCAGTAGTCTGTATCAGTGTGAGAACTGACTCCCTCTCACAGGTCAGAAGTCGATATCAGTGTGTGACCTGACTCCCTTTCATAGTCAATGTGTGACCTGACTCCCTCTCACAGGTCAGTAGTCTGTAGCAGTGTGAGAACTGACAGGTGTTTAATGTAAGGCTTAATCTCTCTTCATGTGGTATTGTTTTAACTGTCCTGTAAAAATGCTTATCGATTGTCCATCAATCAGCAGTATTTGCACAGTCCTGTGAATCCTGATGAATCCTTTTATCTTTGAGTCCAGGAATTTCGATGAATTATGCATGATATCTATGATAACTGTTGAGATAGGCAAATCTAAATGAATAAGTCCTCTTAGGGATCAGGACCTAGGGATCAAGAACATGGAGAGAGCTGTTGGAAGTGTGAGGATATTCTAATGAATATTTGCTTTTCTTTAGAGATATTAGAACAATTAGTTCTTTTAAGAGATTGTTGCTAGCCATGAGAGTGTCCTTTTGTTTATCATAGGAACGGAACAGTTTAGAAGGTGACAAAGACAGACTGAAGATGTCCCTTAACAAGTCTCTCACTCATAACCAACAAGTCACAGCAGAACTGGAGGTGTCTCAAGGTCAGGTCATGGAACTCCGTACACAGATAAACCGACTTGAAGTGGCGCTGGAAAAGGTCAGTACTTATTGGGAATTATATATCTATTTAGCAGAAGGCAATAAAATGGAGATTATAACTAATGAAGTTTGATTGCAGTCATTTCTGAAATATGAAGTGTTTTAATCAGTGACTAGATTATGGTAGTAAGGTAATAAGCAATCATTACATATGTGAAAAGTGGCTTCAAATACAAGGACAGGTCCAGAGTTTAATGAAATGGTTTAAGATGATTTATGTAAAGGTCAGTGATATGTAAGAATGGATGTATTAAGATGAGTTTGGATATTTAGAAAGAATGGATATATAGGGAGAAAGATGCCTAATTTAAATTATGATATAGTGTTTGACAGAACTATACTGTCAGTGTTGACGATCTATGAAATTTTGTCTGTTTGCTGTCACACTTTGAACAGCCAGGATTATTTTAAAGAGGGGTCTCCTTGTAGTAGCTGGTGGCTAGCTTATGAACATCATATAGAAGGCCTGTCACATGCTGTCTAAAGCAATTAGGTTAAAGTGTATAGCCCAAGGACACTTTCACATGTACATAATAATGAATGTTTTTTTTCTCAGCTTTCTGAGAAACACATACCGTAACGGGTAGGGAGCACCAAACCACATACCTCAAATCTTCACATGAAGTTACACAGGTCAACTTTCTAACTGACTGAACTATTGTGACCCCAGTGAAATTTGTTATCAAAGGAACAAATACAAGTGGAGTAACATAGGAAGAGAGTGCTTATAACACGAAACAATTTGTGGCATGTACATAACAGAGAGTTTTCATGGAGATCCTAGCTAGCAGAGATACAGAGAGATTTGGTTAAATCTAGTTATTTCATACAGAGAGAGCCAGTAGATAAAGAGACTTTGATAAACCTGATTTATAAATGCAGAAAGAATTGGATCAACCTAGTCAGTGGATACAGAGAGATAATAATATCTTTAGTCAGTAGATACATAGACTTTTAGTGTTAGAAGATTCAGAGAGGTTTATATCAACCTAGACAGTAGATAGAGAGAGATTTAGTCTAAGAGTTTGTAGATACAGGAAGATTAAGGTAAACCTAAGTAGTAGATAAAGAGAGATTTAGATAAACCTAATTAGTAGATAAAGAGATATTAATATCAACCGAGCTATATAAAGAGATATAGATAAATCTTGCCAGTAGATACACAGAAATTAATATAAACTAACCTATACATAGAGATATAGATAAATCTTACTAGTAGATATAGATTAACTAGATGATACAGAGAAATTAAGTAAACAAAGCAAGTAAATAGAAGGAGTTGAACTTTATCTAGTGTTGTGAAGGTATTAAATGAAAACACATGAGGAAATTAAGTGTTATTATAAATTGAACTTTATCTAGTGTTGTGAAGGTATTAAATGAAAACACATGAGGAAATTAAGTGTTATTATAAATTGATTCAAAGGAACTTGTGTTGATTTGGATAGTTTTATTTAATAATGTAAAGCATGCTCATATCAAATTCCCATGTGTACACTTTTCCTTTCTGAGGTGTAAAACTAAATTGGTAGGAAATCACAATGTTTACATGTAGAGTCAACTGTCTGTGGATTAATCTCCATGGAACACTTTGCTACAGTGACTTTATTTTATAAATATTAATCACAATTGCCAAATAAGGGATCTCTGGTGTGTATTGAATATCAAAGGATCTCCACACTTTACATCAGTGACATTATAGCTATTGATAAGTGAACACAGTCTTCAGCTATTAACATAGAGACAATTAAACACATTGTATTACTGTATAATATCAGTTATATGACTAGTCTCAATGCTATCCTATGTAAATTTACATGGATTTGATGTTACATGAGTTTAATTTTTCCTCACAGGTTTTGTCACTGTGTGTAAATATTTAATTTGATTCATATTTAATGAACGTTTCATTTGTTTATTGTGTTGTAGTAGTACTCCATTTTAATGATTGCTTGAATCATATAAAGTTTTATTTACTTTTTGAATAATTCTAAGCTTCTCAATGAAGAATAAAAAACTTAAAGGGTTTCAGAAATACAGCAGAGGCACAGCACCTACATGTAGAGTGTTTGATAGTGTTAGTTATCTACTGATTATCATGAAACTAAACAATAATCTTGACTATTGGTATTATTTTATCATTTTGACAATATTTTATTTAGTTTATCCCTTTTCTGAATATGTCCAAAACATTGCTAATTATGCATACTTTGTGCACATGAATATTTGTCTTAAGTAGTAATGTGATCATAGGTCTTCCGGTCTGATTGGTTCTGCTCTTTCTTATGGGTATTTTTGTGGAAGGAGTATTTTTGTCTGTGGCTTATGGGCAGTTCTAGCTGTATTTAAGATAAGTGTGGTGTGGTTAAATTAAATGGATTGATTATCTATGCAGATAAGCGATATTCTAAATAACATTGTCCTTTGAGGTCTCATTGTGCTCCTAAATAGACCTGCTAGTAGTTAGGAAACAGAAAACATCTTTGATACAGTTTTAGATATAAAATGTATAAAATTATTGATATCGGAACAGTTGAAACGATTCACCACTCAGGACCGGAAATGTGTTCAGGTTATGATGACTGAAAATCCCTTGAATGTGGCTAAAAAGGTTTGTGAATCAAATAGTGGACATTAGGTACATGTAAATGCACTTTGGTCACAGGGTTATCTCCCTTTGTCACATTTTCTAATTGTCATTCTTTACTTTGTTGCAGTGCTGTTTCTTTTTTTTTCTAATATAGAAAACCATAATCTTACCACAAATTCAACTTATTGTGTGTTATGTGTTAGTTGTGTTTTGATTTTAATTAATCACTGACAACATCAGTAATATTTTACAATTTAACAACTTGAAGAATTTTTTAATATAAGATTATAACAAGATGTTTTGTACATTTTTTACAGACCTTGAAAGTAATAAACAATTTTCTATTCTTTAGCATGCATTCATTCATTATTCCATTTTCTCTAATTTAATTTTGTTGTGGTTATTTATATATCTATTAGCTCATTTGCTTTGGTTTATAACAGTGAAATTTTGTAGAGGTACAGAATATATGCTGTCATATTATCATGATTGATAGACCAATTTTTTTATTCTGTTTAAGATAATTTTCCTTTTTAGTGAATTTTTCTTTGTTTTCATTTGTTACAAAACATGTAGTTATATACTGTTAGGATTTGATTTCATGTTATGATGACAAGTTGAGAAGAAGATGAAAGATATGTTTAATTCAAATTGTATCATAATATACTTTAATATGTTAAGATTTATATTCATAATAACGAGTACATTTGAAAAGATAGTTCCTGTTTCTTTTCTGTTTAGTATTATGTTAAAGTTAATATTCAATTTGAAATTATCTATTTGTTTCATATTGTCCAATATGTCACATAGAAATATTGTTATATCTTGCATGTTAATCTGTATGTAATGGATTGGGCGCAGTGTTGACCATTAATCTATTTTACAACATATTATCAGTATAAAGTTTGATCACATCTATCATGTAATGTACTAACTGATGTGGCTTGGATGTGTGCTATATTTATATATAACAAGCAAGCTTAGTAATACTTCACTGTGGAATGTAATGGTGGCTTCAGTTTGTCAGTTGATTCTAATAGAGATGGTCTGAAATTCTGCTCTATTTGTGTAATACCGTTTATGCATAGATTGAGGAGTGTGATCCTTTAGAGGTCCAAGTACACAAACAACAATTAAAGTGTGAAGTTATAGGTATCATAGGATATAATCTTGTATTTTTTAGAATTAGATTTTAAGTTAAATTTCCAATCCAGGGTACATGTAGATATTTAAGTCCCATTATGTGCCTAATGTTAATGATAGAAATGTTGAGGTTCTAGATATAAGCAGTTGTAATGGACACAAAGTTATTATGCTGTATATATTGTTGTTTTTTTGGTTTATTAGTGTCACATCAGAGACACAAGTAGCTCTCGGCTCCAGAGTAGCACAATGTTTTTTCTCATGTTGTTGGTTCACATGTCAGGGTTATAATAATATAATAGAGCTCAGGAGTTGAGAGTCCAATTTTCAGAAATTAACTGGCTTCTTCTCAGTAGAGTTCCAACAAGGGAGATAAATTCTCCAATTATTGATGACCACATTATATGAACCTATCACTCGGTATTGGAGACCTTGTTATCAGTTAGAAAATCATTATAAAATTAAGAAATTCCTAGTGTAAATCATGATGTTTTAAGACTAGTAAATGATAATGTATATTGTATTCATTTTATAAGTATTCTCATCTTCTTTTCCCTCCCTGCTATTTCCTTGACATCAATGTATTGCTAATATGTACAGATGATAAACAGTAAATTGTGTTTTATTTGTATAACTTTCATGTGAATCAAAAGTCTTCTATTCAGGATAGACATTCTCACATCATTCTTCTCTATATAAAGTCTTACTCATACAATAATACCAGGGGTAATAATCAGGGTAAACAAAGTTTAAAATTGTATTGTGGTTTTGCACATTTTGATACCACCATTTGAAAAAAAAAATTTAAAAATGTTAATATGGATTGATCAGCAAGTAAACAATTTTATGTTGCATCTGTAGGCTAATACAAAGACTGCCACAACTCAGGCTCAGCTGGAGCAGTTTGAACAGGAGCTCACTTGTCTCAAGCTGAAACACCAGTTAGACATGCAGGTAAGGATAATTTCATGTGTCTCAAACAGAAACACCAGGTAGACATGCAGGCAAGGATTGAGTCATGTTTGTTCAGCTGAAACACCAGTTAGACATGCAGGTAAGGATTAATTCATGTGTCTCAAGCAGAAACACCAGTTAGACATGCAGGTAAGGATCAGTTCATATGTCTCATGCTGAAACACTAGGTAGACATGCACAGGAGTTTGCAAAATAATTTTAAACCACTAGGCACAGGACTTGTGGGCTGAAAAATTTACTCGTCCGGATTGGAAATTTACTCGTCCAAATTCAGCTATGAAATGGTGACTTAATCAGCGAGGGTGTGACATGTGACTTTCTTTCTATTTTTATTTCAAGTTTTAGTGAAAAAACTATGCAGTGATGGCTGCTTTGCGTCAGACTTAGGCCTAGCCGTAGTGTTTGTTTACATCCGACTGACTAGGTGCTGCTAGATACAGACTGGTACATGTTGATACTGCCTGAGAGCACCTGACCGCGGGAAAATGACTAAGGTATTCCAAATGCTATATCTGACATCATAGGTGTTCCGGTATAATCAAAAGTGCAGACTGGAATATGTTTGTTTTAATTTTTCTTTACATTTTTATTGAAATATAAGTTGTAACATTAATATCATTGGAAAAAAATACTCGTCCGACAGGCGACTGACAAAGATAAATCTGGTTGTCCGAGACAATTTTCACTCGTCCATGATGACCGGACGAGTGCTTTTCTGGACCCCACGTAGACATGAAAGTAAGGATTAATTCATGTGTCTCAAGCTGAAACACCAGGTAGACATGAAGGTAAGGATTGAGTCATGTGTCTCACGCAGAAACACCAGGTAGACATGAAAGTAAGGACTAATTCATGTGTCTCAAATTGTAACACTGGGTAGACATGCAGGTGAGGATTGAACATATGTCTCAAGCAGAAACACCAGGTAGACATGAAAGTAAGGACTAATTCATGTGTCTCAAATTGTAACACTGGGTAGACATGCAGGTGAGGATTGAACCATATGTCTTAAGTTTTTATGCAAACCATACATTAGTGCTTGCAGTTAATTAAGATTTATTGCCAAATATGGATTGAAGATATAAGTGATTTAAATTTACATTCGCAAAGTTTATGTGAAAACTTGACATGGAATTTCCTTGACATTTTGGTAACTGTTCACCATTTTCAAAATGAAATACCTTTTTGTGTGTACAACTCTTTTCTTAAAACAATGACATCTCCTATTACATTCAATTATAAATGCCACAAATATTAGTAAAATACCAATAGGTTTCTTGATTTTAATAATAATTCTAGTTTTTAATAAGTTCAATTATTTACTTTTGCAGGAAGCAATTCAGAAGACCACTCAGAGAAAAGGTCAAGGTCAGAAAGATTTACCCTCCACATACCCAGTAGCTGTGTACTTCCCCCAAGATGAGGCTAACCTTGACACCATCAAGGGCGGAAAGAGTGGTCAGCTCACTGACCGTCAAATCCCGACCAGGGTATGTTACATTAATTCAGTTTAGTTAAGAATCAATCCCAGACTTCAGTATACTGTGTAAGGTAAAGCATTTTCTTAGTTTATAATGTATTCCCTGTACCGCTCCAAGGTTGTCCAGGGTTGTATGAATTTAAATGTTGTACATGGTATGACATATTATCACACCTTGCAGTGTTGTTATACAGAACGTGATTTGTGTAAAATTGGAGTGCATGGTGTATGTAATTGGAAACAGAGAAGATCATCTGTAGTCTTCAGGTACCAAATGTAGAGTAGTGAGTCATTGACTTTTGGTCTTGTGTTCAACTACATACAAATATCTGTCTCTAACACAAGAGTTAACGCTCAGCTTTCAGGTTTAAAAGCTACAGATATACATCTTACCTCTATGAATGTAAATGTATCGGTGTTGTGTCTTTATAAAATTGTAGATAGGTCAATGATGCAAGTGAATTTTTGTTTCAGGACACAGATGATTACCGTGGAGAACTCAAGACTCTCCTTCATGAGATGAGGTCACTCATTTCAGAGAAAAAGGACAGGAATAACCATGCACGCCCATCGTTACACCGTCGCTACAACTCCACACATCTACCTGTACAGACAAACCTTCCTACTGGACATTATCGGTGAGGAAACCTTGTGTATTACTAAATACGTTAAACCATTACTAGGTGCAAATCTGGCTTAATTGAAGAATGTATTATATTGTGCCAGGTATATATAACATCACTGGTGGTGAACATGTTTCTAAAAGTCAGTTGGAATGGACATTATTCTTATCCACAGGTTGTACTCATCCTCGGAGACTGAGGAGTACCATTCTGACAACGAAGTAGACCGGAGTCTTAGTAGGTCAAGGTCAAGGTCAAAGTTTGACTACTCTGGCATGTCCTCAATGAAAGGTGAGTAATCAGATAACAATGGCAATGATTGATTCTGGTCAATGCTGGAGCTATATTTGGTGTAGAACTTGTAGTGAAGTGCCTCTCCTAACTTCAGCTGATCATGTGATCCTGTGGACAACATTTTTCAATGAACATTTTTCATTCTTGTAAAGATATTGGAATATTTATGTGACTTGGGTATTTAACCTATGACTTCCTTGGATTTCAGGTTCAAGGTCAAGGTCACTGTCACCTGTCCATCAATATCAGAGACGACATAGTTTAGACACAACTGCAGTAACAAGATCACCACACAGTTATATCTCAAGGTCACCAGAGTTCTTGAGGAAGTCGGGATCGTCCAGACTTGGAACATATGGCAATGGTGAGTGTCTGTGTGTTGACTTAGTAGTAGTACAGTGAGAATTAAAGCTATATTTATCCAGTGTTTTGTTTGCAAATGGTGAACAACTTTAGCTATAACCAGAAATCTCAAGTTTTGTGTATTTTGCTTCTGATTCTGTAGCTTCAAAGAGAAATCTTTTTTTATTCTAAAGTGTTTCCTGAAAAATCATACTGCTGTCTTGTGAATATTTCAAAAGTCAGTTTTCAAAAGACATTGTAGCGGTCAGATATTTGTGCTTTGTTAAGAAATAAATTGTTTTGAAAGTAATGGGGAAAAAAGTAAATATTTCGAAAATAGATATTTCACTGCATGAATTGTGTTGAAGATCATTGTGTTTGCTGCTGTGACTCTGCATGTATTGGGCATGTCTTTGGAGGGATCAAAATAGACAGCCTTGTTTTCTAGGAGTGTGGTACTTAATTACATCAAAGTGTGAATTTCAATTTTACCAGAAGGAAGGAATTGTTTTTTTTACTGATATTTTGTTTTCTTGATCTGATAGAATTAAACAGCATGTCTGTGATAAGATACATTTTCTGACTTTAATCAAATTGTTTGGCTGCATTAAAATACAGGTGATAAATTAAAACAAGCATCAATGAAAAACACATTACTCATTTAAAAACGATACATTTTAGGTGGTTTGTATGATGGAAAGTTTAAATTATGATAATATGAATTTTTTATTGAATTTGATGTTAATGAATCTGTAATTAAGCATTTTCTGAGTTCATCGTGAAAATGGTTCAGGAAACTGTAATGATGCAGCTAAATCTGTTGATGTGGTAGCCGAGCTTTGTAAATTTGGGTGTGTTTTATACCAGACTTGAGCCAGGAGAATGAGTCGGCTCGCCAGGATGACGAGGTCAAACCAGGTATAACCTTTACAGATGTATTCACGCTGTGTTTGTCTAGAAAAGCTTGTTGTGTGTATTGGTGTGGGATTGTAGTGGTGTGGTATGCATGTCACATATGTTTATTGAAATTTCTTTCCCCGAATTTCTTCTCTCCTGTAATGATAACTGTATGAAACTGTGATAATGCTCTTATTAAAAATTGTTAACATGATAGAAAATTTCTACAGATTCTTTTGGTAATAATGATTGGTGTAGTATTTTTAATCATGAATCTAGTTCTAATACAGGAGATCAAGTGTACTTCTATTTCAGAAATAATCACAAATAATTTTTCTGTTTAATACTAATAAATGCCGATTTGTTGACATGTTAACATTGTAAAGAATACTCACCACTAAAGAAATGTCCACTAAGTCCTGATCTGACTTGAACAAGTATCTGAATTTGATATAATACATGTTTATTTTTGAGTTGATTAACCCTGACAACCCCCTCCATTTTGTTTCAGTATGTTAGCTATGAAGCGGGGCAATGGAAGAGGGAGGTCTATGGCTAAGCCTATAGTTAGCACCTTGGGTCTTAACTAGTTAATGAAGAGTTGGTTACTTGGATATTTGTCATTATAAAGCTAAAGCTAGGTTCTTTTTATTCTCTGTAAATGAGGATGCTGATCATAGGTTTAGTTTATTGTATATAATCTTACATAGGTGTCATAATTATCTCCTGTTTGAACCAAATTTTAAAAGGACAGATTCTGAAGATAAATTAAATTCGGATAAGAGAAATGTGGATGTCGATTCTGATATTATTAGATTGTGATTTAATTTGACATTTTGTGTCAAAAATCTTCCAATTTCTGTTGGACACCTATGAATGATTAATAAAAATGAACCGATATCGGTAAAAATTCTACTGACAGCCGAATGTAGTTTTAATTAAAACTGTCATTTTCCCATAGCACACTTAAAAAAGATTTTCCCCCCATTTCCACCTCTAAGAACATATCCACTCTGTTGTTTTGGCTGGAAAGTCCTTTAATACCTATAAAACTCTCATCCAATTGACCTTTCTTTTCACATTAAAGAGTTCCTGTAACCACTCAAAACTGAAAATAATTTGCCATCTGTAAACATGTTTTTGTTCAGATTTCAAATAAAGTGCTAACATTTTTCAACTCATTAGAAGACAGTGTTTCATAAAATGTACCTCGTACCACATTACAATGATTCCTGCAGCTTAAGCTCTGGACGAGACTGGATCAGAGAGATTGACCATTGTGTTAGGCATGCTTACACGCTCAAATACAAATATTGTTATACCCAATTCTTGTGGTAAATGGTCAAAGTTTGTACTTACTGTATGTACTCAGATACATCAATTTGGATTCTGAGTTCATGAAATAAGCTATCAACAGATATTTCAACCATTGATCTATCATATGAGTCAGTACCCAACTTTTTTTCCCAAATATTGCCTTATCACAAGAATTTTCTAATGCCCATATTTATGCTTGATTTTTTTTTACACTGGTAAACCAGTTGGGAAAAAGATATTAAAACCAATTGAAATAAACAGTGATTTGATCACAGGATAGGTTTGATGTTGCTTTCATCAGATAAGACTCTTTTCATTCCTATCTGGTGTTGTAGCACACCTTATTGAGTCGGGTTGTTAATGCACAGTTTGAAATAAACAGGAACTAATGAACTAATTATCATAAGCACACTGCACTGAACTTACATTGAAATGTTTCTCCTGGCTATCTAGCTCTGCATTCTTGATACTGTTATAACACTTTTTTCTTATTTTTTTATTTTATTGAAACTTGATTTGTCATTTATCTTATCATCTGGGAATTTTTCATGAATTTTTCATGTACTTAAGAATGTTAAATTATTGTGAATGTATGTTTTATTTGTCTTTGTGCTAGAAGTGATGTTATAATATTAAACTGCTCAATGCATTTGGTATATTTAAGCTAGAATGCTTAACTAGAGAAATATAATGAAAAAAGAACACTATTTTCTCTGTTATTTCAAATTTGCTTAAATTTTTGATATGAACAATTTTCCAATTATTGAGATATACTGTTCAGAAAATTTATTTGTGGGAATTCATTTCAGTGGTTTGATGTATCAAAGTTTAGATTATTTTAATTGAAAGTATGTAAGGGTAATGAAACGTTACGAAAATTCATCTTCGTTTCATTCTGTTGTGCTTAACGGAGCACACACACTTGAAAGGAGAACTTGTATTAATTAAGGGTATGTCTACGTCAAAGGGTTTTGCAAAAGATATTGGTACCAGTGTTAGGACATCATTAGGCGATTTTAGTCTCTGTCTCTATTGATTTACCTGGTGAGTGCTTGACTACCACAGTGTAATGATATAAGTACTACTGAAATATTTTGGATGGTTACTAATGTTTGTGTACATCAAATGACATAAAGATACTAATACAACAGTTCTGGTTTAATTTAGTGTCTGTCTTTATCAAAGTGGGTTAAAAAAGTTAACACAACATTCCTGATTCACTTTATTGTTTGTCTATATCAAAATGTTATCAAAAGATACTGATGTAACAACTCTGGCTGAATTACGTGTTTGTCTACCTCAAATTAAACATTACACATTAGTTTGAATTACCCAAAGTACTGACGCAGTTGCCTGCTTGTCTTGAATGAAGTATATAATAACAGGGTTTTATCTGAATAACTGTTGGCCTTTTGAAAGGTTACATATTAGATTTTTAAACCTGGATTAACTGTTAAAATGTCGGTATTAAATACCCCTCAATGTAAGATGTTATAATTAGTGATGAACTTTTCTCTGATGCTTGATTATATTATAATATATACTGTATACTACATGGATTTGTTGTAAACTGCATGCACCTTTTTTCTTGCCAATTGCGTATTACATACGATCTATCATTTCAGATTTTCAAGCATGAATCCTACTGTCTTGATTCTGTAATATTGATAATTCAGCAATTTCACAAAATAATTTCTAATAGAAAATGTTGTCACAGTCAAAATTGTGAATACTAATTTACTTACTAATAAATCATTAGGACCAATTAGCTGATTAACTAGCTACACACTTTTGTGTCACTCTTACAGAATAACTTGTGTCAGTTGTGTATATATGAAGTTGATTATACTTTGTCAGATATATCAATGGTAGAGGGCAGTGTTTCAGAGCAATAACATGATCAATTTGATATTCCTAGAAATTGAGGACAAAAGTGGAGGTACAGGTAACAGTTTTTGAAGAAAACAAATGGTGCAAGTACAAAACAGCAGAGAACATTTGATCTATAGGCATTTGCTTAGTGATACTAGGTCAACAGAATTAGGTCTAATGGAAAATATTTGTAAACATGATATTGACAATGTCAAGGTGCCTTAACTGGTCATTTTCATTTGTACAGGTGACTAATAAAGCTAATTTCCCAGAAAACCATTCATATTGGTTACTTAGTATTAATGGTTAGAGCAGATGTCAGTAAAATTATTGTGGTACCTATCATCCAGAGGCAATTGTTTTGTCTGCAGAATAAGGTCATGTGTCGGCTTTGTACTGATGTACAACGGAAGAAATGTCAGCAGGTTGCTCAATAACCACTGATGAAATGCTAAATAATACCCACTTAGATAATTGTGGAAATTTTGCTTTGATTGTGATTATACAAATGTACCATCAGATCTTTACTTTGATGTTTAGTCATTGTCATGTCTAGTGTGATTGCAAACGTGATTATTATTGTTAGATGTAGTCAGGCAGAAGGAGCCATACACATGTTGTTTAATCACAAGGATGGCAGTGGCAATTACCTTATATTCAATGTTTATACAATGTATTTGGTTTTCCATGCTAGAGTACCTTTAAGTGCTATGTGGATTGTATTTACATTGGTGATAAAGCTATGGTTGTAGTGTATATGTGTTGACGATTCCTCTGTAAATCAGATTAGGAAGAATAGTTTTGTCTATATAGGGGTCACTACAATTTTGTGCAGCAATTGGCTGCTATAATGAGTGATAAAATTTACCAACAGCTAACATTTACAGAAAAAATAATTCCAGTTTACAAGAATTGATATACAAATTTTTGTACAAGTATGCTTTATGAATTACACATGAAAACTGTGTGGTCATTTTGTAGCTTTGAAAAGGCTGGTTTTCTTTTTATTGTATTTTATATACCTGGATTTAGATGGTTCGTATTGGGAAATAAAGCAATATAATTTGTAATTCTCTACCACTCATTTCTATGTGTTTATTATAGAGCAGGGAGTATTGATGACAGAATTTCATTATTGGTCTGTACATAAATCATTAATTGAATGATGTAATAAACAATAAAATGATAATTGAAATAGAAACATTACAAATGAAATGTTTATGGTGATATATTGCACTTGATAGAATTGGTACGATGTATATTGAATTGCAGGCAATTGTCTAATCCATCAGGAAAACAATATGGGCCTGTTATGATAAATTGTTTCCTCAACACGGTTCCTATATGTCTGCTGCAAAGTGCAATACAACACTATCTGTGAAGTTTAACATTATAAATAAATAACTAATCCATCATGTCTGCAATATAATTGTCCTGGTGGTGCGTAATATTATGTTGACATCAATATCTGCTCAGAAAATTTTCAAGGATAAGAGCAGACATTTTCCCTAAAGTTGTTTCATCACTACAGAATGATGGGAAACAATAACTTTGGCCCTCTGTAGATTAGGGAAGCATATCAGGTTTTCATTACGTAATAGACTGACGGATGTCAGATAACAGCAACATATATTGTGCTAGAACAGGGGGACAAATCAAGATGTTTTCATTGTTATATTATTATAAAACTCCATTTACACAAGTTAAACTTTGAATTTATTTTAAAACGTGTCTTTTCAATAGCCAGATAGTGTAGAAGACTACAAGGTTCTTTTCATTTCAGTACGACGTAAGTAAGGTTTAAATTTTGCTGGAAGATTATGCACAAAACCTAGAAGTGGGGCTTGTATGAGATATGAACAGTATTTAAACACTGGATCTTTCCGGTTTTCAGTTTGTACATTTGAACAGACGGAGATACATAATGCTACAATTTGGCTTTGGGATATAATTTTGTCACTGCTTTTAACTTTGAAATATATTTACCTACACATAATCTACACTTTTAAACAATATAAACTTAAAACATTTTTTGTATGTACAGGTTCAACTCGACTGGTATCTAATACTCAGGATCTGTGTAAGAGGTTGGAAGAGAGAATTGAATCACTGTCCAAGATGGGTGGGTCACTGCAGAAAGAGAATAAAGGTAAGCCCATCATCAGTACACAAACTAACGAAAAGTTATATAAATTGTTCTGAACATGGCGTATCTTTGTAGTTTTGCCTATATCAAGTATTCTGAAGTACAACTTCTACTGTCCTTTAATTGACTGTGGAAAAACAGTAAAGCTACTCTTTACAGTTGGCATGTATAAAACGGTTGTCTAACGAAAGTGCCATTTTTTCTAGAATTGTCTTTTTATCATAAACATTGGCGAGTTAGTGGGCATGAAATATTGATCTCTGTGAGCGAATTCATTGCCGTTTACTGTTTCTAACCTAACCACATTCTGTTGTCAAACTGTTCGTTATTCTTACACAGGATAGTTTATATAACTTACTGTAAGCAGAAAAGAAAACTCGAATTTGGAAGAGATTTACTTAACATAAACATGAAGCTGTCTACATGCAAAAAGGATATATATCATTTTGTAACACAAACATTGATACTGAAACTACATTAAAATCATATGATAGCTTATTTTTAAAATATTGAAGCTTATAGTTAAAAGTCTTCAATAAATGAAACAACATAATTACCAGTATATTCCTACCATAAGAGATGTTTAAAGTGTAAACCTTCAGGAAGGGGATCATCACAGATATAAAGTTCTGATCATTTAAAGTATGACACACTGATAAAATTATATCATTGCAGAGATGGCAGACTTGATGAAACAGCAGGGTAAAAAGATTCGCAAGGCGAAAGATAACTCCAAGAAAATAAGAAAGGTGGTGAGGTGACACGAAACATTACAAAATCATTAACAACATGGACTTTATAATCTTTAATGCTGACAGATTCAATGGATAAGATCATTTAGAAGGGACATAGAATTATGAGGATCGTTACCTCGATACAAGTTTCAAATGAAGGGTGCTGTTATGATGAGGCAGAGTACAGATTTACAGATAGTTAGCATGTGCAAGTGTTTTATCATGTGAACAAATGGGAAGAAAATGTTGTTTGTAACAAAGTTGGTAAGAATTTTTCACTGAAACTAAACGTAAGGAATGTTTAGTGGTATTATTCTGCTGTGAATTTAGGATATAGACAATCTTCATTTATCAATGAATTTTCCTTTTATCATTATAAATCATTTTGATTGTATTATGTTAGAAAGAACAAAATCAATATGTATGCCATTCACACAATTGCCAAACAATTTAACAACTCTGTCATTAGAAGATGATTATGAATATTCTTTATTTTTTAATACAATGGAAGTCTGTTGGTTCCTACCTGTGTACTGCTACAAAAAAAACACTGTTGCTGTCTTATAGGAAGAAGTTTTCTTTCAGATAAATCAGGAATCAGTACACAAAATAAGACTTCAACATTATTTTGAAATACTAGCTGTGTGTTAAAGTTGATAATTGATTGGAATTAATTACTTTATGTACATCAGTTTGACACATGGATCTTAATTTATTTGCAGTTGTTGATCCTCTTGGTGTCAATTTTACAAAAATGTCTATCAAAGTAATTTGTCATCAGGTCTTCAGACTGAAAATTGATGACCAGAAATACTTCATTGTAGAATGAAAAATTGTTTGACTTGAATCATTCTTTTCCTATTAGATCATAAAAACGAGTGATTGGTTTAAAAGTGGTTTTTTGAAAGATCTCGTGTTTCAGGAGAATTTTAATCTGGCTGTTGACACTGTCATATTATGATGCATGTTTGAAATGCAGCGTAAATGTCGTGCTGTGCACACTTCAGGAATTCAAACCCACCTCTCCGAGCTACTCCACAGTCTAATGTTCTGTTGGTGTGGTGAAATAATTTGTTAAATGATGATTGGCACATTGTGAAATATGTGTCCTATTAGTGCCCATAATCACAGTGATTTTATACAAAACAGGATATTTGGCCCATTTGTAAACATGAAGCATATTGAAATATTGTGAAAGATAAGGGGATATGTTGACTCTTCCGGTCAGATCATGATTGTAATGGGTTTTATTATAATCTGTAGGAAAACATTACCATACTGTTGGGAGCCATTAATTGGAAAACTTTTTAAGTGCTGTACAATATTTATTTACAAAACATTTTAATTATACAGAGTAAGGGTGATGAAAAACAATAAAAAAACCTTGTTTCCATGTTAATGGTTGAAAGGTTTAACTGTTATCAGTGTTAACGGTTACATTGGCTTCATATTGTATATTGAAAGATAAACTGTTTAGATTTGATTTGTTCCCTTGGCGATAAAAACTCTCAACACATAGCAATTCGCTATACTCCAGTTTATGAGCTGTGAAAATAAACTACGGTGAAAATGAACTACCGAACGATATATATGGTTAAGTTATGCCAACAATTTGTCTTACTTGCTTGAAAGCTAGAGACTACCGAATTTCTCTGATTCTTAACACCTCAGACTTATATTACACTATAAACTAACAACAACTTTATACATATATCTGGCCAATCCTTAGACTATATAACCAATTATATATTCTTGATAAAATGACCGATATCAACACAATTTTTCAATAATTTTGTCAAAAACTATAAGCATTTCCCTGAACACTTTTACTGTCCTTCAGTCAAAAATATAAAATGATTCTACTCTACATGTAGTAAAGCTTATACCTTAAACATTGTGAAATATTCATCTAAAATTAGTAATGGTTATTAGGTTTCATTCTTCATTACACCACAGCCTGCAAATTGGATCCCAAACCAGTATTTATGTTGTGACTATATTGCAACTGTGATAACATTGCTATAGGTATCAGATTGTACCATAAGTTGTAAATTTTCTTGACAAAACGTAAATTAAATTAACATATGGGTTAAAGATTTCATTTCAGTAAAAACAATAAGTGAAATAATGTTTTAAATGGCATATTAGCTCTTATTATGTTCGATATGAATTGTACGTTGTTTTGAGTATGATGGTGTCTGAATGTTTTCATGTATGATTTAGCATATCACGATTTGAGATCTATGAGATTGGCACTTCTTCTGTTACTCTTTACGGACAGAAGATAGAAGTTAACACAGGTTTATGTTTTTATATTTTATCAATTATTCAGCTATAAGTTGAATATAATAAAGAGTGTTACTGGCTTTAATTTCTTTCATATCCGATGAAAATTTGCTTTTTTTTCACACATAAATAGTATAAAAAAGACACAAGTTGATGAAAATGTAATCTGATCAGTAATGTCATAAAATCTTAAAAACACAGGAATTAAAATTCTTAAAGTTTAGCATTGAAATAACTTTTCATCAAATCTAGTTTTGGCAGTTAATTGAAATCTGTTACAAACAAGTTATTTTCAGACAAATTCATAAATCAATTTCTAGAACAAACTTGGAAGCAACCTTGGATGACATTTTCTCGAATGTCACGTTTGACATTTGTAACCTGCTGATATGAAGGAGATGAAACTTTATATTCACAAACAAAGGCCACTTACTTTTTTTATTTCGCTTGTGTATTAAATGTTGATAAGGCGAGTATTTAGAAAATCTGTAAATGCCTCTGTTTATGGAAAACAAATTTCAATTCAATTATTTATACTTTCAATCTTGAACTTTTGATGCATAAGTTTGAAATAACAAATTATATTTTTAAATAACATCCAAGTTCTATAATCGCCAACTATTGCTTGGATGGAATCATAAAAACCTTTATGTTGGAGTAGGTGATGTAAAACAAGATCTGAAACATACATTTCGACAAACTTGGTATAGGGCTTGTCTACTTCGTCCCTGGACTATTTTTTAAAGTCTCAGGTCTTTGCTCATCACTCATTCCATGTAAGGATATTGTGTTATACATTGAGACATTTCCTGATCATTACATGTCAATAATGTTATGTATAGTGTTGGATCAGGTGTTCACAGCTCTGTGTCATTGAATGAGAAATCTACTGTTTAATCAGTATAAGAAGTCTGTTTTAGTCCCAGTCCTCCTTAATGACATATGCTAATTACCACATTATTATTCAAACATGTTCCTTGTTTCTGAATGCATGAGTAGCATTTCATTGGTATTATTAGGAACATTACAGACTCCAACAATTTATAAAAGTGTTTTTGTGTTCTTACTCCCATCTGATGACAAGACAAGATGTTTTTCGTCTTGTTCTGTTGTACCCGAACTTAGCAACAACGAGGAATTTAAACATTATTTTTTTATGTTAGTTTTTCTATAAGGTCTTTTGGCGTTGGGATTTGGATGATTTGTGATAAGCTGTAGTGTAGTATAATGAGTCCTGGATACAATGGTAGAGTACTCCAGTGATGTCTCGATCTTAATATTTCTGGACGACACATTTGTTGATGGAAACTGACCTGTCTTTATAGAAATAGTCTACTAATTTACTACATTTGATAGATAGTTGTTACAAGTATGGTATAATTTGCTAAGTTCATGTTCACCAGAATATCGCTCCTTTAGTTTTTCTCCTTGTAACAATATCACCATTTATCTTAAGTTGGAATTTATCCTATTTTTCTTACCCGTAAACATGTCTCTTTTTTTCAATCTGTGATATGTATATATATATTTATTTTTTAGATTTTTACGTTTGCGTATTCATTGGTCATTACACAGTTCTATATCAGTTTATCACATTTGTGGTATATTTTTATTGTATCGTTTGTTTGACTGAACACATATATGTTTATCTCCATGTACAATAAGATGTATTTATTTCCATATTGTAAACAAATAAATTATGAAATATATTTCTAAGTGATTTACCTGTGTTTGATTTGATATTTTTTCTGCTTTTTCAATAGTAGATGGAGCATACATTTTACTATATTGCAATTATGAGATTATAAATGAAATTAGTACTGTGACTTTCTTTCATTTCTAAACAATTTTCTCAAACTTAGCACTGTAACTTTCTTTCATTTCTAAACAATGTTCTTAAAATGTAGCACTATTGACATTACAGATTATTGACTAGTCATTTTAGCACTATGGTTCCACATGTACAGGATTATTGCTACATTCTAACTCACAAGACAATATGACGTCCTACATTACGTCAACACTTTACACATCATCTCCGATGACGCACGTGGTAGTTTTACATTAATCATTGAGATGAATATGATATACAAGACTCTCTTCCAGTATGTAAACATACAGGAAAACTCATAGGCTCTTCTACTATAATTTGTTGAAATAGATGCGATGAAATAATATCAGAATATTGAAGGGTTGTCAGATTACTTTTATTGTTTATATACAACAAATACGATATAATGCCCGTTCAGTGGAGAATCTGATGAAAGTATCAACCCTGTCCTTTAAGTACTACTCATGGACATCAGAAGGGGGTTTCATTGTTTCCTGTAAATTTCTTACATCACATTGTTTTCTTTTTAGCCCACCATCTATCTAATAGATGGTGGGTTATTCAAATCGCCCTGCGTCCGTGGTCCGTCCGTCTCGCCGTCCGTCCAGCCGTCCGTCCGTAAACAATTCTTGTTACCGCTATTTCTGGAAAAATACTGGATGGATCTTTCTCAAATTTCATATGCAGGTTCCCCTTGGTCCCTAGTTGTGCATTGTACCTTTTTTGAACTGATTCGCATTCAAGATGGCCGACAGGTGGCCATCTTGGATTTTGGAAGTAAAAGTTTGTTACACTATTTCTGGAAAAATACTGGATGGATATTTCTCAAATTTCATGTGCAGTTTCCCCTTGGTCTCTAGTTGTGCATTGTACCTTTTTTGGACTGATTCGAATTCAAGATGGCCGACAGGTGGCCATCTTGCATTTTAGAAGTAAAAGTTTGTTACCGCTATTTCTGAGAAAGTACTGGATGGATCTTTCTCAAATTTCATGTGCAGTTTCCCCTTGGTCCCTAGTTGTGCATTATACCTTTTTTTGACTGATTCGAATTTAAGATGGCCGACAGGTGGCCATCTTGGATTTTGGAAGTAAAAGTTTGTTACCGCTATTTCATGGAAAGTTGTGGATGGATCTTTCTCATATTTCATATGCAGGTTCCCTTTATTTCGTAGTTGTGCATTATACCTTTTTGGACTGATCCGAAATCAAGATGACTGACAGGCAGCCATCTTGGATTTTGAGAGTAAAATCTTGTTACTGCTGTATCTGAGGAAGTACTGGATGGATTCTTCTGATATTTCATAGATATTGGTTTCCCTTTCCCTAGTTGTGCATTGTACCTTTTTTGTGATTTGAAATCAAGGTGGCCCATAGGCAGCCATCTTGGATGTCGACAGTAATACAGCACAAGCATATTGTCCATTATCCACCTGTAACTGACTGCTACCTAATAATACTTTGGGATCTTTTTCAAATGATATTTGCTAATAGGTGCTTAATAAAAATATCTTGTGCCATGTGTTCATGAACACCTGTAACAAACAAACAAAAATAATAAACAAATCTTCAAGAACTGAAAACAGATCCTCAAATGGTGGGCGCCAAGATCCCTCTGGGATCTCTTGTTTTATGTATTTCAAACTATCGTGCAGACCACCACCGAACTTCGCACATATATAATTTAGTTTTGATTTAGTAACCTTTTTGCGTCGGTCATGTAAAAGTATGTCTCATGGAAATACTATTTTTGGCTACTGTCTGTTTTTGAAGCATCACAGCCATCTTTTTGTCCAAAGTCATTTATAACCTGAATCTTTTACAAAAAAAAATTGGATTTCGCAGAATCCAAAGAAAGGCAAACCAAATCTTACCAAAATGTTTTAATTGTGTATTTTCTAACAAATTTACAGACGGTAAGAAAGAAAATCTTGTGTTCCAAGCCTTTGACATTTTAGTGTCGCCATGTAATCCAATTAAAACTACTAATAAAATCATTACGTTCACAGCAAGGATCTCAATGGGATTTGGATTATACCGATACAAAACAAGGGATTGCTCGGTGAATTTTGAACTAAAAAAATGTTGTACCCAATTCAATTCATCAAAAGTATTGTCATAACTAAGTAAAAATGTAATATATAGAGCAAATCTACGATGTGCCGTGAACAGCAGGTTTAGTGCAGGATCAGACAATAACAGTGAAAACACATCTGTTTCTGTAGCTTGACCAATGTTAACTGCGGTGAGTGCGGTGACGTACCAAGTCGCTCATTACCTTCAGCACGAGCCGTGAGATTCTTTTTACAGCGTTCAGTTTGACACCTACATTCATAGCCTAAGATCATGTCAATGACACACAAACATGTAATCTAATGTTACACGAGGGTGTGACTTTTCGGGAAATTCAATTTCCGGATTTTTATGAAACGGAAATTTTAGCGCCTACATGTGTGACAATTGGCGCGATTTAAAGTGTTATATATAGAAAGATTGTACAGGTTTGTAAACACATTGCTCTTCATTACATCACTACAAAAGAAATGTTTTTGTTTTGTCGTTAAGAGGAATAGCTCGGAACGATATCACTACTTGTCATGACTACAGCATTATGTTTGTTTCCTTAAAAGTAAAAAAATCTATAAAAAAAATCACGTGGATTCAGTTTAAACGGTAACCATAGACACGCATAAACGCAATACAATGCAAATATTGAAGATAAATAAATACATGCAACTTTTCATCAATTTTTGAAACCCGCTCCGGAAAAATGTCTTCCGATAACAAGTGATTGTCCCGCTAGTGTTATTTAAGTATATATATGTTGTTGCTCTACTAGTTATTTTTCTTTTATCGGGAACGACATGATACAATGTTGTAAATTGTCCTGGAAGCGGCAAAGGTCAAGATTGAACGTACTGAAGACGAAATCGGAAGAATGAGAGAACGTCATGATATTTTTTAGTTGTTATTGCTATCGATGGAAAAACCAAGCACTCGTTTTTTGCTTCGAGACGAACAGGTAACAACATTTTTAGTCCAGCAATTTCTAGTTTGTATATAAGTAGCGCAATACAGACTTTAAAAGACGAGCAATTTATTGGAAATGCCGAAAGGATACGCCACAAACAATATGAAGTCAAGGACGTTGGGTTATATTCTAGATTTATATATCACCGCATGTAGCTTAGCATTGATCTTTGATAAAAGGCATGATGGGTTTTTCTTTTCCTATTGTGAACTTTGTTCTCAATTTAGTTTGAATACATCAATTGTCTGAAAGCAGTTTGATTAAGAAGCTCTTCATATATGTTTATATTATTATTATTATTACTACATTCTTAAGGACCTGTCAACACATGAAAGGTCATTAGGGCCATCAAGCGGTACACTTGTATATGTATATAAATATTGTAGATGGCCGTATAGACATTAGAACGATAAAGACAAAGAAAACAGTTACTTAGTTTAGAATTTAGATAACTATTTGTTGGTTGCACTAATATATTGTGTTAACGTGTAGTTACAGTTCTGTTGACCAAGGGCTTTTTCCCCTTTGTCGAAATGCGTGCTGGACGGTCGTCAATATAATATCATTGGCAAAATAATTTCAATTTATGATATGGACTTAGATTAAACGTCCCATTGAGGTTTGGTTGTTGTAAACCTTGTTCTCATTTTAGAACGTCCCATTGAGGTGGTTGTTGTAAACCTTGTTCTCATTTTAGAACGTCCCATTGAGGTTTGTTGTTGTAAACTTTGTTCTCATTTTAGAGCGTCCATTTTAGAACGTCCCATTGAGGTTTGGTTGTTGTAAACATTGTTCTCATTTTAGAACGTCCCAGTGAGGGTTGGTTGTTGTAAACCTTGTTCTCATTTTAGAACGTCCCATTGATTGAGGTTTGTTGTTGTTGTAAACTTTGTTCTCATTTTAGAACGTCCCATTGAGGTTTGGTTGTTGTAAACCTTGTTCTCATTTTAGAACGTCCCATTGAGGTTTGGTTGTTGTAAACATTGTTCTCATTTTAGAACGTCCCATTGAGGTTTGGTTGTTGTAAACATTGTTCTCATTTTAGAACGTCCCATTGAGGTTTGGTTGTTGTAAACCTTGTTCTCATTTTAGAACGTCCCATTGAGGTTTGTTGTAAACTTTGTTCCCATTTTAGAACGTCCCATTGAGGTTTGTTGTTGTAAACCTTGTTCTCATTTTAGAACGTCCCATTGAGGTTTGGTTGTTGTAAACCTTGTTCTCATTTTAGAACGTCCCATTGAGGGTTGGTTGTTGTAACCTTTGTTCTCATTTTAGAACGTCCCATTGAGGGTTGTTGAACCTTGTCCCCCATTCAGGTTTGGTTGTTGTAAACCTTGTCCTCATTTTAGAACGTCCCATTGAGGTTTCTTGTTGTAAACCTTGTTCTCTTTTTAGAACGTCCCATTGAGGTTTGGTTGTTGTAAACATTGTTCCCATTTTAGATTTTAGAACGTCCCACGTTGTTGTAAACCTTGTCATTTTATTGAGAACGTCCCATTGAGGTTTGTTGTTGTAAACCTTGTTCTCATTTTAGAACGTCCCATTGAGGTTTGGTTGTTGTAAACCTTGTTCTCATTTTAGAACGTCCCATTGAGGTTTGGTTGTTGTAAACCTTGTTCTCTCATTTTAGAACGTTTAGAACGTCCCATTGAGGTTTGGTTGTTGTAAACCTTGTTCTCATTTTAGAACGTCCCATTGAGGTTTGGTTGTTGTAAACCTTGTTCTCATTTTAGAACGTCCCATTGAGGTTTGGTTGTTGTAAACCTTGTTCTCATTTTAGAACGTCCCATTGAGGTTTGTTGTTGTAAACCTTGTTCTCATTTTAGAACGTCCCATTGAGGGTTGGTTGTTGTAAACCTTGTTCTCATTTTAGAACGTCCCATTGAGGTTTGGTTGTTGTAAACCTTGTTCTCATTTTAGAACGTCCCATTGAGGTTTGGTTGTTGTAAACCTTGTTCTCATTTTAGAACGTCCCATTGAGGTGGTTGTTGTAAACCTTGTTCTCATTTTAGAACGTCCCATTGAGGTTTGGTTGTTGTAAACCTTGTTCTCATTTTAGAACGTCCCATTGAGGTTTGTTGTTGTAAACCTTGTTCCCATTTTAGAACGTCCCATTGAGGTTTGTTGTAAACTTTGTTCCCATTTTAGAACGTCCCATTGAGGTTTGGTTGTTGTAAACCTTGTTCTCATTTTAGAACGTCCCATTCAGGTTTGGTTGTTGTAAACCTTGTTCTCATTTTAGAACGTCCCATTGAGGTTTGTTGTTGTAAACCTTGTTCTCATTTTAGAATGTCCCATTGAGGGTTGGTTGTTGTAAACCTTGTTCTCATTTTAGAACGTCCCATTGAGGTTTGGTTGTTGTAAACCTTGTTGTTGTAAACTCATTTTAGAACGTCCCATTGAGGTTTGGTTGTTGTAAACATTGTTCTCATTTTAGAACGTCCCATTGAGGGTTGGTTGTTGTAAACCTTGTTCTCATTTTAGAACGTCCCATTGAGGTTTGGTTGTTGTAAACCTTGTTCTCATTTTAGAACGTCCCATTGAGGTTTGGTTGTCCCATTGAGGTTTGGTTGTTGTAAACCTTGTTCTCATTTTAGAACGTGCCATTGAGGTTTGGTTGTTGTAAACCTTGTTCTCATTTTAGAACGTCCCATTGAGGTTTGGTTGTTGTTCTCATTTTACCCATTGAGGTTTGTTGTCATTTTAGATTGAGGTTTGGTTGTTGTAAACGTTGTTCCCATTTTAGAACGTCCCATTGGTTGTTGTAAACCTTGTTCTCATTTTAGAACGTCCCATTGAGGTTTGGTTGTTGTAAACCTTGTTCTCATTTTAGAAGGTTTGTCCCATTGAGGTTTGGTTGTTGTAAACCTTGTTCTCATTTTAGAACGTCCCATTGAGGTTTGTTGTTGTAAACCTTGTTCTCCTTGTTCTCATTTTAGAACGTCCCATTGAGGGTTGGTTGTTGTCAACCTTGTTCTCATTTTAGAACGTCCCATTGAGGTTTGGTTGTTGTAAACCTTGTTCTCATTTTAGAACGTCCCATTGAGGGTTGGTTGTTGTAAACCTTGTTCTCATTTTAGAACGTCCCATTGAGGTTTGGTTGTTGTAAACCTTGTTCTCATTTTAGAAGAACGTCCCATTGAGGTTTGGTTGTTGTAAACCTTGTTCTCATTTTAGAGGTTTGGTTTGTTGTTGTTGTAAACCTTGTTCTCATTTTAGAACGTCCCATTGAGGTTTGGTTGTTGTAAACCTTGTTCTCATTTTAGAACGTCCCATTGAGGGTTGGTTGTTGTAACCTTTGTTCTCATTTTAGACCGTCCCATTGAGGTTTGGTTGTTGTAAACCTTGTTCTCATTTTAGAACGTCCCATTGAGGTTTGGTTGTTGTAAACCTTGTTCTCATTTTAGAACGTCCCATTGAGGTTTGTTGTTGTAAACCTTGTTCTCATTTTAGAACGTCCCATTGAGGTTTGGTTGTTGTAAACATTGTTCCCATTTTAGAACGTCCCATTGAGGTTTGGTTGTTGTAAACCTTGTTCTCATTTTAGAACGTCCCATTGAGGTTTGTTGTAACTTTGTTCTCATTTTAGAACGTCCCATTGAGGTTTGGTTGTTGTAAACCTTTGAGTTTGGTTGTTGTAAACCTCATTTTAGAACGTCCCATTGAGGTTTGGTTGTTGTAAACCTTGTTCTCATTTTAGAACGTCCCATTGAGGTTTGGTTGTTGTAAACCTTTGTTTACACGTTAGTATATATATTTTGTTGCTGTATCGATATGTTGTATGTTATGGAGGATGACTGTGTGCTATTGACACCCCCTCTGACTAATCAACGCTATAGTGGGAAGTGGGAATAAAATTGAAACTAATAAAATCAGTCGACCTAACCAAATGTAAAATCACAAAATAATGTGCACTGATCCTCATAATTTAATCAGCGTGGAAATTTGGATATTTGATAACTGGAAATGTTTTACTTCCAAGAGCTCGTAAAAGAGACGTCACTCTTATGTAAAACCACGATGTTTCTGGTTTTGTCATGTCAACGAAGTAAAGGGTTAAGTAGACAGATTTTGATGCTGTCACGTTTTGTCCGCAATGATTAAGGATATTTGGATTGGTTCTGAAAACTTCTAATTTTGTTTTTGAAAAATAAGAAATGGTAGGAAAGTGATTGTGTCCCAGTACGTTCGGCATGGCGTGCGCCTATTTTACTCATGCTTAAAGAAACCTGTGTCAGTTCATGTTACTAACATAAAAAATCATTAAGTCTTTAAGCAGGGCTTGCTTTTTTGACAGGACCATGACAAGTTTTTTAAGACATCTCTCTTTCTTTGTTGACTTCCATTCTGATCCCAACGACAGTGATGGACATATTCTGAATCAAGGCTTTATTCCTACAATACAGCTTTACCCTGCTCCTGCTTCAATTTAAAAGCTCACAGTGTTCAATTTGTCAACGAATGCTAATAACTCTCTATGGTTTTGACTGCTGGCACGCTATCGACCTTCCACAGTAATCAAGACTTCCGTATAACTGGTGCTCCAACAAGGCAATAAATGGCGAATCCTTCATCAAGGACATCGAGTAGTTCGGATACGTAATCATTTACAAATATATTGAGTGTGCTGACAGCAGGGGATACTGATATCATCACCGTGAACACGGAGGCGTATTTTTTTTCACTATAACGAAGTTGGTTGTGGTGGGCAGTGGACTATAAAAAGACACGGGGTCGTATCTAAACTAAAGAGAAAAACATCACAAATATGGCCTAGCAGATAATTCATCTATGTATTCTAGGAGTTTAACTCGTTTAGACACGTTTTAATTATTATTTTAATAGAAGAAAATTAACGACGATACTTGTATATACACAGTTGACAACAATCGGCATTTTAACTGGCTTTGATTTCGATAATGATGAGCTCGTTTCATTTCCAAATGCTCAGTTGAATAATTCAATAATGACATCTGGTTGAGTCCTCTACTTGAAAACACATATATACCGATCTTCCCAAATTTGATCTTTTTTATAGCTTTTTTTTCGCAGATCTGTCATAGGCTGTTTGAAAATGAACCAATTTGGTGAATTTCACAATTAAAACTTAAATAATACAAACTCACCATTTTTGGCGTTAGTCAATCTTATATCGTCAATATATTATCAGGTCCAAAATTAAGTATGTACGACAGAGATATCGACGGTCACTGAATAGGTGGTGACATGTAATCACCAATGTGACGACAACAGTTACGGAGAGGACAGAAACATTTCTGAAGAAGACAATGAAAGTTATTGCACAAAAGTTAAAAGTTACAAAGAAAATAACATTACGTGAAAAAATACCGAGGAGGTAATAGTGACCACTCAACACAGCGACAGGTACTGTGGAGGCAACAACAATTACTGTGGAGACAAGGATAGTGACTTTGGAGACATAAACAGTTACTCTGAAGACAGAAACAGTTACTGTGGAGACAGAAACACTTACTGTGGAGACAAGGACAGTTACCGGGTAGACAGATATAGTTACCGTGGAGACAAGGACAGTTATTGTGGAGAGAGACAGTTACCGGGTAGACAGATATAGTTACCGTTGAGACAGAGACAGTTACTATGGAGACAAGGAAAGTTACTGTGGAGACAGAGACAGTTACCGTGTAGACAGAGACAGTTACCGGGTAGACAGATATAGTTTCCGTGGAGACAGAGACAGTTACTGTGGAGACAGAGACAGTTACCGCGGAGACAGAGACAGTTACCATGGAAACAGGGACAGTTACTGTGGAGACAGAGACAGTTACCGGGTAGACAGATATAGTTACCGTGGAGACAGAGACAGTTACTGTGGAGAGAGCGACATTTACTACCGAGAAAGCGACAGTTATAGTGGAGACATAAAAAGACATCAATAAATCGGAAGTCGGCATTTCAGATGTATAAACGTTTCCCTCGCCACATTGACACCAACATTTATTGTGTTTAAATCATCCAAGACCTATGTCTCGAGGAACTTGCTTTTATTACTGGTAAGTTTTATAGTCGAAGATCAAAATGGATGAAAGCGTTGAACTTATTTCGAAAGTCTCGAGAAAACAATATTGCTCAGTTATTTTCGTTATCAGAAAACATAAAAATCTAACACTGCCACTTGATATACAGTGGCGAACTGTACCACGTCATCTCCGAAGGGAGAAAAATGCTGGTCCTGACATTACTAACGAGTAAAGGAAATCAGTGATTGTGTTATCAATGTATACATCTTTTCAATAATGTTTCTATGGCATTTAAAAAGCCCCACTAGAAACTATCGAGATAATTGCCATTTATTAACAAAGCACCACTATTACAGCTGAGAATCCTACATGGTAATATCCCACAAAGATTATTTTGTCCCATATTTGTAAGTGTTTATATATTGATATGATAAAACTCCGCCTTAACAATCGTAGTCATAATGGTAAATAGTTTTGATCAATGTCAATGACCCTGAATAACATATTGTTTTGTCATAGAGGTTGATGTAGGTAGTCGGGAAACTTCCTATATAGATGGTTACTATCAACAGAGCTAGTCCAGTTTATGATTCAACTCATCAGACATTCCTGTTGATTGGCAACATGGCTTGAAGTCGATGGGGAGTACACCTCGTCCTGTGTAATAAGACTTCCTGCTGGTTGTCACCGTCACTTGAAGCCGATGGAATGAACGCCTCGTCCTGTGTGATAAGACTTCCTGCTGATTGTCACCATGACTTGATGTCGACGGGGAGTACGCCTCGTCCCGTGTGATAAGACTTCCTATTGATTGTCACTATGACTTGAAGCCGAAGGGGAGTACGCCTCGTCCTGTGTAATAAGACCTTCTGCTGATTGTCACCATGACTTGAAGCCGATGGGGAGTACGCCTCGTCCTGTGTAATAAGACTTCCTGCTGATTGTCACCATCACTTGAAGCCGATGGGGAGTACGCCTCGTCCTGTGTAAAAAGACTTCCTGCTGAATGTCACCATCACTTGAAGTCGATGGGGAGTACGCGTCGTCCTGTGTAATAAGACTTCCTGCTGATTGTCACCATGACTTGAAGCCGATGGGGAGTACGCCTCGTCCTGTGTGATAAGACTTCCTGCTGACTGTCACCATCACTTGAAGTCGATGGGGAGTACACGTTGTCCTGTGTAATAAGACTTCCTGCTGATTGTCACCATGACTTGAAGCCGATGGGGAGTACGCCTCGTCCTGTGTGATAAGACTTCCTGCTGATTGTTACCATGACTTGAAGCCGATGGGGAGTACGCCTCGTCCTGTGTGATAAGACTTCCTGCTGATTGTTACCATGACTTGAAGCCGATGGGGAGTACGCCTCGTCCTGTGTGATAAGACTTCCTGCTGATTATTACCATGACTTGAAACCGATGGGGAGTACGCCTCGTCCTGTGTGATAAGACTTCCTGCTGATTGTCACCATGACTTGAAGCCAATGGGGAGTACGCGTCGTCCTGTGTATTAAGACATCCTGCTGATTGTCACCATTATTGCAGTAAATATATTGCCCCAACATATTAAATATTAATTAAATTCAGTTATCACCGTTTTAGATGTCAAAGGTTATTTCTATTTGAACCAGAAATGAGAAACAATGAGACAATGAAACATATTCAGTAGTGTAAACGTCGAGACAATGAGACCTTGGACATTACCTGTACCACAGTATACCATTGTAGGATATATGTAATAACATATTACGGGTATACCCATCAGGTGTGTTACAGTATACGCTGTATAGGTCTCATGAGAAATAACGACAGAATAATCTAATAAAGGCACGGAACAATTAATCAATTAATAAATATCACGACAGTCAGGTCAATAACAGATCAAATCTCCATAGCAACCCGGTACTTGTCATTGTATGGACCAGTTTTATAGCACTAATAAGCAAGGTGATGAACGATAATACACTGTAAAATGTACTTCCTACATGATAATAGTATTATGTAAGTCTGGCCTTCCTCCTCATGTCAAGGTAGCCAGTCCGAGCAATCAGACTGAAATCCTCTATTCAACCGAGAGTACTTATTCCCAAGTGCTGACACGCAGATGTAATTTTTCTCATGACGACACCATAAGGTGCCACTGTTCGGTAACACCTGCTACACACGTGCTAAAACAGATTTATCATAAAATTCACAAATCAAAGACAAATTGCTGAACGACGGAGGGGGAAACACTGAAATGGCAGCTGTATGTCAGAAGTACATACAAAACACCATTTGAGAACTGTGAAAGTCTTCCAACAAATGTCTTGGTCAGATGTATCGAAAAAGACACAATAGAAGAAAATAGATCGATAGAAAAGTGTAAAACACTATATCTTAGACTCATCATCATGATCTAGCTTTCCTGTCCAACAAGTGATAAGGTGTTGAAGAGCGGTGTTATTTCTTGAAATGTGGATGGTTTCTAGCAATCGCTTTTAACTTATCATGCAGCAGGGGTAGCAGGTATGCGTCCTACCGATGTTAGGTCCTACCTTTGTTACGTCCTACCTATGTTACGTCCTACCTATGTTACGCCCTACCTATACGTCTTACCTATGTTGCGCCCTACTTATATTTACGTCCTACCCATACGTCCTACCTATGTTACGTCCTACCTTTGTTACCTCCTACCTATGTCACGTCCTACCCATACGTCCTGCCTATGTTACGCCCTATCTATTATACGTCTACCTATGTAACGTCCTACCTATGTTACGCCCTATCTATTATACGTCCTACCTATGTTACGTAGGCCTATACGTCCTACCTATGTTACGACCTACCTATGTCACGTCTTATTTATGTTATACCCTACCTTTTTTGT